>NC_091835.1:21952720-22555027 GCF_037783145.1 Equus przewalskii
AGGCAATGGGGTCAGCCGCCCTCTGCTCTCCTGACTTCATAGGATAACTATTCTGCCTCTCTTGGGGAGCTGGGTTATTGTGAAACTAGGTCAAATTATTGTTTTTCTCTTTTTGGCTATGGCCATTCCAAAGACAGAATCCTCTCTTCAAAAACAATCTTCTTGAAAGTCATATATTCTTGGGATGGTCGTCAAAGGCAGAAAATGCAAGAAAGAGGTTTCCCTGGGCAACATCTGAACAACTGAATGACTTCTGAACTTCACAAATGCTTCAAGCAAAATTAAAAGGCAAATAAAAAACTGGGAAAATAGGTACAATGTCTGGCAAAGGATTGTCTTTTGTATGTAAAGAGTTCTTATAAAACAATAATAAGAAGAAATTCCCCAGCAAAAGGAATGGACATGGATTCATAAAAAGAAATAAAGGGGCAAATAGGATGTAAATATATTTAGCTTCATTAATTAAAGAATAATTAAAATGATGAGGTGACTTTAAAAAAAATCTAGTTAGGTACAATGTGAAAAACAAAGACCCCATGCTAGCAAAGATATATGGAAATGGGTCCTTGTCTTGGTCCGTTGCGGCTGCCATAACAGACTACCACAGACTGGGTGGCTTATAAACAGAAAATTACATCTCACTTTTGTAGAGGCTGGACCCCGGAGGGCAGGGAGGTCAGGTAAAGGCCCTCTTGTGGGTCGCAGGCTTGTATCCTCACATGGCCGAAGGGGGCAAGGGGTCTCTTCTGGGCCTCTTTTATAAGGGCATCAATGCCATTCATCAGGGCTCCACCTTCATGACCTAACCATCTCCCCAAAGCCCAGCTCCTCACACCATCGCCTTAGAGGTTCGATTTCACCCCATGAATTTTGGGGGACACATTCAGACCATAGCATTCTCCTTTCACATTAGTGAAAGAAATGTACATGGAGACAGCCCTTCTGGAAAAAATTTGGTAAAATGTAATGAAAGCCTTAAAAATATAGGTGGCCTTTGACCTTGCAATTCCACTTCTGCCTACAACCTGTCACCTGGGATTAAATCAGCCCATTAAATAAAATGCATATGTGAGTGTATAGACCCCCCCCCCCCCGCCCCCCGCTACCTGTGTGTGGCTTCCATCCCCACTTGGGGGTCTCACCCTGCCCAGCTGTGGTCGACTCAGCATCACTCGCCGCCTAGCACGGGGTAGACTTCTATTAAGTGTTTTTGCCCTGAACAGATTTTAAAAAATTAGTAGTAAAAAAAAAAAATTGTGTGCATTTAATTTTAAAAACCACTTTGCAGCTTAACAAAAGCTTGGGAAAGACATGCTTTTTTTTTTTTTGCATCTTTGAAGTGAGAAGGGGATGTACTGTGTAATTTTAAAATGCCGTTGTTAACTTCTCTAGAGATGCTTGTAAAACGAACAAATGTGAATCTTTAAATTTTTTTTTTTTTTTTTTTTTACTTTGAATGGATTAAAAAGTCAAAGTCACACCAGTTCTCCAGGGATTGGGCTGGACGCTCACGCTTGACGAATTTGCAGTAAAGAGGGGAAACATTTGCTTTCATTTTTGGCACGCTGCAGGGGCCTTACCAGAGGACGGTAACTAGGATTTTAAGGATTAATTGTAATGTAGTCAAAAACCATCCTTAAAACACTGAACAAACATGTGTGAATAGATGAGAAACAGGAGTCAAAATAATTTTTAAACACCAGGTTGAAATGTCCAGAGAATTAGATTTTGTTCTGTGCAAAGCCCAGGAAGTTACCCCTTCTGTAAACATTTTCGAAAACGCTGGAGTTGAAGAGGAAGGTAGGATGTTGGTTGAAATAATGAAGCCCCAGATCGGCAGTGTGCTTGCTGCGGCTGCTGCTTTTGGTGTTAAGAACATTTGCTTTTGAATTATAATCTCTAATCTATGACCTGGATAAAGGTTTGGGTAGAAACATCTTCTACCTTCAAGACATTTGTTTTCCTAAAAACTCTCCAAAATCAGACTTATTAAGTAAGTGAATACAATGGCTCGTTTTGGGATATTCATGAACTCACTTTTGAATTTAAAGTCGGATTTGGGAAGCTGCATTTCCTTTGTGGTGGTGCGGGTTGGGGACTTGGGAGAGTTAAGATAAAGAAGAGTTAAGTAACTCACATTTCATGGAGCATCATCCAAGCATATGCGACTTGTCTAATTTTGGGAAAATCAGCATTTGGCAAGTTCAAGCCTTTGTTTAATCACACATACGTGTTTTGTAGGGTTGTATAAATTCAGTCTTTTTGATGTACATAATTTCTGCTCTCTTTTTACTGTTAGCCCAGTTGAGATTTGTAGGCCGTTATATCCGTTAGTAACTATGACTTTTGACTGTGTTCTGGTTGGGACCCAGAGCTCCAAATTCTTGGGAGGCTAATAATTTCTGTCTCATATTACCGAACCACAGGGGCTGAAAAACTCTAGTAGGTTTTTCTGGGAGATTTTCAGTAGCAATTGGCTTTTGTGGGCTCCACACCTACACCTACTCCGCCGAGCCAATGTATCGTGTTACTGGGCACCTGCTCTGTTCTTGCAATTGAAGTCCTGATCTGTCCCGTTTAATTGGCTTCCTGCAATTCTTTTCCTTTTCTGTCTTTTACTTTCCACTGATGCAGAAATTTTCAGGCACAAATTAGCAAGCTTCAAGGTAAGGATTTATAGACTAAAAAGGCTTTAATTATTTTATCTTTGCATTAGTAAGACCCGTCATTAAGCTTGTATTTAGACATTGTACCATATGAGCTTAAAATAAGAAGACTGTTAATTCTAATAGTGTCTGTTAATCACTATTATTAATAAGCTCTTGATAGTAATATTTAAATTTTATCAAGCTCTGGTTAAGTGGTATGTATAATCTCATTTAATCCTCACCAAAAAAATAAATAACCTGGGAGAGTAAATACAGTATGTTCATGGCCCCCAAAGATGTCCAGGTCCTAACCCCTCAGTCCTGTGAATATGTGACCTTAAACGGTAAAAGGGACTTTGCAGATGTGATTAAACTGAGGCCATTTTGAGGAGATTAGCTTGCATTATCCAGGTGGGCTCATTGTGACCACACGTGGCTTTATAAGAGGGAGGCAGGAAGGTCGGAGGCAGAGGAGGAAATGTGAGGACGGAAGCAGTAGTTGGAATGATGGAGCCTGAGCTGGGGAATAAGGGCGGTCTCTAGAAGCTGGAAGAGGCCAGGAAATAGATTCCCCCCAGAGCCTCCAGAAGGAACCAGCCCTGCAGACACCTTCGTTTCAGCCAAAACTAATTTGCATGTAAGATATGAAATCTGTGTTGTTTTAAGCAGCTGATTTTGTGGTAATTTGTGACAGCAGCCGTGAGAAGCTAATGTAATAAGTACCAGGACTTACTCTGGGACATCCTGCTCGCTTAGCCCAACTGTCCATTTCCTTTCAGTGCTCAGACACATGGGTGATTCCTTCTGTATCGCCAGGAGGGCGCTGCTCTGCCTTCCTCTGGGGGGCTTTGTCCAGGAGGGGTGGCCTGAGTCTGTGCTGGACTCGGTTTTTCTGAGCTTCAGCACCCTCTGGGCCGTTCTGATACAGGCTGGTTGCCTTTGGTGATGCGGCTCAAGGAGAAGCATGTTGTACTCGCCCTGGTTCCTTGTCCTCAGTGGGGGCGCTGCCTTCCTGGGCCTCTGCGGCACCTGGCCTTGGCCCCCCAGAGACCTTGTCACATCCAAAGCCCTCCCATGCCCAATGCTGAGCTTCCTCACCTTCTAGGAATCAGCTGTTAGCACCCTGGGCTGCAGCTTCGCCCAGAGGGGGAGGGTTGTTCCTAGATGATGCTGGTGCCCTCCCTGACAGTCAGCCTCACACAGCAGCCAGCGGGAGCCCTCCAAACCCCAGTCAGGGTGTGACCCCCTCTGGCCAAAACCTCCCCCTGGCCTCCAAGGCACCGTGCGGCCTTCTGGCTCCCCCAACCCACACCTGCTGCCACTCGGGCCTCACTCGTCATCCTCCTGTCCCTTTAATGCCCCAAAGGCACACTCCCACCCATTGGTGTTTAGCACTGTTTCCTCTCCCTGGACAACCTGTCCCCCCATATCCTTGGAGCTTGGCCCCCCACTTCCTTCAGCCTCCACTCAGGTGTCCTTGGAGAAGCCTCCTTGACAACCACTGTCCCTTACCTGTTTCTTGATTCTCCACAGAGCTTGCCAGCCTGACACGTGTTGTGTGTGTCTCTGCCCGCTGGATCTGGTGTAAGATCTGTGAGGACCCTTCAGTGCCATGTCCCCAGCACATAGACCAGGGTCCAGCCAGCAGTAGGCACTTTATCTGTGTTTGTTAGTTATGCAGGTGAATCAATCTTGAATTTGCTCTCATTCTCTCTTAGTCATGGTAAATGGTGCCCAAGCTTAAGCTCTTCAACCTTTAGTGGTGACAAATTGTCAGCACCCCCCCTCTGCTGATGGAGGGGTGGTGAGGTCTGGGGGTTGGTGTGAACTCTGGGGCCAGGGGCTGCATTTGAATGTTGGCTCTACTGCTTGATTGGCTAGGTGACCTTGGGAAGTTGCTTGATTTCTTTGTGCCTCAGTTTCCTCATCTGTGTCAATAAAATGGGCGTGTTCTCGTCCCTCCTCCCAGGGTGGCTGGGAGACTTAAATGAAATAGATGTGTAGGACAGTGCTAGGGACATCGTGAGCAAAAACCACTGATGCTGTCGTTCTCGTCCTCATCATTTTGGGCACCACATATTCTTCCAAGTCTGTAATGAGAACATCTGTGTTGAGGGATCCCACCCCACTCCTCAGGGGCCCATCACCTCTCTGGTCTGGTTTCTCTGGACCCTGATGGCCCCCTGCCCTTCTTGCTTTTGAAGGCTTCTCCAACTCCACGTCAGTGACCCCTCTGGTCTCTCCAGCACGAGGGCAGGTCATGCCCTCTGTCCGTGCTTGTCCGTGTGTTGGAAGTCGGAGCGCTGCTCTTTACCATGGGTTTTATATCCCAAGTTTCTGAAGATGGAGGAGCCGCGGCTGCTACTGTGGAGGTGCTCCCAGTGTCGCGGAAGGACGTGTGATGGTCTCCCCCCAGGAATGGCCACAATACCCCGCCTTCGTGTGTTAACGTTGAGGGGGTGGGGGAATACCACCTGAAGGGAGTGCCGCTCGGCGTCGCATCCACTAGGAAGGGCATCCGCAGTGTGGGCGTTTCCCATCGCCTCTTAGAGACTCTGCCCCTCGTCTTGCAGCCAATGAAGCGGAGTTTAAAATACACATCTAAGGCTAGCGGTCGGCTTGCTGCTGTCCAACACGACATCCTGTTCATCACTTCAGAATGCCTTAACCGTTCCTTGGTGCCTGGTGGATAGCTTCCATATAGAGGGAAAACCATCCGAAAGGACTAAAGATTCTTGGTTTGTTTTTTTTGCTACACAAAATAAGATTTAGTGAAAGTAGCTCAGGTTCAAAGCGGATGTGCCTCTCCACCCTCTTCCCAGCTGTGAGAAAGGAACTCCCCGGAGTGGTCAGTGTCTGCCGGCCACCCGGCTGTCCTGTAGGCTTGAGAAAGTGTTCTCTGTGCATTAGACTGTGAGGAGGTTCTGGAATGAGCTGATTAATTCTCTCTTCGACTCTCTGGCCAGTCCGTGGTCTGTACCATCCTCATCCTCTAAGGCTCCCTTAGCTCTGTGACGGGCAGTCTCCTCTGACCTGTGTGCCCACGCGCACCTGAGCGTGGCAAATGGACACTGGACTTTGTGCCTGGACGCATTCCGTACAGCAGGTGAGCGTGGTCTGGAGACAGTTGTTGGATGACAGGCTTGGCCTTGGCTGTGCTTCCTTTAACTGAACTCCAGTGACCGGTCGTTCCTAATTTGTGGACTACCCAAAGTCAACTTTGACCCCTTGGCCAGTGTCGGTTTTGAAAACCAGACTTGTAAAACAGAAGCGGGCGGTTCCGTGGCCACTCATCTAGGCCTTATGAATTGTTTGGACCATCCTAGTTAATGTTCACCCAGCACTTATGTGGGCCGGGCTCTATTCTTAACACGAGTTCATTTACCCCAAACCCTGTCGCATGGTGAGATTTCAGGAAATGCACACGTTGCTTCTTGCACATGCATACGCTGGACAGTCATTGTAGGAAGGAGAGTGTGACATTTCTGGTCTCTTCTGCCAGGCAGCATTGCTTCAAGGAAGGGGCGTAGGACTGGAGAAGGCATACGATCTTGATGGGCTGGGACGCGTGCTCCCCGCCCACCCCGCCTGCACCGGGAGTGGTGGGGGGCAGAACAGGAGTCAACAGCAGCGCCTGTCAGTTTGAATCCGGGTCCCTTCTAGAGTTGCTCTCCTTTTCCTGTTGCTGGCCCCATGTTCTCCGGGCTGCCACAAATGGGCCTTTCCTTTCCTTTGGAACTTTCGGTATAGCTGCGGAAACAATGCATCTGAACGGACTGACTGCCTCGGGGATGTATGCACGTTCTGCGAGCTGACCTCTGCTCGTCGGTGTGGAACGCTGCGCACAGCACAGGAATCTATGGGCGGCAGCCACAGAGCAGGATTTGCTTGCCTTGTGCCAACTCGTGTAAACATCAGCAAAACATGTTTTGGGGACAGAAAATTAGTTAATTTGGAAATGGCGGGTTATTAGCCGGCGCTTGTTCTGCACGTGGCGGCTTTGAGCATGCTGCCTCAAGGTTTCAGGGTGACGAGAGCTGTGCTGGGTCAGGACCGTAGCCCCTCGCCCAGTGCCTTTTCTGTTCCTGTCCTGTGCTGCTGGGTCCCCGCACGAGTGCTCACAGGCCAGCTGCATGGACTGGGGGCCTCCCCCAAGGCTGGGCGTGAATGGAAGGGTCGGATGCTACGTCGTAGGTCTGTGACGAGCTTGCACTTCTGGAAGCTTCCCAGCAGCACTCTTGGGTGTATTTCTTGACTTTTTGGCTCTTCACCCCTCCCCACACTTTTAGACCTTTTCTCTGAATGAATGACGCATATCTGCTTTCTGCCACCCTAAGTCATTACTTTCTAAGTCAGATTTTTGTTTGAGTCTTGTAGTGTTTTTCAATATTTATGAAACACTTAGTATCTGTAACATGACAAAAGGTCATATTTAATAAGGTATGGTACCCAAGAGGAATATTTTGTTTCCGTTTTTAAAGATGATCCAATGCGAGCTGCCTCATGGATGAGTTGGATCCCACCAAGCGGGGCCTCACGGGGGTTCTCTCACCGCTAATTACTAACAGAACTTGGGAGTACGGCCAGCCTTCTCCAGAGGTGCTGGCCAAATGTCAGCTCTGCAGCCACCCTCCCAAGCGACACTTTGCTGAAAGCAAACTTATTAACCATTGTGAGAGCCTTACAGCGTAATTGTTGAAAGTATTAAATGGCTCAAGTCCTAACATCCAGAGAGAGGACCATAATGGGTGTTGTTATGCATCTCCCCGATTTAGAATTCTACCATGTTTGCTTTTTCCATATGGTGTATGTGTCTTTATGTTTATGAAAGAAAACAGTATGGAAACCATGGAACATCCATCACTGCCTCTTCTCCTCTGTTGAAGATGATTTGTGTCTTTCCCATCCGCATCTCTCTCAACTGTGACTCGAGTATGTGTCCTTGGACAGTGTATGGTATTCCACGTGCATGAGAGGTTAGAACCTGCAGTGGTCCCAATCTAAAGCTAGCCTCCTGCCATTGGAATGAAAAAAGTGTGTTATTATATGTTGTTCTGGTTCTTTCATTTTACCTGCTGTAGAATATTCCATTTAGAACTTTAATTATTTTGTAGTTAAATATTTCTTTCTTTAAACAGTTAAAAAATGTTATTTAAAATATTGTAACACATTTTTCTCCTCTGTGTATGTGTGTGCTGGAAAGGGTGTGTGCTCACGTGTGTTAGTGAGCAGTATAAATGTTTGTGTATGCGTGCGGTGGAGAGAGAGAGCTGAGGGACCTGCGCTCT
Organism: Equus przewalskii; assembly: GCF_037783145.1. Classification (NCBI taxonomy): domain Eukaryota; kingdom Metazoa; phylum Chordata; class Mammalia; order Perissodactyla; family Equidae; genus Equus; species Equus przewalskii. Next base: position 21,960,657 of record NC_091835.1, read on the forward strand.
TGCCCCTCGGATGGTTGTGGGTGTGCGTGTTCCATGGGATGGGCCCTCAGAGTTGCTCCAGGTTGCCGGGTTGAGACTTGGGGGACCGCCCTCTTTTCCTCTATAACCTGGAAATCTCTGAATGGAGCAGAAGACCCTACACAGACCTGAGCTACTTCAGAGCCCACTCAGAGATCTCAGATCCCAGACGCTGCGGATGATGCCTTTCTAGCAGCCGTGCGCACAGGGTGACTCGTGCTATGAGTTGAAAAAGGTGTGATGACCTGCAGGCCTCGGGCCCTTGAAAGTCTGGCTGAAGCAGCTGGAAGAAAATCCCAGGAGTCCTATTTGGCTGGGGTCGGGTGTATTCGCAAGAAAAAGGTGTGTTACCTGTGTGGGGAAGCGTGGGCCTGATTGTCTGAAAGAGAGAAAGCTGTGCTTTGAAAATGCACTGTTATTAACCCTTCCCAAATAGCTATTTTTGCAATTACGAGTCACCCAATTTTAATTCTTTATAAACTTCAACTTGAAAGAGATTTAAAAGATGACAAAAAGGGCAAGAGTGTTTAGGAGGTCTTTGTACAACTTGGCTAACACAGAGCTGGCTGTGATATATTGTGCTAGAGATAAAATGTGTCATCTGAAAGACAACACAGCTTGTTTTTAGCTTCAGCTGGGACTTTCCACTGTAATCTTGGTTTAGTGAGGGTTTCTCATGGAAGATTAAAATAAAATAATTTAGGACATTGTCACACACCATTGGTAGGGTATACATTGGCTAGTCCATGCAGAAGGCAACATGACAGCCTTTGACCAAAGCCTTGAAAATGATCACACCTTTGGTCTAGAAATTCCACGTGGAAAAAGGTATTGTGGGAAAGTAGAATATTCGCAGAGATATTTGTAAAAAGAATGCACAGGTATTTGTTGCTCTGTTTTATAAGAGTGAAAAATCCAGAAAATGTGAATGTCCAGGTTTGTTTCTATATTATGCAGTGGCCAGAAATAACTAAGTACAGCTCGCACGCTCTCACTTGTAAGTTTGTTTGGTGGGTTAATGGGGAGACTCAGGTAAGACCCACGGGGTAGGTCCTGGTGCATGTTGACTGTGTGACGCGTAGGTTAATGCCGTCGTTTTTTAAAAGTACGACTGTATGTAAAAATCTGGAAGGACATACACCAGAATGTTAGTGGTAGCCATGGTGGGTTTTATGAGTAATTTTTTCCCTAAATCTATATTCTTCTTTTCTTCCATGAACACATATTATATAAAGAAAGTTGTTTAAAAAGAAGTAACTTGAGTGTTAAACATCTCTTTTCTGGGGGCAAAATGCAGTTGAAGTACAAAGGTCTAGTACAGAAGCCAGCACGCACTTTCTGGAAAGGGCCAGATGGTGAATATTTTAGGCCGTGTAGGCTGTATGGTCCTGTCGCAACCTCTCAGCTGCCACAACGGCAGTGAAATACACAAACAAGCGGGCAGGGCCGTGTTTCAATAAAACTTTATTTGTGAAACACTTGTCGGGCTAGGGTTGGCTGGTCTGTGTTATAACAGGTTCTAGAAGATGTAATGCTTGAAATCCAGGAGAACTGGGTCAAACCACCAGGTAGGTATATTGGGTTTATTTTCATTGTTCTCATCAAGCAAAATTTCAAATTAGATTGTAAGTTCAAAAGTAAGAACAAATATGAGTGGAGGTGGTGGTTATTAGATGCTGTGGAATCTTTTTAAGAAAAAGCTTTGATCTTTCCCGTAAGGGGGAGCAGAGTCATTTCCCTGATTTGTTGAGTGGCTATGGGGCTGTTTGGGTGTTGAGGTTGGGTGTGTGGGTCTCCTCAGGTGCTGGGCATCACGGTACCCAGTCCAGTTTCTGTTCTTCATTTTGGGGTGGCAGCCGCATCCACCGACAGTTCCAGGGTAGTCACAGTACAATAATGCTCTGTCCCTCGCTGAGCCGTCAGCTGCCTCTTGCGATATTCCCATTCGAGATGACTCAGTACTGGGGCTCACGTTTATGGCTGAGAACAGATTTTTTTTTTTTTTTGGGTGATTTTTCTCAGTGGTTTGAATGTCATTTTTGAATTCTGGCCAAAGAGAGATGAGTATGAGGTCAGAACTGGAAAAAGAAGTCCCAGAATCTTCTCTCGACTTGACTGGAGGGAGGAAGAGCGTCAGTGGGAGTGTGAACTTGGGGAAGGAGTGACACGCTTCCTGGGAAAGAAGGGAGGAGAGGAGCTGACTGGGACCCGTGTCCTTCAGCGGCACAGGGAGACGGCCCTAGCCCCCTCTCACCTGCTGGGCAAGTCTCCTCCAGTCTGGAGGGAGGAGAGGGGAGCACAGACCCCTGCTGAGTCAGGCACAGGGACTGCTTTGGGGAAGTTCAATTGGGGTGGATGGTGGAAAGCTGAACAGCCCTGGTGCGTGCGCTCAGGTGGCTGTGGGGCACCTCCATGGTGTCACCTCTGATCCTTTCAAAGAAGAGGAGTGGGGTGAGAGCCCCTCACTTGGCTGCACTCCTCCCGCTGTAGTGCAGCTGCTGTTGGAGCAGAGGACACGTGGCCAGACCACCGCCATGGGCTTGTGCCTGGTTCCCTGGTGGAGGAGTCCTGGAAGTGTTCAGGGACATCAGGCAGGGAGCCCCCGGGGGATGGGGTGGGGCCGGAAAGGAGGAGCTCTTTGCGTGGATTTCTGGAGATTGGGTTGGCAGAGGGGTGAGCAGGTGGAAATGCCCAGAGGCCTGGAAGAGAAGGGCCTTTTGGGGGAAGATGGAGACAGGATGCGCTAGAAAGAGCCATTGCAGGTCTCTTAAGTGAGATGTGGCATGATCAGACTTGGGGAGCGAGCAGGGAGGCAGGCTGGGTACGATGCTGTGGGCGTAGCCAGACGCTCTAGACCAGGAGGAGGAGAAGGGCACAGACACGTAGGAGGAGTGTCCCCGGGTATGGCAACCAAGTGTCCAGCATGGGGACCGTCGTTGAGAATCTGGATCTGAACAGACTTCATGGAAGGCAGGAAATGAGCATTACTCAGGGGACTTTGATGAAGCGTTATGAATCAAAAGTATCATCTTCTGAAGTAGATATTAACCATTTCATCTCTTTATACGGAATATTTCATTGCCTTTATTTTTTTTCCGTTAGGATAGTAATACATGAATACGAAACTTCAAAATAGAGAACTGTAGGAAGACTTTGCACCAGATAAAGCACATATTGAAAGAAAAGTTATTTATTTTTTTAAAGATTGGCACCTGAGCTAACAACTGTTGCCAGTCTTCTTTTTTTTTTTTTTCTGTTTTTTCTCCCCAAATCCCCCCAGTACATAGTTGTATATTTTAGTTGTGGGTCCTTCTAGTTGTGGCACGTGGGACGCCTCCTCACCATGGCCTGGTGAGCGGTGCCATGTCAGCGCCCAGGATCCGAACCGGCGAAACCCTGGGCCGCTGAAGCGGAGCGCGCAAACTTAAACTACTCGGCCACGGGGCCGGCCTCCCTAGAAAAGTTATTTTTTGAAAACTCAGAGCCCTGTCACGCGTCCTTGTTAATGTGTCGGTGGAATTTTTCCTAAACATTTTTCTGCACGTTATTTTTTGTAAGATGTTTGAGAGGAGGTTTTGTCACCTTACGGCATAAGCATTTTCCGTGTCACGTTATCATGCAGCACATCCACGTTACACCCTGTACGCCGTATTTGATAAAGAATTAGGGGCACGTTTGGGGCAGTAGAGGGATGCGTTCTCCTTCAATCTTCATGTTCAGTAATTATGTTTATTCACGGTTGTCAATGCTGTGTGGCTAACCACCGGCTTAGTGGGGGAGGCGCATTCGTCCTTCATCCGAATGCGACCTCTTTCCCTTGCCCCCATTATGGCATCGCTCAGCCCTGCCGCCTCCGCCTCTCTTCCTCGGTCCTCGTTCTTCCTCCTAATTATTTGCTCCGAGGCCTGCACGCTGCCCCAGCTCGCCGTGGGGTCTGCATAATGTATGAACCCGAGTGACAGCCAGCGCCCAGCCCCATGCAAACAAAGAGCCCGCCTCTGAGCGGTGGGCAGATTGGGGAAACATATTGTGAACACATTCCCTGCTAACTGCGAAAACCGTGTCGTGAAACGCATCTCTGGCCTGTCACAAAATATTATGACAGGGCCCACAGTCTAGCTCCTTCATATGCAAATGTGTCTGTATCGCCTGGATGCCGGGGTGACACTGAAGGAAGCATCCACAGGAGGGGGCGACCGATGTCCTCCAGGTGCATCACTCCTGCAAATAACCATGCCGAAAGTGCTCCATTTTCGTTCCAATGTGTAAATAATCAACTTGGTGGTTCTGATACTTTCAGATCCTGGGGGCTGTGAAAGGGGCTCCCCTGAAGACTTGGAAAGGTTGCTTTCAGGGAGTTAAGTGGAAAAATCCACGCATCGAGCGTGGCACAAGGAAGGATGAGGGATTGGCCACCCGTGACCCACCAGGCAGTGGGAAATAGCCAAGGAGAGGCTGGGTGAGGGGAAAGCCGGGGAGGAAGGCTGCCTGGGATGGCTGGGCACTCTTGGTTGAGAAGGGGTGGCCTGTGTCCAAGGACTAAACTGCATGGTCCCAGTTGTGCCTCCTGTGGCTGACCTGTCTGCCAGAGGTCTGTGGGCTCCTGGAGCACCTTCTCAGAATATGTATCTCCCCCATTCTACTCCTTCCCGGGAGGAGCAGCCATCCACGGAGCCGGCCTCCATGGGTTGGGCTTCTCTGTGAGCCTGGGCTAGTGACTTAACCTCTCTGTGCTTTGGTGTCCTCGGCTGGAAAAGGGGGGTGGTAATATCTGTGCAGCACGGATGTAGTGAAAATCCAGTGAGGGGTGCATGGAAAAATGCTTAGAGACTCATGTGGCAGATAGGAAGTGCTAATTAAGTTCAGGTGGTTGTTAGGACCCTTGCTCAACTGGGGAACCCAGGATAAAGACCCACGCAGCCCCTCTTGCTGTTAGATGTGGCCGCTCCCCTGAGATGCTGCTGGAAGTGTGAGGCGGCAGCTTCTGGAAGACCTCGTTACAAGGAGCCGGTGGGTCCCTTTGCGCTTGCTCTTCACCTTTTCCCTCTGTTCCCCACATGCCTCCATCGTGGACCCCAAACAATGATGGCCACATTGGAATTGGAAAGGGTCCAGGTTTACAGACCCACGAGCCACCTGGGACAGCCCACCTGGAGATTTCATTAATGTGAGACAGAAATACCTTTCTGTCTTGATTAAGCCACTGCTACTTGGGGTTTTTGGTCACGTGGCCAAATGATCCTAATTAACACACAAGGTTATCTGCAATGATCCAAGAACGGCAGTTAAATGTCTTAAGGTGAATTAAACTGGGTTTCTGACTTCAGATCTCACCACCTGGGCAGCTTTCCCAGGAGACTGCGTGGCTGCCCTGAGCCGCCCACAGGCCATGCTCTGGGCATGGGGGAATTGTGAGGGTAGAGCCCCTGGGGACTCGGGAGCCCCCGGGCTTCCCTCTGCACACTCCCTTGTGGGGCCCCTACTTAGCCATCTCTATGACAGTCACCGCAGCCTTGAACTTTGCATGCTGTGTGCGTTACTGGCTTCGGTGGGCTGGGAAACCCTAAATACACCTGGGGCTGTCCAGTGACCATCTGCTGATGGCCGAGTTTTACACGGCTTATTTTCTGAGCTGGAATCAGGCAATCGTATCTGGTCATAGGCGCAAATGAGAACCTTCGGATGCTTTCGTTTTCGTCTCTTTCCACCTGGCTTCTCTCTGGGGATGGAGGCTCTGTCGTCTCTCCCTGCTGTTTCGGTGGTTGTGTTTCTGCTGCAAAACAGCACCGGCCGATTTAATCAGGTGACATGAAAGCTGACCGTTCCCTGTGCATCTGTCTGGTCTTCCTTCTGTGGTGCCTGGTGGTATGTTGCTGTAGGTTTATAAAACGTGCTCTGTCACTTTGATTTTTCTGTTTAGATTGACATAACGGTTTTAGAGGAAGACGCAGGAGCTTAGCCGCTGGAAAATGGAAGAAGCCACGTTGGAAGACCTGGCTGGCCCTAACTGTGCAGGAGGGCATCTCTGTTTCCTTAAAAATGAGAAGCCCAGCCTGCAGACTAGCTCCTCACTCTGGGCGAGCTGTGTGGGCTTCTGCGTTCCGCTTTGCTTGAGTCCCTCCCCCAGAAAGTGCAGCTTGAGGCTCTGATTTTCTCAGAGCCTCAGGCCACTGGACCCATGTGCATGGGCTGAACACTGGGACTGAAAGGAGCAGCTGTGGCTTTAAGACAAATTGTGGGGCTTTTCACCCGATTTTCTTACAATTATGTGTCTCTCTTGAATTTCTTCTTTGAGTCCTGGTAATTATTTATTGTATGCCTTCCAGAATGCATGCGTGAGTCTGCATTGGTGCATTTGTAGGTGGAAGTTCTGCTTTTGAGAGCTCTGTGTGTAAACGAGGTAGCTGCGTATGTTTGTTTACGTTGCACCCACACATCCTGAGGTGTCTTAAACCCAAGCAGCAGCAATGCCATTGTTATAATTATATACCCTGTGTGTGGGTCTGCTCAAAACAATAGAGAGCTCCAACTTTGGAAGGTGCCTTTGGGCACCCCTAAGACAGGACTCCATCCCACCAGAAGACGCCCGTTGACAGCTTCTCACGGGAACTGGAGCCTAGAAACTGTCCCTCGGAAAGTTATTTCTTGTGTTGAGACCGAGTCTCCCAGGCTGTGAACTAAACCCGTCTCTAATTAACTCCACCACCTCACGCTGTGGACCAGCTGTGTCCAAGACCCTGCGGCTCATCAGAGGAAGGCTGGACCTTCCTGGGGACTCGGGGAATCTCCTCTGCTGTGTTTGCAAATGTGGGCAGGCCCTTCCTCAGTGTTTCCCTTCCAAGTGAGGCTTGAGTCTCATCTTTTTGTGGCTTTTTCCTTATCCATTTCTCTCCATTACCATTTTAGTTGTGCAGTTGTAACTGAGAATGCTGGTTTTTATTTTGGTCAAAAGAAATCTTTCAAAGTGTTTAAAAGTGTTGAATTTTCGGTGAGGGTTGACTTCACGTTCCATGAGGGAGCCTTTGTTTTGAGCCCAAAGAGTTTTGGCTCCTCGTCGGGGCAGTGTACCTGTTTGAGGAATAAATGAGTGGATGGAGCAGACAGGCCCTGTCCTGTCCACCCCACCTCCTCGACCTGAGTCCCTCTGAATTGTCCACACAGTGGCCAGCTGCGTGTGGTCAGATCTGCCTGGGTTTTCTGTGGCTCTTCCTCCACGCCAGGACTGGCTCCCCCTCTGAAGTATGATATTTCTTCCCCGATGGTGCATCTTGCGCAACCTTCTTCCCCAGCACCTGGGTTAGGAGGCGCCTGCAGTGTAAGCAACAGGTGTCCTGAGTTTGAATCCTAACCTTATAGCCAGGCTTGTATGGCAGTGGGTGAGTTGTTCGGCCGAGCCAAGGCTCCACCTTGGCTGCAAGCAGGAATGAGAGTGACGTGAGGAAGGAAGGGATGGACCCCCATGCACACGCCGTGCCCCCCGCCAGGCTCCCTGGAAGTGCTGGGCAGCCTTCTCTTTCTCCTTTTCTCTGCCCAACGGGATTTGACTTCCGTCTTGCTTCGTGATAGACCCACCTGGGAAAACCAGTTGCTCTGAAAACTTGATAGTCTTTAGGTATATAAATGGATTCATTCTTTCATCCATCATTCAGAAAATTCCTCTTTCTGAGATGATCTAAAATGGTTTGACCACCATGGGTTAAATCACTGAGAAAGAAGACAGAAGAAAGGATGCACTTTGGTTTATTTGGGAAAGAATTGACTGGATCGGTGACTTTTCTCATGTAGGCGTCAGAGTGACCGTGGGGCCTTTTCCGGAGCTCTCCCACTCTCTTTGTCAGAGCCGTGCCATGGGAGCCCCGTCCCCGGGGAAGTGTTGGGGTGTGAGGTGGGGGAGGCTGAAGGATGTCGTTCTGGGCAGGACAGAGGTGTCCTTTCAGTGCTAAAGGATTCAGGCTGGCCCTGACGTTTCCTCCACCTCAGCTGGAGTTGTCTTCAGCGAGCTCTTTGAGTCCTTTTCCTTGGGGCATCTTCCCAGGGCATTGGCCTCATGCAGAGGAACAGGGTATCATCCTGGGCACTGTGCTTTTCGGGGTGAGTACTAAGGAATCGGTACACCCCTGGCCGAGTTTCCAAGGGCTCACTGGACTCCGAGAAAGAATATGAAGGGAAAGCTCTTTGATTGTGGAAGTGGTCTTGACTGTGGAAAGAGATGTCCGGTCGCAAGCCCTCTGGGTAAATGTGGAGACGGAAGAGGACGTGTCCGGAACCGAGGGGCGTCGTTAGGCCTTCCCCTTGCAGAGGCCCCAGCGCCTGCTCGAGGCTCCTTGCCCCTGGGGCCCTTCACGTCAGCTTTTCCAGGACTCTGGTGGCTTGGAGTGAGTCAGCCTGACGGAATCCTTGCGTCACCACTTGTTAGGGGTTGAATTGTGTCCCCTCAAAATCCCTATGTTGAAGTCCTAGCCTCCAGGACCTCAGAATGTGATCTTACTTGGAAAATGGGGTTGTTCAGATGTAATTAGTCAAGATGAGGTCCTACCAGATCAGAGTGGGTCCCAAGCCATTAATGGCTGGTGTCCTTGTAAAAAGGGAAAATTTGGAGACAAACGTGAACACGGGGAGAAAGCCCTGTGGGGGTGAAGGCAAGATCTACTAGCCAGGGAACACCACCGATTTCCAGTATGCCAGAAGAAGCAGGGGAGAGGCCCGGAACAGATTCTCCCTCAGAGCCTAGAGGGAACCAGCCCTGCCGACACTTGCGTCTCAGGCTTGTAGCCTCCAGGACTGTGAGACCATGAGTTTCTGTCGTTTGAGCTGCCTAGTCTGTGGCTTAAACACAGCAGCCCCTGGAAACTGAAACGCCACCTGCCTCACTCACCTGAGTGAGCACGTTGTCTGTGGCAGCAGCCCCTGATCTGGGTTTCAACTTCTCTGTGAAGTGAGGATATGACCTGCCTTAGAGGGTTATAAGGTGCCCAGCACCTCCTGGGATCTCAAAGTGTAATTGTTTTTAGGAGGAATGTGAAGATGGAGAGCTCAGAGGGCAGTATGTTTCAGACCTTTCCAGATGAGAATAGAAAGTACCATGTTATAGAGGAAAAATGAGTGTGGATGGGCGGCCAAGAGATCTACATGCTAGTGGCTGTGTCACATACTATGGTCTGGGATGTCCCTGCTGTCTCCCTGGGCCACAGCGTCCTTGGCTGTAAAATAAGTTAGACCCGATGAGCACGTTTGGCCCTCAGACATGATGACTGTGAGAGGTGAGCGTGGCATCGTCAAGGCTGCTCTGGAAACAGGAAGCCCTGAGGGGCCGTGTCTTAGTCTTGTCTGGTGTATGGCATACAGCAGGTGTCCATAAACACGAGCTCCAACAGTGAGGAAAACCAGAGTGTGCTCCGAGAAAAAGTGGGGACCAGTCTAGTTAAAGGTGAACATCAGAATGACGTGGGAAAATGTTACTGTTACTTTTATTAAGTTAAAACAAGTTACAAAATACTAGGTTAAATAGTATCTCAATTTTGTAAAAAAAAAAAATTAAATTAAAAAAATCTCTGTATAGGTGCAGATAAAAGACCAGAAAGCAAGACACCACAGTCTTACTAGCAGCCCACAGTGAGCGGGGAGATTGTAAGTCACTGGTTTTGCTGTCCATGATGGGGGTGGGGAGAGTCGTGTGATCTTGTGATCCTGGATCATGTGTGTCCTGGAGTCAAATGATGGCTGTGGCTTCACTGCAGACTAGGTTGAGAAAGCAGAGACTGGAAGAGGGGAGGCCAGTCGGAAAGCTGGTCGTAATCCGAGACGGGGATGGCACTGGCCTGAGACAGGGTTTCTCAACTTCCGCACTACTGAGATTCTGAGCTGGGTAATTCTTTGTTCTTGGAGGCTGTCCTGTGCCTTGTGGGATGTTCATCAGCATCCCCGGCCTCTCGACCTCTTAGATGCCAGTAGCAACCCCTCTCCAGTTCTGACAACCAAGAATGTCTCCAGGCAATCCAGATCAAATGTCCCCTGTGGAGCAGAATGGCCCATTGAGAACCACTGGCCGGAGATGACGGGCAGGGGGGTGAAGAGAAGGGAGCAGACTCTGGAGAGATTGGAGAGGGAGCTTCTGTAGGACTTGATGGTTGATTGCATTTGGCGAAGGCAGGAGTGGAGGGTGGGAGTGAGGCTTGGGGAATTGGGGGGCTCACAGACCAGCATGAGTTCTGCTTTGATGTCATTGATGAGCGTGCTGTTCCTGTGGGAGAGTTGAGTGGGCTGTTTGAGGGGGCTGTTGGGCCAGTGGCCGTCAAGCTCTGATCTGAGCAGGAGGGCATCCATTCGAAGGTTGTCCAGAGATGGGAAGCAAGCCATGGGAGTGTATGAACTCATCCAGAGTGCTTGTGTGGCGTGAGAAGTCGGCTTGGGAGAGAGCTCTGGGGAACCTCAGTGTTTCCAGGGTGGGCAGAGGAAGGGGAGGCAGAGAAGGGAATTTATTTCTGTGGCCAGAACCGTTGCTCAGTGACCAGTGGGCGTGAGGATAAGGCTCATGGGCAGATGTGGAACCATCGTGGGATGATCTCATGTGGGGCTGGACTTTTCCCCATCACCCACTCAGTGCTCTTTGGCCTTTATTGGTGAAGCTGTCTGCTGTGTTTCTGCCTATGGGAGATCCATTTCTGTTTGAGGAAGAATCGTGGGGATTCTTAACTCTTAGCAAATGGCAGAGCCTGGCTTGCTGCATCTCCATCTGTCAAACCAGCGGCAGCATGCTTTACCCTACTTTGCTGGGCCATCATTTCTGCTTCTCAGAGCTGTAAGAAACACTTTAAGGGCAGCTTAAACTGTCCTGGGACTCTCTTTCTGGATTATTCACGAGCTCTTGAGGGATCCAGGAATTGATAATGTCTTCAGAGAGAGACAGTTTCCCTTCTGAGAAACCGGCATCTTTATAGTTGTGATTTCTCTGTAACGGGGTTCAGAGACCCACAGTTGCTCAAAAGCACTTCTCGTTTTCCTTGACATGAGGTTCTCAGCCTCCAGGGCAACCTAATTCCATTTCTCTGTTCACAGGCACTTAACCGCTTCCCTCCCCCCAGGTGCGGCAACACCGGCACACCTGTGTGATCTCCCCCTGCCCAGGGCGGCCGGTTGTGGAGGGCCAGAGCAGTCAGGGACCAGCTTTGCTGTTTCCTCCTGGATTTCCAGGTGGACAAGCGTGCCATGTGAGCCAAAGATGCTATACCATTTCCTGCCCTGTGTTGGATTCAGGCTGGCCCATCTTCCAGCATTCTGTCTGGTTTACTGTGCAGTTAAAAGAAAAGAATGATTCCTAATGGCCATTACGGCCCCAGGCCGGGAGGGGAGGTTGTGTCCCTCCCCTTAACAGTTCGAGGGTCCCGAGAGGCCGACCTTACGCAGGGCAGAAGGATTATCTTCCAGAAAACGGATGAAGTGTGCATTACCTCCCAAATCATGAGTCACCATCTCAGAACTCAGAAGCAAGGAAATCCTGAAACTCCGAAGTACCGTTTTCCCCACTGCTGGACCGAGCGGCTCAGCTTAATTAGAGACCAGGAAGGAGTTGCGTTTCCTGGTTGTTTATTGGCTCTCCTAGTCCTTAAACAGCTAAGGTCTGTAATTAAGCTGTCTAATTGGGAATAACTACAGGGAAAGCCATGGACGGGAGAGGCTGGCCTCTTTAACCCATTTGTCAGCTCTCTTTTACCTGCCACCATTTTTATTCCCCTGTCATCTTTTAAGAGTGTCTTCGGGGCAAATTCTAAGGAACACTGGCAGGTCAACCTTCTGAACTTGGCTTTGATAAGCCTGCCCGATGGAGTGAGGCCAGGAGGCATCTCCTCCACTGGAAGGAGAACCGTCACAAGTTTGGTGGGTTGTAAAACATTGGAGAGAAAAGTGCTGATCTGTTCAGCTGGATTGAGGTGGGTTATGAAGCAATTCTGTCTACACGCTGTGTATTTTCTTGTGTAATAACAACGTCTCTATCGAGGTCATCATTTTGTCATGACCTGCCTGACACCTACACCTACAATAGTTCTTTATTCCTTTGGGAGATTAATTCAGGATACGATAGGAGGGTTTTTGCCATAAATTGCCCAAAGCACAGGTCCTTGCCCACCAGCCAATTACAGAAATGCCGTGGGGCAGACCCACGCGTTGCGCAAAACAACATGCAAGGGGAGTCTGAATTTAAAAAAATACTCTCTCATCTAACAGATGCAATTCGGGCCAATAAAACTCTACAGAAGTATGTGTCCCCAAAATGTGGATTTAAAAAAAAAATGTCCTGGTTGTGAGCTAGGGGAACTTGTAATTAGGAAAGAAATGCCTTTTGTGTCTGTGTGTCTGCAAAAGGCCTTCCTTTGCATTCCAAGGCAGTAATTCAAGCAGCACTTCGGTAAATGTCAAAAAGTTGGAGCCACTGGGCTGGTGGCGTCACTGTTTCTCTGGGTGCGTCCCGGGGTTCCTTTTCTGCCCACAGGGCCGCTGGCTGGTCCCACTCAGAAGCCTCCTTCTGCTCTTTGTCCAAAGGCTTTTCTTCTCTCCCTCATACTTTTAGTGGGATTGTCTTTTAAAGGTAAAAAAAATATGCGTTTTATTTATTTACAAGCAGTTATTGCTATAATACGATAGTACTATGCTGGAGGAAATCGTCCGTAAAGGGCGATGCCCCTAGTCTGATTTCACCAATGTGACAGATGATGTGCGCCCATTTTCCCATGTCCTCCTCCACCCTTGTTCTTCTGGGTGTGGAGAGGTGACCTTTATGTAATGCTGCTTGGACATAGTCATTAGCATTTTCTACAGTGCGGCTGAGCCTTCACAATTATTTTAATAGTGGCACAAGGTCCTCTGTTGGTCTGTCTGTGTATCTGTCTTCATTCCTTTTTTTGTGAGCGTCTAGGTTGATTGTCTGTTTCCTCAGTCATCTTCTTGCACCTTGAGTTTTTACTCAGCATCAAGTCCCCAGGTGGATTCCTGGGGCCCAGGTCATGCACGTCCCTGTGTTTTCACATTAATTCCCAGAGGGTGATCCCAAGGCGGGCCCCGCCCACGGTGTGCACCTACCTTGCTCAGCTCTTGGCTCAGGGGCTCCACCTCCTGCGTCCTGCAGCTCGCTGCAGATGCAGCAGGATTCCTTTCTCAGGTGTGCATTTGTTTCATCGCAAGGTTGGGGACATTCAGAGGGGAGGACTCACGAAAAACGTGAGGCTGCAGCCTCCGGTGTCCCCCCCCCCCCGCCTGGGGCTTCGGGCTATGGCCACAGGCGTGGGCTGGAAGAGAATTTTCGTGAGCAAGGAAAGCCTGTCCTCGAGGATCCGGAGGAGCCTCCAGCGTTTATCTGAGGGGACTGTTGCCAGCAGCCCTCTGGGGAGAGCCCTCCCACAGCCGAGGCATCTGGACGGGGATTTGGGTCCTGGCGTTGCCAAGACTGTAGTGGATGGTCATGCCTGAACTTGTCCTCCCCGCCCTCCATGTGTCCTAACAGCTGTCGGCGGAGGCATCCACAGGGGCCAGCTGTCCAAAGACAGACCCACCCTCGAAGGCAGGCGGGCCCTGGCCTCCACGCGGCTAATTTGCTGGGAGGTGAATCACTGGGCTCCGGCAGCCAGGGTCCTTTAGCTTCAGGAAGTCACACAGCTGTGGAGAGCTCCAATTAGGGGGAAGCACAGACGTAATTCTTGCTTTCAGGAGGAAAAAAATGTGACTTGAGGATCAGTTTCGGCTTCACGGCAGATTCCCTCAGGAGGACTTTATAGGCAGAGAACTTCCTGCTGAGAGGGGAAACCGAGGCACAGAGAGGGGAAGCCATGAACATACAGGTTCTCGGAAAGTTTAAAGGGCATTACAGATTTTCCGTGTGTTTTTCTTTGAATTGTGTTTGTCATGGTGGAGTGATCGTAGTAACGTGGAGGAAAGGAAGAAATCAGAAAACCCTCTGTTTGACATAAAGACATAGCTACCTGTTCAGTGTTGCCAAGTGAGACCCAAAACATCTCCATCAGTAGGAGTTTACCTTGTCCACCTGCAGGGGCCCCGGGAGATCAGGGGATCGTGCCCATCAATCTGAGCACAGTTCTGTTTCCCTTTCTTTGGACAGGAAGCCAGAAGCATGCTGTCGAAACACAGCAGAGAAACAGACTTTGTGAAAATGACTTGACTTTCCCGTTTTGCTGTCGCTTAACAGGGTCGCCAGTATCTGAGCCAGCACATACATTTGGCGCTTCTGCATCCTGTGATCTTCCTCTGAGAGAAAACTGATTATCTAATCAAAGGAAGCAGGTGACAGCGCCCGTGGCGTGTGCCGCCCTTGTTTTTCGTGCCCCTGGTAGAGGAGGTCTGGAATGAGCAGGAAGGTGGCTCCCCGGCCACAAACGGGGGGCTGTATGACAAAGCAGGCTTCGTGTTCTGGAAATGGGGAGCTTCTCGAGCCGTGGAAAGGTCAGCCTTGCAGACGTGCTGATGTCATAGGATTAGTCGAGCTGCTTCCGCCGCAGGTGGTTGTGAAGCGCTGGATGGAATCCTTGGAGGCAAGATGAGAGGATGGGAGGGGAAAGTCTGCAAGAACGGTTAGATCTCTTCCTGATTACTGAATCCCGAGGAGGAGTGGGAAGGAGGGAATGGAGCACGTGGCCAGTGTGTTCCTTTCCCGTGTCCTGGTCCTGTGGCGTGGTCACGGAGCCGTGTGTGTCCGTGGGGACTCCGTTGGAGGATTCGCTGTTGATGTTTATCTCTTGTGCATGCTGGTGCTTACACAGGCGTTTCCAAGGAGTCTACACCCTGGAACCACAGAGGAGCACCCCCGTGTATCTGAGAGGAGCTCATCCTCATCCTTGGCTCTGGAATAAACGGTCCACTTGCGGAATCTTAATCCCCTGAGTTGGAGATCAGTTATAGTCTCTCCACTTGGAGGGAATCATTCAGACGTCCGTGTTGAATAAGCACGAGGCAAAGCTGAGTCAGACACTCAGACCACGAGATCGTCTATGAGAACAACTTGGCTAAAGGGGCTCTGGGATTTGAGACATCACCGAAACGCAGCACCGTCGATGGCGGTGGTGGGCTTTCCGCCAAGTGGTGTCACATCCATTGGCACGCCGTCATCTATTGATTGAGAACCCTGACTTTTGATATATTGACTTATATAGAAATATTTTTGATAATGTATTGGCTTTGCTATCTTTCAAGAATGGCTTTTGTAGAGCTCATACGAGTGCAATGGGGCAGCACCGATCAAGGAATAAGTCTCGTCGTCTTAGGCCTGTGTCCTGCCGTAAGGCAAACAAAGTGGAATTAAGGTTGAAAAGTAACTAACTGTACATAAAGGTGGGCCCACATAACTGTGTGAGATTTGCTCATGAAGATGGATTTTTGCCAACGTGAGGAGGTTAGGTGAGCAAGTTGATCTTCTTCCTGGAAAGCCAACTCTGGGGTTCACGTCCTGATGACGAATGTTCCCCCAGAACACAAAGGGCAGCTTTTTGTTTGTTTTTTATGGTACTGGACAAATGTTTGGGCACAACTGCATGCAAATGAGTCTTGTAACTGTCATCTTGACAGTTGATCGCCGTCTACCCTGCCATTAAAGTGTTTAGACCATTTGCTGAGCTAAGAGAAGCTGTTTATCTGGGGGCATCTCAGTGGTGTGAAGGTCTCAGGTCTGACAGAAGCCTCGGAACCTGCTTTACAGAGGTTTTCCATTCAGGAATCGTGTTTTAGTAGGCTGCAGAAGAATTCCTAGTATTAACACGATAGAATTTTAGGTCTGGAAGGAATTTCTGTGATGGTTTGGTCTAATCTCATCATTATTTGATTGTTCAGGCTCCTGACCGACCAGTGTCAGGGGGCCCAGGTGGGAGCCTGGGGGTCCCTCCTCCTTGTCCTCACTGTGGACCACACAGCGACTTACTTCCCCCATCAGCTGGGATTAGAGCAGACTGTTGCGATTTCAGAAAAATTCTTTAGTTAATGTACCCCCCTCCCCCCCGTCAGAATGGAGGGTCAGGAGTCCTGGGAGTGACTGAGATGACACAGGTGACTTCTTATCTTGAGGTGTCCTCCCCCGCCTGTTTTTCTTAGAAAGCTGCACACAGTGGTGGGCTAGTGTGGAGGAGGCTTTGGCTGTGCAGTGTCCATCATGTCTGTGCAGTGCCACTTCCATCTCTTTCTGTCTGTCTTTTCCCAACTTCTAGGTCACCCCCAGCCACCTGCCCTTCCGCCTCCTCTGCCCCCCAGGGCAGTGGTTTTTGGTTTCTTTTCTTTCTTTTCCCTGCTATTGTTTAGGTGCCTGAAACTGTGACCGTGCACTCTGTCCTTGCGTCAGGGCCACTGATGGGCTCTCCATGGATCAGCTCCCATCCCACTTCAGATGGAGAACTGCTTAATAATTACGGACCCATGAAATGTCTGCAGATGACAATTTCAGACCTGCTTAAACTCAAGTGCCTTCAGTCCAAAGTTCTGAAAGGGCAGGGAGAAGTTTCCCAGGCAAAGAGGGTTTTCCATTTGCATTGCAAATTTGGCCGGCACCCTCCCCCCACCCCCAAAAGCACTTCCATCTCTTCAGGATAATGCCATCTCCTGATTGTGGTTGCCATACAGCTAAAGCCACACAAAGACAAGAGCAAAGACCACTCACGTATTGGAATTGTGGGGCACTACCTCATTCCCAGGTCGTGAGAAGCAGGGCACCCCTCCCTGACCCTGCGCTGCAGCCCTAAGCCAGGAAGGACAGGAAGGATGCATTTTTCTGTGCTGAGCAGCTCCCCTCAGAACATCCTCCCCTCCTCTTATGGTTTTCCCATCTCTTACACTAGGAGTGGGCCTTTTGAAGCCAGTCTGACCTGGGTTCAGATTTCTACCCACTCCGCTCCCCCCACATCCTGCACTGCTGTGTGACTGAGTGACTCCCCTCTAAGCCTCCAGCCGTTCATTTGGAAAAAGGAAAAAGATAACGGTACCCCTCTCTGAAAGTTGTTGGGGACTAAATTCAGTCGTACCTAAAGTGCGCACGTCCGGGTGCCTGCACGATCTGAGCGCCCGAGCAGTGTTCTCTTTCATTAGGATTATGGTTGATCCCAAGTGGGGTCGCCCTGCAGACGCGAAGCCAGTACAGTGGCTCCTCTGAGTGGACCTTGGAGGATGCAGAACTGAGTGACTTTTGTGAGGGTCCCAAAGGAGGGCGATTAGACATTTCTAGGAGGCTTATTTAAAACATGGAACATGACGTGCCTGGGAATTGAGTTGTATTGCTGCTCAGGGGTGGGCAGTGGGCGCCCTGGAGGAGGTGGGTGTGGTTACCGGGCAGAGAGCTCCAGGGCCCAGGGCCCAATGGTCAAGGGGCCAAGGAAACGTCAGTCTTCTCTAAACCAGGGAGTCAGTCTAGAGGGAGGTGTTTATTTTTCTATTTCACAATAAGTCCTAGTGACATTTTGGGTGTAGTTCTGCCTCCACTCCCAGAAAATTTAAAATTTTCCATTATTCCATCATTGACTTTGTCACGCTTTAAAAGGCCTCTCACACTTATATACGTTTTTTTTTTTAAAATGTGTTACTTTAACGATCCTTTAAATGATGTACCGTTCTTCCAAAATTTGGGAGAAATGAAGATGGGGAAGAAGAGAACATTTGACTTTTTGCTAAATCAGTCATTTTAAGATCTTTGAGTAAAATGTGTATCTAAAATGTATCTGTTCCATCTGTAATGTAGAGGAGATAGCGACATTCTGTGCCCTAGAGGAGTGCTTTGCACACTTGTGTGGAGATGCGTAAGGGGCATCTGGGGGCTTCTGGAGATGGATTCCTGGACCCCATCCCCAGAGATTCTGATTTAGTGGGTCCAGGGTGGGGCCTGAGCGTCTGCGTTTCTAACACCTACATCATTTCTGTGCTGATGCTGCTAGCCCGGGGACCACATGTCAAGGAGCACTGCCCTGGAGGTTCCGTGATTTTAAAGCATGCTATGGACACTACAGTGCATCAGGTGGCACTAATTTAAGGATCTGGGATGTGCCCAGGTGTCATGGGGCTGGCGAATATGAAATCAATTATAAATACTTCGGCTCTTCCATTAGATCACTGGCTGGCTTCTCTTAGTATTTATTCTGGAGTGCCTTTTACATCAAAGTAGTGGCTTTTTAATTTCTAGCTCGGGTTAATTTATGGAGTTTCCGAGGCAACAGGCTTTAGTAAATCAAAGTAGATCACCATGCTGGTGGGCAATTAGAAAAATGTCTTTTTGATTGGAGGGTGATCTTTGGATGGAAACGATGGAAATAAGCATCAATCAGACCTAGGGGGAGCGAAGAGATTGTGAGGGAACCCCTCGCTGCTCTGGGAGTTGGGCGGGTTTGAGGGTTCGTCCATCCACTCACCATCTCTTCCTCCCTCCCTCCTTTCCTCCTCTATACTGCCATTCCCCCATCCATCCATCCATTCATCCATCCATCCATCCATCCATCCAATATGTCTTAGTTGTTCTCCATGGCAATTCTGGGCACTGGGTACATCAGAGAAGAAGAACATAGAACTCAGCACACTCGTGCTATGGCCTGGAGTCCCTTCTAAGGTCCTGGGGTTCTTGCAAATGAGCTTGCCCTCCACCCCTCCACCCCTCCACCTGTCCACCCTGCTGCTCTGAAGAATCCCTGGCAAATAGGCAGAGAAAACTCAACATGAAAAAAAAGGTACCAGTTTTCCAAGTAGAAAAAACTGATTTCTGCAAATTACAAACCTGTGAGCTTAACTTCAACGGCAGTTAGAAGTCTAGAAAGACTTAGTAAAGGAGGGTTTTGTGGAAAGAGCTAGCGTGTGTCCCTAGTCACAGCCTCTGTGACTGACACCGTCAAGAGCCAGCCAAGACAGAGACACCTCTGTGGGTGCTGGCGAGCAGGTCCGTGGACAAGGTGAGACCCACTCGATGGTAATGCCAACCCGGAGAGAGAGCTGGTACCCGTGAGAAGACTCTGCTCTCAGTATCTACATCAGCAGTATTCTTAAAATTCTTTGTTTTTGGTGTACTCTGAACCCCATTTTGACAAGTTAAGGAAAACAAATTTGCAGTGAATGTTACAGACAAATTGCTATTTTTTTTTTTTTAAAGATTTTATTTTTTTCCTTTTTCTCCCCAAAGCCCCCCGTACATAGTTGTATATTCTTCGTTGTGGGTCCTTCCAGTTGTGGCATGTGGGACGCTGCCTCAGCGTGGTCTGACGAGCAGTCCATGTCCACGCCCAGGATTCGAACCAACGAAACACTGGGCTGCCTGCAACAGAGCGCGCGCACTTAACCACTCGGCCACGGGGCCAGCCCCTATTTTTTTTTTTTTTTTTTTTTGAGGAAGATTGGCCCCGAACTAACTAACATCCATGCCCATTTTCCTCTACTTTACATGTGGGACGCCTGCCACACCATAGCTTGACGAGTGGTGTATAGGTCCCAACCGTGAACCCCAGGCCGCCAAAGCAGAACATGCAAACTTAACTGCTGCGCCACCGGGCCAGCCCCACAAATGGCTATTCTTGAAGTTTGAAAAGCTTATGCGAAAAGATTAGAAAAACATGAACATATTCCTATCGGTAAATGGACAAAAACCAATTAATCTGAGATGCTGTGATTTGAGCAAATAAGCAAAAAGTAAAACCAGTGATGACAATGACATGGAACTATCCAATCTTATGGCCGTATTGTGGCAGTGGGGTGGGCTGCTACCAGAAGACGCCTGTGTGTTGGTGGGTAGGATGGGGGCGGGCAACATTGAGCTCCCCAAATAATGAAGGTGAGAATGGAAACTGCTTGCTCTTTCTGGATTAAAGGTTTGTACACTTTGACCCATGAGTTCTGCTGCTAGGAACCTAAGCTAAAGAAACAGAGATTTTCACAGTGACTGATGGATTGATTTGTATTTTGACACTGTCTCATTCCAGAAAGGGTATATAAAGCAGCCTACATGGATGGACAGGTATTCAAAGGCAAGATACCATCTATCTTCATTCTCTTAATGAAAATTAGCCTTACATTACACACACTGTCTTCTAGTATGAAATGTTTAAGGTTTCGGGGGGGTGTAACTTTTTTTAAAAACTAAAATTTTCAATGGTTATTTAATCAAGACAGAAATACAGAATGATGCTAACCACAGATCATACTGAAGAGGGTTACCCTCATTTTGAAACATACTTGGACTGAGCAAGAGACCAGTGGACCAGCTGTCCAGAGGGCATAGGAAAGGATCTCTGTGAGTGTCCTGATTGACAGTAAGCTTGTCCCTCTGAGCAGCCCACTTGACCCCCTGTGGCCAGGCCCTGGCTTCCATGTTTACCAGGGGACACCACTTGGACCATCTGGTCACTCTCCAGCCTCTGTCCATCACAGCCTAAGATTCTGCCCACCCAGCCCGAGGCCCTGCCCTGGGCCCCTATGTCCCTGAGGCTCTCTGTCTCTTACATTCTCTGGGTTGGTTCAGTCAACCTTGAGGAACTGCCCAAAGGCAAGTTACCTGCTCATAAGTCTGCGGGGTGACAGCATGGATTATGCCTTAAGAAAACAGCACTCAACTGGGGGTGGGGGAGGGGTGTGCATGTGAACGCAGGAGATCTCAGACGTCTCTGAAACCTATGGGAAGAGGGCTCAGTGCTGGAGTTGAACAGAAGTAGAAAAGATGTCAGTATCCATGGGCAGGCAGCCCAGCACAGAGAAGGAAAAGAGTGCGGCTTTGGAGTCAACGGACCTGCCATCATCTCTGCTCTCTGGCCTTGGGCAAGTCACTTGCCCTGTCTCCACCTCCATGAAAAGGAAATAATCCGCCACTGCTGTGTGGGTCACCCTCTTGCTTTGCTGCTTAAGGAAAGGGGTGCACATTCACTGATCCCTTCTGCCTGGTTTGCCCCAAATTTGATTATTATTGGATGGGTGAAGTAGTAAAGGGGAGACTTTCCAAGGATTTAAAGGTGGTCCGTTTGAGCAGACCACAGAGAAAGGCATAAAGATAGATAGTAAAAATCATTGATATTTTGGAGGCTGGCCTGGTGGCGGCGTGGTGAAGTTTGCATGCTCCGCTTTGGCAGCCTGGGGTTCGCTAGTTTGGATCCTGGGTGTGGACCTACACACCACTCGTCAAGCCATGCTGTGGCGGTGTCCCACATAGAAGAACTAGAAGGATTTACAGCTATGTGCTGGGGCTTTGGGGAGAAAAAAAGAAAAAGAAAGATTGGCAACAGATGTTAGCTCAGGGCCAATCTTCCTTAAAAAAAAAAAACCACAAAACATTGATATTTTTGCATAACAAAATTGTTGAAGAGCCAGCCTACATCCAAGTTTAAACATTAAAAAATAGCCTTTCTTGGGGCTGGCCCAGTGGCATAGTGGTTAAGTTTGTGCACTGTGCTTTGGTGGCCTGGGGTTCACAGGTTTGGATCCCAGGCGCGGACCCAGCACTGCTTATGAAGCCACGCTGTGGCAGTGTCCCACGTAAAATAGAGGAAGACTGGCACAGATGTTAGCTCAGTGACAATCTTCCTTCACACACACACAAAATAAATAAGTAGCTTTCCTTATTAAAAGCACTCCATGCCAGTTTTAGAAAATACAGATAAAGAACCAGAAGAAAAATCTTATGGTTGTGGAAAGGAGTTTATAATCGGGTTCCTAGGAGCTTATTTCAATCTGGGCTGTGAGAGGTGGTAAAAGGCAGTGAAGGGATTTTATTTGTAACTGTGTATTTAACGTAATGTGGGCTTTTTTTGTTTTCCTCCTGGCTTCTTTGTAGCATATGAGATGGTTGACAGGAACCCCGATTGATTCTTCTCTGCCCAATAATGTGTTCATTGCGGTGGTATTTCCTGCACAGCTGGGCTTGCTTAACTGTGTAACTACAATAGCAAGATGAAGGAAACAGATTTTCCAATTGAATATTTTAATACATGACAGATTGGAAAAGGGCACAGTATCCTACATCACTGATTGATGACAAGACAAGTTTGAATATATGCAACAACACTATCCCAACAGAGACCAGAGTCGAGTGGTTCACCCAATGGAAGGTCATACTCAGATGTCCACATGTGGAGATGAAGTGATCTCAAGACAGTGACACATTTAAAGTGACGTGAACTAGATATTGGTAGTGACTAGTGCCCCCTGGCCAGTCCTGTGGTTGACATGCTCTGATCCCAACCCACAGGACTTTTTAAAGATCTTCTCTTCCCACGTGACACTGCTTGATGATAATTTCATCTGAAAAGTCTCCATCGTGGGTCTCTGCTTTATTTTCATGGAGGCAAACGATCTCAAGAAAATTAGAATAAAAATAGCCAGCCTATTCTATGGGCTTCTCTGAACTACTTCTCATGGCTGTGTCTGGACCAAATTCAAACATCCATAAGGAGCAAGCAGTGTGTTTTCAACCCTTACGCGAGGAGGTGTCTTTGTCACTGTGATTTGCATTCATATAGGGAGCCCGGCCAACTTGGAAGGAAAATTACTTTCTGATTGAATCATATAATTTCCAAACAAAGCTCCTTCATGAATCAAGAATATTAATTACGGTACCCAGAGTGAGCCCCAGTTCTTTTTTTTTTTCTTTGAGTTGTGTGTTAACAGAAACATTTGGGCATTCGATACAAGGTCAGCATAGATTTAAAAGCAGACATAGGCTTTGAAAATTTATTCATGCTGGAATTGAGAACATGGAATTAATTAGGTGTACGGAAGTTGGAAGGTAAAGGGTCATTGCCTCCGTTTTCTTCTTTAAAGCTCTTCATTCTTCTGGGAGACCACACTTTGTGATTGTGGGCTATGCCTTCTTCATGGTGTGTGTTAATAAACTGAGTAGGTGAAAGCTACTCAGATATAAAAATATCTTTAATAGATGTTACAATAGATATCTCTAATAGATCTATATCAGATCTCTAATAGATCTCTAATAGATATCCATAACAGATGTAACAGCTGGCAAGGGATGTGTCTTGAATTTGCTTCTAGGTAACTTTAATCCTAGAGATGCCCGGGGATGTCCTCAGAGTCGCAGCATCACACCTGAACAGCTCGGTCCCCAGCCCCTCATGGCATCATGGTCTCACTTCTCTGTTGCTTTGAATCCTTTTCCTTTATTCATCAATATTATATTCCCCACTCCCAAGTTCCAAAGTGAAAGCGGATCGAGGCGACAGACCTGTGCCGAGTGCCTTTATCTGAGCAACTGGTAACAATTAGGATGTTTGTCCTGCCAGGCAGTGGGAGTCAGGCCCCAAGCAGAGCGGTGGGTTACCTTTGAGAAAGCGGGTGTCTCCTGTGTTGCTCTACTGGTCACCTCGGAGCAGGGTTCCTTTCTTGGTGGGGAAGCCATCTACACTACCATATATATATATATATATATATATAATCTTTTTTTAACACATTTCAAGAAGTATGATTTATTCGTGCTTGAATTTGTTCAGTGGGGATTTCTAAGCTCCCTTTTTTTCCCCTAGTGAGGCGCTGTCCTGCCTGGTGTGGCAGGGGAATCTCTGTTGGAAGAAGGTCTTGGTTTGTGATCTGGAGATTTCTAGAAGAGGGCGGGGTGATGCAGAGTGAGGCAAGGCAGTTGCAGCTCTGATAGCTCCCAGAAGGAACTAACAGGGCTGCACAAACTCTACCTGCAGGCAAAGAAAGCGTCGTGTCCAGGGAAGGCGGCCACCGCCTGTCTTTTCCTTCTCTGCCGAGATGGCAGCCCCCACTCCCGCTGGCCTGGGGGGCGCCCCTGCTGGTGATTGCTAATGAGGACACCGTGCAGTAGAGAATATTGCTTTCATTTCTCTTGGTGCTTTACTGCCACTGTGGAGACAGATAAATCTTGATTTACATGGAGTTAACGATGCAGTCTTATAATGTAATAACTATGAAGGAAAAAGAGAAGCATTCATTCAGCTCTGTGCTTGGGGTCTTCAGTTGAAATTTTAGGCCATAGTCACAGAGATTCTGGTTGAATATTTGAGCAAGACACACCTAGTTTGAGGTGAATCCAGTGACATACTACATTGAAAGGTGGAAATGAGAGACCAGTGTGATCCCAACCGACACGTGTGTGGTTAATTTTCCTGGTCTTCCCAAGGGGATGACAGGGAGACTGTAGGTGAAGGCAGAGTCCTGAGCTTCATCATCAGAGAGGGAGGGCTCGTCTCTCTCGGCCCTGAGTTTCTCCCAACTCATAACTGTCATTCCAGTGGGGGCACTGGGTAGCCCTGGAGCCAAGCTGTGCATTGCGGGGCCTTGTTGATGTCGGGCTGCTTTGAGTTTTTGCTGAGAAGAATGCCTTTTGCAAATCCAAATGTGACTATTTCACATTGTGTGCTCCTCTGACGTTAGTGAGGAATGGTTGTGGTGGTTATTTGTTAACCGTGCTGGCAGCTGTTATGTGCCACGCTGTGTCCCACCAGAATTTGTATGTGGAAGTCCTAACTCCCCGGTATCTCAGGATGCGACTGTATTTGGAGACAGGGTCTTTAAAGAGGTCATTAAGTTAAAATGAGGTCACTAGGATGGGCCCTCATCCAGCGTGACCGGGGCCCTTATAAGAGGAGCAGAGGACATAGACACACACAGAGGGACGACCATGTGAGGCCCGGGGAGAACACAGCCACCTACAAGCCGAGGGGGGAGACCTCAGAAGAAACGGACTGTGCCCACACCTTGATCTCAGACTTCCATCCTCCAGAACTGAGAAGCTACCTTTCTGCTGTTTCGACCCCCGATCTGTGGCACTCTGTTATGGCAGCCCCAGCACACGAACCCAGCGATGGTTTCCAATGTGATTATCAACTTTAAAATGTTCGTCTTGATACTCAAGGTCATTAAAACCTTGGTAGCCCATAAATGTTTATGGAATTTTCCTTTGCACTTTTCTTTACCCCTTTCGTAAATCGTTTTGGCTTGTGTGCACACACCTTTTGCTGTTAGCAAAATGTCTCCCCCTTACTAGAAATGACGAGGTTCTGCTTTGGAAATAACGCTGCCGACATTACCCTAGGAGGGACTGAGCTGACAAACCTGGAGAAGCTCTGATGTCTTCTGAGAAAGGCGCATTCTTCCTAATGCGCAGACCTTTGCACTGATCTCGTTAGATGTGGATGTGCCTGACAGTAAGCATTTATGGCTTTATAGGGGAGTATTTCCGCATTAGGGAAGGGAAGCCTGCAATTGACAGACTTGCCTGCTGCCTTTCAGGGTTGAGGTCAAGGGCCTGAGAGGAGGGGGAGGTGAGAGGGCAGTGGGGAGCAGGGGAGCCAGGAGAGGAGAGGAGAGAGCCAGCATGGGGGCGGGGTTCCTGGAGGAGGTGGGCTCAGCGGCTAGACTGGGTAGTGGATTTGGCGATTCTGTTGACTTTCCAGCGAGGGCTGTCCTGCAGGCTTGGGTGGAGACAGAAGCAGCTTGAAGCCAGTGCAGGGGAGGGAGGCGAGGGTTTTGCTCAGCCTTTCTAGGAACTCTAGAGGGAAAGCAGGGAGAGGGCTGAGTCTTGAGGGTGGACTTTGGGGATAATCCTAATCTCAGGGCCAGTACCTTGTCCTTTGAGATTCAAATGAATCAACACCTGATTTACCCCAATCAGCCTTGACCACCCAGCACGGGTCCCTTGGAATTCTGGGTGGGGGCTGGGGCGGGGAGCCTTCTGTGTGTGTCTTTGTTGTTTGACCATTTCTGCCTACCTGCTCCCTAGTCTTTACCACTTTGCTCTCCTCCTCCCCCGTCCCCCAGGCAGAGTGAGATGAAGTGCGCGGACTTATTTTTGCAAAGCCCTTCGTTGTCTTCTTGTCTTCACCCTGACTTCCACCCCAGCCCTCTGTGCACATGCAGACACCTGCGCTCTCCCTAGGGGACGGCCACGTGCGGGGTCAGCCACATCCCTTGGTGTGGTTCCTGCTTTTCTGAGAGTCATGGGTGAGGACTGCATGTGGATTGCTGGGCTCCAGTCCAGCTGCACCCTGTCCTAAAAGATCCAGTGCACCTTTTCAGCCTCTCCGTGACTCACTTTCCAAATCTGTAAGCTAGGGATAAGGATGGTGCTTACCTCCTAGGGGCACTGGGGGAATGGAAGGGAGTAACTGCATTAACCTCTGTGAAGTGCCTCCCGCTGAGTGACCCCCAAGCCTTGGTCACTGTTGGGAAGGGATGCCCAGGGCTGGTCTGGCAGAGCCTTGAGGCCCAGTGAGGGGAGGCCTGGGCTGCAGACGGAGGGTCATGGGGAGCAGGCTCGTGGGGAGTCTTGGCAGAAGTGCTGGGTTGGGGGCAGACCCGCCCACCCTCCTGATGGCCTGGAGTCTTTTAAGCCTGGGGTCAACCTCTCCAGTAGGTATAGCCCCACACAGCTTGGCTTTTTGGGTCCTGGGAGTCTTCAGTCAATGTAAAATACCTTCTTATATCTTGTCTGTAAGCGAATGGTTAACCTGAAAGTGTGCTGCATGCACAGCTTACAAAGAATGGCCACACCACTGCTGTCCGTTCTTTATCACGAGTGGGGCCTATCGGTGGCCAGGCAGCCCAGGCAGAAGGGTGGTGCCAGCAGGCGAGAGGCCTCATGTTTATCCCCTTGCCTGTGTGTTTCATGACACCCTGTGAATGCTGGAAGGTTCCTGAGGAGTAGTGGTAGGCAACAGTGGGGAGTCCTATAGCTTGCCTTCCTGGATGCCTGTCTCAAGTGTTAGACTTCCCTGGGCATGAACTCTTAATTCCCTAAAGCAGTCTTCCTGAGAAGAAGTCCTTCTGCATGAACATTCTGTTACCTAGTGGCACCTTTTTCATGACCAGAAATTTCTTGCGACAGCTATGGCTTCTCTGGAAATCCTTCGACGTTCGGGGTACAGTGGGGCCGTATTTGCACACAGGGGTGCAGAGCAGCCCTCTGTGGGTGACTTCTCAGACCGTGAGGCCCTGCACAGGGTCCAGTGTAGCTCCTGACGGCTTCCCTGAGTGTGCCACTGGAAAAATGGCAGCCATCACTTTGAGAACTTCTAAAGTACCACATGCCAAGGGCCGGTAGATTCTTGCCTTCTCTCTGGGTGCAGGTCACTTCCTTGAAGTAGTTCTAAGTTATTTCAAGTGTTCTGTTTCTTCATGGGTATTCTGAGCACCTGGAGCAATAGCCTGCATTTCTTTATATCTCAGTAAAGGCCCTGTGCTCTGGGGGTAGCCCTTGCAGGCTGAGTCCTGGTGAACCTGCTGACCACCCCTCTCCTGGGACGGCTGAGGATTCTTGGGCAAGTCTGCATCTGCCTTCTTTTGCACAGTGGGTGTGGCCTAGACCGAGGGGTCAGCCAGTAAGGAGCAGGCCCACTAGGGGATCCCTCCATCGAGGGCTTTCTTGAGGGCCCCAAACCTCCTCTCCTCTGACCAGCACCCTGTTCCCTGAAATGAAGCAACTGCCACAGGGCAGGCTCTCCCAGCAGTCGTGTGCCCCTCCTTCTCCTCCCCCTGGTGTTTTCGTGTGTTCCACCGAGGGAGGGGCATACGCTCTCTGAAGTGGCCACCCAAGGTCAGCTGCAGCTGAGGATTTTTGTGGCCAGGGGAAGAAATGAATCACCCTCTCCTCTGTGTCTTTCCCTAACCGCTGGAGACTTCATAGATAAACTTGCGGGGGGTGGGGGGCCTCTGTGTGGCGTAGCAGTGTAAACAGGAGCATGGGGGCGGGGTTGGTGCAAGTCAGCTGACCTCTGCTGGTATTTGTACCACGATGGAGGCACTACTGCTGCCTCCAGAATTGATCTTGGGTCAGCCACCAGGATTGATGAAGTTAACCATCAGGCAGAACACTGATAAGGGCTGGGGTTTAGAGATAAAGTTGCTGGCCCTGTGTCAAGGACCCTGGTCTTCTAGGGGGAGGTGGTTTAAATGGCAAGTGTCTGGTCAGAGCAGGGTGATTGATACTGACAAGGGGTGAGCCCAGGTGTGCACAGGTAAGGGAGGGGGGGACTCCTGAGCCCAGGCCCTAGAGATGAGTAGGATTTAGCTGATCCTTCTGGCCCCAGAATGGTGAGACTGGGAATGGCATGATCAAGACCAGAAGGGAGTTTGATGTGTCGCAATGAAGCTCGGGATACAGCAGATGACACACTTATTCTAAGCACTTGGGCAAATACTTCCTCTACATCATTGCATGTGATCGTCACATCTGCCTAGTTAGTATTGCCTTACTGTGGAAGGGAAGCCGCACTCAGAGACTCACAGTTGCTTTCCTGAAGTCTCACCGGGGTTTGCATCATCCTGGTCACCTGTGCAGCAGGGGCAGCTGGGGGCTGTCCGGGCCTGGAATGCCAGTTAAGGAGGGGGCATTTTATTCTGCAGGTGATGGGGAGTCTCGGAGCCGAATTGTGCCCTGAAATCCTGATTACAGCAGCAAGGATGGTTTCCTGAGAGTGGGGCAACTGGGATCCACTTGCTCTGGGATCCAGGGAGCGATGAAGAGGATGGGAAATAAAGGGAGGAGGGAGAGTGGACTCTTGAGGAGTGTGGACAAGGGGGGTAGAGGGCCGGAGGGCATGCAGATGGAGGAGAGTCTTTTGTTGAGGGCTGCTGGGAGGAGAGCCTTTTGTTTCTGTTTTTTTATTAAATGGGAGATAATTGAGTGTTTCCTGTGGTAGCAGGAGAGGAGATGATGGTGATTGATGGTACAGGGTCCATTTGCCAACCCTGACCAGGAGAGATGGGTGTGGTCCGGAGGCTGAGAGTGAGGCAGCTCTGAAGGCGTGGCCTGAGGTCTTCCTCAGAAGGCCTGGTGCCGCCATCTTTTCAGGGAAGTCAGCAAGCTTGGGTAGTTGGAATGGGAAAGTGGGGGCACAGGGCTGCAGTGAGGGCCTACAGGCTGCCGGCGCCCAGCCCCGCAGTTGTGTGAGCATCTGCAGTGGGTCTCCGAGATGGAGCCTTGGTGCCCCCATCACTTGAGCTTGCACAAGAATTTCCTAGACATGTGCGGGCTTGGGCTGGGGGCCGAGTTCCCAGCTGATGCTGAGGCTGCTGGTCCCTGGACACATTTTGAGGAGGACTGGTCCAGTCGGCTGGAGTTTGGATGGACCTGCTACTGAAGGAACCAAGTGGGTTCACCTCCTGGCAAAGCTAAAATCAGACTCCCGACCAGAAGTAGTTGGCTCACAAAATAGAACTTATTTGCAGCAAATAGGGGGCCACGTGGAATCATTGCCAAAGTCGTGGGGTCCCCAAACAAAGGGAAGCAGGGGCCTTTTATTTCCGATGGGGAATGAATATTCAAAAGGGAGAGGTGGGCATTCGCTTGTGCAGGCTCAGCTGGAAAACTTGCTTCTGCCTACACTGCAGGTGTTGGTAATAAGGCCTAAGCTCCTCCCAGAGAGGAGCTCTTAGCATTACAAATGAGGCAAAGGTCAGGGGCGTTGTTCTCGTGGTGGGGCTTGGTCTGGTTCAGGGAGGTTGGTGACTGCAGCTCTTAAACAGTTTAATGCTTCAGAACCCAACTTTGAGTTCCTCGGGGCAATCAGTGGTGACAGACCCACCTTTGGGGCGAGCCCACGCAGGGTCTTAGAGGCGTCGGGGGCAGGCAGAGTGGTGGCTGGAGTGGACAGCCTGGATGTCCCTCGGCCTTTGCTGGCTAGAGGAGGATGAGAAGGAGTGGGAAGGAAAAGATGCCTAAAATGAGCCTCCCAACAGCTGTGGGGGAAGTTCTGGAAAGAAAGGACAGCCAGCATGGAAGGTTGTGGGCAGAGAATGGGCTGTGGGAGGCCAAGATTGTAGGTGGCATTAGTCCCGGGTAAGTCAAAGGCGTGGCCGTGGGAGGAGGCCCTGGGAAGGCAGTGAAGGAAAACACCACTGGCTGGAGGAGGGGGGTGTGGCCTGTTCTCCACCCGGACACCGAACTCCTCCAGTCTCCTCCTCTGGGTTGGAGTGACAGAAGGGACCCAGGAGGATGGCGTGTGAATCCTAGCCCTGTGTATCCACTCGCCGCCAAGCCAACTAGTAATGACTTCGATGGTGAGAGGACTTTGCAGTCAGAAGCTTTCCAGGCTGCCTTTGATCCACCCACAGGAGTGCCCAGAACTGCGTAGCTTAAGTACCATTAACCTCCTTTTCCAAATTTGGAAGGTTTTGTGTTAGGACGTAACCAACCAGATCACCGTCTTCAGCAACCCCCCTGGGGACAGAGATGACGTTGGAGAGGAGAATCAGTAAAGATTTGAGTACTGTAAATTGTTTGGCCTTGGCAGTTTTATTTATCATCCCTCCGCATGGTCATTTCCCCACTTCCTTTGTGGAAGATTCTGGAGTTGGTGGTGATTTTTTAAAGGAGGCAAGCATAGTGCAACATCATAAGTAGGTGAGGCAGCTCAGTAGCTGCCCGAGTCCAGATGAACTCTGCATCCCCCACCCCAGCATCTTTCCTGCTATAGGAACACCTTTGCCCTGCTCTTTGCTCTCTGGTTGCTGATGGCTGGTGCATGGCCAGCAGATGTGAAGACACAAACATTTCTTTCCATTTTACTGTGTCAGAACTGGTCCCCATGACCCACTTCTCTTCCTTCCCCAGAGCTGTAATGCAAATTGTAACTACCAAGGGGGACGGCTGCTGCCACAAGCCTCCATGGTGTGTTTATCCTCCCTGCCTGAGGAACGCCGAGCTGGTGGCACGTTGGCTCATAAAGGCAGGAGGGTGGTCACGTGTCTCCCACTGCTGATGGGGGTGGTGTGTTTGGGCTTTGAACAGGCGTCTTAGTCATGTTTTCGACATTTAGAGAAAAATATATCAAACCTTCAAGTCCCCTGGGCACAGTTAAAAGATTTCCAGATATCTCGGCAGCCAGTTCCCGAACTGAATGCAGAAGTGATAACCCTGTTAAAGTAGGCTTTTCTCGTGCGGGTCACTGGCTCTAAAGACAAGCTCGGTAAACACCCAGATGTTGTCAGTGTGTTTAGGTGGCTGTGCTGTGACGGGGCATGCTGGGAGTCTGTTAGGAGGGTCTGTGTCAGACCCTTCCCTGTGTTTTGATGGTGATGTCTGCAGGAGGACGGCTGTGCAGATGTGGTTATTGGAAGAATCGCTTCCTGTGGATCCTGCAGAGGAAAGTGTTACTAGATAGGCCCAGCCCCGAGTGCCCTCGAGGACTGGGGAGAGTAGGTCCTTGGTAGGCATGTCTTGGGTTTTCTCCATAAAGATTCCAGAGCTTCGCTGCAGCTGTCTGAGGAACAGGTGCAGAGTGTGTGCTGCCCTTGAGTAAATCCTTCTGATTCCTCTGCTTAATCTCTGCAGAGAGCAGAAGACTGGATGGAAGAAACGGGGAGCCTCTATGGTGGGGGGAGCCTCCTTGCGGGGAGCTCTGGCTGGACCAGCCTCCAGCCCCTCTAGAGTGATGGGAAACCGGAGCTGCCTTGCTTGTCACACCAAGTCGTGTTTGCATTTGTTTCCCCAAAGCGGGGTCAATAGATTTGGTTTCAGTTTTATCTTAGGTCTCCTCTGCCTGACGCTTAGCAAGAAAGACCACCAAGAAATTTCTGATAGTTTCCTTTGTTTGGGAATGAGAATCTACTCACACTGACACTTCTTGATACATCTTAAAATCAAGACTTCTTCTCATTGGCCTCCTTCAGTGCATCTGAAGTTTCAGCTTGGTGTTAGATGCTTTCTGTTGGCTCACTGGACCCGACTGGCGGGGAAAGAGCTCCGGGCTGGGGGTTGGGTTAAGGTCTCTTTCAGCCCTAGTTTGCTGAAGTTTCAACAGCTGTTCCTGTTCGCAGAGGATGGAGTGATGTCACCCTGACCTAGTGCAGGAGAACAAGGAGGGGACAGTTTGATAAGGCAGCTCCAGCCCTGGGTCCACTGGCCCGTCCAGTCCTGCCTGTGCACAGGTCCCTGTAAGTTCTCATGGTGGAGCTCCCTGGAGGGCAAGCCAGTGAGCTTGGCTGAGGTCACACGTGCTCTCTGGTGCTCGTGTCCAGACCTGGCCAGCGCTGTTTCTATCTGTCTCCCCACAGGGGGCCCATGGGTCAGAGCCTTCACTCACTTTGCTTAGGATATTTTCTAATTAAAGCTAATACAGCGTTGCTTCAGATTTCACATAATGCTGACAAAACTTAAGTATTTCCCTTTCTAGCATTTTAATCAAATCCATGATACTTATTCATCTAAACTAATTGTAAGCAATGACATAGGTCCATCACAGAATGAGGACCTATGGTGGCCTCATCTATAACTATTGCTCTTCTTCCTCTTTGGGGCAGGATAACTGGAAAGAATCACTTCTCTCTTTATGGAGAGACTTTCTGGAGCTTTTCATTAAGATATTCAGAGGCAGGAATTCGAGGAATGGTTGCATTAATAAACGGTGCAATGACAAGTTGGGAAAATGTAGAAGCCACTTATCCCATTTCCACACGAGAGTCCTGCCTGGCTCTTTGGAGGAGTGGCTCTTCACTGGTGCCATTTTGTCCCCAGGAGACATGTGGCAATATTTGCACTCACTTTTGGTTGTCATGACTAGGAGGTGAGGTGCCACTGGCATCTAGTGGCCGGAGGCCAGGGATGCTGCTGAGCTTCCCACAATGCCCAGGACCGCCCCCCAACAAAGAATGATCCAGCCCAGAATGTCCGTGGTGCTGAGGTTGAGACACCCTGCTCTGGATGAAGGCCAAATACCATCTCCCTAATTGAAGCCTTTTTTTGAGTGTTTCAGCTGGAAATCATCATTTTCTGCCTTCCCCTTACCTGCCTTTTTCTTAAACATGTAACACCTTCTTCTGGGTGTGGCTGTTTATGACACTGTCCATCCCTACCTTCCCCCCACAGCTCCCGCATCACTGAGCAGGGTGCTCTGGGCATGGTTGACAAGTTCACCCTGCCGTCTACCTGCTGGATGACAGAAGAGCACAGGTGGGCCTCTTGCTGAAATCTTGGAGGTCCACCGAGTGTCGAGGTCAACACTCCTGATTTGCATGGCAGAGAAAACCCCCTGCAAGTCAAATTTGAGCCCCCATACTGCTGCCCACACAGGTGTGTTTGCGGACCGTCAGCATCTTGTGCTTGTCTGTCATTGAGGAATCCGTGGGAAGGCTGCCCAGAGAAACCTTTTGCTGGCGGGATACTGAGCTGGACTCCTGGTGCCACTAGGGTGGGTCTCCCACTCCTCTGCCCTGCCCCCGACCCCCTGCAGAGGCACCCAGCTGCCTGGCCTCCTCCAAAACTGCCTGATTCTCAGACCTGAAGATGCCTTTGGACAGGAACTGAAGAAACCCCTTCTTCTAAGGTCAAACCAAATTCGGTTTTGATAAGTAGTCCCTGGCCTGTTATTCTCACTCTCCATCTAGGTCTAGCGTATGCTAGAGATGCCCATGGAGGTCACACTACAGGGTTCCCTTGTTGAAACTGGGAAGTGTGTGGAGCACAGGGGTGGCCTTACGGTGTCTGTGTCGTCCCATGATCCCATGGTTTGGTTGGTGGTCCTTAAGGAAACACACACACAGGCAGGATGTAGGTGCTCAGAGGACCTCCCGTGGTCTTTCTTCCTGCTGATCAGAATGTCCTTGCCCCAGGGACCAAGCACACTCCTCCTCCTGTGACTGGAGGACCAGGGTGAAGTCCTCATCTCTCTTACAGTTCCACTTTCAGCCATTGGCTTATAAAATGAGAAAAATGGTCTTCGAATGAGTTCAGCCCAGGCAGGGTTGATTGCAGAGTCATCAGTCTGCAGAAGCTGGATGTCATGGAAGATCTAAGATCAGAAACCAGTTCTCCTGTGATGATCTTACTACAGTCTCATGCCAGAGGTAAAACATGATATTGTTAGTAAAACATAAATGTCTTTCTTTTTGCTTCTTATATGTATCTGCCAGTCAACCTGCTGCCGGAAAATAGCCTTTCCAGTGTCCCATGAATGGGAGGAGGGCTTTGTTGCTGACTGCTGAGGCATACATGCAGAGGCCAGAGCAAAGTCAGTGGCTGGCCAGTTTCTGTGGCCTGCAGACATGGTTCTGCTAAGATACTGTAAACCTGATTACCAGCGGGCAAGTCCTGTTCTTTGGGAAGTCAGCTTGTGTAGTAGCTGTCTTTGCTAACTACCAGAGATTTCCTTTAAATAAGGTTTATCAGCTCTAGTAACACTTGTAAAATAATATTCTCATGGAGGAGGTTTAAGTGATAGGCAACTAGAAACGGACCAGGACAGGGAATCGTGGGAGGGTGGCCGAAGGATCTCATAAACTTGGAACTGGGAGAGCGAAGCCATCTGCTGAGGGTGATGAATGGGGGCACAGGTAGGGCTGTCCCCCTTTCCTGGACGCCCCCCTGCCTTCCTTCCCTCTCCAGCATTGGCGTCTCTGCACCGCTGAGGCTGTGCTTGCTGCCTGCTGTTTGGTTTTGATGTAGCCGGGAGATCTGCAGACTTTGTTTTTTTTTGTTTTTTTTTTTAAGCCAAAATGGTGATAGACTCGAAGGCGTGGAAAAATTCAGGAGAGGATTGTCCAGAGGGATCATCAGTCTGACAAGCAACAGGAATAGAAGCATAATGCCACCTGAACATATAGAGTATGATGATATTTATTTTTAAAAGGCAGGCCCGGCTGTGTGAAAGGGGATTTAGATGTTGGAGTGACAGGTTGTGGCTGAGCCCCTGCTTCTTTGCATCGGAAGAGCCCATGTTTGCAGGGGGGTGGGGAGAGCTAACTCGCCCAGGTTTTTCCACCTAGACAGTCAGGCCTAATGTGCTGTCATTCGGAACGGTGTGGAAAGTAAGTGCTTCCTTGTGAGGCAGGAAAGCACTAAAAGATAGTGAATGTACCAGGCTGTGGCTAAGAGGTTCCCTCCTTTAGTGTCATCTAAGATTCAGTGTCATCTAAGGTGGATCAAATGGAATCTTCTACTCTGCAGCCTGTATCCTTCTACGGCAAAGTGCAAAACGTGGGCTGGATTTAAGGAACCCTGCAACAATGGGAAGGCACTAACAGCTCACTATTGGAGCTCTCAAGGAATGCTATTTTATTTTTTTACCTTGGGTTCTATGAATGCCTCAGATAACAAGATGTATTTATATATCTTGATTATGGGCCAACTAACTTCATATTAAAGTTCATCTCACTATTTGAAAGTCGCCATGGTCTCAGATAGTGACAATGGACCCCAGGCTAAGTCAGGAGCCGTGGGCTCTGGTCCCACCATTGCCCCTAGCAGAGATCCCTGCCTCTCTGCTTACAAGCCCGGTTGACCTTCAAGTCTTTGTGGCTGCAGCTGTAAAATTTTAGACTTCTGCTGAATCTTAGTGGTGCTCAGCCCTTAGACACACAGTGCTGGGCTCTGCATCGCCATCCATCCTTTTATTCCCTGTCTTTTCATGCTAAGTCACTTAGCCTTGAAAACTGCAGCGTTTTTCACACATGTGTGAATTTGAGGACAGAGACCCTGCCCTCTCACTGTGTAGTGTTGCTGTAGGTGTCCACTGTATTTGATGAACAAATAAAAAAGTCAGTAAATGAAAACTTGCTAAGATGTTGATATATTTGTGTTCAGTTCATGTCAAATCCAATAATAGTCACGTTTCTCTCCCTCTTCGTTGCCAACAAAGCAAATGCTGATGCTTACTAAGACAAAAGAAATGACATTATAGCACAGGAATGGGCACAGGCAGTGTCACCCCACGACCCCAGGGTCAGCTCTCAGCGATGAGCTGTGTAGCCTTGGGGAAAGCACCTACCCTCTCTGAGCCTCTGCATCTCCCTATCCTGGTGGGCTCTAGAAACCTCATTCTGATGGATGATTACTGCCCGTCTTCTTCTCTAGCAGTTGGTGGGTCTTAGCTCTTATTCAAGAGGGATTTTTATTGAAACTCAAAAGGTGAGACTGATCTGTCCTGGAGTTCCCCACCTTTGCAGTGAGGACATGTTCCAGGCCTGGGTCTTGAACCCTTGAGTGCCATGAACAGGTGGACGGAGCTTGTCACCCTATGATGGTGCCAGTCATGTTGTCCAGGTAGAGCCACTGAACATGGTCTCATGTGTTTTAAAGTATTTCTTTTAATAGACTTTATTTCTTAGAGCAGTTTTAGGTTCACAGCAGTATTGAACAGAAAGTACAAAGAATTCCCATTTACCACTCCCCCCCCCCGCCCCCCGTCTCCACACATGCAGATTCTCCCCCAGCAACATCCCCATCAGAGTGCTACGTTTGTTAGAACTGATGATCCCACACTGACACATCATTATCCCCCAAAGCCATACAGTTTACATCAGAGTTCACTGTTGGTGTTGGACATTCTGTGGGTTTGGACAAACGTATAACCTGTATCCATCCTTATGGTATCATACAGAGTATTTTCCCTTCCTTAAAATTCCTCTATGCTCTAATGTATCTTTTTAAAAGTAAAACAGAATCAACTAGCAGCCTTTCTGATTTATCTCATTAAAGCTGGATATTTAATTTCACTGTGAGATAGGATCCAGCTGTCCTAGGCTATAACCTCCTTCATAAGAGACCTCATGATTCATCTTTATAACCTTTTCACTGCCATGAACACAATAGGTGCCCCATAATTACTTGTTAGAACATTAAAGAAGGGGAGACCAGCACTTGCTACAGCCGTCGAATCCCAGAGTCACGCCCGGCCACCAGCACTTTCCGCAGAAACAGCCTCCTGAGGAGTTTTGGGAATTCCCAGGCCCAGAGAAGACTGTGTAAGAAGCATCTGAGTTGATTACTGGACAGTGTATTTATGATATTTTTCTTCTGAAACGTAAACCAGCAAACTGAAACATCTGTGTTCAGGACATCAGGAAGAACTGATATGTGGATCAACTATGTGTGTGTATGGTGCTGCATCAGATAATATCAAGAACCAGTATCTATAAGAGTGAGGAGGGGGGAATCGGATGGAAGAGAACATCACATATTAACGGTGAATAGTGCCTACACAGAATGCGTGGCACAGAGTGTATCAGCTAATTTAGTCCTCACAGGAAGGCTTGGGGTCTGGGTACTGCTCTCTTCATCCCCACTTTACAGGTGTAAGCACTGAGGTGTCTGGGTGTCTGAGAAGTGCACACGCCCGCCTCGGACTGGCCAGTCGTCTTTCTCCTGCCTGCTATCCTGGGTCGCAAGTGCTGTCTGTCAGGAGCCTTGCCCCACGCATTTGGAAGATACTACTCCTAAAATGTTATCTTAGGGGTGAAACTACATGGTCCTTCACTTGGAGAGCAGTGGTGTGCACAGCCCCTGCCGTCGCGGGGAAGTTGCTATCCTCGACGTTTCTTCTCTTCTCCAGGGGTGTGAAGTTAGCGGGTAACACTGCTTAAGGTATCTTTCTTCTTTAACAAGTTGTTTGAGTCGCCTCTTCAAAGCGCCATGGTTAGGAGAGATGCTTCATATAAACCCGGAGTAGGTGAGAGAGGTCCCTTACTTTATGTTTTCGCAAGCCAAGCTAGGGAGTGTTGGTGTAGGGTTAGGGTTGAGGCAGGGAGCCAGGCCCGCCCGGAGGCTCCGGTCCGGCGCCGGCGATCCACTCCGGCGCTTCGGCCTGCCCGCCGGGCCGCGCTCCCGCCGCTGCCGCCGCCGCCGCCGCCGCGCTCCCGGGACTCGGCGGCCGGGCTGGGCGCGCGGCCCGCGGTCCCTGCACGTCGGCCCCCGCCCGGCGCGCGTTTCCATTTTAAACAGCCGCCCGCCCGGTGCAGCTGCCCGCGCGTCCCGGGCCCAGGGAGGGGTGGAGGCTGCGGGGCCGGCGAACTGTGCGAAGAAGGCCCGGGGATGCGAGCGGGCTCCGCGCCGTAGACAATGAAGCCGCGGGCGCCGCCGCCCGCCCCGGGCCCTGCGCGCCGCGGCCGCACCTGCCGGCGAGACCGTCCCCGCGCTTGACCGCCCGCCGCTCCGCCCACCGGCCCATGGCTCGGCGCCCCGGGCCGGGACACCCGCACTCGGGCCGCGCGGCGCACGGGCGGGCGGGCCCCAGGGGCGCCGTCCTTGCAGCCTGAGCGCGGTTCTCGCGGCGAGCGGGGGGCGTGGGCCCTCTCCCGGCGCGCCCGCTCTCCCCGCCTCGCCGGGCGACCGCCCCGACCGCGCGGCCCCAGCTGGATGCGGTGGGGCCCCGGCGGGCGGCGCGGCGGCCGCGGCCCCGGACGACATGTACCTGCTGGACGGCAGCGGGGAGCCCGCGTCTCCGCCGGCGGACGCGATGCCGCGCGGGACGCCCCCCAGGAAGACAGTCTACCGCATCTCCGTAACCATGGTCAGGAAGGAGCAGCTGACCGCGCCGGGCCCCGGCGGCCCCGACTCGCGCCCGGCTCGGAGACCCCGGCCTGCGCGCTCCCCAGACGCGCCCGGGCGGCTCGTGGAGGAGGCCGAGGAGGCGGCGGGCGCTGAGGACCCGGAGGGCTGCCGGCCGCGCGCCTGGGACTTCCGCACCTTCCGTACCCGCAGCACCGGGCAGCTGGAGCTCGGGCGGCTCCGGCCGTGCGCACGCGGCCACGGACCTGCGGACCTAGCCGGTAGCCCCCCAGCCATGGAGGAGGGGCCCGGCTCGCCTGCGCCCTGCAGCCCCGACGTGGAGGGAGCTCGGGCCGCGCCCCTGCGGCGAAGTCTCAGCTTCAGGCACTGGAGCGGGCCCGAGGCGCCGCAGGGCCGGGCCCTCGGCCGCAGGAGGCGCCACAGCAGCTCCGGGAGCCTGGCCTGGGCGCCATGCGAGGAGGTTGCGGCCGGCGAGACTGCAGCCGCCCCCGGGGCCACCCTGGAGCCCGCGGCTGCCGCGCAGCCCTCTTCAGAGAAGCGCAACACCCTGGACGTGGGTGAGGTGCTCAGCAAGAATGATGCGCTCTCGGACCTGGAGCGCTGGGAGCGCAGCAAGAGCAAGAACCGCACACTGGACAACAGCGACCTGCAGCGGCTGGAGCGCGCGCGGGCCGCGGCCGCTGGCCCCGGCGCGGCCTCGGAGCACCGGCTGCTGCGCTTTTTCAGTGGCATCTTCGCGCGCAGGGATGGCGCGCCCGGCGGCGGCCCTTCCCTCCGGAGCGGCGCCGGGTCGCGGCCGCGCGGCTACTTCAGCAGCCTGCGGCGGGCCCCGGCCGACGCGCACTCGTCCAGCGCCGAGAGCATCGACGGGTCCCCGCGCAGAGGTGGGCAGCGCGGCCGGGGAGGGGAGGGAAGGGGGGTGCTGCGGGGGCTCCGCTACGGGCCTGCTCGGGAGAGCACGCTGGAACTTGGAGGCAGCTAGGGTACTTGTCCCCGCAAGTCACCAGCCGGCGAGCGGCCACGCCGGATGTGGACTCGGGTACTGCGATTTTTTCCCCCAGTAAGACTGCGGCGGTCTGTAAGTTCTTGACCGCCCCTGCTTCTAGCTGTGTTTGGTGGCACCTTTGTGGGTCTGCCTTCTCAGCCACGGTGAGGCTGTCTGCGGAGAGAGCACCTTGCCCAGTGGCGCCTCTCTCCCGCAGGCTCTGGCGCAGCCTTCTCCACGAGCCGGCCCTGAGCTCCCTGCGCGCTTGTTGGCCGTGATACCTGTGGGCTGCCGCAGGGAGCCCGGCCTTGGCCCATGAAGGTGCCGCCCAGGTGGTGCAGCTTGGCCGGGAGCAGCAGCTTTCCTCTTAATTTCTTCCTTCACCCCCGAGCCCTGGTCGTCCTGTGGGCACTACCGTCTGTGCTATAACTGCGTGATGTGGCCTTGCTCTCGCTATTGCGCTCCTGGTAAAAAGAGTTCATCCCAGTGGTCAGGGATGTTGGCCTCTCTCCCCACAGTCTCCCTGCCAACTGGTGTCTTAGGAGAGCAAGTCTGGGACAGCATCCTGTCTCCTAGTAATGTCTGCTAGCATACAGCCAGGAAAATCGCAGCCCCGCAGTCTGTTCTGAAATCCCAGTTCTCTGTCCTCTGATGCCTTCCAACAGGGGCCCTGCAGGAAAGATTCCAGGGGCAGACGTGATAATATTCCCTTGCAAGGATCTAGTAACCTTCTGACACCGTTTGGGGGTCAGAATCCTCCGGAAACGGGGAAACACAGATCCCGTCTCTCCACATGCTGGAGCAATACTCTGAAGGGAGGAGGCTGGGATGGGCGGTGGGGCCAGATTGTTACACCCTACTCATGGGGGGTTGGAGGGGGGACGCCTAAAGATGTTGTCCCGTGCGTTGCACCATCATTAGTAACATCCTTTATGCTAATTACTCAAACTCTGCTGCCCTTAGATATTAAGGTACTTGGAGCATGGCTGCATAGACTTTTGATTAGAGATTAACTGCCAACTCAGCGCCTCTGGGGAGGGTCTTCCTCCCTAGTGGGCTTCACCTGTCAACTGACAGCCTAGGGTGTATATTAAAACCATGCAAAAGAAACCAGTGCCCTTGCTGAAGCATTTCTAAGGTAAACTGAAGACAAATGATGTCATGTTCTAATATGCTTCTAATGAGCCTCAGACTGTGATAGAGAATATTT
The DNA here is from genome assembly GCF_037783145.1 of Equus przewalskii. NCBI lineage: Eukaryota > Metazoa > Chordata > Mammalia > Perissodactyla > Equidae > Equus > Equus przewalskii. The sequence goes on from NC_091835.1 coordinate 22,001,064, forward strand.
GGAATGAAGCAGTTGCATGTGCAGTAGTGTTAAAATCTGAGCTTTTTTTTGTTAGTGAGGATGTAGTATAAAGTTATCTGTTGCTGGGCCTGCCTGCATTCGTCTAGCTTGCTGTACACATCTTGTGTTTTAACCTGCCTTTGAATACCTACTTGAGAAGGCCTGGTGTTTCGACTCCAAGCATTCTTCCATCCCTTCCTACATGCTGTTAAAACATCAAAGACGATGTGGGTTATTTTGTTAAAACGATTGGTTTGTATGAAGTTGCTGCTGCCTTCGTTTGCGTTCAGTGGAAGTTCAGATCCGTGGGTCCCAGTTCTCCCTTTAATAGCAGGCTTGCATCTTTGTTCTCGTGGGCTTTGTAGAAAATAGTAATTAGCTGCTTGGGTTCCAGACAAGTATGCATCATAGACACGGAGGGAGAAGTGCACAGACATGATTTAGAATGAACGCGTTTCATTGTGGTACCTACTGATACAAGGTAAAAGCTTTTGGGGTTTGGGTTTTTCCTGTCTGGTCAAATGGATTGATAGTAGATTTGGAATAGTGAAGGTGTGAGGTGTTGTGGAATTTTCCCCTTTAGGGCAGTCCAAGATAATAGTAATAATAATTATAGTGACGCTTGGTTTGTTTGCCCCTTTTGGCCAGTTCTTCTCGGGGTGGAATTATTTTGGTCTGAGACACAACCCTGACGTTGTGGGTTGTGTGGAAAAACTCTTAATGAACTAGGATACAGCACACACAATCAGAACTCCAGGGCCTTACTTTATTCTGAAGTTCTAGGTAATCATGCACAAAAAACCCTACCTACCTCTTTCACCTGCTTTTAGTTAAAATGTCTGAAATGTCAGTGTTCTCAAGATTTTTTGTAAGGCCAGTATCTATTACAAGTAAAAAGTGCATCCCCCACAGCTTTTGGGTCTTCTCATTTTTTTAGTATACGTTTCCACTTTTTGTATATTTGCTTCCTATGACCTAGGTTATTCAGAATTTAGGTGCTGTTTAAATGCGGTTTTGAATTTAGGGTAAAGTTCTCCAAGGTAACCTTCAGACACAGTGGAAGCCAGGCTCAATTTCCTGTAAATGTGCACAGAGTGAGGGTCCAAAGCCTTGCTCAGACCGTGGGGCCAGGTGAGTTTGCAGGACTCAGAAAAATTGGATTTTAAGAAAGGTAAAATGGTGCGGCTGTGCCTGTGAGATCGGGCACCACCCTGTAATCAGACACTAACGACTTGTAGCAAAGCCTGAGATTTTCACACCCAGTGTGATGAATTTGTTTTGCCGCCAAGAGTCTGCCAGACATTTGTGAATAAAGCTTCCATTTTCAGGCTGTTTTAGTCTTCAGGATTACAGATAAGCTGTCGTGGACCTGTAACATAATATGTGTCAGGAGGGGCATCCCTAGTTTTCTTTAAGTCTTGGCCACAGTGTATTAAAATGTGGAGTTCTTTAAGTACAAAGGAAGTTAGAGAAGAGTTGTCATCCGGGGCAGGCTTTCCTTTGTTTGACTCCTGCTATTAAAGTTTTGAACTGGCTGTAGGAAAATAACTTTAATGGACTATGTAAGTAATTATTACGTTAGTTCAAATGGTTTACTTGGCTTCTTAGAGTTCTATGCCTCATCTTAGACGAGGTACCTGGGCTAGTGTTAGGGAAGCAAGACGGTTAGAGCTTTATTTTACAGCACACGCAGGCTCACACATTATGGACTTACGATTTTCCCATATTCTTATTCAAGGCACTACGATGAAAGGATTGAAGCCCCTACCTTTGTAGGATGTGCTTTTTCATCCCTGTTGGTACTCGCCTGTTTAGGCTCCTCGCCTTCCTTCCCCCTGATGGATAACAGTTGCCTCCCAGAGCTTCTGGGCAGCTGCGCTATGTAAGGTTGATAACTATTAGCGAGCCCTAGAACGGTTCAGAGAGGCCCTGTGTCAGATCACAGGCAGTTTCCTGTCACCTGATACACATATATTAGAGCAGAGTCTCTTGACACAAGTACAATTTAATACAAGGAAAGCTCAAATAATAAATGATTAATTACCTTGTAGGGTGTCATTTTCTGGCGCATGCTCTCTGTATCCCAGCCGGCCCTGCGGACGCTCCTTGGAACCAGCCGCAGGCAGTGCCCGTCCAGAGCTGCACGTGTCTTTAGGGTGTTGTTTCACTGTCCAGGAGGATTGATTACAGCAATAAAGTGATTCATTGATAGCCCTGACTGAGGTTAGCTTTTTAGATTAGTAATTTACAACTGATTTTTGACAGCACATTTTTATGAGTGGCTTTGTTCTTTCACTTCTGATCCCCTTGATTTGTATCAGTCAATTTGTGTTGCTTGATAGTCCATTTTATATAGTTAAAAAGAAAAACTTCAGTAGAGAAAGAGAGGAAGCAGCAATTATATGAAATTAAATTACAGAAATAACTTGATACATTTTTATTTTTAAACTTGATTTGTTACTGAAAAGGATATACCTGGTTTTAAAGAAACATTGTAGCTCAAAGTTCTCATTTGAAACATTTTGAGCTAATTACATACCTAGTGTTTCAGAATTTACTTACTTTTTAATAAATGACTCCAGATAGCAATTTAGGAAAACCCCCACTGTTTGTGTTGTAAGGTGGAATTGCTGTCCTGGAGACGGCAGCCCCGAAGGTCAGCTACAGACCCTCTCTGCAGACACTGGAGGCTTTGGCTATGTCTTACTGCATTTATTTTCTCCAATTGGTGCCCATGTGTCAGCATAGTCACCTGTTAGCTGCTTTCTTTATGTTAACCTGGGCTACGAGTATCCTACCACCGAAGGAATGTTCAAAAATACGTCTGCTTAAGGAGGTGTTCCGGTTTTAACACAAGCCCATTGCAGAAATCTTGCTGGTTATACAATTGACAAATACATTTTGTTTGGAAGTAGAAGACCCAGGTCTCAAGCACTTGGCACTATTTTTCTCAGTCGTCTTGTTTTTCTATTGCATTAACAGAGTTTCTGTGGTGTGTTCTGCAGTAGGAGCAGGAAGTTGGAGCACAGTTCCTGTCTTCAGGGGCCAAAAGCCTGTTGGGGGAGATGGAGACGTTCCAATGAATCACAACTTCAGCAAATACTTACAGGGAGGTATGGCTGTATTTCTCTGCACAGCATACCTCCATTAGAGCACTAATCCCAGGGTGTAATAACCTTGTGTACGTGTCTGCCAATTCTTATAGTCAGTGAGTCCCTTCTGGGCATGAAGCCCGTATTATTCCTCTTTGTACTGCAGAGTTAAGAGCACTGTGCCTGTCACATAGACTTTGAATAAATGTTTGTGGGAGGGATTAATAAGAAGACCGGGGGACAAAAAAGGGGAGCATATGTCCTTGAGCAAGGGAAGGAGTTAATGAAGGCCTCAGAGAGGGATAAAACACTTTGGGTCTTGCAGGATCCGTAGGAGTTTACCAGGTAGAAAAGAGGAGATTCTCCGCCAGCAAGTTGGTTGGTTAGCTCCTAAGAAATCATTCTTGTCACCCAGATCTATACAACTAATGTCAGCATCAAGCATCAAAAAGGATGTTACAGTTCCATGATGAGCTTTTTTTTTTTTTTTGGAAAAATTTTTGGCATAAAGTTTTTATTTTTGATAGGAAATCCCCTTTAAGATGTTGTGGTCTTTTTGGTAATGATTTGAAACAATTATGTCAGTTTAAAATGATGTCACAGTGAGTAAAAGAATGAAAAACAGGAAAGGTTTTATTTATTGAGGACAGTGATTGAGATAAAGTGTGTCCAGCTGCAGATATATCCCCAGGTGATGAACAGAATTGGTATTAAGGTCAACAGATTAGCAAAAAGAAGGGAGATTATTGTCTTTGCATCATTTTGAGAGAAGCACCATCTGCCCACCATCATTTTGGTCTAGGTTTTGTTCAGCCCAAATTAGAGTCCACCGCCATGTTGATGTTTGTTTGTTTGTAGCTGACAGCTTCATATATTCTATTTCTCATCTATTTCAGTGGATAGAGGCATCCACGTTTGTTCTCTTTTCTCCTGTTAATTTACTTAAGACATTATTGTAGATACTCCTATAATTAAAATAAATGTTAGCACCTGTCTGTTCATTTCCCTGGTTTTAATTCAAAGATGGGTCTTGGCCCTTTGTTTTCTTAGAATTTCTTGTTATTTTTGTTTTCGTGGTCGGTTTTCAATTCTAACCACTAATGGATCTAAAGAGTAAGAAAGCTTATAAAAAAAATAAGCTTCCATTGGTCGGAAGATGGGAACACTCTGTTCACTCATTCAGTACCAGGTGTACCAGCCAGAGGCTCCTGAAGGATCATTTGGCTTCTCCCTCTCTAACAAATGATGATAACTTTTAAAAGGAGCATTTCAGTTGATGGGAGTGAATGGGAAGATGAGGGTTATTTTCTTACCCATCCTTTCTTGGGGGTCATACAAAGTGTTGAATCAATTTCTGGGATGAGCCTGAGGTCCAAGATTTTTTTTTCTTTTTTTTTTTTTGAGGAAGATTAGCCCGGAGCTAACATCTGCCAATCCTCCTCTTTTTGCTGAGGAAGACTGGCCCTGAGCTAACATCCATGCCCATCTTCCTCTACTTTATACGTGGGGCGCCTACCACAGCGACGTCCGCACCCGGGATCTGACCCGGCAAACCCCAGGCCACCAAGAAGCGAACGTGTACACTTAACCGCTGCGCCACCGGGCCGGCCCCTAGGTCCAAGATTTTGCATGACGCAGTGTGCCAGTTGTTTTGGTCAACACACAGGAACACTGACTGTCTTTGGGTACCAGTGGGATGGAAACTCGTGTGTGTGGATGTTCATCTGTTTGAGATGGTTGTCAAAGGGAATCTTGTGCTCTCTCCCACCCTCTGTGCCTGCCGTTGCAAGGGCTTCTTTCAGCCGTCCTGCTGACTGTCAGACACTTGAGAACGGACTCTGTAAACAATGCCACCAGCCTTTCTGATGCATCTGCTTCCATCTCTAGTTCCCACGCCAGATCAGAATCACTCAGACACCACTTCCTCAGTTGGTGGGGCTTGGGGATGACAGGTGTTTCTCCAGTTCATACCTTCCTTTTCCAGTTAGCAAGGGCTTTAAAACAAGGGAAAAACCAGTTGGTCTGTGAAATACATGAAACAGGATTTTAGACATAGGGAGGGATGCCTGTTTGTAACTTGCTTTCCCGCAACTTAAGTTCTGCTACCTTAGAAATGGGCACAGTTACCTGAGCAAGGCTGGTCCTTCCTCCTTTGGTGCCACCCAGCTCATTGATAGCTCCGAGATGTTTAGATCTTATTGTTCTGATGATTTAGTTCCCGAACTAGAATCCCACCCTTCTGAGAGTCTGATCTCTCCATCATTTATGAGTAGATACCTCCTCTGCTTTCCTGGTCTGGTTCGTGGACGACCCTGGAAGCCAAGTTTATTGAAGACCCTGGGGATTGTTAATTTTGAAACAGAAGCCTGGGAGCGACCAGACTCGTCTCCCACTATTTGAGAAGCGGACATAAGAAGGACCCAGGAGTTAGCACTGATTGGTGAAATGCATAGGGAAGGGGATTTTGACTCAGAATTAGGAAGTCACTTCTCACAAGCCGAGCCATCACACTTTGGAACAGGCTGCCTCCCCACGTGCAGAGTTTCCTCTCACTGGAAGCTTCCCAGCAGAGGCTAGTTGGGGAATCTTGGAAGGGGTGTTGTGTGTATGGTCTGGGGGCTTAGAAGCAATGCTCTTAAAATCTCGTCCCAGTTTTTATGGTTAAGGGTCCTTTCAGGATCTAGGATTTTGATGATTTTTGTACCCAGTCCTGTTAGGATGTGGCTTTCTCCCAAACTTAACGAAAGGGAGATATATTATTTGTAATTTCTTTTGCCTGCCCCCCACCTGTGGCTCCTGCTTTATTCTGCTGGCTAAGCTCAGTCTTAGGAAGAGTTCTGCCTGCCAACCAGAACCGTTCTGCTCCCCGCTCCCCACTGCCACCCAGCAGCTGCGCCACGCCCAGTGCTTCCTGGGCTCCTTTGGACCAACAAGCCCCTCAAGGCGCTGATGCCATTTGTCCTTTTGGCTTCAAGATGGTGGGTGATGTCCCAGCGTGACCTTGATCTCATTCACAGCCTTTGCTTCTTTCTTGCTTTCTCTTAATGTCTTGACTCAAAAACTGATTTCAGGTGTATGAGTAATGTGATGATGGTGGCAGGAAAGAATGTTCTGCTGTTTATCGTGGAAGACTTTTAAGTTGCCACGTGGAGAGAGCGCAGTGGCCTGAGTCAGTGTAGTAGGCTTAGTCTTGGCTGCAACAGTTGAGCCAGCAAGGCGCCCTGACAAGTCACTGCCCCGAAGCCCTCATTCGTTTAAATAAGCATTTCACTGCCCACGCTGGCCGATTCTCAGGGAGGCCAGACAAGAATGTGAAACCAAGTCCCACACCATGCAGCCCAGCAGATCGTCTTTGCTTCTGAGTGATTAACTGTAATACATTTTGCAAAAGACTCCAAGACAGAAAATATCAAATAGGTAGATATACTGGGATTTTTCACTTGCTAGGAGATGTACATTTGCCCAGGTGGGGCAAACACATGCCTGCAGCTACAAGTATAAATTAATCTGACGTTTTGTTTTTACTGTCACATTTTCTCATGATGTTCAGTTTAATTACTTCTTTTTAAATTGTTGATCATTGTACCTTAAAATTACACACAGGGAGAACAGAGTCATCTTTTTTCTTTGGCTTCATCTCCCCCCACCCCCTTCTTTATTCATGTAACTGAAAGAGTAACAGTTACTTTGCAGCATATGGATTCATTTCATTCCTGATACAAGCCAAGTACGTGTTTATTTCAGAAAGCTGTTCTGAGAGCCGCATCCTAGCACGGCCTCTCGTGACCCCTGCTTTCCTCCTGGAGGGACGGCGACTGGAGAGCGTGCTGCCTGACAAGCAGACGTCTGGGTCCCTGATGGAGGCCCTCTTTCTGCTGGTGAATAGTGACCAATAGTCCTCTCGGCAGTGACTTGCAGCCTTCAGAGTAATAAGCACTGATAGATATATATATATAATTTGTTCAGTAATTGGAGTGTAATAAAGATCGTTTGGTGCATTCCACGTTATTCTGAAATATTTGGGTTTTCTAACATCATGATACAAATGGAATCACTGGACCTGTGTGGGTCTCAAGCCGACATTTTGACCCTTTTGTATGTACAATACTAGTGGTTTGGTTAAAAGCACTGTAGATTGACCCTTTAAGATTATGTCATAAAACTTGCTCACCAGCAAGTGACCCCAATGAGAGGCTCTTCGGGGTCAGGCTGTGGGGAGCTGGCCCCGTGACCAGACTTCTTGTGGGGACCCTTATCCTAAGAGAGAAGAGTGGTAATTAAGGATACGCTCACGTGAGATTGAGAAAATCTGCTTTGTCCTGGAAAGGGGCTCAAATATTAAGAAACTGGGCAGCTCTGAGCAGGATTTGACGCTTTGATCTGGCTGTGGGAGAAGTGTCGGGCCAGAGCACAGTGGGATGGAGCGGGGGTCTGAGTATGAATGCTGGTGTCCACAAGGGTCAAGGCCTGGAAGCCCCCTCTGGGAGCTGCTACCTGGGAAGTGCCCTCTGGCCTGTCCATTTGGACCTGTCTTGGATAACTCGATGTGTGAGCCCTGCCCTCATGCCTCTTCTGTGTCCTGTGGGCCAGTGAAAGGGGACCCAAGTCAGAGAGTGGCACTGAGGAGGGAAGGTTGGCCCTTCCTGGGGCCTAATCTTTGCATCAGAACACGTGACATCCATTTGGGCTGGTGCTGACACACACAGTCTGCCTTTAGGTAGCATCCTGGCAGGTGTCTCCATTGCCTGTGTTTCAGCTTGTTCTCACAGTTCTTGGGTGGATCGTCATCCTCAGGAAAAGCGTGTGGCCTAGTGGGGAGGGTGGCTCTGGCCCCTGGGCCTCTGCTCAGAACCACACTCCACCACTTACTGTTCCCACTGTGCACCTGGGCCGACCCTGGGGCCGTGAGCACAGAGGGGAGTACCCAGCTGCAATTCAGGATAAAACTGCTCTGCTTTTCTTCTCCTCCCCTCGGCTGGTCAGTCTGCCAGCCTCTTTGAGATGATCACTCCTTTTCCACTCACCACGACCAGGTTGAAGGCCAGCCCTGGAGCAGAAGAGAGAGACTTCAAACCTGGTGCTCTTGTCCTAAGCTCATTTCCACCCGACTCAAGTTCACGGCTGTTCCCACCCCATGCCACAGGACAGCGGGACACACAGGTACAGACAGCATGTTAGGAAGGTGTTTGTCTTTTAAAAGACGTGTTAGGGCCGGCCTGGTGGCTTAGGGGTTAAGCTCATGTGCTCCACTTCGGTGGGCCAGGGTTCGCAGTCTCGGATCCCAGGTGTGGACCTACACATCACTCATCAAGCCGTGCTGTGGCAGCATCCCACATACAAAATTGTGGAAGACTGGATAGATGTTAGCTCAGGGCCAATCTTCCTCACACACACACACACACACACACACACGCACACAGGCACACACACACACAAAAACAAACAAACCTTTTAAAGTTTGAAGGCCTTGCCCACCCATCCTTAATTTAGGATCTCAAGTTTATGACACAAGAATAAATGCTGAATGCATTAGAACCTAAACGTATAATGTGGTTATAATTTTTACATCTGCTGTTAGCATTGACCAGTACTTACCGAATAAAAGTATTGACCTTTAAAAGTAGATTATTAATAGATGAAGAGGTTCAGAATTAGAATACTGGGGAAATTTATTGTTTTCCACAGATGTGAACATCAAGCCGTGTCCTGCAGAGGGTCTGATTTAGTTTGCATGTTTTGTACTGTGATACTGCCGTGCTGTGTTTTGTTGCTTGTTTTCACATAGGAATAGTAATAAATACGATGTGAGGTCTTTTCAATCAGCTCGACAAGCCCGTGTAGCTTGTTGACTTTGAACGAGACACCTGGAGCCAGATGCCTGCTTTTGCCATTTTCTGGATGTGTGTCCTTCCACAAGTTATTAAACCTCTCTGTGCCTCAGTTTCCTCATCCAAGAAATGAGGATTGATTAGCACTTGACCTCCTGGGCCAGTGGTAAGGGGATTAGGGATATGCGTGCATCCCTGGTTTAGAGCAGCAGAGGGCACGACGTGAGTGTTCTGTCCCCATCACCTGTTGCTGTAGGTTACCTGCCTCCTTGGTGGTGACCCACCCCCCCCCCCCCACCGCAACAATGGGAAATGTTCTGGAAAAAAGTGCTGCCATCCTATCCAGCTTGGAAAGCAAGGTTCTGTGTGTATGAGAAATCTTACTCTTGTGAAAAATAACTTTTTTACCCCTTAAGGTAGAGTAGCTAAAAAGTAAAAATAATGATCTTTTGGAAAGGAGTTAACTATTTTGGGTTCCATTGACTTTTTTGGGGAATATACTTCTTTTTCCCCACTGAAATATATATTTAAAAATTTTATTAAAATTTAATATTTTCTTTAATATTTTGTTTGATATTACAGAAATATTTAAAAATTATAAATTATAGAATAATACATGTAGTATTATTTAATATTTAAATAGTTAAATTCATGAGTAAGTTATTAGGTAGGTGAAGAAACTGTGAATTTGAAAGGTTCACATGCTGAGGTTTCTGGTCCACTTTGTTGTCCTTTTCAGAAGAATACTTAGGAACTCACAATACTTACAGGGTTTTGGACACAACTGCTGATGGACAGATTCAGACTGGGCTTCCAAATTCCGGTCCCGAGGAAGGCCTTTTGAATAACTCTCTGCCCGATTCTCTTCCCCCTTGCTCTCCACTTGATCCTGAGGAGTCCCATTGACATTGTTCCTTACGAGACCCCTCATTGGATGGCCAGGTTAGAGGTCAGGCAGGTGGGGCTGGTAACAATCCATCTTGACCTCAATTGCCCCGTGTGTCCGGTGAGGGGAGGAACCCTAAGCCTAGAAGTGAACATTCTTCTCAACAGAAGAATCTGGGTATTTGCCGTCAAACAAATTTGCATCCCTAAGGCAGTTAGTTTTCCACACTGCAGGAGATTTTTTTGGCATTTCATTTTTCTTTAAGTCTTAAGATAGATATTGATCCGTGGAAGGAGGTTGAGTTCGAAGGTTCCATCAGTACTGGATTTGGTTTTAGCGCTCCCAGGTGGCATGCAGTAGCCAATGCTTTTGGTACCCAGGGATGTCCCCATGCAGGTCTGTGCACCACACCTTTCATTTGTAGTAAATGTGCCTTTGGGGGATAACATGACTTGTGTATATCATGCCAAGTCAACCCTAGAAAGGTCATTCGTCTTAGAGACCAGGTTAAAATCCATTTCAGGTGAGTTTCCGAACTTAGATGTACTTGATGCATGTCAGTTACAATCTGAGAAAACGTGCAGATAAAATCCTGCTGCATGTGGTGGCCCCTGTCTGAAATTCTGATTGTTTGTTTAGATGACCTGTCAGCTTTCCATTTCGTCTGTTTCCAAAATAAACATTCACAGAACGTGGCCAGAGATTTGTTAGGGATATTCGCAGCTGTGAGGGAAGTCAGAACGGTTTCTTGGGAGGGGAATGCACACGTTCCTGGGGGCTCAGGCCCTGTGGTAGAGGGGCGTTTCCTGGATTTCTCCTCTTAACCTCTGTCCTCAGACATTCAGGCCTGAGCTTTCTGTCTAGTCTTCGGGGTCTGTAGATGGGCGAGGGGTCCGTATTTTCTGTGTCAGATTCCTCAGTGTGCCTGTCAGTGTTTGGGGTCCTGTGTGTATGTTTGTGCAGCACTTTTCCCTCCATCTCTGGTTCTTCTGGGAGTCGGTGAAGGTCCCCTCAGCTCAGTTGATGTTCACATGGCCAGCCCCTGTGCTTCAAACACACTTCTGGAACTTTCTGCCTCCCCCTTGGTCCCTAGAGATCAGATCCGACCACCTCCAACTCCAGGCCCAGCTAGCATCTGCCATGCTGAGCATTTCCAGTTTCTAGTAGGCATGGAAATAGGAAATGGTTTTTTTACCCTTATGTTGAGGTTTTTCTCATGCCCTTGTGTCTAAAGGCTCGTGCTCATTACGACTAATGCAAGGGAGCTGCCACCATGCAGTAAAAATAATCATCGTTTGTTGCCCTCCACGGTGCCCGGGGGTGAGTCGCAGGCTTTGCTATGGAGGGAATTATCTTGGGAGCCCTCCGGTGACAGCTCAGGGAGCAGAGCCAGTAAACAGCGGGGTGAGTCCTAGGTCCGCAGTGCTGCCCCTCAGTCTGGTGCTCCTGCCACCAGGCTGCTATTTGAGGCACAGACTGATGGTGCCTATTTTTAGATTGGTTTTGTTGCTGTGTCCCAATAAGGCAGCAGCAGCAGCTGCCACACCTATGCGATGTTTGCATATATTGATTCATGGATTCCAACTGCAACCCTGTGACACAGATTATTGTCCCATAGATCAATAGATTAATCGGTTGTCTATAGAGAGGTATCTACATAGAGAAATATAAATAGATAGATTAAGAAATAAGCCCAGGGCTGCCTCATCAGTCAGGAGCTCCAGGGCTCCTGCTGTTAGCTCACTGTGCTGCCTTCAGTGGGTGACAGCCCTGCACACTCCTCTTCTTTCCCTGTCATGCTAAGATGGCCCTGGGCACTTGGGAGCTAGAGCGGGAGTGATGGACAAAGGGAGCGAGGTTGCTTTGTCCTCCCAGTCACTGCACGGCCCATCAGATGGCACGGTGTGAGCTCGTTGCTCTTCTTAGGCTCTTAGAATCTCAGACACAGCATCGGGCGCCTTCCCTAATGGGCAGAAATTAGGGGACTGTAGGATGTCTTCATATGGCCCCAGAATATCACATTTTTGGACCACACAGAAGCTTGTGCAGGAAAATGGCAGTGCATTTGTCAGCCCCAGGGAGAGTACGGTGTGGTGGTTGTGGTCCTGTCCTGGGCAGGTTCGGAAGGTCTCGGGTCGGTTTCTCGACTGTCCTCCTTTCATCGTCATTTCAGACTGACAGACCTCAAATTGCCAGGCTGAGTAGGGATCTTCCCTAACCCGCCTCCTCCATCTCCTCAAACCTGAGTGATGAAAGATCAGTACCATTTCCACCGGGTTGCGATTTCTGCTGTTTTTCAGAGTAGTCATGGAGCTAGGACGTTGGCAGATTCCCCCACACGCCCGTGAGCGTGTGTCGGATGGTGCCTGTGGAGTCTTGGCGGGCAGGACTGAGGCCGATGCTGTCCGAGCAGGTGGGCAATGAGATCGGGTTCTGCACCCCCCACCTGGGAATTGTCAGAGTTGAGATGTCAGGCTGGATAGTTTTCTTTTCTGGACTGTATTGAACGCTTAAGGATATTTAGTGGCATTTACAATGTTTTAAAAAATGCTGCTTTTATTTATTTTCCCTGGACTAATTTTATCTGATGGTAAATTCATCTAATGGTTGCCTATGTTTGATAAAAATGATAAAGCCCTGGGTCTCACTCCTCTGGTTTTCATGCGATATTGGCATGTGTCCCTTCTCCCCAGTCACTGGAGGGTCCAGAGGTGTTTCTCTCTTTTCTTCCTGAGGATGAATTTTACTTCCTGACCTGCACTGCGGGCCAATGCACTGGCTTCCCTTTTTCTGCTCAGAGGACCTGAGTACACATTTCTAACACAAATGACCCTGGAGAGTGAGAGCTAGAAGGGCCTTTGACCCCCGCCCCTTCCCACCCTAATCCCCACCCTTTTGAAGGTGAAAGTGGCACCTGGCCCGATGCAGGTGGGCTCCTGCAGCTGGGCTCCAGAGTCTGCAGCTGCTGCAGGCAGGTGTTGGCAGGCGTAGGAGTGGGGGGTCCATCCCAAGCATCCTTGCCTCCCCAGCTCTTGGCCTGCAATCCTGGCTCCAAAGATTACGCTTTGTTCCAGAGGCAGAGCCCAAAGTGGAGCGTTTGCTATTGTACATTTGAAACATTTAGGCACAGGTTTTAGTTTAAAATAAAAGTGATAACCAAGAAGCAAGGTGTGACTTGTTCTTAGCTGCTTGACTAGGAGGATGGACAGTGTAAACGTCTCAGCTTAGCAGGCACACAGATTCCGAGACTGATGGCCGTCACGTGTCTTTGCTGCCCCAGGAGCTGTGCTTGGCCCAGCAGCCAGATCCCCGGGCTCGTCTCTCTGACAGATGCATGCTTTGCACTTGGTGGGCTCAAGTCTGCTTGGGGTGGGTGCATTGGTCTTGAATTTTGGCTGCCCGTGCAGTATCTTTGAGTGAAATCATCGTGTTTTTTCTTTGCTCATGATTTTTCCCCCCTCCGGTCCCTCCAGTCACAGTATTGGTTTCGAGAAGTCCAAATCAATGGTTTTATTTTCAGAGTTCTAAGTCTAGCCATGTAAACACTTCGAGTCTGGGCCTGGAGGGTTTGGCGTGGATTCCTGGCTGCTGTTTTAAATATGCCAGAAGCCTTCTTGGAAGTCACTCACTGCTGGTTTTTCTCTGATTGGGCTGCGAGCTTGGGATCTCAGAGCATCAGATTAGAGTGCTGGAGCCCTGGGCTGGGGGTTGTTTACTGGGAGATTCTGTCCTCCCCCCCAGATCCTATTTCCTAGTCCAAGCAGGGCCCAGGGAAGTCTGCCCCTCTCTGAGGGACCCCTGGCTCTGGGTACTAGTTGCTAAGTGCCTTTTTTTCATACCCACACACACATGTAGCTGGGCCTGCACCCGGCCACAGGGCTGCCCTGTGGAAAGACCAGTGGGTGTGTAGATGGATTCTGCCGCTGTTCGTCGAAGGAGGGGAAGGGGAGCCTTTATAAGGGCTGTGCGTGCCGGTGACATGCTCTCACAGGTGGGGACTTTTAAGCGTTTCCATGGCAGTCAGCAAAAGTAAATTTAACACATCTTCAAAACCTACTTACCACCTCAAGTTAAAGTTAATCATTGGACACATGCCAGCATCCAGTTGGGGCACCGAGGAGTCTGTGACTCACCTCTTTCTCCTCCCTCCCCCACCACACAGCAACTCTGGGTCTAAAATGGTCAAATAACCGGGGTCACTTGTGGCTGTGACCGCAGCACACACACCGCAGTACCTGTGACTGTGGGTTCACACCTGCCGAGGCCCCAAGGGCAGAGAGCCGAGGGGCCCCTTGCTTTGGGGACCTGCATCTCACTTCCTTCCCTTCTTGTCCTCAATGAGGTCTCCGGCACCTTGCCCCTCCCCCGCCCTGCCCCCTCATTCACCCACTGGGATGCAGCGCTGACCAAGCTTGGGGACAATGGCTGATGACATCCAGGGAGCTCGGAGGCAATGCAGGGACCACAATTAAATTTCCTAGTAGAAACAGGCATGCTGTGTACCGTGGAACTTTAAAAAGAGTAAACGCACCATCATGGGAACTAGGTAGCTGGTCACCTAGTTGCAAGATAGATGACTTGCTAAAATCACGAAGCTTTCCTCAGAGGCTGTCAGTCAGCTAAACAGAATCAGTGCAGACGCCAGCCATGCCTGTTGAGTTTGACTTTGAATATCCATCCAAGGGGCTTTGGCAGAAGCTGTTTTATGTGCCCAAAGCCAAAAGCTGAGGGGGCTTCCTGGCAGGCACCACGGAGGACCAGCCCCTGCACGCCCAGTGATCATCACGGCCGGGTGTAGACAGCTCCATGTAGTAGGTTCGTCCAATGCGCCCCACTCCTGCCCCTCTGGCCTCACCCCCATGTCAGAACGGGGCGTCCACCTTCTATCTGCCCTTCAGCCCACACCTGGCGGCTGCCTCCTGCATCTGGTCCCTCAGCACTTCTGGAGTGCCACCTCTTCCTTCCTCTCCTCCTCCTCCCCCGTCTCCCTGTGCTGGTCCCTCCTCCTCTCCCCCTCCTCCTCTCCCCCTCCTCCTCTCCCCCTCCTCCTCTCCCCCTCCTCCTCCCCCTCTCCCCCTCCCCCTCTCCCCCTCCTCCTCTCTCCCTCCTCCTCTCCCATCTACTTTCCTCCTTCCATCCCTCTACCACCTGGGTCCACGGACAGCAGGAGGGGCCTTCCAGCCTGCCTGTATAGCCGGGTCTCACACACCAGCCAGAAAGTATGACTCATGTCATCTTCTCGCCTTAAAAGCCACCAGGTAGCTTCCACTGCCGTTATGATAAAACCCAAACTCTGTACCCCAGCATCTAGCCGCACTTCATTCTACTCCCGCCCTCCCCTCCACAGCTGCCCTCCTGGCCTGGCACTGCTCCCCTGCGGCGTCTCTCCCCCTGGCTGCTCCTCCAGGACCCAGGACTTCCGTGCCAGCCCCTTCCTAACTGTCACTCACCCAGCCAGCGTCTCAACTTGCTTTTGCCAGGCTCCGCCAAGTTTCCTGCCCGCCACCATCCCCTCCCGTCCTTATGAATCTCTCTGTGGGCTCATCTGCGCTAGACTGACACTTCTTGAGGGCGTGATCCGGTTGGAGTTTGTCATGGATGTCTTACTAGTTCTTGGCATGGAGCCTGGTTCCAGAAAGCCTGGGTGAATGAATGAGTCAGCGAGTGAATAGTACGCACTGCCGAGGGCGGCTGCCTTGGGGAGCTGGCGAGTGAATGGGGAGGTGCCATGACCTGTGAGCCAGCGTGTCTGTGGCGTGTCGGATTCAGGTGCTGGCCGGGTCAGGCGTGGTCCGGGCGCCTTCTTGGTGGGGCTCTGTGCATTCTCTGCAGCAGTTACCATTGGCGAGGCCATTGTGGGAGGTCCGCTGCTCAGGAAGCAGGCGCCAGGACGGGAGTAGCAGGCAGGACATTTCCTGAGGCCAGCTCTGGAGCGCCCCCCTTCGGGGTCTGGAGAGCCCCACCTGCGGTGGTGTGGAGAGGTCGCCCCACCTGGGGGGGGGTGTCTTGGAGAGTGCCCACATGGCAGGGTGTGGAGAGAGCACCACTTGCAGGGGCATGGGGAGAGTGCCCACCTGTGGGAGAGTTCAGGCAGCACGAGTGGAAGGAGGGTGGCTTTGGGCTGCAACGCAGTCTCCACGAGGGGGTCAGGCACCGTGAGGACGTGGGTGGGGTAGGGACTCCGGACTCAGATGGCTCTCAGAGCTGTCTCCAGTTAGGCAGGGGGGCTGGGCCTTTATACCCATTATCAGTCTGTGGTTGGATGTGGTCTGCCCTCCAGGGATCATGTCCTCAGGCCACACCGCTCTTCTCAGCCAAGGGCAGTCACTGGGAGGGGACCTCAGCTTGGATTGGTCCACCACCATCGCTCCCCACTGCCAGGCACTGAGGGCTGGAGGAGGGGACTGGCCGGGTGCGCCTTGGTCATGTGAAGGTGGTGTGGAAATCTCTCCTTAAAGAGCGTTAGAAGAAGTCTCGCCATCCTAATAGGAGGATGCAGAAGTTAAATAGAAGAGTGAACTGAGAATTGGTTTTAATTAGCTTTTTTTATAAGGATTTTGTCAAAGTGTTTATTTTTTTATTGAAGTATAATGAAGACATACATTATATTAGTTTCAGGTGTAAATCATAGTAATTTTTTTTATGTTATAAAATGTTCGTAAACTTCTAGAAGAAAACAGGGGCAGTAAGCTCTTTGACATCAGTCTTAGCAGTATTATTTTAGATCTGTCTCCTCAGGCAAGGGCAACAAAAGCAAAAATAAACTAATTGGACTACATCAAACTAAAGAGCTTTTGCACAGTGAAGGAAACCACAAACTGAACAAAAAGGCACCTGCTGGATGGGAAAAGGTATCTGCAAATGATGTCACTGGTAAGGGGTGAATTTCTAAAATATGTAAAGAACTCATACAACTCAATACCAAAATAACAATCTGATTAAAAAATGGGCAGAGGACCTGAATAGACATTTTTCCAAAGGAGACGTACAGATGGCCAACAGGCCCATGAAAAGATGCTCAACATCACTAGTTACCTTTTATTCACATGCAGAAAATCTCTGTCTGCCAGAAATTATCTCAGTTTCTATGCAGTAAAATCAGTTCCTATGTGTCGGTCCCAGCAGGTGGTAGTTAATGGCATTTCCATTTGGAAAACATGGTAGTTTGGGTGTCTACTAATTTTGCAAAGATACCGTGAACATTTTGTAAAAAGTGACGGAAACTGTCCTCTGGTTTTGGAGGTAGTATGTATGGGTGACTGTCTTTTTACCTTTAGTGATGCAAATAATAAGGAATAAAAAGATCAGGAAGCTCCTTTCTGTGCAACTTCTTGGGTCCCAGCATCCTTTGTTCTTCTTTATCTTTTTTTTTTTTTTTTTTTTGGTGTGGAAGATTTGCACCGAGCTAACATCTGTGCCATTCTTCCTCTATTTTGTATGTGGGATGCCGCCACAGCATGGGTGATGAGTGATGCAGGTCTGCACCCGGGATCCGAACCCGGGTTGCTGAAGTGGAGCACGAACTTAACCACAATGCCACTGGGCCGGCCCTTGTTCTTCTTTATCTTGCTCAGGCACCTCCTTCGGACCTTTGGGGTTGTGTCCTGCTGCCACTGCCCACCTCACCTTGTGTGTACATTCAGAGACTCTGTCTTCCCTCCTGAGAAGTTAGCTGTGATTAGAAAGCAGCACATCTCAGACCTAGAGGACAAAGCAGTAGGAGTTGAGGAGGCACGAGGATGTGTGGGAACCCGGGTTTCTTCCTCCCAGTTTGACCTGCATGGCATTCACAGGGATGCCCGGCAGAGCCTCCCACCGCAGCCTGCATTTCCTGCGGTGGCATTGCACTGCGTTTGATGGGCGGGGAGTGTTGATGGTGGGTGGGAGATGACGACCAACTTTCCGTAGTTTGGGAATCTCTATCTTTATTCATCTTATGTCTATTATTTTACTATTAAGTGGTCTTTGTAATTTCAAAACCGGGTAAGAATCTGACATTCGTAGTCTGAGGACTAAGACTTAAGTACAGAAATAGTGGGGACCTACTCCTTGTGTTTCCTCCTTAGTTATGCTGTTGGATGCTTAGACCTTGAGGCTGACTTGAAAGGCCTCTTGGTGTGTCACCTTGATCACCACGTGGACGAGTCATCTCACACTCCTCTAGTTCTGAGCGACATAAAAAGGAACTACTCCTGTCTGAGAAGATGTCTCTATTGCCTTTTCTCATTGAAAAACATAATGCGTGCCCATTGTAAAGAATTAAAACAGGACGGAAATCCGTTAAAGAGAGAAAGAAAATCCCCAGGCCTGCTCCTCCTCGGGGATAGCCCCTGCTATCAGATTAGTTGGCTATAATTCCAGATAACCTTCTTTGCACTTGTTTATATGCTAACTAATTTACCTACTGTAGGACAGGAGCTCAGATGACATGATCTCTCACCTAGCTTTTCTGCTCAATGTATTGTACGCCATCTATCTTGAGACTTCCCGGGCACAGCTGAATTTTGTTCAGGGTGTAGTGGGGCAAAGTCTGCACCTGTGCATACGTACCGGTACAGCAGTGTCTGTTCTGTGTCAGTTTGAGTTGGTCAGGCATAGAAGCAGGTGCAGTGAGCTTACCTTGCCAGGGGACAGAGATAAGAGGTGGGTGGTACTTCAACCGAGAGGGCCTGTGTATGTACGGGACTGGGGGAGCACCAAGCCCAGGGAACAAAGGACACCAGCAAGGTGGGATCTCTCCTTCCCGAGGATGCTTCATGAGGAGTGGACCGAGGTGGCTTCTGTCATAGACGCCGTGCGGCATTGTTGGGCCGAGGTGCTGGTGATGTTTGTGACCATCGCCAGCCTCTCTGTTGTGGACCTCATGTCTTAATCCCTTTCTGTGTAACCACTGGCAATTCTTTTGTGCTGAGAACAGAGGAGGGCCAAGACGATGCGTGCCTGGGGGCGTGCCAGGACAGGGAATGAATGTGGTGATGGGCCTTGCCCTGTCCAGTGGGGAGGGGGTTTGCATGCTTGTCTTATTTTCTAGTTTTTAATCCCCAACATCAGTGACAGAGGGGGACCCAGGACTTGGTGCAGTCCTGGAGGGCCCAGTGGGCCTTCAAGGATGATGACGGAGGCAGGCCTTCAGCTTCTGCACTTTGCTGTCTGCATCGTACTCTCTCGGACATGAGGCCAGGACCACACCCATGAAAGGAGAGATGGACTCCTGTTTGTCAGCCGGCTCAACAGCCCTGCTCCCAGGACTGTGATTAGATTTCTTGGGCATTACAAGCTGATGGGCAGTATTTATTCTAATCCTATAATGCCGCCACAGAATTGGTAGTGGCACCATGAAATCACTGCCCATTTCCTGTGCATGGCCTGCAGACTTATTTGTGGTGGTGGTGGGGGGGGGGGGCGGGGAAACGTTTGTGCTAACTCTCAAGATGAGCTCTGTTGCCATCCTATAAAAAGCAGTATCCCAACTTGTTTTTAGTTTTGATTTGCCTTGTCAACACTAAGTCGTGGGTTATTGTAGCCAAAGGGCATCATGAGGCCATGTCAAGGATCTAGGGTCTCTGAAACCTCCCTTTTGGTCAGCACGGGCCCGTTAAAGAGAGAAGCTGGGATGGCCCCCAAGCAGCTGGCTGTGGGTCTGCCTGGAAGGGCATTCCTAGAAGAGAAGGTTCTAGGATGTGAGAGCCAGAAGGGACCACATTTAGATGAAGGGATCGGGGCCCACAGAGACGAATTGACGTGCCGAAAGGTGCCCAGGTGCTCCTTGGAGAGCGCAGATCTGAACCAAGTGTTCCCACGTCCAGCTGGGGCAGTGCTGGTCCAGCTGGGGCAGTGCTGGTTTGCTCGTAGCTGTCTGTATTTCCCACAGTTAGTCGTTGCGAGCCGCCCTCAGGAGAGGTTGACTGCGGCAGTGCCCACCTGCCCCTGGACTCCCTGCAATCCCGGTGAGCTGATGTTTCTGTCGGGATGGACAGGCGATGGGGGCAGACACAGAGTGTCCTCTCTGTGCCTTTTGCCCCAGCTGTTGGGCAAGAGTGACCTTAGACCCTGTGGACTATGCTGCCTCCAGCTCCTCCAGCCAACGTCTTGGTCGTTTGTTTTGGCTGAAATTCAGGGGCCGCAGGGAGAGGGTTAATTCTGACTGCTCCTTCTGTAGTCATCTTCTGGATTCCTTGTCCTCTGTCATCGAGCTCTCTCTTATTCTACACATTAATGGCACCATGAATTAAAAATTATTACTGACTGTTTACAATTCTTGATGGAATTAAAACTGTCAGGCCCAATTATATCCAGCACGGGACTGACAGAGATTCCGCATGTCAACTGTAGGTATCTACGCTTTCTTTCCGGTTTTCTTCAGTGTTTACTTTAACCAGGGAAAATGTTCTTGTTTGTTTCAGCGTTGTCTTAACTTCCACAAATAAAGTGATTGTTGCCTACGTACCAGCATCTCAGCTGCAGACTAGATATTACCGGTTTTTTTTTTTTTTGGAGGAGGGTTAGCCCTGAGCTAATATCTGCCGCCAATCCTCTTCTTTTTTTACTGAGGAAGACCGGCCCTGAGCTACCATCTGTACCCATCCTCCTCCACTTTATATGTGGGATGCTGCCACAGCATGGCTTGATAAGCAGTGCTCGGGTCTGCGCTCGGGATCTGAACTGGTGAACCCAGGGCCGCTGAAGTGGAGCACATGAACTTAACCGCTATGCCACTGGGATGGCCTCGAGAAATTACCTTTTAATGTATGTGTCCCCTCAGACTTCAATAGGAAGAACAGCTGTCTACTTTTACAACTCAGAATAATGGCTGTGGATTTAACCTACCAATTTTGTTTTCTCTGGCAATTTCTGACTCACACCTTTTCATAAAAATGTCCTTAGTTCAATATTTTCATTTTCAAGGACTCTGTAATTTCATTTTAAGTCTTAAAATGTTTTAAAGAATCCTTGAAGTCTGTTTACAATTTTCAGTCCTATAAAATGTGGGATTCTGACTTTGGTCTAAGATGACAAAGTTCTTCTGCTTCTTAGAAGTGCCAGGAGTGGGGTTGGCCCCATGGCCACATGGTTAAGTTCCCTCGCTTTGCTTTGGTGGCCTGGGGTTCATCGGTTTGGATCCTGGGCTTAGACCTACGTACCAGTCGTCAAGCCATGCTGCGGTAGCATCCCACATAGAAGAACTGGAATGACTTAGTACTAGGATCTGCGACTATGTACTGGGGCTTTGGGGAGGGGGGGAAAAGAGGAAGATTGGCAACAGATGTTAGTTCAGGGCCAATCTTTCTCACCAAAAAAAAAAAGGGGGGGGGGCCAGGAGCCACTGGCAGGAGACTGTGTATCCTTGGCCATGACAGCTGGCATTTTATTGGTGGGGCCACGGCTCAGTATGTTCCTAGGGTCGTTGTCTCAGGGACACTTCATTATAGCAGCCCTGTGCAGTAGGTGGCAATATTGTTTCATAATTATTAATCACACCAGCCATAATTTTAAAGTTCTTGTTAACCTTCCACTTTATAGAAGCTGCCACCCAAGGCTCAGCCATGAATCCCCGTGAAGTACAGGTTGAGTGTCCACTCCGTGTTAAGCCCTGTGGTGGGTCTTGAACCAGCTTCCTGCTAGCAGCCCTCTGGAGAGGAGAGAGAAGCAGGAGGGAGGCCTGTCCCCTTGGCTGGTCTGTGGGTCAGTGGGAGTTGGTAGTGGCCTGGACCACTGTGGGCATCTGACGAGCCCTGACCCCTGCTTCTGTGGGCAGGAAAGATAGACACGACTGTGGTTAGGCAAGACATTCCAAGACTGCACGCTCAGACCCGGGCCCTCATGGCTGCCACATCTTTCCCAGCTTTGGTCGGGGCTGTGGGGGGGCGGGCGTCAGGTTTTCCTGCTGGGATGTGGGAACAAGAATAGGCTGAGTCAGGCTGGTTTGGGGCCAGGGTCTTGGGGGGCCTCTGGCAGACTTGAGCAATGGCTTTGATTTGGGGGTGCCTTGGTGTAGAAAGTTGAAATATAAAATCAGGTTTTGGGGGACATGGGTCAGTTTAGCAGGGAAATTGGGGCTGACTTCTCATAACATTGTAGCTTGTGACTCTCATATATAAAGTTGAATGTACTGTTTTTTTCCCCAAGAAGTTTCATGACCCCTTTGAATTCCCTCTGGATACATGGGATCCCCAAACCCTTGATTAAATCTTTCCCTCTTTCTACCCTGGAGCATTTTGTGGCCCAGATTTACTCGTTGGAGCCATGAAGCACCCTCCAAAAAGTGAATGAACCACCACATCCAGATTGCATTCTGCCACCAGAAGGGTTGACATAATTCAAAACCCAAATTCGCAAATGGTTTCTTTGTTTTTGATGGTGCTTTCATCACGAGGCAGGTACGCCTTTCTCCGTGGACTTTGGTTAGCAGATGAGGCGTTGTGAGGACTGCGTTTCTTCCAGCATCTTGCAGTGAAGGTGTCTAAACTCACTCCCAAGCTCTCGAGGTTTGGGAGTTAAAACTGGAAGTGAGACCCCCAGTGAAATGAGGAAAGAGCCAGGTGTGATGCTTTGCAGCAGAAAGTGTTCGGAGGCCTGCCTGTGGGTGGTCCTTCCAGGGACTCCGGTGTTGAGAGGGGCCCTGATTTGAGCTTGGAGACAGACCTGTTATCTGTGAAGATGTTCGTGTTCTGGTCCACAAGAGCTAGGACCATGGGGTTATCCTGCTTGGGGAGCCAAAGCCTGCCCTGGAAAGCTGTTTGCACCAAAGCCCATTATCACCCAGGTTTTATAACAACGAAACTACAACCAGACGGAATCAGGTCACAGGTTTGAGGATTATTGAGTTATTTATGAATAAAATGTTCTGAAGCAGCGTCAGCTAATGAAATGAATGTCCTTCTTAAAGAAAGGGAACGTGAAACCGTCAGAGCTGCCTAAAGTCGGAGGCTCCCCTGCCCCCCTTGAGGCTGTAGGGAGGCATCTATTTTCATATTTGAAGAAGGAAAGGAAAATTTTCTTCCTCGTCGTTCTCATGCTCAAATCCTCACACCCTTGACTGTCCTTATCCTCAGACATGAATCTTTTAAGCTGTTCTTTACACACTCAGCACAACACTGGTGTCCTCAGAGAGTTCTGGAATAAGGTGCATATGAAGCATTTAGGAACACTGTCTAGGAAAATGTCAGGAAAGGGAATCATCCATCCTCTGAGAAGTTTAAAGCTTGCAAATCCGCTGGGCTCATCTGGGCTAGCAGCTTTGCCTTGGGGGTTCCTTAGAGGAGAAGAGAAAAGACCCAGTTAAATGCTGGTAGTGTTGTGAAGGATTCTGAGTCGCATCATGGCCCAGGGGAAAGATGTTTGGGGTTGCAGGCCTTAGCTTGGCCGTGTCTGTGGTGGTGGGATTGGGGGCATCTTGGTGGTCTGGTGTGTGTCATCCTGCACTGGGAGGGCCAATTTCGGGAGGCATGCTATGAGGGCACGTGGAGTGGGAAATTCTTGTATGTGCATCTCGGAGGCCACTGAAAAGCAACCTGAACTTCCAGGGAAGCTGAAAACGAATCTGATATCCCCAAGGTTTGTGCTTTATTCCATTTACTACAGAGGTTCAAAGGTTTTCAAATAAGGAATTAAATTATAGCATGGAAAACTGTGCCAGGAAGCCTCTGTTAAGCCCTCCATTTGAGAGTCATCACTGTATTATGCATCAGCCGGTTTGCAGTGCAGCTCTTCCCTGCCACACTGAAATGGATTTCTTTATTTTATTAGGGACCTGCATTTCCTTCCTCAGCACAGAAACGCTGCTGCCACGGGAGCCGCAGTATCTGCCAACGCTCCTGTTCTCAGCGCATGTGCTTGCTTTTTCCCATTGCTCTTCCCCTTGAGGTTTTGGGATTATGAATGCTTTAAAAATAAACGCTCCTTCACCTTTCTGTTGCTAAAAAGAATATTTAAAAAAAAAAACTTTGTGAAATTTAAGGTTTCAAGTAAATGTCCCAATCTCTGAGATAATGTGTTTTTAAAAATTTCAGCTGCAATGTCAGGTTCCCTTTTTTTTTACCCTTGTGTATAATTTCATGAGGTTTGTCTGGAACCTGTATCTGTGGTCAGCGGAGCCAAACGGGATTGAGGGGGAAGGAGAGACCATCAAGTTGTTCTAATTGTGGCCACAGGCTGTGCTTTGGGTTGATAATTTGGAAGAAGAAATAAGAGTCCACAGCTCTGTTGGGGGGCGAGCCCATGCCCCAAAGGATGGCTGGTTTAATATACTAAGATGAGGTGCCGGCTCCCTTGTCTGATGAAGAAAGCTGAGGGGCTTTTCGCCCAAGGCTGCGCAGTGTTGGCTGTGGACATGGAGGCCTGATGGAGACTGAGCTGGCCCTCCCTGGTCCTTAGACAGCCAGGTACTCATGACCGTGAGGGTGGGTGGGGATCCGGGAGGTGGGGTGTCGCCATCTCAGTTCAAGTCCGTTGAGAGGTCTCCTGCTCTATTCCTTCAATTCTCTTGTTTTCCGCTAAGATAGAAAGAATGGAGGTATTTTCTAGATTATTTTAGAACTCTGCAGAATTTCTGGGATGTATTAGTTATCATGCCACATGGATACATTTTTCTTTATGCATTCTCATGCTGTAGGGTCAACCACATGAAATGGCCAT
Organism: Equus przewalskii; assembly: GCF_037783145.1. Classification (NCBI taxonomy): domain Eukaryota; kingdom Metazoa; phylum Chordata; class Mammalia; order Perissodactyla; family Equidae; genus Equus; species Equus przewalskii. The sequence continues at coordinate 22,025,504 of NC_091835.1, forward strand.
TATTCGAACACTTTTGACCTACCAGATGGCAATTCCGTGTGCTTCAACGTAATATAAATTGTCCTGGGGTTGAGATTAACCAACAATACCTTTCAGCTGGTTTTACTCACTCGGTTGCTTAGAAGTTCGAGAGCTGATCACTGTGGTTTGATTTCTTGATCAGGGCTTTTCGGGCCACATACTATTTCAGGCTCACCTGTGGCCCCAACACAGGCAGTGAACTCAGTGTGTGTCCACCCAGTGGCCACAGCACCCAGGAAACGGGGTACCAGAAGCCGTGCTCTTTAATCACACCCCCAAAGGCGGCAGGGCCTCTACGTGGGTAGTTAGCCCTTTGGCTGGGCGAGGGGCCCCATCATTTCCCTGAGTAGGAGGGACCCAGTTCCATTTCCATTTCACCTGTGCAGAAACTGAGTGTCAGACTCGGAAGGTTTCCGAGGCTGCCATCAACCGTGGCTCCTCTGGTTCTCCCTCTGCCGTGGGGCACTGGACGTTGGGACGGGCAGGGCCAGGTGGGAGACGCCGGGCTCCCGTCATCCACGGTCTAAACTCATGATGTTGGCGTTTTACATTTGCAACATCTGCTGAGCAAATTTTGAAAAGCCGAAGGAGTCAGGGTAAAGAAATCCTTTGGGGAGCTGGTTAGAAATGCAGATGCTGAAGTTCTGCCAGGATGATGCTCACCTGTCACCAGTTTCTCCAAGAGTCTCAGGTGAGTCTGAGGCAAGGGGGGCTGCTGGGAGCTCGGAGGCACTCTGCAGGTAAAGAGAGAGAGATTTAGAATCTGCTGTCGCTGGGGTGGCCTCCTGCAGGTGGCCCACCCTCTCCAGCTGCTCCCTCGGTGGGAACCTTACCCACAGGCTGGTGTGGTGTTTAAGGAGCCTGGGACACAGCAGGCCCTCAGGTGATGGTCATCGCTACCACCAAGTTCAGTCGTAAAACTCAAGGGAGACGCTGTATTCTGTCCTCCACGTGCTCCCTTCCATGTGTACAGGGTTGTCATTCCTTGTCACATAGACGATGTGAGGTCACATGTAACGTGGGAAGTTTTCCTTCTCAGTTTTTTTTTTAATTACTGATATCATTTGTCTCCAAACCAAATTAATGGTGATAGAAAAATTGCATTATTTGCCTGTATTGCAAAGAGATTTGATCGCATTTTCTAAAGAAGACTTTCACTTTTACTCATTGTTATTTCTGTGCTCCTGAAAAGTCTTTCACGCTCTTGTTTAGGCAGAAGGGTATCAGTGTCCATGGGAGGGGCAGGGCGGGGCCGGAGGACCAGGAGAAAATAAAACACATCCCTTCTTATTGCAATTTCAGTCCCCTCCACCAGATATGCTAGTAAATTGTCCTTAACAACGAATCTGTTTAATTGAAATGTACTGTTATGCCAGTCCTATTCTTATTCTTATGGTAATACATGTTTTCAGCATGAAGTGAAGGAGGAGGAAGTCTGTCTACAGCTTTGATGCTCTTCTGACGGTCAGGGCGTGACTGCTTGGTGCGGGCGCAGCGTGACGGTCAGGGCGTGACTGCTTGGTGCGGGCGCAGCGGAAATGGGACATACCAAGGGGTAGTTTCACTGGCAGATCTTTTTAGCCCCCGAGTTTCTGGTTGTTGCTGGAACCAAAAGGTCGACGTCTGCAGCCGTCTTCATGCTCTCCAACTAAATAAACTCTGAGATATGGGAAGAAAATGCTGAAGGACAGGATAAAATTTTTCAGCTCCTTTGCGAAATCCTATGAGTTTCAAGACCTGAGTTTGTGGCTTTCGATACGTTAAGTCAAGTAAAGAGAGTGGAAAGAGTTGGTGCTGTAATAATACAAAATAACACCATGGCACACAGGGAAAACGGGGGCCATCTAATAATAGAATTACTATGATTCCATCTGTTTGCTGGAGCATTTCTTCACCTGCCTTCCTGGTGTTAGGAATTAGGTGATTAATCTCTGACCCCTGATGGCCAGCAAGGAGCTAATTAAGAAGCTGGGAATGAGCCGTGTGCTGCCACCCACCCACCCACTCCTCACTGTGCGTCTGCCTTTTGGTCTGAGGGGGTTTCTCAAAAAAGGAAAAGTTCTGGCTTTCAAATTGCGGCACATATTTTGTGTGTCGTATAACGAGGACCTTCAATTTCCTGGTTAAATTCGTGGTTCTGCGTCTGAATATTTTTGAAAACAGACCTGGAGCTGAGTCCCTCAATTCGTGTTGTTAGCAAGCAGAGAATGAAGGGAATTTTACTCAGGATGAATTTTCAGAAATTCCTGGGCAAAGGGAAACCAACAGTTCTCCTGGGAGTAAAAATAAACAACTGGATAGCTTTGTTCTGGGTTGTTTTTCTCGTTTTATTCTGCAACTCCCTGCTCTGGATGGTCTTAGGTCTGTTCTCTCATCCGTCAGCCTCAGTGGGTGTTTGCATTCCTTGGGCTATGGACTCTTGTCCTTGTCACTGAGAGGTAGCCATTGTGGGGCCGGAGGTGGCCCTAGAAGGGAAGGCTTAGGAACGACAGCCTGGCAGCCACTTTGCTTTTCTTTACGGTTCAGAAAGCAGCTCATACGCTGCGGAGAGGCGCTTTTCTCTGAAGTAAGCCTTGAGTCCTTTGTAGCAGGATCTCTTCTAAAAGAACAGGAAAGGGGCTTCGGGATGTCTGGGGGCGAGCAGATAAGACGTCTTCCTGAGACCCGTCCGGGAGTCCAGTCTTGGCCTGTCCTCTGGAGAGGGTTCAGTCTGTTTGAGCCGAGTGCATCGATTGTGATGTGATGCAGGGTGCTGTTAGGGACCCCGAGGCAGGCGGGGGGTGGGAGCCAGGAGAGCAGGGCAGCTCCAGGGTCGAGGCTCCTTTCGCTGATGCTTGGAGGGGTTTATTGACGTGTCCGTCTTGGCTGAGCCAGTCTCGAGGAAGGCTGTCCTCTTGCTCATGCCCTGCACAGCAGCAGACCCCGCTCGGCCGGCCCCGCTGCTCAGGAGGACGACCCCAAACTGACACAGGTGCAGGGGGCTTTTGGCCTCCACACGTCTGTCTGAGGTTGGACAAGAAGTGGGGGGTGGAAACAGCAGCAGATGGGGAGGAGGGAGGGCTCCTTGGACGAGAGGGGAGCTGGCCGAATGATTGCAAAGGGGTTTTCTTCCTGCTATCGGTCCTTCCTCCTGTTTCAAAGGCAGCGCTTGTTCACGTTTCCTAAAAAAATCTCAAAGTCACTCCCGGCACGCAGGAGGAAGAGCGGGAGTCAGTGGGGGGTGAAATCCTTCTGGCCCTCGTGAAGGTGTGTCCTGTCAGGTGCCCCAGTGAGACCTGTCGGTTAAGGCAGCTGTTGGGGTGACGGCTGATGGCAGTTAGCAGGAGCCCAGCCCTTGGCCGAGCCCACAGTCCCTGTCCTGTGTCCTTCTCTGCCAGGCAGGGCCAGAAACTGCCTTAAACCCCAAAGCCGCTCTCGAGCGATGTTGTCGCCATGTATGTGGCATGTGTGCAAATGTGTTTATTACTGAGTAACCCGTTTAGTCAAGAGTGTTAGAGACCAAGGCTGGAATAAATGGTGGTGGTGTGTGTGTGTGTGTTAGTGTCTTGGTGCCCTTACCCGACTGGGAACAGTGGAGGCCAGCCAACTGGACTCTCCTCACTGCCGGGTGAGGCCGGGCACAGCGCCCACTCACTCTTATTTAATTGTATATTCAAAAAGACTAGTAAGATTCAGGAAAGTTGATTGTAAAAAAATACAGCGAAGCAAAACAAACAAAAAAACGGATCAAGATGCCGTAAATTGGTGACCCAGACTTTTTGAATTTCACTTTTTCTTGTTGGTCGTCATTAATTGGCCGAACCCTGAGCATCTTTGCCTTTGAAAGTGTAGTTCTGGCAGCCTCCTCGCTCTGCATCGCGCCAGTGGGTGTTGGTGTGGTTGCAAAGCATTTTCACATTCTGAGGGTCATTGGACTTTATCTTAATATAGGGGTAAGTTAGGAAGGCCTTCTCCTGGCATCCACATTGAGTTATTTAGAATTCCTTTTCTTAAGAATGAAAATAATAATATGCCTTGAGTATGACCTGGGGACCTGGACCAGTTTCACAGGGAGCATGTGGTGTGTTTTCCTTCAACTTCAGATATTTGGCCATCCACTCAGAATAACTCGGGCTGAGAAGTTCTGCTGAACTGGTAGCATTTCCCCCCAGTCTTCAGTAACTTTGGTTTTCTGCCTCCCTGTGTCACCGCCCGCTGTGTCCTCCGGCCCCTGTCCCTGTGAATCTGTTTTGACTGTCACCTGCAGGGCCCCATTCTTTCTCTGACCACCTTCAGATTCCTGCTCCAAAGAAGCGAATTATTTGGATTTTCTGCTCCTTATAAAAGATCCCTGTTGCTTCATGTTGCCTAATCTGGGAGTTCTTTGGCATGTTATTCAAATTTAACCAATGAAATGTAATTGGAAGTGGTGCCATGTTAATGGCAAAAAATGATTAAATATCGTCAGTGTTGGAGATTACCCATGGCACCACCCTGGGCCCTGGTGACCCCCTGTGACGGCAGCTGGAGGAGCTTCATTGTTATTGACAGGCCAGAAGAAGTGAGTCAGCGGGGACCATCTGTGTTTTATTGTAAAATCAAATTCAGTGGCATTTAAGCCAGTGCATGGGAATGCGTTTTCTTAATATTATTCTACTCCAAGTGGGGGAGTTGAGTGGGGCTCACAGAATGGCTTCTGCTGACACGAGACACATCTTCTGTCACTTTTGGTTCTAGCTGGTCCAGCAACCTACACGTGTGCACATACATGCACACACACACACACTCCCAGATGTGTTCCTCTAGAGCATGTTTGTCCTTTGAGGGTTGCTGCAGCATGGAACTTGAAACAGGGTGTTCAGCCTGGTCTGACGCCCTGTCCCGCCCCTCCCCTGCTCACCCTGCGATGAGCTCCTCCAGGCGGAGACCGCACCTCATTCATCTGTGTAGCCCCATTTAGCATCGTGTCCGGCCCACAGAAAAGTCCTGATAGAGAAGTAGGATAAAGCAGTGCCCTGCCTTGTAAGACTTCTGCTGAGTCTTTGGTTATTTTTCGTTTGGCCTCATCTGAGGCAGCATTCCGTTCTGACCGGGCAATGACGGAGGTGATGAGAGTTTTTGACATAAATGTTTTTTAATGGAAGATGAATTTTTTTGGCCCTCGAAGTCAACATTTTATTTTGTTAATCGAGTTGCCACGAACACAAATACATTCCATTCGAGTGAGGATGTATTTGTGAGTGAAAGGCCCCACGCACGGTTCCAGTGTTTATATAATCACGTGTGTTTGTTTAGCGGAGCCTGCCTAATTTATAATGAATATTTAATGTTGGTTGTGACAACCATGATCTTTTGTGGTGTGTGTTTAAGAATTAGCAGTGCATTCATGAATTGAGCTCATTTTAATTCCCCCTTTGTTTTACTACTAAGATTCATGTTAAAAACCATATTATTTAATTTTTTATTTGCCAGATATTATGAAATTTGAAAGGTACCAAAAAGGTAGCAATGAAAAGAAAGTCTTTTCACCCTTGTCCCTAAGCCACCTGGTTCCTGAACAGTAAATCAACAACAGTTAAGGTTTTCATCCTCCCAGAAATGTTCTCAGCCTGGACAAGCTTCTGTGTGTGTTTGATACCTGTGCATGTGCACACACACTCCTACCTCACTTACTATGCCTGGGGATACTTGCACTTCTGTATGTTGAAGCTTCATGTGTTTTATTGGCTACTTAGAATCCACTGCGGGGATGTATCCAATTTTGCTTAACCAGTGTTGGGTTTGTTACAAGTACAGCAACAGAGTGACTCCCTGGCACACTCTGGGTGCATGCATTTCATGTTGGGAGAATCACTGTCATTTACTCCCCTGTCTTCCCTAGACCATTGAGGTCACCCCCCAGGACCTATAAGGCCACATTCCCATTTTTCCTGAGAGAGCAGTTGGTGACAGAGAATAGTCTTTTGCAGGTTAATTAGTAACATTATTCACTAGTAACCACATTAGTTACCATTTGCTGAGCATCTCAGGGGTCAGGCTGGGGGCTACCCCGTCCACGTTTATCTGCTTACAGGTGATGTCTTACCCCTGGCATGTTACGGTGGTGGTTGGGCAGATGTTCGGGTGCACAGCGTGAAGTGTACCTGGTGTTTAGCCCCCGGTGTGCTCACCGCGGTGTGGGCAGAAGCGGCTCTTGATCTTCGCTTTCGTGAACATCTTTCCTTCTGAGCTCCTGCAGGTGCACCTCTGCCCACCTGCTCTGCCCGCTGGCAGGGCATTCGGGTCCCTAAAGTCCTACGTCTCTGATGTTGAACACCAGTCCCTTCCTGCTAAGCTTTTGAGGTTACTCGAGGCATCTTTATCAGCCTTCCATCTTCTCCAACTGCTTAAGGCCTCCCGTCTCTTCCCAATCCATCCACCTGTCCTTTCCTTGAGTACCAGAGTGTTCCTCTGAGGGCCAACCCCTTCCTGGGCATCGACAGACCTCTGCCTCTGTCCTTGTCTGCTTGATTGCCCACCCCACTGTCCTCTCACTGTGGGTTGCGTTCGCCTCTCTTCCTCCAGACCCATTTCTTGTCCTTTCTACATGAGACCCCAGCGGAACTACACTGTTATGCCACTTGCTTCCATTCCCTCAACTATTTGGTTCAAATGTCATGTATCTGAAACCAATGGCATTTCTTGACTTTTAGGCCTTTTGTTAGTCACTTTACTTTTTCTTGGGCATAATGTAGGATGATGAAATTTCTGAATTTGTGGAAAATATATAGAAAGTGAATCTTATTTGAAAGGGTAGTGGCTGGGGCATCTGCCACACTCTTTACCAGCTCACTACGTCTGTCCTAAGTACATAATGTGGGTGGTGCTGTGGGGTCTCACTGATAAGCGATGGCAAATGGACGGCATGGGAAATCAAGGCGTTTGGGTCATCTGTATCTGGTGGGTCCACCTTGACCTGCATACATGGGGGTGAGAGGCAGAGATGGGCAGCCAGGGGAGGCCCCCTGGTGTGCTGGCCGGGGTGAGGCTGGGTCTACAGATGGCCCCACGGTGCCTGGGACCCCTCGTCTTGCTGTCATCTCCTAAAGTGTCCTGACTGGATCTTCAGTGTCTGATATGTTTGTGAGGATCAAAACTCCAGCACAAAGTCGTCTTCGAAACTGTAGAATGTTGTCGTAGTGTGAACATTTGGATTTTCAAAATCCAGTCGTCATCTGCCATAGTAACTTTGTTGGTAGGATTTCAGACAAGTGAGTATTTTAGTGAAAAACCAAAAGACCGGGAGTTGAGTGACTGGCTATAAGGTCAGTTCTGGGACGTGTGCCCTCAGAGGGGTCTTCACACGCCCCTGGGATGGGGTGGGGCCTGTGGGGCTGGGCAGGAGCGGTGTGAGATGCGGAAAAAGTAGAGTTACAGGGGCCCCTTGGAGTCGTTGGATGGAGTGTGCATTATGGTTTAGGGGACAGGACACCGAATTGGAACAGCCCTGTGGACTTTGGGAAATCCCAGCTTCTCTGGGGTGGAAGCAGCGTGAGGAGGTTGGTCTGCACCATCTTCAGTCCTTCTGGCTTGAGAAATGGCACGTTGGAGGCATTTTGACCTTGCACTTAAGTGAGTCATGACATCTAACTTTGCTTTGCCCTCCTGTTTTACAGATGCCTTTGTGAATAGCCAGGAATGGACGCTAAGTCGATCTGTGCCGGAGCTCAAAGTGGTGAGTGGTTCCACTGGCCTTGGTAGATGTCATTCTTCACCTGCAGGGGTGGAAGCGGGGGCCTCAGTAAGAGGCAGGGTGTGACCTGTGAGCACCCACAAACCTGTGTCCCGAGGGGCCTGCTCGTCTCCTGGGGCCTAGACGTGGGGCTTGCCTCTGAGCGCATCCCTGGGAGGGTCCAGGTGTAGCTGACAGTGTGGGGCTGGAGCCCTGAGTGTGCCTCCCATGGCCGGGATGGACGACTAGCCAGGGTGGCCTTGTGTGCACAAGGCAGGATCCATTTATCTTCTCATTTCCAAATGTCTGTCTGTCTGTCTCTCTCTCTCTCACACACACACACACACACACACACACACACATAACCATGCCTTCATTAATCCTTTATAGCATGTCACGGAAGGTTTCTGTAATGAGCCATCAAGCTTTGGAATTTGTCATTAAAAAACGTGACTATTGGGGGCTGGCCCCGTGGCCGAGTGGTTAAGTTTGTGCGCTCCGCTGCAGGCGGCCCAGTGTTTCGTTGGTTTGAATCCTGGGCGCGGACATGGCACTGCTCATCAAACCACACTGAGGCAGCGTCCCACATGCCACAACTAGAAGGACCCACAACGAAGAATATACAACTATGTACCGGGGGGCTTTGGGGAGAAAAAGGAAAAAAATAAAATCTTTAAAAAAAAAAAGTGACTATTGTATTATGAAGTAGTGGCATCAAATTAAAAGAAGAACTTTGTCTTTATTATAAATTTTATTATGAAGCACCATGAGATTATTTAAAGCTTTAAAATTGGCTTATAAAAAATTAGTTGGGTCTGTTGCAGCCACACCTTGGAGCACCTCCCCACTGTGCCCCTACCTTAGGATGAAAGGAAGGGGCAGATAGAACTTTTGGACAGTCATGTTCTTTGTTACGAAATAAGTGGCATTTGGGGGATGTGTCTGTGTTTGTATATTTACATGTATTTATGGGGGTGTATGTGTATTTTTTTAAACTTCTCAAATGATGGACTTGGGCTGTAAAATGGAGACAGATAAGCTTTCCCATTCAGCAAACTGCAGATGGAGTGTGGCTAGGGCGTGGGCCTGCTCCCTTTTCCCCGGTCCCTCTCTCTTCAACGTTTCTTTCCCCTGCGTATGCCCTTCTCCCAAGGTCCTCATTTCTGTTGGTAGCTCCAGCCTGTCTGCCCCGTGGTCCCCAGAGGCCCTTGAACCACGTCTTCCCATGGGCCCCAACCTCAGTGGTGCTTTGTGGGTGAGACGAGGCACCTGGGGCCGGGACAGAACCCTTCAGGTTTCTTGCCCCTGAGATGAGGAAATTGAGCGACAAGGAACGTGCAGATTTTTGAAGAAAGTGTATATCAGTTTTGTCACCAGCAAAAACATGTTTTTAAGCTTAAAAAATAAAGGGCGTGTAGGAAGACACCTTGAAGTTGGGAGGCCTGGTCCCTGTGCCCTCCCATCGGTGTCTGACATGCCCGTCCCCACTGCCATCGCTGGATGTCGTCGGCTGGGCCCATCTCCTTCCTGTTTGGCCCTCATTCCTTCCCCCGGATCTCTGACCTCTCTCTGTGACACCTGCCAGCGGGTTTCCTTCCTCTTGGGAGACAAAGGGTCCATCGGTCCCAGAGCCCTTTCAGAAGCCCGGTTTCCGCAAGGCTGGCCCCGAAACAGCCAGCTCTTTCTGTCCTCGGTGTTTCGTAACCACTGTACCTGGCACCTGGTAATCCTGTTAGGACACCTGCGGGAAATACCTGTCCAACGGAGGCTGAGAAGTGGGCAGTCTGGTTCCCAGGAGTTTTCTAGGAAGATTTACCAGTTTCAGATGCACCCTCACCAGACAGTCCAAGGTCCCTTTAGGTTCCGTGATTGGAGCAAAAGAACAGGAATCATGTTTGGACGTTCACAGTGATAACTGCTCTTAAAGCGCTTACTCTGCTCTGGGCATGCTGTGAAATGCCTTAGGTAATCATCTCATTCAGTCCTGAGAGCCAGCCGCCCCACGGGCTGGACCCTGTCATTATCCCCATCTCGCAGGTGAGGAAGCTGAGCCTCAGAGACGTGAAGAACTTGCCCAGGGAGACGCAGTTTGTAAGTGGCGGAGCGGGCTTTGAGCCTGGAGTTTCTGCTCCCACATCAGCACGGCTGGGAGCACTTGCTGCAACGATGGGAATGTTCTCTTTCTTTGCTGCCCACCGTGGTAGCCACTGGCCCCAGGTGGCCATTGAGCACTTGAAATATGGCTAGTGCATCTGAGGAACTGAATTTGAGATGTTTAATTAATTTACCTTGAACTAGCCTCAGGAGGCCAGTGGTCACCCTTTTGACAGTATGACACACTGCCTGGGATCACTGAGTATCGAACCCTCCCATTTAGACCCGATTTCAGTAGTCTGTGGAGGGTTCTCCCGGAGCCCACATGTTCAGACCGGCCCATAATTGCAGAAGCTCACTACCAAAAACTTGTTTTCTGCTGGTATTTCAAAAGCGTGTAATTTTCTGGAATTGATGCCCGGAGGTGTAGGGGGTGATTCCATTAAAAGGCAGTATGGATTTGTGTTCCTAAAACGTAACTCTTAAAGTTTGCTTGAATTTGCTGAAGGGATTGACTCCATCCCACGGGTCAGGGAATGTGAATGAGCCTGCAGTTCTCTCGAAGGACATTCTTTGTGTCCTGCCCCCTGACCTGTGTGTGGAGGGAGAAGACCCCAGCAGGTCAGCGGGCTCTGCTCTGCTCTGGGCCCCTCCCGCTGTGGAAGCAGCGGGCAGCTCGTCCTCATCGGCCTCCTCAGCAGATCCCGTCTGTGCTAAGGAGTTTTCAGCGTCTACAGAAACGGCTCCTTTGTTCAGAGGCAGCCTCTGTGTGTCCACAGGGCTGCGATTGTTTCCCACTCTAGTGTACAGCCCCCCGAGACAGGTGGCCCCTTCAGTCAGCGCCCTCGGAACCCCTGACTCCATTTCACAAACACAACAATTAAATGACCTAATAGCAAGCCTCGAATGGGCTCTTTTATGTCATATTTTGCAATAAATCTTCCGGAATCTGTCAGAGAAAAAAAATTCAATGTTTGCTTTCTTTTTCAAGAGTGGTAGTACCATGCCTCACGTTTTCGGAAATTGTGTGATGGCTGGATAATCAATGGCCACGTTGCTTTTGGGGCTGCAATGGATCCAAACGCAGGTCACTTGAGATGTGTGCCGGGCAGCGCATGCTTAATGCTTATCCCTGGGCGGAAAGAGTAAACGCAGCTTAGACATCCTGCCTGCGGAGGTGGGCATTAGTCAGCAGCTTGTCACATCTGATTTGTATGTTTTCACTGAATTCCCAGCTGGGATTTTTACAAAAGTCCTCGATTTCCTTTTTAGCCAACCACACCAGGTAAGTGGTAAAGATGTGGGACAACAGAGAAGTAAATTTACAAAGACCCCCCACATTCTTTCTCTTCTTGTAATGTGACAGTGTCAAGCATGGCGCCCTGACAGTTCATGGCCATGCCCAGAGGACGCAGGGGGGCCAATGGTTAGGACCTGTCGGCGCCTGAAACACGCAGTTCTGTAATTTTCAGAACACCTTTGCCCACGCTACCTCTTTCTGCCCACAATGCCTGTGGACCCAGAATGGACTGATTCCATTCTCTCCTGTGTACATCCGCTAGCAGCGTATGGATCCCGGTGGAGCTCTACGACTTAGAGAGTATTTTCATCCATTATGTTATTTCCTCCTCACAGTCTGCTGTTGGTTTCAGCCAGCATTTCAAATTAAAATCCTGCCCATGGTGTGGGAGCATAAGGTCTATGAGGTGGCCATTCAGACCGAATAAAACACCTTCCCACCCCATCCCCGAGATTGACTGATTTGGTCCTTCTAAGGGGTAAGCTGATTCTTCGTAATCATTGCCGTGTAAGGAGGAAGGAATATTGCCACGCATAGAAAGCACGGGCTGCTCCGTGCAGGATTCTGAGCATTTTCCTCCTCAGGAAAGAGGAACTCGAATCTTAATTAAAAATTTAATTCTGCGGCATACTGTTTTGGATTTTCTCAGCACGAAGCTGACAAACAGCAGGTGCCCTGGAGCAAAAGAATAATTAATAGGTAGAAATTGTGAGATTATAGAGGCCCAAGGTAAAAAAGGAGACAGAAGTCGAGTCAGGAAGGGAAACAGCTTTATTTAGGATCTGTCCACGTCGTCTGCCTTTGAGCCGTGGTAATAAAGCATCTCATTTATACTCATTAGCATGTGGTTCATTCATTTATTCAGCTGGTGTTGTTGGGTCTGCTTTGGGCTGGGGGCAAGGCTGGGGTACAGAGAAGCCAGCGACAAATGAGACACAGTCCCTGCCCTTAGGGAATTGTCGGCATTGGAGAGAGTCACACCCATGTAGTGAGATTGGTAAAATAAAGAGATAAGTCACAAGCCAGCATGATGAGAAGGGCACTAAGGATGCCTTGAGGAGAGGCATGGTTGTGGTTGAGGCTGTGGCATTCAGAAGACTTCTCAGAGGAGGCGACATCTGAACTGATTGCTGACCAACGAGTAGGAGTAGTGTTTTGGGCAGTGATTGATGGGGAAAGGTCTAGGTGTCTGGAGAGAGCAAGGCCTGTTAGGATGCGGTTTGGTAGCTGGAGTATGGAAGACAAGGCAAGGAGTGGGAAGCTGAGAGATGAAAGGGCTGTGACTGGGGAGAGGGGCAGGATGGGTTAAGGGTTTTAGAAAGGTCAGATTTTAACGTATAGCCCACAATCTCATGCCAAATTTGTTCACTCCTGTGTTTGCTCTTCTAGTTGTTGGCATCATCATTCATTTATCCACCAACAACTCTCCCTCCCGTCTCTTCTGTCCATCCATACATCATCCATCCATCATCCATCCATTCATCCATTCATCCTTCTGTCTATCCATCCATTCCTCCTTCCGTTTATCCATCCATCCATCCATCTATCCATCTATCCATTCGTTCATCCATCCCTCCATCCCTCCATCCCTCCATCCATCCTTCCATCCCTCCCTCCATCCCTCTATCCATCCGTCCATCCTTCCATCTATCCATCATCCATCCTTCCATCTATCCATCATCCATCCATCCATCCATCCTTCCATCCATCCATCCATCCATCCATCCATCCATCCTTCCATCCATCCATCCATCCATTCATCCTTCCATCCATCCATCCATTCATCTTTCCATCCCTCCATCATCCATCCATCCATCCTTCCATCCCTCCCTCCATCCCTCCCTCCATCTCTCCCTCCCTCCCTCCCTCCATCCCTCCATCCCCCCATCCACCCATCCATCCATCCATCCATCCCTTCCTGCCTCCATCCCTCCATTCATCTCTCTATCCATCCTTCCATCTCATATTTACTAGACACTTTGTTGGGGCTGAAAACTCTGATCAGTGTAGGGATTCAGACTTGGTGTCCTTGCCGGTATCCAGAGACGTAGTTTTTGGTCTTCAAGGAGGGACCTGAGTGTAGTGGGAGAGGGAGCCAAGAATGTCACTAGTGACAGTGCAAGGCCTTTTGGGTATGTGAAGGAGAAGCGGGGAGGCCATCTAAAACTCTCATCAGGTGAAGAAGGGAGGGGTGCCCAGGTGGAAGGAAGAGTGCAGTGTTCATGCGGTAAGTTCACAGACCTGCCGCCGGGCCTCTGTGCCCACAGCGATGCTGTGTGTGAGGACTGGGGGGGAGGCCATTCGTTCTTTGTTCCTGCACATTTGGACTTTGGCCTGCAGGCACTGGGACTCTCCCTGGGGTTGTGAAATGAGGGAGTAACGTTTTCACAGTGGTAATTTTAAAGAATGTGTTTGATATTCTCCAGGTGAAGAGGGGGAGCTCGCGGGAGGCAGTGAGCTCAAAGCTGCTCCCAAGATTCAGCGGACAACACAGCCTGTCCCGACGTGACTGTGAAGATGTGACTTCCAGCTGGGGGCGAGGGGAAGCGTCAGGGAGGGCTTTCCAGGTTTCTGGTTTGAGAGGCTGGGTGGGGATGTGGTCATGGAGGATGCTGAGCAGGTTGGGGAGAGAATGGCAAGATTTGGACGTGCTGGGGTTTGGGTAGCAGTGTAGATGGTGTCCGGATATGTACGAAGAACTTGTGTAGTCCTGGCGGGGTTGGGTAGGAACACCTGGCACTGGGGGGTGGAAGGGGGCTGGAGAATGAGTTTCTGTAATCAGCTTAGTGAGTGTAGGTACACCGTGGCCAGGCACACTCGGGGGTGTTAGGATCGAGGAGCTAGAAGAATCTAGGACAATCTAGGAGAGCTAGGGAAGGGGCCCAGGTGAGCTGAGAGGGAATTCAAGGAGGAAGCCCAGGAAAGAAAGTTGGAAGAAAGAGAATCTCATCTACAGCTTCTGGTGATGGCGCTGGGTCAGGAGCCAGAGAAAGGCTAGTGGTTTTAGAAATGGAAGTCGTTGGTGACCTCAGGGGCAGCATCCTCGTAGCTGTAGGGTCAGAAGTTCAGATTGTTCGGGTGGAGGCAGGAGTGGGGCCGTGAGCTGATGGGGAGGAGCAGCCTTGAGGCCTGTCCCTGGTGGACAGCGGGAGGCGGGCTCTTCACAGGAGGGCCCCTCTGTCCAAGGGCGGGTCTCTTGTTTTGTTTTTCTTAAAGAATTGATCTGATCCTCCTCAAAGGCAGATAGGAAAGATCTTGTGGGGGAGATTAAATACAGGAGGTTAAAAATTAGCACGTGGGACGAGGTTCTGGATCAGTAGCTTTGCAGAGAAGGTGGAGGGGGCTCGAGCTCCCCAGCACAGGGAAAGGGAAGGCTCCCTGAGGGGCCGGCCCTCCTCGAGTCCCGGGATCCCCGCTGTGTGGACAGGGAAGCTTTGTCTGAAGAAGGACCATACGGCCGCCATTGCCTGCAGATTACTGTGTTTTCCTCGTCCGTTTCAACGTGCTTGCTCTCCCTTGCTAGAGCAGTGGCCCTCACGGCCATCTTTACCCAGTGCGACCACCTCTGCTACCTTGACATGGGACCCGCTCTGTCCTCTTCTCAGTCCTGCAGCGTGGCCCCCGTGTTGCTGGGATGCAGACTTGCTCTCCTCCTCGCTGCCTTGGTCCAAGCTTCGCCCCTCCAGTCCCTCCCCACACTTTTCCCTCCCTGAGTGGCTTTTCCACTAGTCTCACCCAGCTCTGAAATTCTACCCCGAAGTTGTGATGGAATACACCAGAATATCCCTCTTATCCTCGCATTGCTCGGTACTGCCATTGAGTCCCATTTCACATGGTGCCTTGTGAGTATGTGAAGGGTGCACAGTACATGTTGGTGGGCTGACTCACTGCATACTTGCCTGTTGTAACCACCGCTCAGGCTCAGGGCATCTGGAAGATACCATCACCAGTGGGTGTTCCACTGGCGCTGACCTGCCTGGAGAGCTGGCGAGGCTGATGAGAACGTGAGATGTTAATTGAAGGTGTTGGAATCCCCTTCACTCCAACAGACGGTTTAATGAGCCAAATTTTGGCCATCCAGACAATGCTTGGCTGTGATTGTGTTTGGGGTTCCAGTGCCTTTTAACCTTTCTCTGTTTGCAGATTGCCAAATCGAGCCCTGTGATGATACTGATCGATCGTCTGTTGCTTTGTTCCAGGGAATTGTGGGTAACCTGGCCAGCGGCAAGTCGGCCCTGGTGCACCGGTACCTGACCGGCACGTACGTCCAGGAGGAGTCTCCAGAAGGTATGCTGTTGGGCAGGCAGTCTCAAGCTTCAGAGAGTTTAGTTTTTAAAATTTTTCTGTAGATATCCTAAATCATTACTTTGATGCATCACATGTCAAGAAAGTAATAAAATACTGAGCAGTAAAAATGTTCAGGTATATCATTCTGTAGTATTTTTAGCTAACTTTGGCGTTTGGAGCAATCGAGTAGAACCATGAAATGCTATTGAATTTATTTCCTGTCTAATGATTCTGTCTTTTTAAACGTTAATCCAGTGCTACTCCTTAAATATTGCTCAGATGTTTCTCTGATCTGGATATTGAGTGTATCCGTAATTTGTATAGACTGTTACTTAGTCACAGATACAAGCTTTTCAGATCCCACCACCATATGTTTGAGTATGTTTCTCCCCTTATATTGTATTCTGAACATTTAATAATCATTTTGCATGAGAATGAGATATTTCTTTTGCCATGAGGCATTTACGTCTTCAGTTAACATATCCATATTTTGTTTTTTGCTTTAAATACAATTATGACAGTAATGATCTGGAAGCCACTTAGCCCCCGTGTCCCTCTAATCAAGATAGAGTTCACACGCAATTTTCTAAATTATATTTTCTCTCCATATAACCTTTTAAACTCCAACTCTGAGACACTGAATTTCTGGTTCCTTCTTTTTCTTACTGGCTGTTCCATTCTTTGCAGATATGGATGCAGGTAACTATACATTTTCTTCATGGCAGCGCTTGTCTTGTTTGCAGAGAGAGGAGAGGCACAACTTGTACTGTAGTCTTCCCTTCCCTCCTCGTTCTGTGTCTCATCCGATTTTGTTTCATTTTATCCTCTTTTTTTAAGTTAAACATTTCACCCTGTTTTGTCCCTTAGATGTGTTTTTAGCAGTAGTCCTGAGTAGCTTCACATGTTTCCTGTAACACCTGTTCTAGTGTTTAACTCTTGTCCTGGAAACCATGTAACCATTCAGAAGGGTATGGAAGATGGAATTCTGTGGCTGTCTTTGCTTGGGGCGCTGCCAATATTTTGCAGAATTTTGCAATTGTTTCCTAAAAGCCTCAAGGTGGTCACATCCTTGAGGTAGTCACACTGGGGAGAGACCCACTTTTTTTATGATCCACACTGAGTTGACAATTTAGGAAGATTAGAAGTGAAGGTGAGTATGTGGGAATCAGAAAAAGCCTGACTATCCAATGAAGAATGTTTACAGGTGCTAGAAAGCTGCATGATTTAGAGAGAGGAAGGAAGGTGATCAAGTTAGAAGTCTTTCTCACTTCTTCTGGCCTCTGTTTTATTTGTTCCTTTGTGTCTGAGCGTGGATTGTAGCCACGGTCATTTTGATTCCACCTAGAGAGTCCTTTTGAGTTTTTTTTCTTGGGTTTTCTGCTGATTCTTGGGGGCTAGCTATTGTGGAGGTTGATGACAGCACCTGCAAAGGGGCTGGTTAAACTGGCCGCAAGTGAAATGATCATTGAGTAAATCTGTAAGCCCGTCCCTGGAACGCTCTGGATGTTAGCGGGGGGTCCTGGAGCCTCCGTGGTGTTGGCCCCTGGGGTGATGCTAATGCTCCAGCTTCTCTGGCATTTGGTTCAGTGTCTGGTGTGGCTAGAGTGACAGTCACTGGCTGTCTTGCTCACAGATGCCTTTCCCTTCCCCATGCAGTGCTATTTTGTCACTATTGTGGCTTTTTCTGTGTCCCCTTCGGGTGTTCACAGTTGGTTCCATCAAATTTGGGTCTGAGTGTGATTTCTTTGCAGGGGGCTCTTGTATTTTGATTAGCATGAAGGTATTTCTCTTGAATGTTCATACTTCAAAAGTAAAAGTTGCACCCAGTGGGGGGACCTAAACTGTTATTTCTAATAGTCCCACTTCTTTAATTTTTCAAGGAACACATTTCATTCTGCTGAAATTTCATGGTATCACCTACGATTTTAAAAATACGTTATTTTAAAGGATAGAAAAGGATGCATGAGTACAGGAAAGGCCATCCCTCCACCTGCAAAGTGGAAATAGCTCGACCCCTTGGAGGGGCCCGTGCCCAAGGCCTGGCCAGCGGGGAGGTGGTCCATGATCTTTTCCCATGCTCTTCAGAAGCTCACCTGGCCACCTGACCACCCATCGATGCACCTCAGGTCAAGGGGATTGTTCTCCAGGGGCGCTGAGAGCTTAGAGCAGCACCCCACCCAGGTGCACCCCAGGGGATGTGCCCCAGGGCCTCTGGGTGCTGAAGGATTGTGAAGACAGATGCCACCTTGTAACTGGAAGCCCCTGAGCCCCGGCAAATCCGTTTCCCAGGGGCCGGCCTGCTGTGCCTGCCTGGGACTAGGCAGGTGGCCTCATCTTTGCCTCTCAGTGAGACCAGGGAGCTGACTCCCACTGACTGTCCACGGTCCACGTGGCGGCAAGAGGGAACCGTAACTGGTTGTTTCTGAAAGGAAATGAATGAGAAAGCCTTGACCTCTTGCTGTCTTGCACTGAAGTTCTTTGTCACCATGAGTGAGCCTGTAGCTGGAAAGTGATTTCAATTCTTGTCAAATGTGTTAACGTCAATTGATTACCTGTTCTCCCTTCATTGAGAAGCTTTGCATATGGAATGCTCTGGAGCTGAAATGTAGAGTATCATCTCCCAGGTTTATGGGGAGCATCGGGGTCATGGGAATCCTCTCCGGGGTGTGCAGGAGGTGGACGAAGCCAATTATAGCTCAGCCCCACTTGCGACCACTTCTGTAGACAAAGGGTCAGGTGAGACCACAGCTGGTGGTGGGCATCATGGGCGCCAGGCTGAAAGGGTGGGGCTTTGAGCTAGCTGTGAGACGCTTCCATTTCTTGCTGTTATTACTACCTTCTAATTTATCTTCCTTTCCTCTTATAACTGCTAGTAGGATCAGTTGCCTTCCGGCCACACGTGGGCAGCAAGGTTAAATGAAAGGCATGTTGCTGCTGGTGTGGGTGTGTGATCTGCCTATCCACACTGCTCATTGAAGCTCCCTGCTCTTCTCATGTCTGCACATGGTTGTTCTTTTGATTTAATTAATGTGTAAATATCCTTTAACATTACTCTGACCTGTGGCGGGCATCTTTAGATTGCTGGGCGGTTAAGGTGGTGAGGGCCTCCTGTTTTTGGAAGCGAGTCCTCTCCCGGAAGGAAGCTCTGGTGCAGGATGACCTCCAGACCTTCACCGGAGCGTACTTTCCATCAGATCGACTTTAGCAGGATCTCAGAGGATAACATCTGTTGTGTTTTAATTGTGTGATACATTTTGGTTCATATTTTATTCTTGTAGCAAAGAAAGCTGACTCACACGGTTTAGATAATTTTAAAGATGCCATTTAAATGAGGGATGGATTTAAAGATGGTGTGTGTTTTTTAATTAGTGAGTTAAGAATGCAGAAGTGGGTAACTCAGTAGGGAGCCTGTGATTCCATGAAAATAATCCAAAGAGTAAAATTTTTGTACAGGCAGATTGCCTTTTAATTGTGTGTGTGCGTGCGTGTGTGTGTGTGTGAGAGAGATCTATGTATTACTGAGGCTGAGGGCTGCCATGACAAATTACTACAAACTGGGTCGCTTAAAACAGCAGAAATTGGGCCAGACCAGTGGCGCAGCGGTTAAGTTCGCACGTTCCGCTTCTCAGCTGCCTGGGGTTCGCCGGTTCGGATCCCGGGTGCGGACATGGCACCGCTTGGCAAAAGCCGTGCTGTGGTAGGCGTCCCACGTATATGGGCAGCAAATGTTAGCTCAGGGCTAATCTTCCTCCAAAAAAAAAAAAACCCAGCAGAAATTTATTCTCACATTCTTGAGGCCAGAAGTCCGAGACCAAGGTGCTGGCAGCGCTGGTTCCTTCTGGAGGCCCTGAGGGGCAATCTGGTCCATGCCTCTCCTTGCTGCTGGTGTACTGACAACTTCTGGCATTTCTTGGCTTTTAGATGCATCACTGTGACCTCTGCCTCTGTTGTCACATGGCCTTCTCCCTGTGTCTCTGTGTCCAGATTTCCCCTCTTGTCATGAGGACACCAGTCGCTGAATTTAGGGACCACTCTACTCCGGTATGACCTCATCTTAACTTGATCACATCTACACATCTACTTGTTTCCAAATAAGGTCACAGCGGGGATGTCGGGGTTAAAGACTTGAACATAAACCACTCCCCTGCCTTTTTTTTTTTTTTTTTGGTGAAGAAGCTTGGCCCTTAGCTAACGTCTGTTGCCAATCTTCCTCTGTCTGCTTGAGGAAGATTGTCCCTGGGCTAACATCTGTGACAGTGTTTCTCCATTTTGTATGTGGGATGCCACCACAGCACAGCTTGATGAGCAGTGTGTAGGTCTGTGCCTGGGAGCCAAACCTTTGAACCCTGGGCCGCCAGAGTGGAGCGTGCAGACTTAACTGCTACGCCCTGGGCCAGCCTGTTGAATGTATCTTTTATGGGACAGAATTCAACCCACAACAGTATGTACATTAGACACATACGATGTTTAAACAGAAGCTGCGTTTGGAACTGCTGAGGTTGCCCTGTTACGTCTTGGTGACAAGAGGAGCGGTTAGCTGCCCCAGACCTCCCTGACAATGCTCACTGCTAGTTTGTTCTAGAACTTCACAAAGATTGGATCAGCTTATGTGTGACCTTCACACCTCTGATGGGAATTTCACAGCTGTCATTCACTTTGAATAAAGAGAATCAGATGAAAATTACCCCTTTACCGTTAGTGCCCTATTAATGGCTGCTAATTAGAATTGTGAATGATGTTCGGGCCTGTAATCTGAGTTTCCACCTCGTGTGTTTATCTGCTTAATATTCACTGTGCACCTCACCTTCCCCACCACAGACCCCACGTGACCGCCAGTTTTTAACATTCTTGCTTCAAGATTTAAAAAAAGAAAGAAAAAGGAAGGAAGATCAGGCCATGCAGCGTGATCTGGGAATCTGATAGAAAGTATGGACCCACCCTGAGACGCTTTACTCAGAGGGGGAGATTGTGGGATCCCTGAGGTTTTTGAGCTTCAGAACAGAGTCATTGCTCCACGACCTTGTCTCCATGACATCTCTCTCTGTGTTAATCCTCCTTCATGCAGTGGGCCCTGCTTAGCTGTGCCGGGCAGCTTGTCTGGAAGGACCCTGGAGCCCAGTCAAGCCGAAACCTGGCAGCAGCCTTCATGGTGGTGTATCTGAGTTCAGGGGAGAGCGGCCACCAGCTCTCTAAGACCGTACTAAACCGTCTCGTGGACTGAATGGAAGATTATAAGGTCGGTAGAGACAAACTTCCAGATGCCATAGAGCTTCCTTCCTGTGGTTATAAAATTCACTGCTCTTAGCTAATTTTTTAAGGAACTACAGGCTGCTAAATGGGGTGAAAAGTGCCAGGATGAAGTCATGTTGTCTGAAATCCTTCTTTTGTTCCAAATCTGGAATAATTCCTCATCCAGATGTGAGAGCCATGAAAGGAGGGCAGGGGCCTGCCTGCCGCTGCCGCCCAGCAGTTGCCCGCCGGGGAGGGAGCAAGGGTCAGCGGCAACCAGACGAAGGACGTGAGCCGGGCATGACCTGGGAGCAGTTGACTCTCCTTCCCAGGTCCTCATGAGTTTAATTCATCGGGGACTCTCATTCCTTCAGTGTGTGAATCTCCAGCTTCTCGTAGACTCTTAACCAGCTCACATTTTGGGGAGAAAAGCTCTAAAGCTGTGGCAGCCCCGATTCTATCTAGACCAGCAGCTGGCAGCTTCCTGGCCAAGAGCCTGGTAATGGGGGACATGCCAGCGGAAAGGCTGCGATGGCACTGCCTCTCACCTCCCGGAGGATGATGCCTTCGTCTCTGTGCTCTCCCATTCTTCCTGGCGGTGACCACACAAGGGTGGCAGCAACCTGCAGCTTCCTCCAGCCAACTCCCCTCCCTCTCTCCCGAAAACAGAAAACGCTGACTTGTAACTAGGAAATTTGTCCCCGAGAGGGAGGGGAAGCAGCATCCTTCCCCAGTGGGAAGATAATGGGAGTTTCTCCCATATGAAGAGAAGAGTCTGCAACAGATAAGGGAGACAGAAGAAAGCGGAACATCCTGCTAATTAGGAAGCATTTTGGGAGAAAATGTTAGATACTGAGAGTGACTATAACTACTAGCTAAGGAAGAGTTTACAACGTTACAGAAAATGGGTGAGATGATAAGGTAGGCAATTCATGCAACGCAAGACAGGAAATGAGATTTTCTGAGTGTAAGTAAGAGGAAATTCCGAATGTGCGTCTGTTTTGTGGCTGGGTACCAGGGAAAGACACGGGGCTTGTCCCATCTCTTAAATCTCTCCCAGAGGAGCCTAGAAGCTTGTCTGTTTCGGTCATCTGGTTTACATCAGATATGCAGGCACCCTGGGAGATAATTGTGGGTTGGGTTCCAGACTATTGCAATAAAGCGAGTCACGAATTTTTGGTTTCCCAGTGCATATAAAAGTTATGTTTACACTATACTGTAGTCTATTAAGGTTGCATTACATTAAAAAAAAAAGTACATACCTTAATTAAAAAATACTTTATTGCTAAAAAATGCTAGTCACCATCGGAGCCTTCATCGAGTGGTAATCTTTTGGCTAGTAGAGGGTTTTGTCCAAAACACATCTGTGAAGCACAATAAAGCAAAGTGGGGTAGAATGAGATATGTATGGCTGTACGGAGATGGGCAAAGACTTGGAGGGTTCCCAGGAAGAAACGAACTGGTTCCCATTCTGGTGGAAAGACTTATAATTGTGTAGCATCTTCTTTAATGATTGAGGCTTAAGAAATAGTGTGCAAGAGGGCTGGCCCTGTGGCCAAGTGGTTAAAGTTCTGCTCGCTCCACTTCAGTGGCCCAGGTTCGCAGGTTCGGATCTCAGGTGCAGACCTACTCCACTCATCAGCCAGGCTGTGGAGGCATCCCACATACAAAGTAGAGGAAGATGGGCACCGATGGTAGCTCAGGGCCAGTCCTCCTCCCAAAAAGACACATGGTGTGGAAGGGTTGAATGATTTCAGGAATGGAGTGGGGCAAAGAAGAAAGGGAAGCAAGATGGTCCTGGGAGCTGGAGTGTCTTGCCAGGAGGCTGAGGAGAACCTGGGGTGCAGGAGCTTAGGGCTGCAGGGGCTGCCTCCCCCACACTGCTCCCTCAACCCCTTCTTGCCTAGGCTCTTGAAGGTCCCCAGGGAAAGTGGCTACACTACCTTCTAGAAACTCTGAGCCTCTGTATCAGGCCCTCTCTTGCCTGTGGCCATTGAAACTTGGGGTTCCCAGCCTGTCTCAGCGAGATACTCTGCTCTACTTTCCAGTTGTTGTCGGGACTAAGTAAGAGGGTGGATGTGTGTAGCAGACTCTGCTTTAGCCCCTGGCAAAGAGCGAGGGCTCAGCCAGTCACGCCTTTTAAATAGGATCCCTGCTCCTTTGCCCCTGCGTCTCCTTGCTCCACATGGTCGGCCAGCCCCCTCAGCTGTTCTCAAAGTGTGGTTTCAGGTCCTGGTGTCCTGCTCACTCTGCCCAACCATGCTCCTTGATCAAGCCCAGGCCAGGCTACAATATGCGTGAGGGACCATCTTCCCTCTTCAACCTGGTTACTCTGGCAGCTCTAAGGAAAGCTCAGATCATCAAAAGTAGAGCCCCATAGTGTCACCTCAGACCTGACCATGCAATTCGGATACTAGAGAAATGAATAGAATTTAAAGTGGGCTGACTACCCCTCTCAGGTTTTTCTAGGCTGGGGCTGAGTTGTGAGGTCTCTCTCACACATGGGGGTGGGGCTGCTGTACGGACTTGCTGCAACATCAGGAGGGTCTCAGGTTGGACGCAGGCTCAGTGCACGGTGACACTTATGGTGAGCGAGTCAGCAGCCATCTTCACCTTCTCATTCCCAGTGCTTTGAGTCCAGTTCTGCTCCCCCAAGGCTGAATGGGCCTGTGCTGTGGCCTTCCCCTGCCCATTTGTGGCTGCTGGTGTCACACGCTGGCGGAGAGTTCTAGTGGTCACTTCCTGTGGCAGTGAGGTCCTGCTGGCTGTAAGGTCACTGCAGCCTGGCTGGCCCTCTGTTCGTCTATCCATTCCCTTCGGGACTCTGCCTGGAATTGTTTCCCAACAGATGTGTCTCTCGTCAGGGCAGTAAATGTGTTCTCAAGGAGCATGTGTATCTTCAGTATTTTTTTTAAATGGATGTTTACTTAGTTTCTTAGAAACAAACCATGTGGTAAACACCCAGCCTTATTTTCTGGGACACATGAAATGCGTTTAAGCTGTCAGCTCCAAAAACCCTTTCCAAATCAAATAAACTTAAAAAAATTTTGTCAGCTACCACTGCTAAACAGATGTTAGGGCTTATTTCTAAAACACGTTCTTGGGTGCTGTTTAATGTTCCAATGAAAAAAATATGTAAACGCTAATAAAATTTGAGTAGTTTTGAAATTTAGCCGTTTAAATTTTTCAGCATAATTTTACCATGTTACTTGCAACCAAGTGATAATGATTACATGGTAACTTTTAACGAGGATTATTTGTAAACCTTAAGATTACGAGCCTGCTAGTAGGTTGGTTTACTCGATAAAGTGGAAATTGATTCAGATACTCTATTTCAGATACTAACCCAGCCTTCAACCACAGAAATGTCGTTGACCGCTGTCACTGTCTTCATCTATGTAACGGTCCACTAACTCAATCCTCCTCACACAGCAGCCAGATTGAGCATCAGGTGATATTGTCTAAAACAGGTGAAGGATGCTAAAATTACTACCAGAACAACAAAGAAATAAACAAGAAGCGTGTTCTGCTTTATTTGAACAAGAAAAATAAAGCTGTAAAATTACGAGAAGGAGGTTGTCATGTTTTTGGCATTGACAAAATTGGCAGGACAAACTGTGTTTTTTAAGTTGGTTGTTTGGAACTCAGAACACATCGTCCCATATTGTTACAATTAATTCAACAAGAAACCCAGGGCATACTGAGAGCTGGGCACTGGGCCTGTGCTCAGCGTGTGCGTTCCAGAGAGGAGAAGAGCCTTCTGAACAAATAACTATGATTTGAGGTCATTATTTACACCTGGTCAAATGAGACTCTGTGAACGCTCAAAAAGGGACGTGCAGGCTTCTGGGTTCCCAAGGCAGCCCACAAATGCTCATTTACGTCTTTGGACTCACAGATCCCCAAAATAGTATAGCGTGTGCTGTTGACACAACTGTTGCTTTCCTTAAGAAACCTCATGACATTCCAAGTTGTTAAAAACCATTTTTTTTTAATAGGAAAAAGGAGACTCCAGTCTAGAAAGTTTTGCATTTGAAATTACAAATCATTTTCCCTAAAGAAATTTCAGTCCAGCCGTGTGTTTGAGAATTTTAAGTGCATGACTTTGTTGCACATTAGCAAATAGTCTTGGGTCTTTCAAAGTTAAACCGCTCTTGGGTGCCACTTTGGTCCATTGCCCCATCTACCCCTGTCTTCGCTCCTTGACTTTGCCATCTTGCTGGCAGCCGACCAGGCCACCACCTGCCTGGGCAGCTGCCTACTCTGATCTGCAGGCCACAGGGTCCACGTTCATTGTCTTAGTCCAGACTCTTGGTTGCAAGGGATCGGTGATCCACTTAAATGGGCCGAAGTAGAAAAGGGGGAGTTTATTAACTCGCGTACCTGGAGCAGCTAAGGGGATGATTACAGCTTTAGAAACACCCTCGTCTACTGACCCACGTGAGCTAGTGAGGAACCTGTCTCTCTCATCTCTTGCCCCTGTTGGGCTGTGTCCTCGGCTGGGTCTCCCCGTTTGGTGACCTCATGACCGCGTGGTCCTTAGTGCTCACAGGAGACGGGCAGCATGGATGATGGGGAGGAAGAGTTGAATGTTTTTCTCAATAGCTCCAGCAAAAGAGTCAGAGACTCCTCTGATTGGCATTGCTTGAGTCACCTACTGTCCTTATGTCATAACCAACAAGCGGATCTCTTCCCTAATCAGATCCGTTATACCCGGGTTGCGTTGTGAGAACTTGCTGCCCTAGGAGAGGTGCTCAGAGCGCTATTTGAACTCACCACCCCAACGCTGCCCCTGTCAATGACTTTCACAGCCTCTGTCAAGCTGTGGACCTCTGGCTTTTTCAGGTGTTATTTTCTGTCTTCATCTTCAAGGGCAGAAAACTTAGTCTTTGGGATGTTAAGCATTATTTGGATCTCAAAGGATGAGCTCATAAAATAATTTTTCTGCATGTCTCTCCCCCGCAGTGTCTTTACTTGCCACTTTTTCTTCCCCCTCGATCAATTTTATTGGTTCCAGGAAAAGTGGGGAGGGTTGGGGAAGCTGCCCAAGCTGCATGGTCAAGGTGGGGAGGTTTCCATCCCACAGGAGGCCTGGGAGGTATTTGAATGTCTAGAACACATGCTCCAGTCATGGCTGGTTGTGGATGGAATTGCCAAAGTTGTCTGACGAAAACATTGCAGCCTTTTTTTGAGGAAGATTAGCCCTGAGCTAACTACTGCCAGTCCTCCTCTTTGTGCTGAGGAAGACTGGCCCTGACCTAACATCCATGCCCATCTTCCTCTGCTTTATACATGGGATGCCTACCACAGCATGGCTTTTGCCAAGTGGTGCTATGTTCGCACCCAGGATCCGAACCAGCGAACCCCGGGCCGCCGAGAAGCGGAACATGTGCACTTAACCGCTGCGCCACCGGGCCGGCCCCCGTTCCAGCCTTTAAGATCAGGCCTGCTTGGCATTAGAACTGTGAGGACAGACTTCTGTTTGGCGTCATGGCAATCTCCAAGACCAGGACATGGAGATAAGGGAGGTTAAAGTTAAGACACCAGCAACAGAGTAGACCAAACATCAGAAAGAATGACAAAGGGAGAACCCGTGATGTAATGAGATGCCTTCAGGTTCTCCTGTGTCCTGCAAGAGTCAAGTACCGCCAACTCAACAGCTGAGGCATCGGTGGGAACCAGCCATGAGACCCAAGAAGGACTGGGCCAGACTGTGTGTGTGTGTGCATTACATACAGCTGCCAATCATCTATAAAAGATGATAGTTTGATATGGTTCGAGTGGTTTGACCTAATGAATTCGTTGATGATTGACCCAGGCCAGAAGTGGAAACCAGATTCAGCTCACAATGTCATCTTTATTCATCCAAGGTAGCTTCCCAGATGTACTGTGTTGAGAAGGATTCTGAGGCAGGATCTAGGTTCAGGAAGAACACTAAGTGTGATGGATGGTGACACCCAGACTGGGTCTGGAAGCTACTGGTGTTCTGGTCACATGGCCTTGAGGGGGTAGCACCTGTGGCCTGCGTTTGTTTTCCTTTTCTGGAGTCCCATTTCTTACTGTTTTGCATATTGGGGGAAAAAAACCCAAAAACCACAAACAAAAGGAAAAAAAGCACTTGCTCTTTGAGGGCTGCCTGAGTGGGCCGAGTATGTTGGACTGTGGAGATAGAGTGTGGAGGAATGGGGGGCTTGCTGATGGAAACCAAGTCTCGGTGTGTCCCCTCCTCCGTACACAGGGAGGAGGGGAGTGGATTTAGGTTGAGTGAAGAAGAGGGGTTGGAGCCTGGTCGAGAGTGGGGGACGCGTGTAAGAACTCTCAGAGGCCAGGTGAGGTGGGACCGCGAGATCTGGAAGCTGATCAGGCGGCCGGTCTGTGCATCTTCCATTGCAGCCTAGGGACAGAGAGAGGAACCCGGTGGGGAACGGCTAATGTGGAAGGATTCTGAAGGGAGCTCGGGGGCTGACCCCATGGCTCCCTACCGGTCATTACAGACAGGTCATTACAGGGGTACTGGCATTGGAGAGGGATGCAAGAGGACAAATGGGAGGAGTCCTCCAACAACCTCTGGGCGTGTGGCCTAACTCACATAATGATGGGAATGAGCTGTGGGGACCAGCTCACTACCAAGCCCTCTGCAGCCTCGTCAGGGGTGGTGGCTGCCCATTCGTTCTAGGAACACTGGCTGAAGGGCGTGTTCAGGCTGTCCAGGGCCGAGCGCCCTGGCGCGCACTCTGACTTGAGCAGGAGCCTGGCGGTGCCCCAGCGGCAGATGAAGCTAAGCTTGTTCCAAGTGGTTCCAGATGCAGGAGCTTCTCCAGCCTTGCAGGATCAGGTTTAGCCTGAGAGGCAGTGACACACAGGCCCACGAGGTCACCCAGGGGCCGTCCTGTCTCCTGCCAGCAGTGGACAGCACACTTTCTCCACGTCTTAGTGCTGTCCAACTCAGAGGCGTGCGAGGGGACGAGAGTCCTCTCTAGGATGGGGACAGAGGCCTGGAGACAAACCTTGCAGGACTCCTTCATTGAAGTAATTACGCTGTTTCCATGGGAATGTAAGAGAGACAGGGTCCCAGGAGAGAAAGCAGAAGATGACAGTACAAACAGTCACGTGCATGTGTCAGCTAAAGAAATGCCAAACGTGAGACTGAGGCCCCCACACCGATCCCTCCGCCCCGTTCTGTTGCTGCCCGTGACCTAAGAAGGGTGGTTGCATTCTTAAAGGTTTGTGAAAATAAGTAAACAAATAAAGAAAGAAACAAGCAAAGAATCGGCTCTCAATGCCTAAAATATTCACTCTCTGGAGCTGAACAGGGGCAGTTGGCCGGCTTGCACACTGCGCTGTGAAAAAGCAACATCAAGTCATTCCAATGCGTGGGCCGTCTCGGTTTCTCTATATGGTCAAATCTAACAGCAACCACCCTCTTTGAGTTTCTTGAAACAAACACCTGATTTATATTCAGAGCATCGTGTGAACAAAAATTCCTAAAGCCAGGATTTTTACATGTTCAATTCTAGAATTGCATATTCAAAAATAGAGTTTATATGACAAGTTATTTTTTGATAGAAAGTTATTTTCTCATGGGAAATGCTAGTTTAGAACAATAAAATCTGAGGGGATGAAGAGACTCTTTGCCCATGTGTTGATAGCCAGAAAAACCCCTCCTTTGGCTTCTGTGTGGTACTGGCCGGCTCACCCCCACACTTGCGTTTCTAACCCTCCTGACCCTGGACACGTATCTCAGGCCACGCGTGGCGTCACTTGCAAGGAAGCCTTGTTTAAATATGCCTGGTGAGGAGCTAGGTCTTTTTCCTGAATCTCCAAATGCTCTTTGAATGTTTACCTTTTTTTAATGCTTAAAATAAATGTGCAGAGTATTAAAGATAAAACAAATAACCATAAGGACATGTTCCGCCCAAAGATACAAATGTGCATCACTAAATACATTCCATTAAGTTCACCACACTAGCTATTTCAGAGACAGTAGTAGATGCTGGAATGTTTAACTCCAACCACAGTGGTGGGCATGGGAACATTTTCAATAAACAGTTTACTTCTTTGGTTATAAATGAGATTTTATCGGGGGTTGGGGGGGATTCATCATTATATGACTCTTTTCTCCTTCAGAGTGCTGATTCAAAACCATCCCCCCACTGCCCCATGTCCTCGGTGGGTTCCGGGGGCACAGGCTCCATCTGCTCTTGTTGCCCCCGTCCCCCACCAGCCCGACTCTCCTCGTCTGTTTCCTTTTCCTCCCGCTGCCTTTGACAATAAGCTCCCTCAGGGCAGAGATTCTGTCTTGTCCACTCAGTTCGTAGCACCAACACTGTTGCTTGGCACGTAGCGGGGCTTGCTAAATATTTGTTGAGTGGTGGCTCAGAAGACCAAGACTTTATTGACCCAGTGTAGGGAGGTGGCAAGGAGACGTTGGCAGCAGAGCCGTGACAGCTGAGCAAAAGGAGCTCACACAGGAACACTCTTGCCAAATACTAATAAGAACCAAATTGTGTCACTGGCTTACAGGGAAGCCCCGGTCTGAGATTAGAAACACACCGTGCACTTGGATAAGTATACACAGAGACAATGTAACTTACCGAATCTTCTCCCTGGAGCATCTTGAGTGGCACTATCCCAGACTTGCTATTTCACTAGCTGTTTTGACTTGGGAAAAAGAAGTATTATCCTGGACCTTCCAGAATGTGTAGAATCATGAGGATGTATTAGGGAAAGCCCCAATTTTACTATGGGAATTTGAGCGTACAACACACATCTTTCATTGTCTAGTTACTACTACCGTCTTGGTTCTCCCTTTTCCTTGAATTTGCATTTTGAAACTCTCCCTTGAAGGGTGAGTTTCCACTTGGGAATCACAAAGTCGACATTGTAACATAGCAATTGTTAGGTGATTTTTATGAGGCACTTGTAACATTTAAGGAAGCTGAGAGCTGACGTGCGTTGGCTCGTGCCCCCCTCACCAGGGCCGCATGACAGGTGCTGTTATTATCTGAGTTTTCACATAAGGGAACTGAGGCACCAGAGGCCACGGGAGCCTCAAGATCAAGGCCACCCAGCTGCTCAAGGTCACCCATCCCAGAGGTGTGGGCCTCAGGTTGACCCTTGATGGGTGGCTCTGAGCCCGGTCCCCTCCACTGTTCTCACCCCCCTCTTATGCTGCCCCGAAAGGGCCACTGTACAGATCAACAGCTGGGTTCAGGGGGCTCGGAGGGACCTTGGGTCATCACGTCTAATGAATGCTGGGCTGAGCCGGCCCCTGCAGGCTGCCTGACCCTTGGAAGAGCTGCTGAGTTAGTGGGGAGAGTACTGAGTTCCATGGAGGTAGTATGTGAGCTTTAGGGGGTTAGGGTGCTAACTTCCCAAAACAGCTTTGCAGGAAAGTTCGAGTGCATGGAGCCCAGGGCAGCCCCAGTGAGTCTGGGGGCTTCGAGCCCAAGGGCCAGTCAAGTCCTGGAGGAGCCCTTGGCTCACACTCCAAGGAGTTGGGAGCAGGGGTGGTCCTCGAGGCAGAGACCCCCACCCTCAGCATCACACCAGAGCCAGCATCACACTTGGAGGGTAAACTGAGGATAGGAGATGAGCCGGCATTTGCCGGCAGGCTTCTCCCTCCAGTGAGTGGTCCCCTTGTTTCAAAGTGGAGCTCGTGAACACTTGTACAAGAAAAAACATGCTTTGGGCTCTGTGGCCTGCCTGCCTTTTGGGGTTGCTGAAAATGCAGGGCAGATTTTATTCTTTGTGTATCTGAGATTCTGCAGCTCTTATTACACGGACTGTTTTGTTGGGATTATACTGTTTTACAGCAATTTTAAATAGTGTTTTTGGTCGGGGGGAGATGAATAAAACTTAAAAGTGAAATTGGGTGTGCACTGGATGTTGGTGATTGGAAATTGGCCCAGGTAAACCAACCCACACACTTACCCAGAGTTTCCGTGTTTATTATAGTCGTAAAAAGACATTGTTTGGAGGAGAACGCTCTTAATAGGTTTTATGTGTTAAATTGCTAATGCACATTTTCCTCAACGATCTTTGGAAGCTAAGATGTAGGAAAATTGAATTTAACTATTGAGCAACAAGCCACTTCCTCAGTCATTACTTTCCAACTTCTTTTCGAGCAGCAATATCATACTTTTAGAAGACATTTTAGGTAGATCTCTGGTATGTCCTGGTCTTCCACTAATAAAACTTGTACAAAGTTCTAGTTTATAAATTTCTGACCCGTTGCTTATCGAAGACAACAATGAAGCTGTTTTTATGAACACAAAATAAGGCCGTGGGGTCTCCAGTTTCAGTTTTGTATCTGCCTTTTCATCCCGTTAATTTTGATGTTTGATTGCTTGATGTCAAGAAAACCTGAGCTACACAAGTGACACTTTAGAAAAAGATATATCAACCCATTTGCCATTTCTAGGTACTTTTCTGTTAAATAGATCCAAAAGTATTAATGTAGTAGGAATAGTGGGACTTATAAAATTCCAAGTTGAAATAATAAAAGCAATCACCCTCACTCTGTAAAAGTTTTCCGATAGGATTCTCCCTAAATCCTGGTAGGCACTAAATTCCCTTAACATACCCCAGAGTCAGCTAGTTAACTGTTTGCTTGTTATTGCTTAACTGGCTTATGTCCCACAAAAAAGCGTTCACCACACATGTACCTGGCTTGTCACTCATGAGAAGGTGGGACACTCCCCGTAGTAGGGTGCTTGTCTGCACAAAAAATTTTCAGGTTCAAAGGCAAGGACCAGGTTTTTAAAAGGCCGGTGGGAAGCTGTGAGTTTGCCAGCATTCCAGAAGGTGGGTTCTGCGATTGCACGAGAGTTTACCTGACAGGGCCAAACCCCTGTGTTCTTGGTCTCTCCGTTAGTGTGTAGCATCCTTACCAGGGCAGGCTGCTTGTTACTATGATACAGTTTCAAAAACAATTCTGTGTATATGAACAATGTTTCAGTGAGCCGTTTTCAAAGTCCCCCAGGCTCTGTGGACAAGGGCTCCTCGGAGTCGCTTTGAAACTGCAGCGTGATGAGAACCTCACCTTTGCTGGTGTGTGCACTTTGTCCCCAGAAACTCAGTTTTCTCTTTAAAGTGATGTTGAGAGTCTGTGTCACTTTTTCCTGGAACATCGTTGGCTCTTTTCATCGGCAGATTCAGATCTGTCTGCATTTCAGGAAAATCCCCTTGTATTTTATTTCTGAATAGTCTTAGTTATTCTGTTGAGGATTCGTCCTCAGAGATACCATGTTTCTTTTTATGAGGTTCATTTGTCTTTCTGTCAATTAACTTCTTTCTAAATACTTTGTCATCTCTCTGTTTTTAATCTCATTGGCTGTGTTTATTTCAAGCCATTCCTCTATGTCAGAAACTCAGCTTTCTGCGGTGTCTCTTCTGTTCCTTCCTTTGTGGGATATTATTCATTTGTTCCAAAATGTTGTTTTGGGCCTTCGTTCATCTCACGTTGTTTCAAATTCTCATCTCTGGAGTTCTTGTCTTTTTGGAAGCCTGTTCTTAAGTTGCAATCAGGAAGGGAAGGAGTTGTAAAGGATTTCCTTCTGCTTTGTGAGTTTTATTTTCTTCTCCGTTGGCTCTTGGCGGTTTGCAGGCTCCCTTCCTGCCTCGCTCTTCCCCTTTTTTTCCTCCCATAGTATCTTTGCATGGTGTCCTCAACGTATCTCCAGCTTTCTCCTCCTCCGGCGTCTGCCCGGACCTTCTCTCTGCTGAGATTGGCACTGTCTTGGCTCTGCTCTGGGATTCCTGCATGCTCTGGGTCATCACACTGGCCGTGCCCACAGACAGATCTTAGTGGCTGGTCACTGGGAAGCTGTCCAAGTCAGATGGGGGATGTGGGGAGCTCCCTACCGTCTGGTTTCCTGTGGTAGGAGAACGAGGTGGAGCTGATGCCCCTAGTCTTGAGTGTGCCGGACCAGAATGGGCAGACCACTCTGCCCACATTCCCATTCACTCAGTCATGTACCCGGATCCCCTCCAGACCAGCGCTTGGGCCGCAGGACCCGAGGCTGGCTGTTATTTCTCGGAGAATTACAGTATAAAATGAGTCGTCATGCCCTACCCACCCCTCTGATCTTGGAAGGAGTCACCTCCACACCAAGGTGATCTCTGTTACAGACCTGGCTCTTCTCTTCCTGGGACTTTGTGGGATGTCCTGCACCAGGTACCCATGACCCACGGGTGGGGGTGTTGTATATGTTGTCATTCCCGGTGGGGCCCCCTCTTGCAGTCTGGCTAGTCTTCTTTGTCTCCAGGGAGCCTCAGCGGCTGTTCACTTCTGAGGCTTCCAGCTCCCCCTCCTCCCTCCGGTCTTGGGACGGTTAAGGTTGTGCTGTCTCTTCCGTGTCTTCCCTCTGCCCTTTGGGGGCTGTTGTTGACCCAGGAGTGGCGTTGGGAGCCCCTCTCCACCCAGCTCTAGAGTCTTCCTTTTTATTGTTAAGGCCAGTGTTTTCCAGGTTTCTTATGTGAAGCTATGCCCCATTTCTTGGTGGATGGTGAATTTTCTTCCTTCTGGTTTTTACTCCCCCCCCCCCCCCTCATTTTATTAGTAATGGAGAACAGGAAATTCAGTCATAGCAAAGTTCAGATCTACCATCCTACCCTGGAACTTTCCTTTTCCCCCAATCTTCCTTTTTTATTTTACTTAGATCTGGGTTAAATGAAGTCATCAGAGATCATGGCCTGCCAGTTATATCCTCATTCCCCTCAAGTCGTAACCCTGAGTGTTTCACTCCTGGAAGTACTTTGTCTCCATGCATTGGGTCCTTACTGTTAGTACATTTTATACTAGTTCCTCTTTTTTTAAACAATGTAAGTTTTAAAAAAATTGGCAGAGAAAATGAAATCTGATTTGGTTAAATTTTGTAAACTAATATGTTACCAATAGAATTTTTTTCCCGTGTAAAAATAAATGTGATCCCGAATTCCTTTTAAATGTCATGATACAAAACTTCTCCAAAACTTCACTGTTAATAAGTTACTGACTTTGTGTTATTTTTACCACAGTTAAAAGAGCAAAATTAATTTTTAAAAAATTTCTGGCACATTTGTGATTAAAATTGTTTTATATTCTCCTAGGGAGAAATAAAAAGAGTCGTAGTCTTTTTCAATGTCTCTCTCTCATTCCACTGGCTTTAAATCAGTAGGAAACATTAAAGTTTGCACATCATCCTTTCCATTTTATCACAACACTAAGTAATGAGGAAAAAAATTTTAGGCAAATGTACAAAATGTTTTTATGGATGAGAATCTCTCAACCATGACTATAGGAGACCCGGTCCCCAAGGCAGGGCCTCAAGATTGTTGACAGGACATGAGGCCACTTGCATCTACAGAAAGGATCATAGCTACCCCACTGTGTCTTGCTCAGATACTAGAATAATGCTCCTGTCCTTTCTTATGGTGAAGGGAAATAGCATGCTCTCCAAATGCAATTTTAAACTCAAGAATAATATTCATCCTTTTCTTAGGCATGGAAAAGTAAAGATGAAAATCGAGAGTAAAAAAATCAGAGTGATAGGCAGGTTTATTTCTTTTTTGTTTCCTAAGTGCAGGGATGGTTTTCGGAGCTGAAGATGCCCCCTTCCCGGAGCTGTGAGTAGAGCGAGGAAGTCACGCCCCCTGCCTTCTTGGTGTTGGCCCTGTGGGCACTGGAAAATGACACCAAGGCTTCTGGGCTATTTTATGGGCAGTGTCGTTGTTATGAACTTGTCTTAGCATAAATTCACATGGAAGAGAGGAGAGGAAGGCATCAGTCAGCATGTTTGGATATGGCTCTTGCTCCTGCTGCATACTAGCTGTGGGGGTCTTAGCATCCCGACTTCTTTTCCTCCCCTGTAGATGTGGATGTTGAAAATGATATTTGCATCTCATGATGATGTGAGGAATAATGGAGATGATGCCGGGAGAGAAGTGCTTTGTAAACTAAAAGTGTTATAAGGCTTGCTGTTATTGCCGTTGCTTTCTGTTGCTTAGAGAACTGTTAATGATACGCTAATAGCTTTCAGTCCAATTAGCCGAAATGATAAACAGAAATGTCAAACATCTGTTGCAGTGTTTACTCCCAACAAAGCTTTTCTTTGGGAGAGGACAATTCAGTTTGTTCTTTCTCCCCCTGTCCCTTAAAGCAGAAGTGACAACACAGATGAGACACTTACATCCCTCTCTGTGTAGACTGCCCTTGGGTTTAGGAGGGCTCCATCATAGATCGATCCTACTAGCTTGAGTTTCAATGGTAGAAGGAACCCAGTTGTTTGCTTACTCCAGGACCCCAAATTTAAAACTGGTCCCCATGGCGTGAGACCAGGACTCCAGATAGTAGCCTTGAAACCATCAGAGTCATTGGTTACAGATGGATTGTAAGGGACCCCCTGACATCTTTTTAACAGATGTTGAAAAAACAGAACAACCATATCCTTTTCTTCCTGCTGTGATGCTCTTCACATCACGTTCATGATCCTGTTCTTGGGAGGAGTATCCGGGTCCCCCTCTTACCCATTTTTGGAAGAAATTAAGACCTCGACTCACTTAAGGATGCAAGCTCAAGGGCAAACGGAGGGAACCAGGACAGTTCACTGGGAACCCTGAAAACTTGCCTTTGGGTGAACCAGAAATTTAATAAATTGCACGTGAGGTTGAGTTCAGACAAGAACAGTGGCACCGCTCTGTGCTCGGATGAGATGAAAGCACTCAGTTCTGCTGTCTGCTGAGACTCAGTTAAGAAAACAAAGCCCAGAAATGACGCTTAGTTCTGTTCAGCGCCATTCTCTACCTGGCTGCTGGGTTGTTAACGTGGTGCTGTTTATCTCCGGTGACTCACCACATCTTTGGAAGCCATAGATTTAAGTGAAGGAGGGGCCTCCGTTTTCCCTTCTCATCAAGATGTCATCACGAGTACAGGTGTGTGTGGGGGGGCTCTGTGGGTCTGGGGTCAGCTCTCCCCGACCCCCGCCTGTAGCACTTGCAGCACACCTGTATGCAGGTGTGCTGAGCCAGACGTGTGTTGATGGCTTCCAGTCCGGAGGTCAGGGTTGGGTACGTTTTCTAAAAATAAAATTATCCCTGAATTAATTTAATGTTATATAATAATAATTGGCAGTCAGGAAAGGTGGAATATCATTCAGGTAATGAATTTATAGAGTGGGCCATGGACCAGCCTGTCAAAGTTGGGGAAAACAGACCTGCAGGGACATAATTGGAAATGGGCTTATAAAATAGGCATTTAAAACATCTACATTTACAATGAAATTGGCTGTAGAGTTTGGTGGTGTCCTCTAAAGTTTCGGTAGGAAAAGCTCTAATGATGAGGATGAGATGGTGGGTTTGGGTTGAAAAGAACAGGGTGGTGACCCCGGTTAATGTAAGACCAGGTTAGTGCCATGCACGCGTCCATCCTAAGGTTTTTCTTTGTGTGTTTCTAAAGTTTACTGTAGAAAACGAATTTTAAAATCTTGTTTACCTACCTGCTAGACCGTGTTTCTCCAGTAGCCAGTAGTCATATCCCAGTCGAGCCTGCTGATGATGTCATAGGACTTTACTTTTTATCTATCACCTTTTATTATTACTTTTTATGAATCACCTTACTTTCTTACAACCTTGGTGCTTAAGCACCTGGCTGAATTTTATCTAATTATTAAACCTTTGGGTTCACGTCAGATGCATACAAGCTTTTAATTTTTGTTTCCTGATTTACATATAATGCCAGAAAAATGATACAAGCCAATTGCAAGTGTCTAATGTTTACAATTGTGAAATATTGAAAAGACATCCTAACGATTTATCTGAGGGGGAGAGCGTAAAGTGCTTTTAGAATTGGCCGAGGGCTTACGGATGGAGAAAAGGATCACTGCTCCTTTTAGAGGTGATAAAAAAAATCGAGTCTGGAGTCCTTTGCCTGAGATCACAAAGCCGGAGATTATAGAAGAGCAAAAGGAGAGAGCTCGCTGCTGTCTTGGGTTTAACATTGTGACTCAGCCATCTAGAAGCATAACTTCCAGGAGGGGGAGGTGGCGGTGGAGGGATGCCGGTGTCGGGGGATCTCCGGTGGTCCTGGGGATAGGTTCTGCCGCTCTCCTCCTGCTATGAAGATCACCCGGCCTAGTGAGGAATTGGACGTGTGTGAGCGGCATGCCTGGGGCAAGCAAGCCTCTTGGCTGAACTCGAGTTCCCTGAGCAAGGGCAGGCCTCCGTGTGCACTCAGATGCTGACAAGTCAGGGCGTGTTTGGGGAGCTGCTGGGGGTGCAGGGCCGGCAAGGGCTGCACAAGGGGCGTGGTGGGGCGAGGAAGAGTGTGTGTGGGGTCAGGCTCCGAGCTGCATGTGGTGGCGAGATCCTTGTGGTTGTGGCGGGCATTGGAGGGAGGAGGGGCTGGGGGTGGGCGTGGGGGCAGGCAGGAAACTTAAAAAACCTAGCTGACAAACGTAGATGACTGATGAGTATGGACAATCAGACGGAGAGTATAAAGGAGATTTTAAAATGTTCTGGAGGTTAGCTAAATGGAGGGGTGGGTGGGGGATATAGAGAGTGAGTGTGTGTGTGTGTGTGAGTGAGTGTGTGAGCTCACTCCAGGTGAATGCATAGACTGAGGACAGAAACTTGGTATCAGAGGTTCTATGCATCTGCCAGGGCTGCTGTGACAAAGTACCACAACTTGAGGGCTTAAACAACAAAAATGTAGTGTCTCAGTCCTGGTGGCCAGAGGTCCGAGATGCAGGTGTCGGCAGGGCTGGTTCCCTCTGAGGCCACGAGAGAGGACCTGTTCCAGCCTCTCTCCAGCTTCTGGCACTTTGCAGACAATCCTTGTTGTTCCTTGGCTGGTGAATCTGTGCCCTCATCTTCACGAAATTTCCCCTTTTATAAAGACACCAGCCCTTGGACTAAGGGCCCTTCCTACCCTAGTGTGCTTTCATCTTAACTAGTCACATCTGCCCGGACTTTGTTAGCAGATAAGAGCACGTTCTGAGGTCCTGGGCGTTAGGACGTCAGCATATGTGTTTGGGGAGGACACAGTTCCACCCATAACAGAGGGAACGGAGGACTTGCATGAATTTGGTGTTGTGTTTTTAGGCTGTGATGATTAGTATCTTGGTGATTTGTTCACCACCAGGACTTGGCGGGGGTTTAACGATTGCTGAGGTTTTCAAAGTACCCCCTGGATCCCGGAGGATCCCGAGGCCCTCCTGGAGGGCACCCCCTGCAGCTCAGCCCTCATGTCCAAGAAACTCTGCTTTCCTCAGTTTCTCATAAGCACAGGAAGGAGGATGTCCACAAAGTGCTGCCCGGACCGGGGTCCAGGAGCCCCCGCCGAATCGTGAAATTACATGAACCACCTTGAAATCCCTGAAACAACTCCAAGCAGAAATGTTTTCCTGGGTTTCAAGAGCTTTAATGGTCCGGACTACATTTGCTCTTCCACAGACCTCGCCTAAAGCACATGGTCTCTCTGGCTGCTTCTCAGTCGCTGTCACCCTGAGTCAGGTTCCCAATCAAATGACAAGTCCTGGGTTGGGACAGACACCCTGGGAGCACGTAGGAAGGATTTTTAAACTTTTGCACAAATTCCCGTTGCTTTTCCCTTGTTCCTCTAAGTGTGATCAGTTAGAGGTCTAGGAATAAGATGTGAGGGGAAAAGTTTTTCCCAAAATAAGAAAGAATAGATTTCCTTTGCAAACTTATTTTTTTTTAGAGTTGAATTCAGTTCCTGTCTCCAAGAAACGGCAGATTTCCCTCATCTCTTTCTTAAAAAGTTTAAAAAATAGGGAAATAATGTTGACTCTTGCAGCTTCTGCATACTTTTCTATTGTAAGTAGATTTATCACAGGTTTAATGTATCTTTTATAAAAGCGAGTGATAACCCTTGGCGGAAACGTTGAATGACACAAGTAATAAATGCCAGCGGTGCTCCCCGTGGGCTGGGCACCTTCCCGTGGGATGTAGTTGTCCCATCTTACAGCTGGGGACACTGAGATGGAGAGAGGTGAATAAGGAGGGCGAAGTCACACAGCACCAGTGTCTGCACAGAGCTGGTCCAGCGTCAGAGGCATGTGGCTGTGTCACACAGGCCAGGGGGGATGGGTGTCCTGTGGTTGCCAGATGTTTCCTAGCTCATTTTATAATCACGACAGCCCAGCTGTGAAGGGGTGCTGTTCCCTTATTACCTATGAGGAATCCCTGATTTGGGGTCGTTCAGGGATCCTCCTACGGCGGTAGGTGGCAGGTGCTTGTCTGGGTCCAGCATGCATGCTGTCTCTGATCCGTTTCCCCATCAGAGGTGTTTCTTCTGACCATCCTCTGGACTCAGTCCTCTTTCTCAGTGATGGTGGTAAGGGGGATCAAAATGAGAGTTTATCTGCTTTAAGGTTGGAAAGTTTTCTTTGGTTTTTAAAGTTTTGTTGTTTAAGCAAGTGTGCTTTCCCTGTTAGACCTGTGCCCACGAAAGAGCGTGGGAGTGGATGTGTGTGTGCGTGTGCTTGCTTAGGAAGATTAGTCCTCTAGCTGGCCAACTCCAGCCTCACGTCGCAGCAGCCCATGTGGAGGACCTTGGGCACTTCTTAGGGGTGAGGTGGAGTGCAGACTCTAGTTTCAGCTTCTCGGGTGCTGCAGTGGCGCAGGCCCCAAACTGTGGGAGGGGCGGTCCCCATCATCGGGGAGGACCACTGTGCCAGAGAACCACATATGGCTCCAGGTGGCGGAGGGCCGACATGCAGCCTCTGGGGCCAGTGGGGAAGCTCCAACAGCATGGTTCTCCAGCGTCGAGTTATTTGGCATTTAGATGTTGTTTCTGGAAGGCGT
The DNA here is from genome assembly GCF_037783145.1 of Equus przewalskii. Taxonomy (NCBI): domain Eukaryota; kingdom Metazoa; phylum Chordata; class Mammalia; order Perissodactyla; family Equidae; genus Equus; species Equus przewalskii. The sequence continues at coordinate 22,064,929 of NC_091835.1, forward strand.
CTGTGCCAAGGAGCGCAAAATGAGATCAGAGACTGATGCAATCCTCTCGCCAAAATGAGAATTCAGCATCCCAGTGAGGGTTAACTAGAGTGAACACAGAGCCCAGACTCTCGGAAGGTGGTTTGTCTTTGGAGAGGCCGAGGAACCCAGAAGTGGAAATATTTCCTGCTGTTCAGGAGAAGGCCTGGAGGTCCGATCAGGGATGCTGTGGGGAGGTGCACGTGGCAGTGGCGTACCCTCCGGATCTGGGTGTGTGACAGGCCAAGATATCTAGGGCCAGCCCCTGCCACCTTCACGTGCCCATCCCTTCCCTCTTTGCTCCCCCCCAGTGTTCCAGCAGGCGTCCCCCTGGCGGTTTCTCGCTAACCCAACATGGTCTCTAACCCCTCTTTGTCAGCCAGCTGCCCCGCTCTGTCTCGACTGTGCCGAGATGCCATCCAGTAGTTTCTGTCTAACCCTGTGTAGTAGTTGCACATCCTCCCCTTACTTGTGAACTGTGAATACGGAAACACCATTCCCATGATGTCCTCTGTTTTCCTTCCAAGAACTGGGTTTCTCTTGAGGAGAATACAGGTTCTCAGCCCTTGAATTTATCAACCTGTTGTAGACCAGCCACCTGCTCAGCACAAAAAAAAAATTGGTTTCAGTTTTGCGAACCCAACAAGAGAATGATGATTTCGGCGTTCTCTGTCTCTGAACTCTGTGTATCAAAGTGTTCCCGGTGGGAGAAAATTCCTGAATTTGCGCACAGAGCCCACGTTAAAATTCCACCCTTCTCAGCCACGAGTGATCCTGGCATTGCACGGCAGCCTGTGTCTTCTAACTGGAAGTGAACACGGGTTCTTAAAGACCAGTATTGAAATCGGAGTTCAGTTCTTTTAAAATCCAGTGGTTGCTGGAGACAGATCCGAAACCCACCCCCGAATGCTCAGCACTGCCTCCCAGGGCAGCATTCTAGGATGTATTTATCCGCAAGCGAAGCCCACGTCTGTTCGCCCTCCGCCCGCCCTGTCTTTCTTGTGTAACAAGACCGTTTGTGTGTGTGTGGCAGGTGGCAGATTCAAGAAGGAGATTGTCGTGGACGGACAAAGCTATCTGCTGCTGATCAGAGATGAAGGGGGCCCCCCAGAGGCACAGGTGAGTACTACACGCGGGCTGCTAACCAGCTTTAGGCTTGGGTTTCCTTGTTGAGGTTCTGATTAACGGGCGGTTCTAGAAATCAACCAGGTGCACCTCAAGAAGAGGTGACAGAGGAGCCCCGTGAAAATGTTTCTGACTACTGAGGTTTTTCTCATCTCTAAGAAACGAATTCTGTTGTTCCTTCAGGCAGAATCTTAGAGGGAAGTTGGGGCTGTGTGGCTGCTTGTCACTCTGTTTTTAAGAAGGAAGGTAAAGCTGAATCTGACTGATTTGTCAACTCAGTTGAACTGACATCTGGAAATTTCTAGTCTTTTGTTGTTGTTCCTTTTTCCTGTATGTGTTTCATCTCTGGAATAGTGGGCTCCTTTAGAAAGTTGCTGGGTGAACTTTGGAAAGCCAGTCAACAGTGCCACGCTGCTCACTGGGCTTCTTGGCCCAGGTCAGTCTCCACACGTGCAGCATAGCATGGAAACTTCCTCGAAAGGTGGGCATCCTGGGCAAAAAAAAAAAAAAAGCATGAGTCTGGAAAGCCTCTTCTTTAGTTTACTTAATCTCCAGTTTATTATTTGACTTACGTAATAATTTACTAGCTAAACACTTTAAAGGAGCCAAGAGTTAGTCAATGACCCATTAATGCAAAGTTAACATTAAAACTTTCCGTGGCATTCTTTCTTGAACTTAGATTTTTATGAAAAGTGAGACATAGAATTATCAAGTGATTAAAGGAAGATGTGGAACAGAGGGGTTGTTACAATTCTCCTCCATACGTTGGAAGACTATGGAGCTCTTCCAAAAGATGTCATAGGTTCACCGTGTTGCATGGAACCTAAAATGCCGCTGGTGGTGAGCTATACCAATATTTAAAAGAAAAATGCTGCCAGTTAAATTTGAAACAAAGCAGTCAGAAGGTATGTTCTTATATCAAAGATGTTAACATGTGAGAAAAGTTTTTCTAACATTGATGAAACAGTAGACTTGATGACAATAAGGAAATGTATGGAAGACTTCAAATGCGAAAAAAGTAGGTGGCCAAGCCATGTGAGCTCACGTTCAGTGAATGTCTGTTTATAATTAAGCCGGGCATGGTTTGATATGTGACTGACACCATCGTAGAAGGTTTGCAATGGTGATAAAAGCCAGATAACTCTTTCTCAGTCATCCTTCCACGTGAGACCGTCTGTCCTGCTGTCACAAGGGGCTCTGATCCAGGTTCCCTCAGAGGCGGCTGGTAATTAGGAGAATAAAGTCGTGTGGAAGTCCCTGGGGTCATTTCATATTTTTCTCAGCCTATAAACGTTTTGGAGTGACCAGGGACAATTTCACAATTAAAGAGCAAGCCTTAGTGATATATGAAGAATGTAAGAAAAGCCTTGATGAACCTGCAGAAATGCACATCAGCGCTGCTTTAGTGGCTCTGAGAATTCTGCTTTCCCTGGTGGAAAGCTGTCCAGGGAGGCTGGTGGCGGAGGGGGAGCGCGGAGACACAGAACTTCCCGTATTTACAGTGACGGGTGGGAAGGCTGTCCCGGGCCAGGTTTAATTGCGATAAGACCAGGCTCTGAGAGAACCCCCAGGTGCACATTGGAGAGGGAGCTCCAAGAGTCAATCATGCCATGGCTGTTATTAGGGTTGCCTTTTATTAAAAATTTTTGGGGGTGCTCATATTACAAAACCCATACCAGTGTTCCCCACATCCCCACATGTCAGCAGACGACGTCCTGGTATTTTGTCTCCAGTGGTATTTTTCCTCCGAGAAAGATCTTTTCTCTAATGTCCATAGAAAATGTATCTTTTACGTAACTTCACATGCTTAGAACATGTGAGGTCTTTTGATAAAGTAACATTTTCCTTCCTTTTAGTCACTATAATTAATGAAGGGCTTACTTGAAGCAAAAATAAAATAAGGTCTGTGACAAATAGCGGGACTCTTCCTGTGCGTTTCTCCTTGTGCCTCGGAAGCACACACGCTGTACGACGAATCCAGTAACGTTGGGTGAGTACCCGCCCTGTGTGGGTCAGCTCACTTAATCCTCGAGACCCTCCTGGCGGAGGATGCTCAGAGCATTCCCGTTCTCACAGAGGCTGCTGGTGCCCCGAGAGCTTGCCCGAGGTTGGAGGTGGTTTTGCGGCACTGACCAGGTGGTCCGCCCTGTCGATGGCACCACTGCCGGGCCTGCAACCAGGACCCCCAGGCTTTCTCCATCTTGGCCTCTGGCCACGAGAAAGGGTTGACTCAGTTTTCCTGAGCACCTGCCCTTTATTCACACCCCACTTCCTTCAGAAGCCATATCTAGCCTAGAAGCTTACCCTTGCTAAAGAGTTATCCTTTAGAGGATATCCAGATGGAGGCTGTCAAGATTATGGACAGGATTTTGTACAAAATTGGGCAGAGTGTTCTTGAACATTCAAGAAAAAATAAAACTCTCTTCAAGTTACTGTTCCTAGGCATGTGTAAGCATGATCTTTTGTTTTCATTATTATAGATCATGTCATGTAGTTTTCCCCAAAGATCATGGCTTCATGAATGAAATCACAAGACTTTGTGGCTGCTAGTGTCATCTTAGGGTCATGTAAACACTCTGCCAATTAACGGCTTTTTTTGGGCAGTTGGTGGGGGAAGCCATTGGGGTGGGGTGGTATTTGTGGAGAGCCACCACCTGTCAGGTGCAGGGCAGTCAGAACACACCTGAGAGAATGGGACGGGGTCTGCATTTCCTCTGCACGGAGGGTCAGCTGGTTGTCAGCCTCGGTCTTGGGAGACGAGAGCTGGTCTCAGAGGACAAGCACTCATAAGGAGCTCCTGCACGTGGGGAAGCTGACTTCTCCCGCTTCTTGGAAGGGAATGGGACAAGGAGATGCCCTGTGTGGGCCGGGGTCCTTGGGTCTCTAGAGGGCCATCCTGTTTTCTCAGGCCTGTCCCACGGTTCTTGGCTCCTAAGCTCTCTCTTTCACTTAATTTTATATTTATCATTTGAACTTAAGATTTACTTAAGTTTTATTGCGTGAAAATTGCATGTAAAATGAATACGCTTTTCATTTATATGTGAAAGTCTGAACTTAACTGACTCAGAATTTCCCCAAATATGTATACGAGAGCTGATGCCTTGGCTGTAAAAACTTACCTGGGAACTGCAGCTTTTAGAGAAAGCAAACAGGATTTTTTTTTCCCCACTTGGAAATAGAAGGGTAGTTGGTGGCAGACCAACCCAATCGCGACCCCGCTGTTCCAGTCGACTCCAGGCAGCTCCTGAGCCTGGAGGACCCTCCATTCACAGCCTGAGGCTTTACACAATGGTTATGAGTAGTGAATGAGATAATATATGCCTGACAGTAGGATTATTTTCCCAAAAGAGGATTTGATGGAGGTTTAACTGGATGCCGGTAAAACAAGAATAACGTGGCAAGAGGCAGCTTGCTGTGGGGTTTTAATTTTTTCCCCTTATTTTTAATTCGTTTTGTTAATTTCACTAACAGTAACAATAAGTCGTCATTTCATCGCAGGGTGCTGTAAGGATTCAGTGGCAGGTGATCTCTACGGTACAAAGATCTCTCATGACAGAGGAGTAGGCACCAGTGTCGGCCCTGGTGGAGGATTTCTGAGCGGGCCGTGGGTGCTCCGGGGCAGAGCCCCATCTCAACCTGAGGGGTCCAGCAAGGCTTCCTGGGGGGCTCTGGAGGGAAGGGTGAAACGGAAAGCTGCAGGGTCAGCCTTGGTGCCCGAGTCCAGATCGGCTCTGGTGTGAGGTGGGGTTTGCCTTCTGTTCACGTAGCTGCAGTTGGCTGAGGCGGGACACGGGTGCGCGTTCCAGTGGGAAGCATGTAGAGTACCTTCTCTGCAGATGAGATGAGGGTCCCACTGCAGGCGTGTTGTGCTCAGGATGAGGAGGGTGTTGGTGACATCCAAAGTCAGACGTGGGACTTGGCCTGACGGAGGGAGGTGCTGGTGCGCTGTGCCGGCTGTACGTCCTCTGCTCACGAGGATGCTGTGATGCTGTTCAACCCCGTCTCCCCGTGAGCCTTCTCAACCGCTTCCTCTCTCCTCCCTCTTTTCTCCCTAGTTTGCCATGTGGGTGGACGCTGTTATATTTGTCTTCAGCTTGGAGGATGAGATAAGTTTCCAGACCGTTTACCACTACTACAGCAGGATGGCCAACTATCGGAACACGAGCGAGATCCCTCTGGTTCTAGTGGGAACCCAGGGTGAGTGATGTCCGCGTACAGGTGGTGTGTAAAGGATCCCAGAGTTGAGCTGTAAGTGGATTCTTGGTCTGTATTTTCGGCATGGAGGAATTTATAAATGGCTTAAAGAGGAAATAATTTCCTTCTGAAGGCTCACTTTCTATGGTGAGAATCCATGACACTGAAATTGTCGCATTTCCTCATTTGATTCTTTGGAGAAATCACTTACTCAGAAGCCTCAAAACAAAACATATACGCATCCCCCAAAATAAAGCCTATTTTCTCTTCTTTTCTATATTAGGATATCTTAATTCTCTCTGTATTGTAAAACAATTTATAAACAATCTGAAAGGTTATTTGAAGTTTTGGTGCACCTTTAAAATAATCCTGATTTCTGATATGTAGCACAGTTGTGTTTTATTCTGCTCTATTTGTTAATGTCCTAGGATCTGCATCTTATTTTTAATCCAGCAGATCCCTCAGAGAGTATAGAATCATCTCATCATACGGGCACATTTCCTCTTTTCTTCTAGGTCACTTAAAACTTGGTCTCTGAGTAAAGTGGCATCATTTGAAGTGTCCTTGTTTTTGATCACAGATTCATCGATACGCAGCTGTCTACCATGGGGGTCTTAACTAAGAGGCCACACAGAATGTTTTTAAACATCAGAAGAAGGTTAACTTTAAAACGGCTTAGTCAGAAATATGGGTAACTAAAAAATAATCCTGTTAAGAAAAACTGGATTATCCCTTTGTTTTTTATGGTTCCTATACTGTTTTTCGTTTATTCCTTTAGAGTTAGCACCTCTGGTATGCCCTCCCACGTCCTGATGTAAGACTTTTCCAATAGGAAATTAGCTGGGTTGAACAAGAGGAATGGTTAGCTGCAGGCATCATACCAGGTCTGGTAGAGCAGAGGAGCTCAGCCAGGGTCATTGGCAGCTTTGGCAGCAAGACGAGCCCCAACCATGGTGTGGGGATGTGTGCTGGAGAAATAAAGCAACTTGCAGTAAGCTCAAAGCGTTTCTCTTGGCGTGCTGGATGTAAAATGCTGGAGTTGGGTTTTCATGGAGAGCATCCCCCGTTTTTTTTTTTTTTTTTTTTAGCAAACCCGTAATGGCCAGTGGTCTCATAACAAACCTTCAGAGTGAGAGGGAGATAAGAGAGTAAAAGCAAACAGGAGCTTCTTTATGCCTACAGCGCCCTCTAGTGGTCACCGGGAAACCGGCGCGCACCCCCAGAAAGCGCTTGGTTCTTGTTTTAATAGACGGAATTGACATAATTGGGTTGCTGTCTTGAAAATTCATAACTAAATGATGTTTTATGGTGGGTAGCCCATCTCAAGCAGACCCTGCATAATGCTACCTTGAAATTGAAACCATTCGTTTCCAGTCGGCTCCTCTTCCTGCACACCTGCCCTGGGTATTTCCGAGCACAGAGACTGTGTGTGGCAGCTCCTTACCGGCTACCTGAGTCCACGGGTTTGTGTCTAGGACTCAGAATGCCTTTTCTCTGTGGACTCACTGTGATTCACGGCGGGTAAGTTTTCAGTCTAGGCCAGAAGGTTAAGTTTGATTTTACTCACACACCTGTGGGTCTGGTAGGAGAGCGTGGAGTGGAGTGTCTGGCTGTGTGGCCTTGACTGCTGCCCCCTGGGCTCTGGTGGGGCTCAGAGTGAGGAATCCCTGTAAGGCACTTAGAGCATCCGTGGGCACTAAGTGTCGGGCAAGTGGTTGCTTTTGCTCCTTACGTTTCAATATACGGCCAGTCTTACTGAGGTCCTGCTTGGGATGCCAGACGCGTGTCTCCCTCTGCTCCAGTCCTTGGAGGTTAGTGCTGCTCTCTTGTGTTTCCGCCCCAACTGAAGGAGGGCCCATCTGTGCCTCCCACCGGGATGGTCTGTGTGTCTGGAGGAGGCCTGTGCATGGCTCCATAGAGGTGCTGGGGGGCCCTGACGTGGTCCCTGAGTGGAAGACCCTACCCCCATTTATTCCCACTAATTGGAGAAGTGTTTGTTGACTGAGTGCTGTGTGTCTGATAAGGTCACAGGTGAGGAGCACCTGAGCCAGGGAGCACAGGTCGAGGAGGACTTGTTGGCTGTCTCCTCCCCTTCACTTGTCAGACACTGTTCATACGTCAATGAGGCCATGCCCCAAACGAACAGGACAGGAGTGCTATCAACTAGGGACCTCATCTGGGGGATGCTCTGGGTCCTTAATGAGACCTCTGATTCCTGGAGCACCCTCCAGGCTCCTGTGGCAAGAAGGTGGCATGAGTGTGGGCTTCTAGAGGGTTCCACCCTCAGGTGCCTGTTAACTGCTTGCAGACTCACTTTTGTGAAGCCTGCGTGTTGTCCTGCTTTTGCACGAACTTCATGGGACGTCAGAGAGACAAAAGGCAGCTCAGGTCTCCAGGGAAGGAATCTGAAATTTCCCTCCCAGCTGGTTGGTGTTGGTGGCCTCCAGGTGGGAGGTGAGGGGATGAGAAAGAAGAAGAAGAAGAATTAAGCTCACTCCGTGAGGCTCCCTGGCGTGTGGTGCAGCCTCGCCCCGGGTGGGAAGGGCGAGTCTGCGAGGTGTCTTCTCTTCCTGGGTTCAGTCAGGGAGCTGCGTGGATGCTCACAAGTGGACGAGACACTTCTGAATGAGGCGATTATGAAATGTTTGTTCAACAGCTTCTGTTTTAAAGGCTTGCAGATTAACTTGATTTGAGGGAGAAGCACGAGCTATAAAAAGATGCAGAGTTACAGGGAGAATGGAAACGAGGCTCGTGTAGCACAGAGATGCAGAGTGAAGGGGAGCAGGTCCTTGTCTGTGACGTGACGGTGCATCTGGGAAGTCGAGACGAGACAGAAGCGGAGTGGGCATCCCACCCAGAAAGGAGGGGCTGAGGAATTGTTGGGCCCAGGTCAGGAGAAATTTTAAGCTGCCTTGACTCTTGGTGGCTTGTAAGTTCCAAATTACACTGGAGCATTGAAAAATAATGGATTTCTAACTTCTTTCTTACTATTTTTTTGAAAGATGTTTATACCTTTAAAAAATGCTTCTTTTCCTTAAGTATTGTGAGATCCAATTCATATTTATTAATCTGTAAGACAACAAGACAGGACGAGGTTTTCTTTGAAGAAATCCCTCTAACAGGCCATATCAGAATGTTCTGGAACATCTATTGAGGCGGCACAGGTCACTCTCAGTGAAAGGGGTCCTGAGTCACAGAGTTAGTTTCCCTTAGAGTAATTAAGAACCATCAGTTCAAACCTATTCCATAGAGCTAAAAAAAGCAGGGAACCAGGAAAGGAAAAGAGGGAAAAAGTGAATAAATTGTTTTCTCCAGATGCCATTTTTCATACTTCAAAAAATAGCATATCAAATGCACTTCTTGTGCAAAGAAAATTCAGAAGGTTGTCACTATCTTGTATAACTTATGCTGTTTCTTCGACTAGTAGAGAAAATCCTGTTGGTGGGTTTTACTTAAAGAGTGTTTTCTGTAGCAAAGGAGCCTTTGGATCCTCTGAGAAAATTTCACTTTAGAAAAAAGTCACTGAAAAGTGCCTTTTGTCTCACATATGGCACAGTGGCCACTAACATCCTGGCCCTTTGTCTGTTCCTGTGAGCCAGGCACGTGGGGGTGCTCAGTAACTCAGTAGTAACAGAATGGACAGCGTGGGGGCATTGTGTACACTGAGCTCAAAAATGCTGAATTTTCTTCCTTTTTTTTTTTTTTTTTTTTGGTGAGGAAGATTAGCCCCGAGCTAACAATTGTGCCAGTCTTGCTCCACTTTATATGTGGGTTGCCACCACAGTATGGCTGACAAGTGGTGTAGGTCCACACCCAGGATCCAAACCTGCAAACCAGGGCCACTGAAGTGGAGCATGCAGAACTTTAACCACTAGGCCACAGGGCAGCCCCTGAATTTTCTTTAGGAGTGTGTTTACTGGTGCCCAACATCTCTGTTTTGCTGCTCTAATGCTCCCATCTGTGCACAGATCCTGGAGCGTGGGGGGTATCCCCTGCCCTCCCATCTAAGCCATCTGTGCCCTGGAGTGGTTCTGATAAGACCTAAGGTGGCTCGTACACCTGTGCTTGTGGTCTCCAGTGCCTCCCCTCTGCTCCCCCTCCTGCCCTCGCCCTTTGGTCTCCTTTAGACACACCAAGTACTTGGCTGCCCCCCGCCCCCAGGTCGTGGCTGGTCACGCCGCCTCCTGCAGGTGAGGCTTCCCTGAGAAGGACACTGAGTCCACTGACCTCCTACGTCCTTCCCCACCTGACTCGGCTCCTGTCGCCATCCTGCATTCTAGTCCTCGCTCATTTCGTTCTTATTTATTTTCTGCCTCCCTCCCTGGCCGACTAGAATATCCCCTCCATGGGAGTGCAGACTTGTGTCTGTTCTGTTCGCTGGGTATCCCTGTGCCTAGAACAGGAGCAGACACCTAAGGGGGCTCCGTGGACCTGTTCTGAGTGGGCGAATGGGCACACCTGGAAGGAACGATGCTAATACAGTCCTGAGCCACATAACGATGTTGGAGTCAAGGACGGAGCCACATAGACGGTGGTGGTCCCGTAAGATTAGCATCATACAGCCTAGGTGTGTAGCGGGCTCTACCACCTTGCTTTGTGTAAATACACTGTGATGTTTGCACGATGACGAACTCGCCTAACAGCGCACTTCTCAGAGCAGATCCCCGTCGTTAAGTGGCGCACGACTGTGTACTGAATGCATTTAGAGGGGTGCTTTCTGCAGAGAAGGTCCCCTGCAAGTAGTGACTGTGGGGTTTTTTTTTTCTTTTTTAAAATATTTTTCTCTGGAGCCGCATTTAACTCTCACTCCTTCCTTCTGGTCTTCCTGGACGTGCTTTTATTTCACTTTCAGAAGCAGGATCCTCTGAGACAGGCTTCTAATGAATGACTAGTCTCGGGTCTGAGGTTATTATTTTGGGGTCAGCTCTGTTTTAAAAACGCTGGGTTCTTAGGAGCATTACGTCCCTGCTGAGTAAGGTGCAGCTTTTGAGCTGCTTGGGGACTTCGGCTGTGGGAGGTGGTCAGAGCTGCTTGTGGTCACCGTGTTGCTACTCTCTGTTCGTCTGCTCCAGATGCCATAAGTTCCACCAACCCGCGGGTCATCGACGACGCCAGGGCGCGGAAGCTCTCCAGCGACCTGAAGAGGTGCACATACTACGAGACGTGTGCCACGTACGGGCTGAACGTGGAGAGGGTCTTTCAGGACGGTAAATACTCGCTGCTGCGCAAACAGCATCCCTTTGCCCTATAGCAGGTCACTCGTCCCCACAGACGACGGAAACTCGTCCTTCGATGCGTGGGTGTTACCATGAGTCCGAGCGCTACATTCAAGAGTGACTCTCGGTTCTGTGCTGGTTAAAATGACGTGTTCAGAAAACACAGTGAGCTTTTATCCTAAAACAGTCCTACAGCGAATGCTGTGTGTTACATCATGTGTCCCTTTTGGGTACAGGTTGAAAAATTTCTCCAGCTATTTATTTATGCACATGAACTGTCAAAGTTACATGTGGACCACTTTCTTCCTCACTGTAGGGGCTCATTCTTAATTCAAGCCCATCCTTAAAAAACGGTTTAAATATTTCACATTAGGCTTTGAGGAGAATAAATTGAAAAAGAGAGAGAGAGTCAAGTTTGGCCAAAAATAACCACATTTTAGGACTCATGGCTGAGAGTAAGCACACCAGCATTTAGGAGTCGTTTCTCTGTCGTTGCATTTATTAATGATTGTCCATCTCCAGGAGCATCAGACAGGAAGTTCTCCTGGGGGAGCAGAAGGTTCTACGGGGGGATAAGCATTCACATACATGATTGTCAGGCCAGTGTCGGATTGGGAGAGGGGGGAGGGACAGGTGGAGATGGTGGGAGGGAGGTGTGGTCTGTAGCCTGGAGGGGTCAGGAGGGTCCGGGGTGAAGGGACCCTTTGAGCGTTGAAGACTGGAGAAGGATGCTCCTGGCAAAGGCTCCTGTTTCCGGTGGGAGTCATGGGAATTAAATCCTAGGCCCCCTCCCCTTCTGGTAAAATCTGGTTTAGACCCACCTTTGCATCCCCCTGCTCTGGTGCCAAGGGGGTTGGGGGCAGAGCAGGGCGGGCATGCCTGGTCTCTTCAGAGACGGCCGACGACGTTACTGGGGCCTTGCTGGGCACCAGCCCTGATGACCACTTGTTGATACTGGTAAACGTATTCATTATAGGATTGCTCTTGGTACTTCCCCACACCGGGCAGTGCATGCTTTTCTTTTAAATGTCCAGATTAGTTCTCAGATGAAATTGTGGGAATTCCACACTTGCCTCATTTTATTAAATGTCAAAGATGGTTCCATTTTCAAGCTTTGCATTTTCTTCCCTTTTCCTTAACAGCCGGGTCCTTTTCTAAGCTTTTCATCTCTTTCCTTTTAGCTGCCTCACAGATAATTATCAGCCTTCTGTTTTTCAGCACGTTATCCTATTTAGTTCTTTATACCTCGTATTTCTTGCTACCTTTCCCAATGACAATTCCGAAGAAGCTCAGGATTTCACCAAGAAACAGTGCAAAGTCCCTGGGGTCTGCATCCCCTTCTTCCTTCCTCTCACAGTCAGGGGGCCTCCTCGGGTGATACCCACATACTGCTGGGTAGCAAACCCCATTTAAAACCTGTGCGGGGCACGTGCTGGGCCAGTGGTCCTAGCTCCTTGGATGTTCGTGAGACCATGAAGACTTAGGGAAGGGAGCACGTGGAATTCTCCAGGGTTCTAGCAGGGCACGGTCACTGTTTGCCGTGGAACAGCTGTGTGAATAACCCTGTGAATGTTCAAGTGACGGATTTAGACGAAGGGTCCCCAGAATAGGGCCCACTGCCTGTTGTTGTAAGTGGCTTTTCTTGGAGCATAGCCATGCTGTTTATAGGCCACAGGCAATGCGGGCCGGGCCACTCGTGGTTGTCACTGCAGAGCGGAGTTAGGGGGCCAGAGCCCTCATGGCCTGCAGAGCCTGAAGTGGTCGCCGTCTGCCCGTTTACCTCCCTGAGGCAGATGGTCGGGATTGAGTTGCATGGATGAGTTTATTCTGCAATCATCGCTTTCCTTGTGCGTTTATCGTGGTTAGCAAACCTGGACTAGCCATGAGGAAATGAGCTCATAGGTGATAATCCTAAGAATTAATTCCTACTGATGGATGCCAAGATTGTGGTGCTTCCCTGCCCAGCGTCCAGAAGGTGTGAGGCCGTGGATGGGCCTGTGTGCTGGGAGAGCTTCAGTGTCGTCCTCAGGCTGCAGCAGGCGAGGGGAGAATGGGCGTCTCTCCCAGTGTCGTATTTTGAAATGTTAAACTGGTTCTGTGGCCGTGATAGCTCTCCTGGTACCTCCTCAAACAAGGCTCTGACTGGGGAAGCGCGTTATACTCTTCATGTGAGTTTTCACAGGCTTCAGAGATTTTACTACATTTCATTATTTCTTATTTTAGAAGTAATACATCCCTTTTAAATATTTGGATTGCACAGTCTGGAAAGGAAATTATACCCAGGATCTTATGATTTCTGTGATTTCATTCTTAAACGTTTTTATTTATAATGAAGATAAGCTTTCAAAATAAAGTTGGGGTTACTCTCCCTATTTTAGAGGGTAATTGTATGGTATATATTTTTGTTTGTTAAATTATAAACCCTTTAATTGTTAGTGGTGAAAGCAGGTGCTAACGGAGTGGAGACTCTGCTCGGTATTTAGAAATCATTCACAGTAACAATCCATTTTAGTTTTCGTGGAAGAAAAACTTGTCAAGTTCAGAGTTAAAGAAATCGAGGTTCAGAAAAGTTTCGTAACTTGATCAAAGGCACTCCCCCTGGATTGGACCCTGGTCTTGGGACCAGGAGCCTAGAGTGAACCATTTTGTCATGAGAACGGAAGCCATCTGGGGCCTGTCTGCTTACCTGGGGAGGCTGGGCAGTGGGCACGTCCAGCACGCAGGTCCACTGCCGCCCACGGCCTCGGTTGATTTGGAGTTCTCTGTTGACTTTTGCTGCTCCTCTGTGCCTCACGGCTTACTCTTATTTATATACTTTTTATGTCTTTGCATTGTAGAAAGAGAAAGTAAAGAAAAAGTATCATTTCTAGGTACCATTTAGCTTATCAGTTAAAGAAAACAGCCCAGGTGTATTAGACTAGCTCTGACTTCCACCTGCCCCTCCAAGCTCCTCGTTGGCCGGCTGCCCACCCAACTTTATTTTCTTAAGAGACCATGGACTTGAGGCTTTTCTTCTTCAACTTGTGACTTCTTAGTGTCCTGAAACAGGAGACAGATTGTGGAAATTAATGGAGGAACAGAATGCCTGTTTACTTTTCTCTCGTTGGTGTAGGTGCCGAATGGCTTTTGGAAGGTCATTCAGGAGAGACGTGCTTTGTGGGCATCAGCAGTATCAGGAGGCAGGGAAGTAGGTTGGTTCATTCATTCATTCACTCATTCCTTCATTCAAGCACCAGCCTTCCACACGCCGTGCCCCTGGTTAGGGGTAGAGATGCAGTAGGGAGCCCCTGCCTTGGGAAGTGAAGTCCAGTAGGGAGGACGAACATGGACCAGTCGCCCAGAGACGTAAGCTTGCATCTTGCCTAAGGCTGGAGAAGGAGAAGTGGGATGGACCAGGTGGCTTTCTATTGCCCCTTCTGGGCAATCTGGGATCATTTTCCGCTGCTGAGTTATATGGCTCGGGGAGCAGAACCATCTGGGCTCCCAGACTCACCTTTTGAGAATGAATGCACTGTTTCTCCTTAATCTTGGCAGCTGAATCTGACTTGGGATGTGCCTACCCATCTGCTTGTCCGGATTGCCAGAAGAGCCGGGCAGAGATTTCAGGGGCTCCAAAGGCTGGACGCGGGGAATTGAGGCAACTGTGGGTTACACGGGGCCTGCCCTCTGTATCCCTCAGTCTGTCCGATTCTGTGCAGTTCTGTTTGCTTCTTGCTGTGTCTGGGAGATGAACGACAGGCTTTTGCATTTTTAGCATTATAATTGTGAGTTCCGTGTTTGGCATTAAATTTTTTTGAAAGTCCCAGGTCATTTGCCTTCTTAGGGCCTGAATACGTGAAGATACAGGATTACAGAAAACTTCAGTTCATTCTCTGCAGACATTGTTTCCCTGGTGCTGTGAGTTTTTTTATAAGAAAGTTTCTTTCAGTCTTTGTAAAGGAACCAACTCGGAGTGACGGAAGCCCTTGGGTGAGCACGTCTTCCATGTCGTTTGAGTCCAGTCTCTGGGCAGGTCAAGGGCGGTAATGTTGGTGGCGGGATTGTTCAACCTACATGTTCAGAGATAACCTAAAATAATTATGTCTTGGCGACAAAAATAAATTCTTCCCTGGAAGACGAAGCAGTGCCTAGTGGTAGTGAAAAGTCTTTTGTGCGTAGGTGGCGAAAGGGTTGCTCGGAGTGGTACGTGCGCCATCTTGGGAGCAAGAAAGTGGCCCTGCCCCCTGTCTTGACGATGGAGCATTCGGGCTTTTAGTTCCCTGCAGTGGGGTTTTTGGAAATTGAGAGTTTTAGTCTCTTCAGACACGTTTGGGTTTCTCACTTACGTGGAGCGTCTGTGTTTGCAGCTTGTTTCACCTCCAGTGACAGTGGTGTGTGATGGACGTACCATGAGCAGTACGATGTGCGTCACTGTATAGTTACCTTATCCAACCCGAGAACGAGGGAGAATCGGGTGTGTGTTTGTTTTGGCATCTTATGGAATAGAGCCAATGGACTCCCTAAGTTTTGGGGGGTATGTTTTATAATTTTGCCATCTGACTTGTTTGGGATACTTTAAAGATCTCTGATACCCAAAGAAGAGTCGTTTCCCTTCATACAGAATGAAGAGTAGAGCCAGATGGTGGTAGCAAAAAATTGTTGTACTTTTCCCTTATGGAAGCTACTCTATGCGCTAGCCCTGTCTCCTTCCCTCTCTGTCTCCTGGAATGAGCTGACAGAGATTTATCTGAATCGTTTTATATGTGAGTTGTTTATTATGCATCCCAACATCAGTTGTTTTGTATGCGGAATTTAATGTTCTTGCACGTATATTCTAAAATTGTAGTCATTTGTTAAATTCCGAGTCTAAGCATCCCGTTATACGTATTAAGACATGCTCCCCACTAGAGCTTTAACTTCTTGCCTTCTTCAGCTTATGTTCCTAGGACGGTAGGAAAACCTGCATGCAGAATTTTGCTCTGACAATAATTGTTAGGCCAGGTCCAGAGGCACAGAAAGCAAGATCTAGATAAGCGGACAAATGGTAATCTGTAATTTAACTCTCCTCAAGTCTGCTGCCTTTTGTCACTGTTGTTTGTCAAGGGTAACGGGGTAGTTTAGTGATCTCATACGAAGACCTTTCCTTTTCTGGTAAACCTGCGTTATTTATATTAAAAGAAACAATTCACTTTTAGGTGCATGTGGGTAGAAAAGCTGGGTAATAGCATGTAAAGGGTTCTGTGTGCCAGTTGCTGGTGTTGCTACAACCTCATTGCTTCCCAGGGCTTCCCCTAGTTACACGCATCTGTGTATTGTCCTGGTGGATGGGCCTTCGTCTGATGGAGTGGTCCCCCTTCCAGGAAGATCCATGTCAATCTTTCAACACCGTCACGCCAGCTCTTTACATTTGTGTTGCAGTTAGCATTCTGGAAAGCACTTTCCTAGAAGCTATTCCCCTCAGTTTTCACCCCTGCCTGGGGATGGCTCACCGGGGCATGGATAACCCGTGCTATGGGCTAAGTCGGGAGAGCTGGCATGACTTGCCCAAGGTTATGCGGTTTGCTCTGCATCCTTTGCTTCCAAAGGTTTAAATCCTGATGCACAAAGAACCCCATTTCACACTAGGCGTCTGCCGCTGCTTGGTCCTAATTACGGGAGCGTCCAGAACAAGAGTAGCTGTGTTAATGAGCCCAGTTTGTGCAACCTAATTGCATGTGTTAGAGCATCATTAAGTGTGAGCATCTTCTGGGACCTTCCTCCTGTGTGCTGCTGCATCTTGTGCTGTTTGGTTTTGCTGACACCACAGTCTTTTGTTTGTGGTGTTAAAGGAGATGTCAGTCAGGCCTATTCTGTTATTTCCTGGAACCGGCTTAATTTTCATTGTTGGAATGGCCAATTTTATTATTTGTTTTTCTCCTTCCTTTATTATGTTAGAGAAAAGATTGAAGCTGATTTATTTTGATGCTTATTTTTTTTTTCCCAAAGGAGTGCTTTCCAAAATAAGATTTTTCCACATTTAAAAGCAAGACATATAGGGCCTGGCCCAGTGGCATAGCAGTTAAGTTCTCATGGTCTGCTTCGGTGGCCCCAGATTTGCCAGTTGGGATCCTGGGTGCAGACATACACACTGCTTATCAAGCCATGCTGAGGCAGGTGTCCCACAGCTAAAGTAGAGGAAGATGGGCACAGATGTTAGCTCAGGGCCAGTCTTCCTCAGCAAATTGAGGAGGGTTGGCAGTGGATGTTAGCTCAGGACTAATCTTTCTCAAAAAACCCAAAACGCAAGCCATAAATATGTGTGTACCTTTGGCATTTAGTATATATTGAACAGGTGAACTAATGAGCCATTAGGTGTCTGTTGGTATATGCCTCATCATCATTTGTAATAGTGACTCATATTGCAGTGTAAGGGCTTATGATAGAAGATAGAAGATCTTTCTAGGCTGGATTTACAGCTGGGAGCCACAATCTCTGAGATGTTGGCTTCCTAAAGTCACATCCTTCGGCTGGTGTCAGGTCAGGCCACCATGTCCTTTTTCTACGCTGAGTTTTCACTGTCCAGCGGTGCCCATTCCTGTCACCATGTCCACACTCCCCTGCGCCCCCAGCACGTGCTCCCTGCCCTCTCTGCATTGAAAAGTTGTACGTGCAAAACTTCCGAAGACAGATGGGCCGTTAGCTTGTGTTAAGATGGTGGAAAAAAAGGTCCAGCTGCCTAAATCACACTTTATTAAAGGCATTTAATATTTTAAAACTTTCTAAGGACAAGTATGACATAAAGTGACCTACATAAGGCTTAAGTAGCACATATGTGGTGATGCTGAAGGAGGGGGAAAAAGAAAAGGAAAACATTCGTCAAGTTCCTCTGAAGGTAATTGGCTGTGTCTTAAAAGGTGGTCTGGATCCTGTTTGACGGCTGTCCTGCTATTGTCATTAACCACAAGTGCCACTGGCTGTCGCTGCCTGGTAGCTTCTGACGTGGTCTAATCCCATGGAAATTAGAATCTGCAAGTAGCTTCCCATAGGGCCACGTCTGGCCCATGGTTTATCATCTCTCACTTCATTGAAAAGGCACCTGCCTGGTGTTCACATTGAGTAGAGTTTGTGCCGGCAGGTGGAGGGGGCGTGTGTGTAGAATGAGGAAGGATGTGTAGGTTTGGGTGGGTCTTCCTGTTTCTGCTGTAGCCCTGGTTCATATTTGCACAAAGTGCGTAAATGATTTATAGTGATTGTTTTTATAAAAGATGACATTGTCAATACCGCTTGTGTATTCATTTTCAATTTCAGTTAATTTCTTAACCGAAGCAGCTTTCTCTGGAGCAGGGTTACTTCACAAACTGAATATCAAAACTCAGCCACCAACTTTGGGTGTAGTAAGCCATGTTTCCAGAGGTTAAAAAAAAAAAAAGAAGAAAGACAAAAAAAACTTTAAAGTTAATATTTTTAGAAAAACAATTAGTTTGAGTTGAAAAATTCTTACAGTTGGAAAGCTGTCGACGCGTGAGTTACAAATGAGCCCAGCATCCAGCCCATAATTGCCACCAAAACTTTCCAGCGCTTTCTTTTTTTTTTTTTAAGATTGGCACCTGAGCTAACAACTGTTGCCAATCTTTCTTTTTTTTTTCCCCCTGCTTTTTTCTTCCCAAATCCCCCCAGTACATAGTTGTATATTCTTAGTTGTGGGTCCTTCTAGCTGTGGCATGTGGGATGCCGCCTCAACGTGGCCTGACGAGTGCCATGTCCGTGCCCAGGATCCGAGCCGGGGAACCCCTGGGCCACTGAAGCAGAGCGCGTGAACGTAACCACTCAGCCACGGGGCCAGCCCCCCAATGCTTTCAACAAATAGGAGGTGTGTTAAGTTAGGATGGCTCCACCAAACGTCTTCAGGACTAATTTGAGGATGCGTTTGAGGTGATGATCCTGGAATAATCCAAGCATTTAAAAATATTATCGTTATTTTGTCACAAGTATGAAATCAGCCTCTTTCTTGTTCAGAGTCTCTCTGTCTAGAAGTTGCCCCGTTGAAGAGTGTATTTCTTGTCCATTGAACTGTTCACTGGACTGAGAAGTTGGACTTTTGAAGAGGAATTATCTCCTTAGAATACTTTACTTAAAATCACCTGTCCAAAATGGAACTTTTTAGGTAGGGGGGAAATAATCTCAGTGATCAGCGTGGTCCATGCTCCACAGGCGGCAGCTGCTGGCCTCAACATCGAGTCAGGAATGAAACTTGATAATTCTTTACCTAGCTTATGGTGTGGGTAGAAGGAGCCTTTACGAATAAAGGCATTTTGATTCTTTCAGAAATAACATAGGAAGAAGTCTTCTTCAAGTCTTTCTCGAGATTGATGTTATCACAAATGAGAGACAACAAATAATCTTGTATTTCATCATGTTGTGGAATATTGTGTCAATAGAGGCTTGATGTTTTCTGGCAGTTTCTTACCCTAAGTCTGGAATTTTTCGTGCTGTGCTCTTATTAGAAACATTCAGTGGGCACTGATGTTCAGCTATGTTCACAGAGATGTCTGAATTAACTCTCACGCTGCCGACATGAGCTCATTAAACACACTATTAGTAAATGCTCTCTATTTTGATTTTCATGTTAAGACTCTGGCCTTTGCTCATAGAATTAGTTTTATCTATGACATAGAAAATGGTTATTTTAATACTTTTCTGCACTGTGGCATCGTAGCTGTGTTTTGCCCCAGGATTCTTCTTAATGACTTTAGCCAGCTTGAATTAGCTTGATGTATCATTAATGCATACAAATGGCTTTTATTTTTGTTCATAATCTGTTCATAATGCCATGGCATTCTGCTCTTTCTAATGTTTTTTAAAATGATTAAATGGTGATGTACTTTTTGACCTATCTCACCCTCTGTGGCATCGCTGATCAAAAGAATGTGAAAACATTAACTAGGAGAGTCAGACACTGCTGCGATCTGTAGCTGATGTTTCCAAGTTATTTTGAAGTCTATTTATTTTATTACATTTTTTTACCCTTAGAGAATATGGACTTAGCCATATTTTGAGTAACCCTCACTCATTGAGGAACTATCTACCACTTACTAGTTTAGCAGCACCAAATAAGTTCAGTTCATGAAAGAGAAGGAAAAGGAATCCTCCAGGAGGTCGACTTTTTAAGTTGTGAAATTCTTTGGTGCAAGAAAGGGTAGCTTTACCCCACGCATATTGAGATTTTTGCATGCTACTTGTAGGGTGCGCCTGGCCAGGCATTGGCTCCAAGAGTGCGTGAGGGAGTCCGGCTTGCAGCAGGTGGTGGGCATCACCCAGGCTGGGCTCTAGAATCTGGTTTAGTTTGTGTATTTAGTGTAGAGCCATTGTGAAGAGGGGGCTGGTACCCTAACAGCCTGTTGATCTTTCCCAGTTTAGGGAAAAGCACGCTGTGAAGAGTGGATTGCAAACGTGTTTCCCTAAAAGAAGAATAGACTGTAAAAACTTAGATGAGTAAGTTGCATTTTGTGAGATTTGCCAAAGAAAAGAGAGAGGTGATTTTTAAAGGATATAAAATAATGGAAATAAAAACCGCCCATAACACCACTACCCAGGTGCTATCATTGTGAGGCCTGGTGTGTGTGTGTGCCTGCCCGTGTGTTGGAAAAAATGGGTTATTGGACACTGTAGTTTTTTACAGCCTGCTTTTTCACATAAGTACTTTTTCTATGATATAATTTCTAATTTTTGCATTGCATTCCATTGAGTGAATGTAACAACTCCTTTGGCCCAATCCTCTATTGGACGTGTAGAGGGTTTTTTTCCACCTTTTAATTAATTTGTTTTGGCATCAGTGCTTCGGTGGATGGCTCTTTACCTAACTCTGTGTCTCCGTCATTTTTTTAGGCTACACCTCTAGAATTGAGACTGTGGGTCAATGACTTGCGTAGCTTTACACTCTTGGTCCTTGTTGTCCACTAGCCCTTTGGGGAGTCTGTACCCATTCACATTTCCTCCAGCAGGTGTCCTTTCTCTGCAACCTGGCCACACTGGATATTTTCATTTTAAAAACTTTTGTCGTTTGTAGGCAGAAAATAATCATAACTTCTAGTTTGTTTCAAATATTATTTTCAATGAATCTGTCCCCTAGTATGAAAATAAGCTCGCTTGCTGTGATCAGTTGTCTGTTAAGAGACAGCAGTCCGTCTCTGGGCGGGAAAAGGTCTGGCATGTTGGTGACATGTGGGGAGCCGATGGTCCTTGCTGCTCTTGCAGATGTGTCCTCTCCAGTGTCTCAGGTGAGCTCTCTGAGGCCGGAGCATCTCAGCTCCCCAGAGGGCACACGGCCCAGAGACTGGTCCCGAGATCCCTGTGCAGCTCCGACCTTCCAGCGAGCAGGGTTGTCAGCAAACTGCCTTATGTCACCTTAGAGAGAAGTACCTGGAGCGAAGCACCTTTGAAGAAAGCAAAGAGAACACTCCCATTGCCTTGAGGTTGGCCCTGCCCATTAGCTGATGTCATGTTAGCGCTCTGAAGGGCCCCAGAAGCCCTCTAGACCCACCCCTCATTTCCACGCACAGAAATAGTTCCAGAAAAGGCCTGCCTGCCCCCCGGTCATGGAGCAAGTCCATGGTGGCTGCCTCTTAAGCACAGCTTTTCCGCCACTCCATATCATCCTTCTGGCGTGGATCCTGGAAATTTCTCTAGACCAGTATTTCCCAAACGCTCAAAGCACATTTTGGTGAACATAAAAATCTTATTTCATTATTGAATGTTTGAGATGTCAACCTTTGGGAAACCCACACAAGTCACTACTATGAAAATGAAAGAATTCAGATGTGAGCTTGCAGTTTTTCCCATCACACCCTGAGTTGGCTCTCCAGCACAGGTGTTTCTACCCTGGAAGGTGTCCAAGGTGGAGCACCTCACTGACACATGTTGGGGCTGCCTCATCTTCCAACACTGCAGGCTCCCTCGGGTGCCACCTGCATTCAGTTACAATCGCATGCTGCCCCAAAGGGGCTGGTCCCTTCTATTGGGTGCACCTGGGGCCTATAAGCTTGTATTTAAATATATAATTAATAAACAGCAGCCTGGCCCAAAAGAAAAGAGAACCTAAAAAGTGTACACTTGGCGGATTGTCTGGCTAGCTGTTGCATTATCAGGCCTGGTGCCAGGAGAAAGCAGAGGGGATGGCAACGCCTGCTTCCTTCCCCGAGGAGATGCTCTACAGCTCTTTCACCTGTACGCGTCTGTGTCTGCAGGGGGGCGCTGTGATCCGTCCCAGCCACCTGTACTCCAAGTGCAGCCATAGTTGAAGGAGAATTTTTTTTGGTCTGTGATGTTTGGGATTTCAGGAAACTCACTCACATTTAACTTTCTGTGCAAACTGTAAGAAAAAAGGTTGAACACCGATGTAGTCATCTGCACGCAAGGAGATACTCCCAGCCCTGCACCAGGATTTCATTATTAAATGAAATGGCAAGGTGTTTGCTGCATTTAAATTCATTTCTTGCATGACTCACAGACTTGTGGAATTTCAGGTCTGGAAGGACCTGAGACCCTGTCTAGCCCCATGCCTGCTATACAGATGAGCAGGCATGGCGCGCAAAGCCAGTCCATGAGAAAGATTCAGTAGTGGCAAAGCAGGAACTAGAAATTAGGTTCCTATCTCTTGGCTGCACAGCATTACCTTTGTTCTGTAAGTGTTATAATTAAAAACCATGGATTACACTTTAAAACCTGGCAGTGAATGAAAATGCTCCTTTAAGCTATAATTATTTTTAACAAAATGTAAGCCATTTCACCACTCAGGGTTCTCGGATTAAATTCAAGACATAACCAACATATAAATTATTTCCGAAAAGTATTTAATAGAAACTCATTCACACGGACTGTTTTCTTCGTGTAATAGCGCACGTGGGTAACAGGACATTGGATCTGTAACAGGGTCTCTGAGATTCAATGAAAATAGGGCGAAAAGGAAGCGTTTGCTTTCAAGAACTCAATTTTGTAGTTTAGTAAACTGCCACTAGGGGGCATCAAAGGAGCGCCGAAGGATTGTTCTCACTTATTCTTTTGCTGTCACTATGGAGAAAACAGACATCATAAAACTAACACACTGGTTTAGGAGACCATTTAGACCTATAATAAGATACAGCCCATAAAGCGTGTGAAGTTACTGGATCAGCAGTACACGAATGCAGAACTAAAAAAGTTTCATGCTTTGGAATAGAGAAGAGAATACAGTAAAAAAGATGATGTATTCTGATTAAAGGGACCCAAATCTCTTCTTCCTTTTTGCCTTGCCTGTAACTTTAGAGAAGAATAGAAGAAAAGTTGGCAGAAGATGTGCTTATTTTCTTAGCTTATAATAAACGGATTTGTTATTTAGTCCGTCGTTCTCTCTTAACAGAACCCACCACGAGTTCTGTTGGCCTGAGTGACAGCCCAGGCCTCTCACTTTAGGGTCTGCATCCTTGATCCGAAGGCCGGTGGAGCACAGGCTTCTCACAGACACCTGGGCTGAGCAGGGCGGCCGTGCGGGTTTGAGTGGAGCCATTGCCATTGGCCTCCCTGCCCAATTCCTGGCTTTCCCTGGTGTGGTACGCTGTGGACCCTTCTTCATGCAGTCTGGTAGTTAGAGATGAGGAGCCGGATGACAAAACCAGACATTCCTGGGCAGGAGGAAGGGAGCCGATCAGTTTGGGGAAATGTAGATATTCCTTTTGCAGAAGTGAACAGCTTCTTGAAAGCAGGAAGGTGCTGAATGGCTTACGAGCACCTCCAGGAGCTGAGGACCCTTCTGGAGAGGTAGCGATTGTTGCTCCTCTGTGAGATCCGCAGTGGGCTCGGGGCTTAGTGGGGAGAACAGTCGACCACATACACAACAGACATGTGCCTGGGTTGACTCTTCTGGTTTCTTTAGGTTTATTTTTTTTCCCCCCTCTTTCAGTTCTTTTCCCCTTAGAGTTGAGGGCTTCTCCTTGCTGTTTTTCGTTTATTTATTTTTTTGCTTTTACCCTTTGTTTTCTCCCACTACGTAATTTCCATTAGAAATTGTAGCAGCTCAGATCAGAAGATGTTCTCTTTATTTGGAAAATGTGACTCATTACACTTGTAGTACCTCCGAGGAGAAACATATCACATCATGGGGGAGTCCATACGAATTTTCTTTGATCAGATTACTTAGAATTGAGTGTTTAGGATTTCTAAGGAAGCAAACATAATTTGGAGAGTTCGGTAGTTTTCAGTCCTCGGAAGAGTGGAAACATGGCAGAATGCTGTGAGCAAGCAGAGAACTAGGGAAAAGTGGGGTGAATTCATCAGAATGATGAGTAACGTCTGCTCTGGAGGGCAGCTTTCACAGACTGGTCTGTTAGTGCCGGAAAAGAATGTTTACCAGCCCCTGAAAATGAGAACTTGAGAGGGAGGGCCCGGGGGAGTAGAACAGTGGCCCAAGTTCCAGATGTTTCTGTTGCATTCAGTAAACACTGGATTAAACCATTTGCAAGGTGCCAAGGTGGGTCCACAGGGCCCGCTGGAGGTGAGCCCAGCTCTGAAGTGAGGCTGGGATGACCGCTGGGGATGGACACACGCTCAAGGGTCCGTGGACAGTTGACAGTGTCCTGGGAGCACTTGTATCCTAGTTGGGGGTCCGGTGAGGGTCGGCCCGGTGGGCCAGGCTCCAGTTCAGCCAGAGCAGCTGGCTCCGTCATCATTTATTGCGTTGCACGATGGATTTCTCATGGAAGAAGAACAGGCAGCTGCTAAAATGCAGATTGAAAAGCAGTGATCTCATACCTAGGCCCCTGATTACAGACCTCAGCAAGCGTCCTAATGAATCTGGTAATTCAGGATAAGTGTGGGTGAAAATTCCCATAAAATCAGAGTAGAAACTGTTCCCATTGGATCTTTGCCTCGATACTCGCTTTGCTGGGTATTTCTGGCCTCTGGGCTGCTGGCGCACATCTCATGTGGTTCCTGCTAATGCATTAGCTTTGTGCAGGGGCTGGTGTGACCGCCTCCCTCCTTCCTGTGTTTTCTGCCCCTTCTCTTTGGCAGGCTCTGTCCCCAAATGGTTATTAAAGAAATGCAAACAGTTCGCTGTTCCAGTTCACACTGTTGTGTGATACAGCAATTAGGAAGCCCTTGAAGAAATTAAATGATATACAAAGGAAATCTTTCAACATAATATCTAATTAATTCCTATAAATATGATGGCTAAAATAAGAGGGGAGGAGTTGAAGAAAGGCGATCATGTGAATAAAGGGCAGCTCCATGTGCCCCTGCGCACCTGGCCAGGTAATGGCGGGGAGCGCAGGTGGAAGCTCATGGCTAGCGCTGTGTGTGCTGCAGCTTCGAGAGCTGGGCGGTGATGGATGAAGCGGAGGCGGCTTGGTTCGTATCGAGCGAGTCCTGCCCTGGGAGGTGGGAGGGCATGACCCTCGGCTGCTGAAATATCTCATCCTTGCCACGAGGTTTTGCTTTCCAGAGTTATGGTTCATGTCCGTTTCTGTTAAAAGGCACATTTGTATGTATTTCATCAGTTAGCTATTCACATACATTTAAACAAACATTTGTCCCGAGTAGAATAACACCTGTTCATAAAAATACAGAAAAGTATGAAGAAGCCAATTAACATAATCCGTGATCCCACCTCCGGGTCATAAACATTTTATATGCCCATCTAGTCCATTTTAAATAACTTTTAAAGCAAAATTGGGACTTTCTTCTGTATCCTTTTTAATACCTGCTTTAAAAAGAGCTGAGCATAGTTAGTATGTTGTCTAATTTCCTCCAGAACTTGTTTTTTAGTGACCACAGTGTTCCTTTCTAAGCTGGTGTCTGTCAGCACGGACCAACCCCCGAGACGGAAGGCTGGTCCGAGACACACCTGCACTCGATCCGTTCCGTTAATCTCTCGAGTGCCTGCTGGGCGGCAGACCTGCCTGCTTCCTGCTCACAGCGTCCCAGGGGCTTACCGTTTAGATCAGGCACGGTCAGCGCTGAAGGGCCTGCACCTGCCCAGAGCACGGAGCGGTGGTTGCGTCAGGAGGAGCCCTGGGTCGGGTGGCTGCATCTCCCCTCTGTGTGCGAGCACAGGTCCTTAGCCTGTCAGGGCCACCTCTCCTGCAGCCCTCTTCACCAGGGAACTGTGCAGGTAGAAATTGGCTCCCGGGTAGACTTTGCCGCAAGAAGAGAGAAGTCAATCTCCAGAAGATGAGGGAAGTCTGTCTGCCAGGTGTATGGATTTCTCATTAGAAATAAAGAACTTGACGACATTCATTACATACACTCCACAAAAATTACTAAAGACCTGGTGGGCTCTTTTTGCACCACCTTTTTGGGGGGCAAATTACCCAAACTGAGCCAGTTTTTATAAAGATCCATTCCTAAATCTCATATCAATTCACCCAAATATAAACTCTTCTGAAACAAGAGATTTAAATAAAATAGAAGCTTAAATTTGAAGGACAGGTCTTAGAACACTCAGAATCATTTCGGAAATTAAAAGTACTTAGAAAAGCTGGTGGATTTGGGGGAAAAAGAATGCCCTTGGCACGTTATCACGGTCAGTGATAATGAGATTGGATAACGGATCTCAAAGGGACAGATTCCCAAGCTCGGGCACCTCTGAGCCTTGACCTGAGATGGTGTGGTGGGCTGAAAAGTGGCCCCCCCAAAGAGACCCCCATCCTAATCCTGCAACCTGTGGATGGTACTTTATGTGGCAGAAAGGTGATCTTCAGATGGGGACATGATCTTGGATTATCTGGGTGGGCCCTGAATGCAATGACCTCTGAAATGCAATGACCTCTGTAAGAGGGAGGCAGGGGTTTGACCACACGCAGAGGCCAGGGTGATGTGGAGCAGAGAGGTTCGAAGATTGGAGTGATGTGGCTACAAGCCAAGGAATGCCAGAAGCCCTCAGAAGCTGGGTGGAACAAGAAAGAGACTCTCCCTTAGGGTCTCTGGAGTGAGCACAGCCCTGCTAGCACCTTGATTTCAGCCAAGTGCTGCAGGTCTTGGACTCTTTTCCTCCAGAGTTGTGACAGAATATGTCTCTGTGGTTTCAAGCTGCCCGTTTTGTGGGAACTTGTTGGAGTAGCCCCCAGAAGCTGTTCAGATGGAAAGGGGCAAGATGATTCAGGAAGGCTCGGGGGGAGAAACTCGGTCCCTAAGCTCTGCCCAAGGTGCTGATGCGGGAGACGGGAGAGGGACTTGAGGACCGTGTGGCTGCCCTGGTGCTCCCAGCTCAGACTCCCACAGCACACATGCACACCTAGAAGTAGGTGCTCCACCAGGAGCCCATGGACCCGCCACACGACTGCAGCCGGCATGACCTCAGGCTTGTAAGGAGTGTGATGACAACAGGAGCAGCTTTTCAAGTCAGGTCGAACGCGAAGAGAAAAATAGGTCTCTGCCCGCTGGAGGGGATCGCCGTGTGTTCACTGGCGACCGGGAGTGCGGCGGAGAGCTCAGATCTGGCCTGTCTTGTCTTCCTAAAGGAGTGATTTCAGCCTGGAGGGACTCGAGCCCAGCAAGTTCAGGCCAGGGGGAGGGGCGGTCAGGCTGCTGGCTGTTTTTCTGCAATTTTGGTCCCCTCATCTGGGCTACTTACATCTTGTGCGGTCAAGGCGGCTCCTTATCTTAATTCCTGCTTCCCACTCATTCCTTACCCCAATCTATCCTCCCGTTTGTCACCAACCTCACCAATAACCTTTCCTAAATCCAGTGGCCACTTTCAGTCCTCATTGCGCTCACCTGTCGACCTTGACATGTGCCCTTTCCTTCTGGGACACCTGCCCGCCTCTTCCCAGCACAGCTGCTGCTCCTCCTCTGCGGGTTTCTCCTTCTCTGCCCAGCCTTTCGATGATGGAATTTATGGAGACCCAGTCCTTGGCCACGGCATCCTCTCCTGGGGTCGTCATCACAAGCAATCCAAGTCCATTTCACTGGTTCAGTAGATAGATTTTATGTACAAGAAACTGCATTTGGTGCTTCTGCCACGCAGCAGCGTGAGACAGGGTGGTCAGACCGCACCCTTGGCCTTGGCACGTGTTGACCCTCCTTCAGCAAGGGTTTACTGAGTACCATATGTATACATTGGTGTGCTCGCTACGTGATACTGGATTCTTGTCTGTAGCCCAGAGGTGCTGGAGTATTTAACCTCAGGTCCGCATGGCATGGACCCGTTAGAGTGGACACTGGCCGTAAACTACACGTTCAGTCTGGCAGCTGGGTATCTGCCCCAACCAGCCTGTTCAGAACAGGAAAACATGTTTAAATTAGTTCAGCTGATTTGGGGAAATCTTTAGACCATCAGAAAAACATTTGAGATGAGTCTAGGAGTCGGAACATTGTCTCACTTTAGCTTTATTATATTTTGTTTTATCATTCAGCCTTTCTACCTGTTTTGAAATAGCGTGATGGAAATTGAAGCAGATTCGTCCAGGGTTTCAAAAACAACCCACAAAACTCAGGTGGAATTATTTCACTATTCTATTTAAGAGGTAGTTGAAGTAAATGGAACATCCCAAAGCCCAGATGTTTCTTACAACTTTGCTAATGGCGATACGAGCCGAGCCGTCGCTAATGATGTGACATGCTGAGAGAGTCAGTTTCTCTTGACGAACTTCCTCTTTTAATTCCATAAAGACAGCTGTTATCGAATAGCTACCCGCCAATAGGCACGTGAATTCAATAGATACCGAGTCATCATCTCAGATGTTGCTGAGTCAATTACCAAGAAACCATCACTCCTGGGTGGTCCGTGGATGAAGTCTGGGCTGGATGGCAGAGCCCTGGGCTCCGTCTTTATCTTGTACCTAATGATTCAGCATCTCCCTCAGTTTACCCAGCTGTGAAATGGGGACGTCTTCCCATTATTCCTTCCGTCTAGGGATGCCCATAATAGCTGACGTGTGTCTATAGCTTGCTCGGAGGACTTTGGAAGAGAATATCTACCTATTATTAAAGAGCGGAAGGCCTCGAAAGGCAGTGTGATACGGAGCAAAAAGCAGAGCATTCATCATAAGGTTCATCTGTCGGGCATAGATTGAAGCTGGAGCCGTGAGCAGGCAGGCAGAGGCCACCCTCACTCTCGCTCTGTCCTTAGGGAAGTCACAGCTCTTCTGGGTCTTGTGCTCTTCACCTGTTCAGGAACAGTGTTCAGATGACTCTGTCTGCTTCCATCTGGATGTGGGACCAAAAGCACCGTCTTTTGTAACCACCTTTCCCCTCAGTGTTCTGGGAGCAGATTAACTCACTATAAATTTTAATCCTTTTAAATAACAACCCTGACTCATTAAAAACTGCTCTCAAGGACCTGTTAAGTGAAGTGACTCGTTAATCACGCACAGCTTCCCCCCTACTCCCGTTACAGTTCCCTGAGCTGTCCGGGGCGCTCTCTCTTGGATAACCACCATCTATTTACTAATTAACTGAGTGCCCTAGTTTCCTCTCTTGTCCTCGCCCCTAAAAAAATAGTCCTTCTTGAAAATACTACCCAAATTCATTGAAGACACTTTTCTTTTTTCCTACTTGAAGAGATTTTTTTTCCCCCTGTTTGAAGATGACTCTCTCTTTATCTCACCTGCTGATCAATTCAACCAGCCTCTTTTTTTCTAGGATCCTTAGCAGAAAAAGCATCACTAGATAGTAGTGACTAGTTACTACTTGCACAAAAACTGCTTTCCTTAGTCTTGCTCCCGTTGACATACTCTCCTGCAATTGAATGTCCACATTCATGAGCATATTTGTATTAAGTCTTGAAAATACAAATAATAGGTACCTTTTCTCTGGATAGTAAGACATTCTCCCCTCCAAATATGGCGTACATCTCATTAAGAACGCATGTCTGGAAAATCCATAAAACAGGAAGACCAGCAGCCCCGTCATCCACCACCATTTTCAGAGTCCTTGGTATTATTATCTCCGTTCTGGGGATGAGAAGACAGAGGGGTCTGCAGAGGAACAGGAGGGTCTTGTAACCAAATGGCACTGCCGAGACATGCACGTGTTTCTTTCCAGTTTTAAAAGGGACAGTGTCTGGGGGTCGAGTGCCTCCCGCCGTCACTGTGGTCGGTTTGGGTATGACAAGCAGGATCATGGGAAGATAAGAATCAAAAATCAAAACCTTCGCGTGAACAGCCGAAAAATCGCTGATAGTGAAGCGATCAAGGATTGAGAAATGTAGCATTTAAAATGGAAATGGCACCAGTGCTCTGAAGTCGAGCCCGGTTTAAATGCAGTAATTAAAATAGTTGTTCGGCTGCTCCCAATTACCTTCGCTACAGCAGGCCGCCTTTATCTTTATGGCGGTACTTTGATTCCATTCAGAGCTCTCAAATGAACTTATTTTGGTATTTTCAGTGAAGTCTTGGAGTAGAAAACAGATGCAGTTCTAAAGTAATTACCCACCGTTTTTCATCCCGTGAAAGAGAATTAAGATGAGAGAGCCGCATGTACGATGGGAGAAAAATCCTAATGAGACGATGCGAGTGGTGGGACAGTTCCTGCGTCTGTCCACTGCCTCATGTCTCCTGGGCTAGTCACAAAAACGAGGCCACCGGTGCCTTGATGGGGCCACAGTGTAGACATAATGGTGTCACACTGGGAAAATTCAGTGCTTCCATCTGAGAGTCAAATTTGCTTTTTGAAGGGAAGGATTCCCTTGTAAATTCTGGGAGAGATTGAGAAGTCATCCAATAGTCGTAATAAAAATAAGCTGGGTAGAATGCTAGAGTGGGAGGGGGTGTTAGAGGCTGCCTAGTCGCTCCGCGGCCTCGTGGTACTAGCAGGGAGCTGCAGAGCAGGGTGTGGGAGCCCACAGGTCCTGCCTGGTGTCCAGACCTGGACCAGTGATAGGTGGTGACCCAGCAGAAACACTCCACCTCCCAAACTACTCATCTCCCACTGAGCAGAGTTGTTCTGGGTGGACCACCCTCAACAGGAGAAGATTCATGAGGATGTCACTTTTGTTTGGTCCCCTAATGACTGAAATAACTGTCCTTAGGACGCCAAAATGCAAATGAGAGCATCTTAAACCAGCAGATAAAATTTTACTAGGAGAAGAATAAAAAGTGTTCTCTACCGTCATGGATGTAATGACATTCTTTCCACTGAAACAAGAAAAGCAGCATCCTTGGGGTCTTGCAGAATGGGATGAGCTCCCACAGAAAGCTTAAGAGACAGTACCTCCCCCTGTCATCATCCACCAGAGTTCTCCACTGATCAGGAGATACATGCTTACTCGTTTATGACTCTGAGTGTGTCAGTCCTCCCCCACAACACTGAAGTGTTAACACCGGTGTGTCCTAGCAGCATCTCCGACTTACTGACTGCCCTCCGCTCGTCTGCGCTTTCTCTGGGGGATGCAAGAGCCTTTTCTTTGTCTTTAATTTTACATCCATGCAATTGGTCTAGAAATTAGTCTCCTGGAAGTATTTCAAAGATAGAAAAGTGTTTGAAATGAATTTTAGGAACTCACGACATCTTTTCCAGGAGGCGCCCTCGTACAGTGTTGACGATAATGTGAAGGCAGGCTGTTGATTCCTTTTGAGCGTTGAAGTTTCCTGGAGCCTGGGATTGCCGTGTGATCTGCTGAATCCTCTCGTTGAGTAATTCTCCTACGATATTCTCTCAGTTTCATTGAAAAGCATAGACGTGGAGGCATTGTACAGCTGGGGAGGCTCTGCTGCTTTTTGTTTTGAATACATACTGGATGCAAGACCCTCCTTAGAAACCGTTTGACTTCAATAAGCTCTGCAAGGGCAACAAGTGGATCTGTGTCAAAACTTTGGTCCCTGTGTCTGCCATTTGGTGAATTCTCCGTAAATAGCGTTCAGTGAATAAGGGGCATGACGAGGAGGAGTGTGGGGCTGGTTTGTGAGCATCGTGCGGTGATCGTCGTGCTTCCAGCCCATGAGCCTCTCCCCAACTGTCCTCTCAGAAGTCCAGGCCTCCTTGCTTCTCAACTAGGCTGTTCCAGCATCCCACCTTCTGAATCCAACCGGGTGATCCTGCTCCTGGTCTCTCTGTTGCAATGTCTTCCATGCTCTTGCCTAGCATAGAGCTCAGATAGGATTCTTTCCTGCCCCAAAGCGTTTGGTGACTCCCTACCAAAAACCACGGTGGTTTCCACACTTGATTGTGGCTGTGAGGCCCTCTCGGGAAGGGTTTCCTAAGTTGAGGGCTAGTGTGCAAGGTAGATGGCAGTGAGGGGATTCCTGGCTGCAGCGCCTCCCACCCCATAAGCTTCGTTCGCTCATTCAGCAGCTGTGCATTGATTATGGGGTGCCTCCCATGTGCCAGCCCGTGCCCCCCAATTGAGCAGGAGCGAGAAGCTGAGGGTCCTCCCTATCGGGGTTGACAAGCGCCCGCCTCCTGTCGTTTCCCTCCCCTTTGCACACCTGTGCTCCGGGTGCCCTGAGCCGCCACGTCTTTGCCTTCGCCTCGAATGCCACTCCGTGAGTGAAGTCCACCGGGCCCCTCCGACGTCAGCACCCAGCTCATAACCCCTTCTCTTGACCCTAGACCTCTGTGTTCACTGAACTGGGAACAACTTCAGAGCAGGAGAGCCTGGACCCTGCTCCACTTTGCGAAGCCCAATCCCCAGCATCCGGTGAGTTCTCGGCACATTTTTTGATGGAGTGTCTGCTCGCTGGAGAGGACAGCCTGGATCCTGCAGGGAAACGGCAAAGTCAAGACAGAAGTGATTTCCTGAGCCATTCTGAGCTGGAGAGCTGAAACAAGCAGATGTGGGACAAGGGTCAGGAAAACGCCACGGTGGAGAGTCCCACCCACGTGGGCGTCCTCACCTCCCTCCTTGTTCTCAGTAGATTCCCTTGCTTCCATCTTTGGGGACAGATGGAAGCCACTGTTTCCTAGAGAAGGCCCCTCAGTCTCCACCTCCGGCCTCCATAGCTCCCCGCGCCCACCTCCAGCCGCATCTCGGAGCCCGACACTGGCTGTTGATGTTCTCCTCCACGTCATCTGAGCGTGCCCAAGAGTCTCCCACACACAGGTGCACGCACACAGACTCTCCCTTGAGTGTCACCAGTAGCGTCGAGGCTGTGTGGGAAGATGTCCTTATTTCCAGAAGGAACATGTTGAAGTATTGAGGGCTGACGTGAAAGGATATCTGGCTGAATAGGTTCACTCAGCTCTTACAGAGATAATAGGGCAGAAGCTTTGCATCTCTTGGATGTAGGTGGTGGGTTTACTGGTGTTCGTTGTCCTATTTGTTAAATTTTTCCATCTGCTTGAAAATGCTTGTAATGAAATGGTTTTTTGGGGGGACAGGGCTTTCTGGGACCCCTCCTTGCTCTGTGCTGGGCTTGCCTTTCTCCTCGTTCTTATCCCTTCTGCCCTGGGCAGTATCTTCTGTGTGTTTCATCAAGGCCTCTGAATCCCTGCTGGCTGAGACTCTTCTGAGCTTGAGGCGCGTTCATTGACTGACTGCTTGACAGCCCCTCTTGCGTATCTTAGAGGCGCCTCAAGCTCAGCACGTGCCCTTCCATCCTGGGGTCCCAGCACACCTGTCTCGTTACTCAGGTTGGACACCTGGGCATGTTCTGACCCCTCTCTCTGCCTTCCTCCCTGTGCCCACTGGTCACCAAGTTCTCTTGGTTTAACTGATGGCTCTCTGGTCATGTATCTCGTATGACCACCACCCACCAGTGCCTTGGTCCGAGCCACCATCCCTCCCACCAGGGTACCTTTCTGCACTTTCCACTTTGTAAGTGTCCCTTCATTTCCACCTCCAGTTCTTCTCCCACTGCGGCCAGAGGGACTTTTTAATTCAAGTCTAATCAGAAGCACCTCCTAATGCCTTTTCAAGACTCGGCTGTGCTTGGGATGGAGACCCCAGTCAGTGAATCCTAAGACTGCAGCCTGGCTCCTCTGTCGCCACCACCCCGCCCTGGCCGCCCCTCAGTTGCCCGCATCCTTGTTCTCCTCCCTGCTCCGGGCTCCTCCCTCATTCCCCAGGCTTCGTACTTTTTTTTTTTATCCCTGAGGTCCCAGCTCCAGTGCCGCTTTCTCAAGAAAGCTTTCCTTCCCTCCCACCTCCCGAGTTCACTTCTTAGATCAGAACCCTGAACTCAGGCTGCCCGCTGACCGCTGTGCTGTCTCGTGACCTGGAGTGAGGGGCAGGTTCCTCAGCTGGTAAACAGGGTGACAACAGAGCATCTCTGGGTGTTAATTGTGGCAGAATGCTCAGATCAGGTCCTGACAGAGAGTGAGGGCTCAACACGCTAAGCGGTGAAGATGATCTGTCTAATGTCTGTGCTCCCCACCCGGACTGTAAACCCCCCTGAGAGCAGGGACCGCGTCTAGACTCAAGTCAGTGTCGCCAGCACCACCCTCGTCTTCCACCTTTGTCATCCCTGGCACCATGGTGGTCCCTCTGCATGAGACTGGCACGTTCCTGTGCTGTGTGTTGATCAAATGACCTATCCCTCACGCCCCCCCTCACCCCCTGAGGCATACACACATATGGAAACTGAGGCACAGAATGCTTGAGTCATGTGCCAATGATCCAGCAAGTCATAAATTGCAGAGCTGAGACAGGAACTCAGGCAGCCTGGCTCTGGCACCATGTGCTTCCCCGTTGCACTTACCACCTTTGTTAGGTGATGGGTAAACACGTACCAAAAATCTAAGTGGTGTCATCAGCAAAAAAACAAAGACTCCTCAGGAACTTGAGAAATCATCGCTAGAGGACTTGAAAAAGGAAATCCTTATAGAAACACTGATGGATTGAGTTGTTTCTTTAAATAACAGGTTTACTGAGATGCTATTCACAGACCATCAGATTTACCTATCTAATTACTTTTGATTTTTGAGTTGTGTTTTTGGCCTGGCTTTTTGCCTCAACCCTTGGGGGATTTGTAATCTAAAAACAATTTGTAGTTAATACTGTCTGCTTTCATACCATACAAAGTAAGTGTTTATCACCATAGCTTATTCTCCTGAAACTCTTTAAATAGGATGTTTGGCTGCCCTAGAATGTGTCAAAACTCAGAAGTTGGCTGTGGTTTTCATACGCATTTCAGGCCCGGAGCCCAAGCTGCTCGGAAAGGTCAGGTAAATTGCAGCGAGGCCACTAGATGGCAGTGCTGTCACGGCTGGAGAGGCTGGGCCGGTGGCTTCGTTCAGGTGGCTCATCAACCTATGAGCTTTGCAGGCTGAAGGTGGTGAGTTAATGTGCCACATCAATTTTAATTTGAAAGATACAATTAATTAAATTACACATAAAGTGGATGTGATAGAAAACTGGAAGCTCATGGCAGAAGCCCAGGCAGCTATTGAAACACAGTCCAGAGTTCCTGTCCCTTGTGCTGTGTGTACCCTGAGTGTACAGTTTATGGTTTCTACCTTATAGAAAAATACTGCTTAGTTTGTCTTCTGTTAAAGGATTGGACTACACAGTCTTGTTACAGAAAACTTGATAAAGCTGTCGACGTCAGGCTCAGAATCACCATATCGACGTATTAGCCTAAAAAGTTATCTGAAAAAGAAGGTACCACATTCTTCTGGAGGGGCCGTCCCTCCCAACCCCCGGGTCTGCCATCCCTTGATACAGTTGTGCCCAATTTTCTTTCAAGAAGATAGTTTTTTTTTTTTTCTTTACAGCTTTAAAAAATAAGTTGAGGAATTTAGTTCTAAAAAAATTAATAGCTACAGGTAGCTGCAAAAGATGTTATTGGCAGATGCAGCAAAAAATATATTTCTGCAGAAAATTGGATTTTGCACATAAAACTTAGTAATACTAATAAAGACAGGTCATTACCAGTTTTAAGCCAAATAAGCAAACTCAAAGAGATGCGCTGTCAATGTGAATCTCGGTGGTTTTTTATTTTTCCTGCAAAGTGTAAATCAGCTTTAGTGTAGCGGGTACACCACGGATTAGCTCAGATCATTCCTGCCCCTTCTGACGGAGGGTAAAGTTGCCTGAGCTGAATAATTTACAGTCCTGTGGCAAGGTATGTTTATATTTAAGCTGTGCAACGGTGTAGCTAATGAGAAAGATGAGAAATTTATAGTCCTTGGTGATTGATAGCATTACTGTCTCAGCATTAATTGAAATCAGAGGGATCACAGCTGTGGGCTGAAGTTCGGGGGGGAAAAATTACTTCAAGTAAAGGAAAACTTTGAGATCTGTTTCTGAACATTTTAAAGATCGTTTTCCTGCTGACAGTATGGTTGGTGGTAGAAACAGTCGCTCCTTGCCAAGGCCTGAATAATTACACAGAGATAATGACGGTATTTCTTCTGAAACCTCCCTATGGTAGGCGGTTATAAGTGTGGAAAAAATTAAATACTGTGGAGTTTTTAAAATGGCTTTAAAATTTTACATGTATAATAATAAAATCCTGTATGGCTACTCTTTGCTGAATATTCTCTGGACTATTTAAGACAGTGAAAAAAATAAACCCACGCTTGTAATGACAGAGGCAAGCCTGTGATATTAGTCATTGCCTTCAAATTTCCACCGATTGTGTTTAATGCGGGTATGCCTAAAGTCATCTCATAGACTTGTCCCTACCTGTCATTTTTAAATGCGCCATTCTTGTTGAAGCTCAGTCTTGTGAAAATGTCTAAATTTTCCCATTAAGTGCTTAAAAAGTAATAAAACTAAAGTCATTAGACTTCACTCATCAGAGCCGTATCAGGAGAAATATTCTTTGGCGCCATAAATCTGATCAAGGGTTCGACATTCATATCCTTTGGATTCGTTCCCTGGAAATGGACGTTTGAAGGTAAATTGCTTGAGTAGGGCAGTTTAAATTTTTAATACAATCTTATTGTAACTGTTAGCAAATGATTAAAGTGCAAAGGGGCCCTCTATGTTTGGTAAGATTTATAGTAAGAGCTCTTTGATGCCTTTTCTGGGCTGAGTTATAGATGTTATGACAGTTAAATGCTTATAAAGGCCAGAAAGGCACCCCTGAAGAGTCAAATCTCCCTTAGAGACTAAATCGTGCTTCGGAATGCAGATGTCTTTTCCGCGGACACTTGTTAATTCCTGTGTTAACAGCGTCTTAGGCACCTAGAAACTTTGTAGGCCACGTAGGACCCAGTGCTGCCTTGAGCCACTGCTTTGTGAAAAACACACAAAACAGCAAATTACTGTTCTCACCACCGATTTGCTTTCTGGGGACGTGAATTAATCTTCTCATCAGATGCCTTTTTCTCTAAGGAATGCCTCCAGTTTATAAGGAGTTCCAGCGTTCCTTCTGTGGGCTCGAGGAGGCTTTGAGCTACCTGTTGGTGAATCGTGGCGGCTGTGACACTCTCCTTACTCGTTAGACCCCGTGACACCATGTGACTCCTTGAGTGGCTGCTGTTGGGCTGCTGCTGTTGGCTTGGCTGTTTTAAGGCCTGTGACTGGGCAGCAGGACTAGCTCTTCCTTAAGGGGCCGGTTAGCCCACGAGAGGCACAGACGGAGCTGGCAGGGTGCCTCCCTGGGTAGAGGCTGCCGTTCAAGGTGCAGAGCCTCAAAAGCATCGTCTTCTGCTTCCTGTGCATTTGGTTCGAAGCCTTTGTGGAATGAATTTTTAATATGTTTGAATTTTAATGCATTTAGCTCCTATACACTTTCTACTCTACCTCATTTTTTGTGTTTTTGCCCAGCAAAAGAGTAATCTGTTTTAAAGACAAAGGTGATAGTTTTATCATCTTTTCTCATTTATATCTTTTTGCAGGAAGGAAATAAATACACAGATGCTCTAAAGTTTCATTGACACTGTCATCATTTAGAGTATGAAATTCCCTGCTCTGTAATTTGCCTTTTACTTATGTGTCTCGTCCACAGATGTATCTTGAGTGTCTGCAGTGAAGAGAGAGCGTTCCCTTCAAATTGCTGTCTCTAATTCTTGAGATAGATACTAATGATTTGGGTTATTAACTAGCATAAATTTGAGTTCTTTTTATCTGTTCATGTTGGGCTTTTTTCCCCCCCTCAAAATGAATTCCCAAATGCTTCACTAGAAAACCTTATCTGTAAACACCTATATTGTCAGTAGATCAATGTGATGATGGGAGTCTCAGTGGAAGAACTTCAGACCCCAGAAGGAAAACCTGCCTTCTCTGAGTAACCAAATAAAAGTCACAGTGACGTCCTTCTTTCTCTTTAACTGTCAGCCTTGAATGGTGTCGAAGAGGCATATCGTGTGTTTAGTTTTCACAGCATTCAGCGTTAAGATAAACCCAGTAACGTGTTCAAGTTGAGATGTGCCTTTTGCTTGTATTCTCAAGAGCCGCTGTCCATCCAGCAGCCAGACGTCAGGCATCTATAGGAGGCACTAGCTTCAGCTGTAAGTGCAATGAATGCTGTGATTTTTTTTTTTTTTTTTTTTTTTTAGATTTTAACCTTTTAAGCTGTCGAGATACAAATGATAACTTTTTGTGACCTGCTGCGGTGTGTGTATATAGGTTGAGGTATGAAAATCTAGTCTGATTCTATGGCTTGTTTTCAAAGCGTCCGCCATGGATTCTTTTAATACCACTTTTCTCAGTGAGTTTGAACCATGATGTCACCAAGGACAACATTCCTTAGTTTTTTCAAGAGTTTTGAACTTAATGTCTAAAGAGTCATTATTACCTTTTATCCATAGCTAACATATATAGCCCAAGTCAAGTAAAGTTAGAAATAGTTTTAACATTTTAAAGATATGAGTACTTTGTTCCTTTCTCATTGTGGCAGGACCAGAGAAGTTAATGATAATTAGGTGTTACTTTTCTTCGTGATGGATCACCATCTTCTCGTAGGGACCTGTTAGGAAGGCAGTGAAGGACTGGTGTGTTTCACTGGAAAGAGGAAAAGACTTTGTCATGTCTGTCTCACCCTGTAATTCTACTGCGTTGGAGTGCCAGTGATGAAGTTAGTTTGAAAACTTGTTGTTATGGATGGATCTACAAAATGTGATGTTGAGTGAAGAGAGGCATCCGTACAAAATGGATGATTCCATTTGTATGAAGTTCTGCAACAGGCAAAACTAATCTGTTAAAAATCAGCAGAGTGGTTTCAAGGAAGTCAGGGTGAGGTAATAATCGGGATGGGGGGGGCACAAGGGAACTCCCTAAGGGGCGGAAATGTCCCAAATCTTCATAGTGATCTGAGTTAACGTGACATTCATTGAAACTCATGGAATGGTGCAATCAAGATTTTTGCATTTTGTGGTATGTACATTTAATCTAAAAAAGGAAACTTAATGAATGAGAGTTAATTATGCACGTGCTGAAATGCGTAGGGGTGACGTGAACTGATGTCTGCCACTTGTTTGAAATGCATCAGAAAATAGGATGGGTAGATGGATGGACAGGAATAAAGCAAAAATAGCAACACATTACAATTATAAAATCTAGGTGTTGTGTAAATGGGCTTCACTCACATTCTGTCAACTTTTTGTGCCTGTTTAAACATTTGCGTTATAAAGATTTAGGGGGAAATCAAAGCAGTTGTTTTTCTGTGTAAAGTATTGTAGTTATTTTACTACAGTACGTTAAGATGGGTCCAGATAAACTGAATTTAGTGTGAAACACTTTCTCGCTCACAGGCAGGTGTGCAGTATTAGGATGAGCTCTGATTTTTTTAAAATGAGGCTTTCCAGAATGAAAATGCATGCATGATTCTGTTAAGAATTTCAGTAATTTGTAGAAGCTAGTGGTAACAGACAGGGCTCGCTCAACTTCCCCCGGTACTAAATCCCGGCAGATTACAAATTCAGAATCAATCGGTGTTCTCTGTTGAGCTCTAATTAACACTTACACATTATTAGTCACAAACATGAAATCTTGATCGGCAATGACCTCAGGTATTCTAAATGTAAATAAAATTAGATTTAGGTCCCTTTTAATTACGTGAGGTGCTGTGAGTAATTACAATGGCAATTGATAAACTTCATTTCTTGTTGAAGAAAGAAAAAAAACTTACAAAAGTTTCTGTACCCTATATCCTTAACTCTTCAGTAACCATGATCTATGGAAAAGAATTATCTTGAATTCCACATTAATTAAATAGAATTATATATCATTTCTTTATTTGAGCCCTTGAATTCGTATAACTTAAATTCCTACTATTGCTATAATATTACAAAAAGCAAAATTTCCCCCAAAGGGTTCTTATGTGTTTGAAAAGGTAGGTTTCTGGCTGGTGGTGCCTCTTAAATAATAATAATTGATGAGTGGTGGGGAGAGCATTACAATGACTTAATGCACAAAGCCCTGTTGAAGACCAAGTGGAAATCTGTTTTGTCATCTCATCCTTCTTCCTAATTGCATCACAATACATTGTATAATTCAACCTGTGTGTCACTGTCACTTCTCCGAAGGCCTCTCGTGCGAGGGGCCACCGATGCTGGCTCATTATTAACAGAGCCAGGGAGGAGAGAAGTAATTTCCTCAGGTTCCAACCAAGACATCTTCTCTCCCACTTTAAGGAGAAAATGTCTTTTTTATGGAGATTGTTGTAAGGATAATTATTTCTGGAAATAGGAAAACAGCTTCAGTTGTGACAGATAAGTCCGTTTTTCTTGAAAGTTAAAAGATGCTGGAAGGAGAATGTGCCTGTGACGATGAGATTAGAGAAATTTCTAAACTCCCCTTTTTTCTCTAAGTGCGTATATCTTAGGAAGCAAGTGAGACCTGATAAATTTGCCTGTCAATATTAATCAAACTATATTAATTTTTTTAAAGAAAACCAATTATTGTCCTTAGCTGTATTTGTCTCAAAGTTGCTGATTTCAAAATCTAATTATAGCCTCTGTGTCTTAAATATTCTCTTATTCTCGTTTTGTCTCTTATTCCTCATTTGTGTTCATCTCCTCAGCTTTCTTTAAATTTTTGTGTGATTTCTTAGCGTGAATAGTTTTGCATGATCTGTTTTCTGCTTTTCTCATTCTTCGTGGCGGCTTTTCTTTTTTCGTGTTTTAAAATCCTTGCTGCAATCCGTTGTTGCCCTCTCTCGGTTCTGTCTTTGTAGTAATTGTCTTCCCCCGGCGTCACGACGTTCATTTGCATTTTTCCTAGGTCTTTTCTTTCACTTCACTCGTAAACTGTGTTAGTATATTTTGTGACCCGTAATTTGGCCTTTTTAAAAAATATTGGATCTAAAAGCTGAGTCCTGTAGCTTCCCCGGTGAAGAAAGCAGGGAGAGGCGGCCACCATGCAGACTGAAGAGTCAGCGCGAGCCTTCACCTTCAGGGGGTGTCAGAAACGTTTCTGCTCCGGAATCGTCAACTTTCTCCGCGAGACAGCTTGATGAGTTGAGAAGAAGTGACAGGTTCATTTTTCCTCTCTTTGTTTAGCCATTTATCTTTTGGATCCTGGCCTGCCATCTAAATTGTATTGCCAATTTATTGGAATATTCACTTGCCTTGTCTTGAAAGACGCTGATTTGCATCCAGCTTGAGAATAAGTGAGGGAGAAAGTTAATCATCTCTTGGCCTCGTGAACAGGTTTGCCCTGGGTTTAATTGTTGCATCTAGAATGTTTTCTAATCAGAGTCTGTATTTGGCTCCACGTTAACCTGGATCTTGGTGAGAATATCATAGTGCTCTAGTCTGGAAACCTTCGCTCTTGGAAAGGTCTTTCATTTATGCTCCCTTGCACATCTTTCTGCATTTCAGAATAGCCTAAGCTACGTGAGCTGCTTTCGAACTCAGCTGACTTGTGTTAGTGATTGTTTAGTCAATTAAGTGGAATAATAATAATGAGTGTCAGGTGGACATTGAGTGAAATGACACGCAGCCCTGTAAGTCTTACTGCAGCATATTAAGAGGAGAGGAGAGCTGTCTTCTGAGCTGGGGACGTCCTGAAGGAGAAGTCATTTGTCCATAAGGTCCAGGTGACCAGCCAGCATTCCAGCTCCTCTCCAGGTCTTGGCACCTGTCAGAGGTACCAGCTCCTGCCTCCTGGAGCCTCACTTTGTTGATGCTCGGAGTTCAGCTGCCCTGGGGCCCCACACACACCGGTTTGCCTTCTCACTGGACCACATGCTCATCGTGTGCTGATTACTCCCTGCTCCATGGGCACAACATTCTCACATGTTTCATGCCTCCTCATCTTTCCAGATTTTTCCTGCTTTTAATGATTCTGCAGTGTCTGTGAAATATTCATAATATCTCACTATTTTCCTCCTGAAAATAATCCCTACTTTGTTTCTGTCATAAATACACTCCTTTCTTGGGGCACTCTTCCTTCTCTGACAGCTTGTCGCTCATCTGACATCCTGAGTGCAGAAGGAGCCAGTGCCCGGAATGAGGAGCTGAATTCTGAAACAAGGAAGAGGAGTCAGGGTTTGTGGGTGCTGGGCCAAGACTGATGAGTGCTGCTTCTTGGGACCTTAGTAAAATAAGTCATGCAAGTTGTGTGAAATGTCTCTTCCAAGGGGCGCTGGGACAGGGAGGGTGTCGGGTGCACTCAGCATTCCAGCGGCCTGGTCCATGTTTTCTCAGTGGTGCAGCCACCAGGTTCATCTGGATGCCCCAGTCTCCCCCATATAGCAGGTGGCCTGGCACTTTGCCGCTGCTGCATGACGTAATGGAAGAAGAACGAGTGAGGGATGGAGGGAAGAAGGAGACCAAGTCATAGCAAAGATGTCTCCCATACACACGAAAAGGAAAAGCAGCCAAATCCAGGTATTAACAAAATGGTCAGACTTGTGGCCTGACCGAGAGCATTCCGGGACCCTCCTGGGTCATTGGCATGGATGCTGTGCCCTCTGAGTCAGGCATGCCTTGAAGGTATCATCCTGACCTCACCTGCGCCCGAGGGGTGGGGCTTACCCCCATGTGAGTGATTCATTCAAGGGGAGCAGAGCCTGGGTGCCTCCCTCCTGCCCTTTGTCCCTCCTGAGAGTCACTCCTCAGGTCCTTGGTCCCCATTCTCGTTGAGGGATCCTGGAGGCCTTCAGGATCCAAGCAGCACAGGCTGGCACGAGTGGTACCCTGGTGGCTAGGACTTGTCAGGAGCACGTGCCCATCCCAGTGTGGTGCCCTGCGTTTCTGGATGTTCACTGAGCATCAGATTTATGCCAAATGCTGGATACCATCCTGTCCTCTCTAAACCTCCCACCCTAGGGTCCTAGACAGCCAGTCAGACTGGCTGTGACACAGAATATGTCCTTTAGGCTGGAGACCAACTTGGGTGGGTCAACTCCTATCCTCGAGCGTGCTGCAGGTCTGGAGAAGCTGAAGATTTTAAATTTGGGGAGCATGCAGAGAAGAGAACCAGCCAGGAACCTGCACAGCAGGGGAGGGGGGACATGCCGAAGGTCTTAGATGAGGATGGTGGTGGAGTCAGGAAGCTGGAGAAGGAGTGGCTGAGTGCAGTGCTCAGGGAAGAGCTGGTGGCACGTGGTGAGAGGGGGCAGGGTAGCCGGAGGGGCCCCCAAAGTGTCCCCATCTGACCATCTGTTGGGCGTCCAATTAACACGTGGGGCAGACTGGAGCCTGTGACACAGCCCTGGAGGGGACTCCAGGTCGTGCCATTTGGAATGGCTTCCTTCTTCCCCCAAACATTAGGGGAGAAAGGCTGGTTGAAGCAGAGTCAGGCCCTAGAAGCCCCACGTTCAGATGGGCCGCAGACAACATATCACAATTGGGTACACGTGTAAGAAAACATTGAATAGACCATATTTGTTTCAGCATGAGGGGCTTTTAAAATGTTCTTTCACTTTCTCTGAAAGGGAAAAGGGGATCCAGCTGCCTTGGACACGGTAGAAATTTCCCCTCATTCTAGAATTCTGGAATTAATGTCAGCAGCCATGACTTTGCTCCGTCCTGAAGGTAACTGTTTATTACAGTCGGCATTTAAATCCCCCGATTAATAGGAGCAATTAAACAATAGCTTCATTTCCAGCAAATTAACAACCCTAATAGGTAATTGCGACATAAATGAAGATAAATTTGTTTTAATACAACGAGATAAAAAGAATACAGACAAGAACAGAATCTCAGATGAAGAATTCAGACTTCATTACTTCACGGAAAACTTGAAAGCTTCCTAGAAGAAATTAAAGTGAGTTTGGCTTTGTAACCATAGCCTGTCTTGGATTAGACATTTTTTGGTTTTTTTTTAATATAATAGAAATGCCACATTTTGTGGTTAGGTACACGTGAGGTAAGTCAGCATAGGATTTCTCTCACCAAACCCTTTCTCCTAAAGACCTGCTGGGGCCACAGGGACCTCGGGCAATTGACTCTTGGCCAGAACTTCTCACTGGGTTTTCACTGACACGGAACCAAAAAGCAAATGCATAGAAGAACATTTCCCTTTAACTCTCTGCTAAATTAATTTTACCATCTGTTCAGTTACAGGGTACCTTTCCTTCCTTATTAATATTTCTTATAATTAGGAAACTTCTGATGATTTATAGTTTGTTTTATTGAAACATGGAAGTGATC
This sequence comes from Equus przewalskii, assembly GCF_037783145.1. Lineage (NCBI taxonomy): Eukaryota > Metazoa > Chordata > Mammalia > Perissodactyla > Equidae > Equus > Equus przewalskii. Next base: position 22,108,836 of record NC_091835.1, read on the forward strand.
AGGCCAGACCTATTTTTAGAATGATAAATGTGTTGTCTGTGCAAAGGATGCTCTGGGATGGGACAAGTCAGCTTCAGAGAGAACAGCTGGGTGATTTTAAAGATAGTGGGGAAAAAAGGATGAACGCCTTGTCAGAAGGAGGATGGAGAGTTTCTCCTAGTGGGTCACTGTGTGGACAGGAAGATCTAACATACGTTAAAGAACTGAGTCCAGGCTGTCTTGCTAAACGTCAGCATACTCAGGTTTTAGGAACCACAACTTAGAATAGGTTAAATGTCCAAATTTGCTTTGACAGTTCTTAAGCGATGAAGGTTTAGCTAAAACTACATCACTGAGCTTGTATCACCTTAGAAGAACTTCTTTCAGTAGCTTTGAATCATCGAATGACGTATAATCAGCCTAGAATTCTATACCCTGCTGGAATATTGATCAGGTGTAAGGGCAGAGTAACAGCAGCTTTGCATGTGAGTGCCTCAAAACGTGGTATCTATGTGCCTCTCCGAGCCGGGGGAGCCGGGCTGCTGAGTCTAGACCATGGCCGCTCCATCACAGCTCTGTCCCCCAACCGATTCGTCCACATACTCCCTTTCTCCAGTGCCCAGATAGAGATGCCCTGCAGCTTCCCAGCCACACCAGGTGTCCTTCCAAAGCGTAGATCTTGTCACTTGTCCTTGAACAGTTTTGATGACCCCCAATTGCCTCAAGGATGAAGTCCACGCTCGTCAGCCTTCTTTGCACGCCAGATCCTTAAAAATGTCTTTCCTGTTTCCCTTTTAAGCTGCTTCTCCTCCTACCTTCTCATAACCTTCTCACCCATCCCCATTATTGATCATCTGTTCATTCATTTACCCATTTGGCAAGTGCTTGTTGAGTGTCAGGTACATGTTGCCCCGAGGAGGATAAATAAAGTATGATATCTAGCATTTTCAGCATAGTTTGGAGTTGCCCATGGAATTGGCCCATTGTCTTGGAGCATGAGCTCTTTTCTCATTGACAGCATGATTGGCAGAGTCTCCACAGGTGTGCAGGTACCCGCAGGCTGTGGATTTCTGGTTCACTAATAGTCATGAAGCATCAAACAACCCAAGAGACCTTCAAGAGTGTACCTCTTCCCCCACTCCCCCTTTTTCATTTTACAGGCTTTCTGGCATAGCTTCCTCTATGCTCAAAACTTAGATAATATGAAAATCCTAGGAGATGGGTATAGGGTTACCAACTGTAGAGAATACACTCGCTGTAACATTCATTGACTTTGAGGTTTTCATGGGGAGGAAAATTCCACTTCAGATTTCTTTCGATTCCTAAGTCACAAATTCAGAACTACATAGATAATTTGGTAATTAATTTCTTCTTAATTAATAAAGTATTTTAATGATCACTCAACTGTAATTTTAAACGGAGTTGAGACGTTAGGGGATCTTTTATTTGTTTCTGGAAGATTTACAGTCTCTGGTGGTTTTCATTATTTACGGGAGTTCTCTGGGGAAGCCCCCCGAGGTTCTAATGGGAGAGCCTGTCAGTGGAAGCTGCAGTAAATGTTATCTTTGGGTGGGGGCACCAAAGATAAAGATAAAACATGCTGTGACCCCCCCCCCCAGCCTCAAATTGTGCTTTTAAAGTATTTTTGTGGAGTCTCATGCTAGTTGATTTTTACAGATGTGGTTATTATAAACATTTTAAATATCATTTTGTTAGATCCATCGTTCGTACTTAAATTCCTGTCTAACATCACTTACTCAGAATGTTGTGTCTCCCCCACCCCTACCCCATACTGGCCTACAGCTTTCTCAGTAGCCGACGAATCGTCATCTTCCTCAAATTTGGCTTAATTTACACCGTTTGCACTTGGCATCTCATTGTGGCGCTGCAGTGTCTGTCAAACCTCTGTCCTTAGCTATGGCCCCCACTTCTCCCTGCTCCCCACAAGTCGTCTGCTCCCCAGCACAGCCTGAAGAGTGCATGGGACTCATCCGAGAGCTCTCCTTGTTCCAGAAGGGGCTGCGGTGCTGGCAGTGGTGGGAACGTGGCGGAAGCTGATGTTGCGAAGGACGTAATGATGTAGAATGTTAAAAAGCAGATCACTGCAAAGCGAGTTGATGTGTTAACTCTCCTCCAGGCACCAGCACACTGGGAAGGGGAGGTGAAAGGGCAGGCCAGTGTGGAGCCTGGGCAAGAAGCCTCTATGGAACCTGTACACGGAGAAGATTGGGTTGCGGGATCTGAGTAAATGAGTGAAGAAAGGAGGATGGAGGAAGAGGGCCATCCAGTGAATCACTTGAGTGGCTGCCTCCGGGGCCCCGTCTCTGATGAGAAAATCGGGGCTCTTGATGTGGGAGGCAGACAAGGCTCGTTGAGGGTAAGGACCAGGTCCTACTTCTCTTCTCCCGCCTCCTGCCCTCCCTTTGCTGGGCTCATAGGTGGCCTTTCAAAAGTTCTTATTGATTGATTAATTCATGTAAATCATTTAGACCAGGGAAATGTTTTACTGGTTAAATTTACTAACATATGTGGGACTATGCCAAAGATGTCATAAGCGTTAATGAAATAAAAGAGCTTAATTTGAGTGCTTAATTGTAGATGCCAGGTGGGGCCATGCAAGAGGGATCTCAAAGACATCCCCTGGCCACTGGAATCTTCCTACTGAAAAAAGTAGAGAGCAGAACCTACTGTGAATTATTGCATGTCTGATTTGGGATTATTTGTTGCATAATCATTCCTATACACCAGGCACAGGGATTCAGGGGTGAAAAGCAGAGTTTCGGCCCTTCACCATGGCCCTGACACTGTGTGTGTGTGTGCACACACATGTGTGCATGCAGGTGTACACTCCCATGCCCACGTTGGGGTGCTTAGCCAAGGTGTGGGTGAAATACGAGGCTAGCCACATTAGCGCCTGTGGGCTTTGGGAGTGCAGGGCCTCCACCGAGGAGTCTGGATGGTTAGAAGAGGAAGCCTCCCTAGGAGAGGCGAGGCTCCAGATGTGGATTCTGAGACGGAAGTGGCCCTGAGGAGAAGGGAGGCATCTTCTAGGCAGTGGTGGCAACTTGTGTTGCTTGTAGGCTTCAGAGAGCGCGACGTGTGCTGACAACCATGGTGAGTTCTCTCTGGCTTGGACATGGGGCAGTGGGTCCAGGGGCAGGCAGTGAGGCTGAGGAGGTGGCCCTATTGGGTTTTGAAGGGATCCTTGTCCTTCCTGGGGTTCTGAACCAATTAAGAAACGAGACCAAAGCCTCGGGCCCCTGGAAGATCAGATTATTACTTTCGATTGGTGAAGCTGTATCGGAAAGTGAAGCTTCTCTGGGCTTCCTTCTATGGAAATCAGAAGCAGGAGGACTTGCCTGGCAGGGTCCAGGCAGCGCGGGAGCCCCACGCTTGGCCCCCGAGTCCCGGGCACACAGACCCTCAGATCAGAGGGACCGAGAAGGGACAGTTTATTCCAAGCTCATCAGTCATATGAGTCCCTGCTCCTCAGTGGGGTTGGACCTATTTCCAGGAGAACATGTAGCAAGCCGGGAGGTTAGGGCAGTGGGAATCTCTCCGTGGAAGGAAATGACAGGAGCAGAGAACCTACTCCTCACAAACATGAAAGACCCCATTTTGCTAGGAGCTTCACCTTGCTGTCTGTGTGATGGGAGCTGTGACAAGCTGTAAGTGGAGCGGATGATGGATTTGCCTTTAAAAGGTCGCCTTGCAGTGTGTTCCTTCGGGCTGCAGTGAAGGGGTGCTTGGAAGCTGTTTGGGTAGCCAGCCGTGGAAGGGTGAGGTCTTGGATCAAGGCAGCGCCCGTGAATTTAAGAGAAATTCAGGTGGTGGAATCAATCATCTGTTGTGTCTCCTCTCCACGCCTGGGGTGGGGAGGGAGTAAGTGGTACAATCCACAGAGATAGAAAATCAAGGAGAAATCGGTTGGGTGGGAGAAGGAGCGAAGCTCAGGTTGGGCATGTGGACTTGGGGGCATTTCCAGCACATCGAGGGGAGATGGGGGGTTGGTAATAGGATACACGGTTCTAGAACGCAGGAAGGGTGCAAAGTGAGGCTTTGGGTAGATTTGGGAGGCATTGGCATTGAGGTGGTGGTTGACACATTAATGTGGAGAGATTGCCTGGGGAGAGTTCATGGAGATAAAAGAGAGCTGAGGGAGGAAGCCTGGAAGCACCCTATTGAAAGAGGCAACAAAGGAGGAGGGGAAGGAAGTTCCAGCCAGGGGAGGGAAACCAGGAAAGTTGATGTCATGGAAGGAGGAAATGTTTCAGGAGAGGAGGGAACTGTCAGTAATGCCACCTGCTGCCCAGAGGTCAAGATGCAAGCTGGCCTCCAGTTGGCCACCAGTGACCTTGACAATGGTAAGTTCAACCAAGGGGATGGAGATGAGGCCAGGTTGTAATGGCCAGGGGAACAAAGGAGGGGTCATCAGGGGGAGTCCACCTGCTCTCAAGAAGGCTGACCGTGAAAATGGAGCTCGGCCAGTGGGGTTGGCTGAACGTCTCCTCGGTGCCAGCCACCGAGCTGGATCTTTCTTATCTGCTATCCAAATAAAATTTACAGATTGTGGAGAAAGCGAGGGGACAGGGCAAAAGGATACGTGGTCCCGGTTCTGGCAGCGGAAGAGTATGGTGGGGGATGCGGGCAGGGAAAAGGGATGTTCTGTTGCCCTGCGGCAGCGTAGCAAGCTGGTGGGAGGCCGGCAGACTGCACTTGAACCCCTGTCCTGCTACTGGCTGCCTCTCTGCTTGATTTGCCTCCTCTGTGAAATAGAAGAATGTGAGGATTAACTGAGTTGTTAGATGGGCCTACCTGGCCCACTGGTCAGATGTGACCGAAAGTTATCCTTTTCCTTGTTTAGCGCGAAAGATTTAAAAAACAAAGTTGAAGCAGAAAGTGGGCATTAGGCCAGGATTTAATGAAGTCTTATTGGGGAGCTGAAGATCTTATATATATATACCTCTAATTAAAGAGTGTCATTTATCATCTAATCCAACAGAAAGTTTAAATTTGTGAGAAAGTAAAGGTGTAACTCACTTTTCTTGCTTAAATTCTTCAGTAAACCTCTTTTTAGATGAAGAACGGAAGTACATGGATCAAAGTATACTTAACGGTGCAGCTTAAAAAATGATCCCAAGTCATCGCCCAGGTCGAGAAGGGACCTCTGCCAGCCCCCAGAAGCCCTAATTATAGAGATGACTGAAGGGGCTAATTAAAGGGTATCTTTTATCTGTTAGCCAAATAAAACATCAAAATCCTGGAGGAAGTGACTTTTAAGACAACACTGAGCATTAGTATTGAAATATCAGGAGGTTAATGAAATTGGTTAGTGTCTGGTAAAAGATCAAAGATTTTCAGTAGATAGTGGCAGCACCGTTTAAGACTTTGGCATAGCTTGTGTCATCAAAATTGCTCAAGAATGTCACCAAAATTGAGAAAACAACATATGTCAATGGTAAAGATTCCAGATTCTTTTAAGTAAGCTCAAGTGATTGTTTTTCTGTTTTATTTATTCATCGGTTCATTCATATGCATGTATTTATTTGAAATACGTAACATATTCATTTGTTGAATGATCAAATGTAGACAAAAAACTCAATAGTTCTCAAAATTGCCCAGCCAGTATAATCTGGGGTAATATTTGCGTTTTAAATCGATTAACATTTAAATGTTGTAAACACAGTGAGTTGTTAATGATTATAGTTAGAAGAGAACAGCGCCTCCCTCCCCTGGCCTTCCATTTCCTTTGCGTTGTTTTTGGGAGGTTGGGGGGTGTTTCTTGACTTTTTCAAGGTCATTTGAGGGATGGACCATGGCACTGTCTTAGATGCGGTGGTCACTTTAACTTTTTCACACCCAAATGATTCATCTAGGGAAGCCTTTAAGTGAGGCTCACAGAGACACCACCCCCAGGTCACGTCTCCAGGACATATCAGCAGTTAGACAGCTGTGGCTCACAGCGTAGATTTCCTTGTCACTATGGAGGGGAGGATGGCCAAGCCTCACAGAACAGTCACGTCACCGTCCCATTTCCTCTTCTGTTCTTCTTTCTTCCTAAGTCAGATACTTCCCTTGTTTTTCATTAAGTTTTCCCCCATTTTTGTGGGTTACCCTTTGGCTCTAAAGCAGTCTATCAATTTTAGAACAAAATATTTGTAAATCATTTCCTTTTCTCCATTTGTGTATGAGGGTGGGAAGAACATAAAAATTATGGGTAAATGGGAAAAGAAAACAAATATAAATAAAAATTCTAGTAAAGTAGGAAAAAATACTACCACTTATTAGAAGTTGTGACTTCATTTTTTTTTGTAATTAATATGGTCAAGCAATAATGACATGGACAGAAGAATTTTAGGACTTAACATGGGGCTCATGCTTTGTACAACCCTGTCCATTATTTGATGAGAAGCTTTATTATGAAAATACTCTCTTTGCTCATGAACTCGCCCTTTCTTAGACTCCAGGTAGGGAAGATGGAACATTCACTTGCATTTGGAGTTTCATAAAATGAGGATTTTAATAACATATTTGACTTGTCTTAGAAAGTTTCTCAAATCTCCCCTAAGTGTAGAAAACGTTTATAGAAATGTCTACAAAGCTCTCCAAACAGCTCAGCCCTGTTTCATTCTGAGATTTGTGTTTTCTGTGAGCTTTAAGATCAAAGTCGGTGTGGTCATCCAGCTAAATAGCACCTCCAAGTCTGGGAGTGAAATAAAAATGCGTTAGCACTGATAATCAAAAACGCCCTTGTGCTCTCCTCCTGCCCCAAAAAGAAGTAAATTATCATTCACCTGCACAGCCACCATTTTAAGTTAACTTACTTCTGGTCTTCGGAATTTCACTTCACCTATGTGACACACGTTTTGCAGCCATTGGAATCTGATCCTAGATTTTATTTTTGAGTTCACATAATGATTTTTGAAATGTTCTAATATATGTCTTCAAAGATCCCAGATCAATACGCCAATGGTTTTGAAATGACAGAGTGCTGAGATATTCCTCTGTAATTTAAACATGATTAGCTGATGAAGGTTATGATCAATACACCATGGGAAGATAAATTAATTGATACCATCCTTTCAGGATGATAAGAGGCCTATTGGAGGTGGGATGTAACTAATGAAGCTGCTTCTTCATCTCTGTGAGCCATTTTTTATATATTGCATTTTCACTTAATCATATTTATACTATCATTCATTTGCATGAAAGCCGTAAGCTGTGGACAAACCAGTTCCTTTATTAAAATTGTATTCATTTGGAAAAGAAATTATTTGCAGACACTATGTGCGCTCCTGTATTACAACCTATTGCTGGGGACAGTGATGTGTTTGTTCCTTCGTGTGGGTATCTTTCAAAATTGCAACTATCTGGGCAAAGACAAGGATTGAATATCATTGAACTTAATTACAGCTAGTCCCCAAAGACACACATCTATTCAAATAAAAGCTGTAGTTATTCTCCTGTAGTGACACCTATTGGTGTAGGAAGTGTTTTCTAATCGTTGACTTCCTTTCCAATTAAATCCAATATGCTTTATCAGCGAGCCTATTTGCCAAGAGAAGTTATGGCTGGTTGAACTTAGATTTGTATTGATTAAGATAAACTCCCAATGTGTATAGTAATATATTACATAAAAGAAGTCTTTGATATCATTACATGTCCTTGGATATAATTCTACACAATAGCTTGCACAGTTAAGAGTAATTCTATAGGCTGTGCAAAAAAAAGATTTTGATTTTCCAGGGGACTTAAATTACTGTATCTTATTTAGCATTATTTTTGCCGCAATTAACTGGAACAAATCATATTATTAGAATAATTTAAACAAAACAAGTGTGTATTTTTTTTGTTTTATATTCAAGGCTTCCGAGATGGTCTGTGCAGGGCCACTAAGATCTTCCATGGAGCCAGAGGCTCACCTCCTTCTGTCTCATGTCCCACCATGTGTGGCTTCCATCCCCAGGATGGCTGCTGGGGCTTTGCTCACATGTGTGCATTATAAGCAGCCAAAGAAGAAAAGACTTAAGAAAGAAATGGACCAAGGGCAGCCCTCTCAAGGAAGGTTCCTGGAAGATGCCACATGACCCTTCTACTCTCATCCCATTGGCCAGAGCTTGCTTGCTTGGCCATATTTAGTTGGGGTACGGGGGCACAAACCAGAGGAGGCTTAGGGAAATGTTGTATTTATTCTGGTAGTCAAGTGCCCAACTGAAAATCAGAAATTCTATTACTGCAGAAGAAGGGAATAGTGGGTTACAGGGACAACCAGCCGTCTCTGCCACATTCCTTATGTTTGGAAACCAGCCTCACGTTCATTTCTTTTGTCTCCCTGTCCACTAGTTGCCCAGAAGATTGTCGCCACAAGGAAGAAGCAGCAGCTGTCCATAGGACCCTGCAAGTCGCTGCCCAACTCTCCAAGCCACTCGTCTGTGTGTTCCGCGCAGGTGTCTGCTGTGCACATAAGCCAGGTACGTCGGGCACGCGGGAAAGGTGTGTCGGAACCAGGAGAACGTGCCTCTCCGAGGAGGGGCCTCGGCCACTCTAAGGTGGATTTTTTTTTTTGTCTTCTCAACTTTATAAGTAACAGCATGTTGGTAATTGACTGAGCATTGCCTTCAGAAACCGCTGTGGCCAAGTGGTTTTTATGGGAGTCATTCTTTAATGTTTCCGTCTTCACGTAGCCTGAGTTATGAGGCGTGCCTGCTCGAGCGAAGAAGCCAGGTGTGCACTGCCGTCTTCGCTGTTGGTCTCAGTCCCCCGCCCCTATGTTGGTCCTGCTTCTCGTCTGCTTGTGGGTTGAACAATTGTGGGTTGATTTCAGTGGCTAGTCCCACTGTCTCTTAAATTTGGTAGCAGCCCTCAATTATAATTACCGTCTCCCTTAGAAACTACTATCTTTCTGTAGCAACATTTTGCTAAATCACTTACTTGGAAGTGAATAAAATAATTGTCACTTTGGAGAAACGAACCCAAGGCCCATTAAGGAAACTGTTGGCTTGGTTTTGCCCACGCTTGTGTGTTCAATTAACATTTCTTGGACAGGTGTGACATTGGCAGTTTTTTAAAGGATGTGGCAGGCAGGTGTGCTGTCACACTTTTCAGTCTGCCTATGACGTCAGTAAGTAATTGCACGACAGTGGCAGCCTCTGAGATAGAGTCAGGGATGTTCTTCTCCACTCTAGGCACCTTCCAGTTTTTCTGAATCTTGAAATTTCTTCCAAAAGCATTCTGAGTTTCAAGGTGTCCTTTATAAAATGTGGGTTGCCGTCCTGCTGGACAAAACAGTGCTCTTTCTGCGTCAACCCCCGGGCAGGGAAGGGCATTTTAAATTTTTAAATTAACTGATAGAGACTTTTCTTTCTTACGTCACTTTTCTCAGATAAAGGGACTCTGGGGTCATCTGTATGTTCTAGAATGAGGCCGTGTACCTGTGATGCTCATACAACTAGCAGAGTCAGAGAAGCCGTCCCACCTGCCGCGCAGGCGTCTCTTCAGTGTGGCTGCCTTGTCGCGTATGACCGCACATTGGTGGTGGCCTTAGGTTCCTGGAGTGTGTGATTAATCCATCCTTGGTTTTCCATCGTTACAGACAAGTAATGGAGGTGGGAGCTTAAGTGACTATTCCTCGTCCGTCCCGTCGACGCCAAGCACCAGCCAGAAAGAACTACGGATCGATGTCCCTCCCACTGCCAACACGCCGACGCCCGTCCGGAAGCAGTCCAAGCGCCGGTCCAACCTTTTCACCGTGAGTGTCAACCCTGGAAAGAGATTGGAGTGTGATTCCAAAGAATTTCAATTAGTATCAATCAAGTAGCCACATGGTTCAATGATACTTGCAGCATCCAAACACGATTAATGAGAATAACATTGATTTCTGTGGAAGTCTAAGAAAATTATGAGAAGCAAAGATTTGGATACGGAGTGAAATGGGAACTTCTCAACGTGCGGGGAGTTCTGGTACATGGGTCAAAAATGAAGAGTGAGGAGGGCCAGCCCGGTGGTGCAGTGGTTAAGTTCACATGTTCCACTTCAGCGGCCCGGGGTTTGCCGGATTGGATCCCCGGTACGGACCTAGGCACCACTTGTCAAGCCATGCTGTGGCAGCATCCCATATATAAAATGGAGGAAGATGGGCACGGATGTTAGCTCAGGGCCGGTCTTCCTCAGCAAAAAAAAAAAAGAGGAGGATTGGCAGCAGATGTTAGCTCAGGGCTAATCTTCCTCAAAAAAAATAAAATAATTAAAAAAAAAAGAAGAGTAATGGGTTTGTATAAAGATATTTATTATCCTGTGACTTTCTTAGTCTCCAGCTAAAGACTTCTCACATTGGCTATAAGGAAATGATGAAACTCTGGCAAAATTCCCCAATTTGATCCCAGGCTGGAGTGCCTGAGGATTTACCTCGAGGTAGCTTTTAGTACCAGAAGCCTCGAGTGTTTTTCGAGGCTCATTGACATAAAGGCTCTTCACTTGGACTTTTCTTTGGGGTCATCTGGGGACCATTTTAAAAACTGTAGATCAGCTCTCTGGGCTCAGGTTTCTGGACCCAAGTCTGTGCATGGGACCCTGGCATGTGCAGTTTGCAAAAGCTCTTTGGGTAATTGGGATGCAGAGAACCCCTGAACTATGGAGGAGGGACAAGTGCTGCCACCCCGTCCCCTCCCTCACACGCAGCAGACATTACCAATCAGTCGTGGAAGGCTTTGCAGTTGAGCCCAGAGCTCCAGGCAGAGCTGCTGTCATGGGACTGCAGTCATTTGCCCTAAGGACACTGCCCCTCCCTGGAATAGGTCAGTGCATTACAAGTATAGCTTTGTAAGCCAGTGATTCTCAACCAGGGCGGTTTTGCTGCCCAGGGGACATCTGGTAGTTTCTGGAGAAGTTTTGGGGTGTCACCACTGGGAGTTGGGGGTGGGTAGGATGCCGCCGACATGTGGTCATGGGTAGCAATCAGGGATGCTGTTCACCATCCAACAGTGCACAGGTCGGCACCCACATCAAGAGCGGTCCAGCCCCTAATGTCGGTGGTGCCCTGTTCTGAACAAGCTAACTTCTCCGTTTGGTTGGTTGCTGCTGACTTAGATGCAAAGATGTCGAGCATCTCTTGTCTTCAACAGGAGGAGGGCTCTCTGGGGTGGCAGGGGTCTGTCGTCTGATCGCTGCCCTTGTTTGGAGATGGCGCTCTTGATGTGGCTCCTGGCTTCCAAGTGCAGTAGATACCCCATCCGTTTCCCGCCGTGCTGGTGGCGGTTTTCCCATTGGGCTGTCATTATTGCCAAGGTCTGTGGCCGACAGCACGCACCGCCTCTTGACGACTCTCCCCTCTCCTTTGCCCAGTGCCCTGTGCCACAGCAGTTCCTGCAGACACTGCTGCTGGAGGGGCAGAGTGAGGACCAGACAGACCAGGCCCAGACCCCAGCCTCCACTTACAGCCGACATTTGACCTTGAGCTAGTTACTTAACCTCTCTGAGCTGGAAACAGTAGTGGGTCTGTGGCGGGGCTGTTGAGAAGATTCCCTCTAAGGGGTGAAGAGTCTTTGTGGCATTGCTTTCATTTTTTCTCACCAGCACTAGTTGTTGCAAATGATTTCTGATGGTGCCCCGCAGACGCGGTTGTAGGAATATGCGAGAGATTGGGAGGAAGATGTTTAGGTTTCTGCAAAATCCAGGTGAATATCTGAGATGCATAAACTTGTACACGAATAAGAGGTTTTATTGTGAAATGTCTTCAGACACAGAGAATGGCAGCAGTCACCTGAACAGCTCTGTCCAGCACCTGTAACCCTTCTCCACCCCCAGCTTGGAGACTTTCAGTTGAGAGGGTGTCACCTCACAGAACAGGCTGTGCCCTCACTCACGACCAGTGGACTTGAGAAACCAGTTGCTGACGATGCAGAGAAGGGGCGCCGTGAGTGGGACGCCGTCACACCGGGGAGGAGTGAGGACTTTTGAACGTGGACCAGGGAACCTTCTGTATCTTTGCCCCTCCTGTTAGGGCGTGGCAGGAAAACAAACACCCAGGCACGGGATACCTTTCAAGGGCCACATTTATTGGGCATTGGTTTTGGTTTCTATTCTAAAGAAAGTCATGAGAAGCCAGGAAGAATCTTTACAAACAGAGCTGTTTATAGGGAGAGCTCCAGCATGTCCCTGTCCCCTCATACGAAGGGCACCTCTGGAGGTGGAATGTGCCAGAAAATAGTATCCTGCACCCTATCCACTGGGTAACCGACAATGCAGAAAACTTGAAGGCAGGAAGATTCAAAATGATAATAACTCAGTTAAGAAATCTTTCCTTCCTCCCTGTGTCTGCAGAGCCTGGCTGTGCTTGGTGTCTATCAGGGGCCGTGGTCACCAGAGTCACCCCACGTTGGAGAGAAGGGAGGGGCTCCCCAGGCTAAGAGGAGAGTGGAGGACAGAGGGGTGGGGGCACTCTTGCGCTTATTCAAGCCGCACACACGTGGGCGTGCCCCAGTGCAGGCATCCCGGCAGAGGCCAGGGGCCCCAGCTGTCAGGGCAGGTGCTAGAGCCACTCAGAACTCATCTTACGGTGACTCAGAATCCCCATTAATTATGTCATAATTAAGGGCTCTAATAATGCAAAGCCCTGCCCATGAATCTTGTCGTCATCAATGCTTATTCCCTTTTTTAAATGTTGGAAAGCAGTTTGAGAGTAAACCATTTTAAAAATTGAATCTGGCTGCACAATGGTTACTGGCAGGAATAGAGATTGGGGGTCATGGGTTTGCATCATGGCATTGAAGGAAAAGATGGCTAAACTCCCAGGCTGGACCCGCCTGTGGGCCATTACTGGCTTTCACTTGAACAAAACGATGGTGGTGGTGGTGATGGTGGTGATGGTGATGATGGTGATGATGGTGATGATGATGATGATGATGATGATGATGATGGTGGTGGTGGTGGTGGTGATGCTGGTGCTGGTGATGATGGTGATGATGGTGATGGTGATGCTGGTGGTGGTGGTGATGCTGGTGGTGGTGATGATGCTGGTGGTGGTGGTGGGGGGGTGGTGTGGTGGTGGTGGTGGTGATTACGGTGATGGTGGTGGTGGTGATGGTGATGATGATGATGGTGGTGGTGGTGATGGTGGTGGTGGTGGTGGTGATGCTGGTGATGCTGGTGCTGGTGGTGATGGTGGTGCTGGTGGTGGTGGTGATGACGGTGATGGTAGTGGTGCTGGTGGTGATGGTGACAGTGACGTGTGGATATTTTAAGTTGAAGATCTTAAAAATATTAACTCCACTAGATGTCAGTGTCATCCAGGGAATGAAAAGGGGCAAATTAGTTTTGAAATTGTAGCAATTAAGAAATGAAAGTCTCATTGTTAACAGTTTGCACCCATTCTGAAATATGGAAAATTTCATAGACTCTTCATCCCTGGTGATTGTTGGTAATTATTGGCTTAAGTTGGCAAAAAGTATATTTATTTAGAAGTGCTTAGGAGGAGGAGAGATGTGCCATATGCCGAACAATCTTGGTGAATAAAAACCCACGCAGGCTGGCATTGTAGGACCCAGATGAAGGGACACCGTCCTTATTTATTAGGCTGTCGTAAAGAGGCCGGAGTTAATTAGGTAGTACACACATCATTTTTCAAATACCATGCTTATAAATTTTATAAAGTGGACCTGGAATGTCCCACTCTTGGCTAACGTTTTGCTGTCCCAGAGGTTTCTCTTTGCACATAATACACATTTTTTAAACAAAAATAGATCACACGCACTTTTTACAAAATAGTTCTGACTTAAAGTCTCTCCTGGGGTAGCAAATTTTGTGTTATATTTGCAGTAGGAATTATACTTTACTAATCAAAAGCTAAAACATATCTTATTTTGCTCATTTCTTTGAAAAAATTGTTTTGAGAAAAGAAATATTAAAAGGCTATATCTATTTAATTCCTGGTTTTTTTAATATAAGTCTTAGAGCAATTAATTTAGTTTTGTGGCCCTAATTTATATGTGGTTAAAATGTTTTATTAGAAAATATTTATTTTCAATCATACAAGAAGAAAAAAACAGATGCATACACTCACCACACAACTCATCAAATAAAAGCATTTTGCTGATGCTGCCACCACGGCTGGTTCTTCAAGAAACAAATATCATCAGTAGGAGTCAGCCTGGTGGCACAGCGGTTAAGTTCATGCGCTCCGCTTTGGCGGCCCAGGGTTCGCCAGTTCGGATCCTGGGCACGGACCTTTGTACCGCTCATCAAGCCATGCTGGGCAGCATCCCTCACAGAAGAACTAAAATGACTTAAGAACTAGCATACACAAGGATGTACTGGGGCTTTGGGGAGGAAAAATATATATCTATATCATCGGTAAATTTTGAAGCCCTGCCTCTGGGTTTGTCTCCGAGATACATTCCTCTGCCTCCCTGTCCAGGGGTCAGCATTCACTTGAATTTGGTGTTTCTTATCTGTATCCATGTTGTAAACTTACTCTAGTGTGTGTTCATAGTTGTACTTTGCTTTCCCTCTTTTCAAGCTTTATAGTAATGGTGTTTTTTTATGTTTTCCAAAGCTTACCAGATAACGCCTATCCCGTGAACCAGAGCCAAGCATGCCCAGTAACCAAAGATTGTGAAAAGATGTTCCCCAGCTCAGAAACTCGCTGTGAAAATAAGGCCGCAAAATTGATAGTGTAAACTGAGTTGTTCGAGTAGTGTTTTGTCTTTTGTGGAGGACAGCCTGCATCCTGTTGCAGTGGTCCAGCAGCCTCTTACTCACTCATTGGTTACGGGGAGAAGCACTGTCTGTCTGATAGTGAGGGCTCTTGGCGGAGATGCTTCTTGTCCCTGTAAGCAGGTAGTTGACGAGATGTCCCTTCATGGCTTCTTTCCTCACATGGGAGAAAGTTAAACATTTTGGTAAAGAAGGAGATGATAATTAGATGATCTGAACCTTGCTCTCCTCTGTATTCAGTGTTTGCTGAGACTAAGCAGGCACTCTTCTGGCTTGCCACCGACCTTCTGCGATGAGTGCGACAAACTCTTGTTAGCTTTCTAGTTGTGCGTGTCAGGCTCGTCGTGTTGTACGGTCACGGTTGACACAGGCAGCAGGTCCCGAGAGCTGCTTTGTATCTGATGGTTCCACGGAGGCGTGTCTGCACTAACGCAAGGATGAGCTGTCAGTGATGTCGTCTCAGTTGTCGGAGAAGTCTGGAGACCTTACTGGGAATTTATCTTGGCTGCAGTGTTTTATGTCCCATGGGTTTGTTTTGGTTTAGTGGTTGGATTTCAATTTTGTTGATATATACTCAGCCTGTTGTAGAAAAAGTAATTGTGAAGCTAAGATTCAGCATTCCTGAGCCTAACCGCTTCTCACTGCCCTCTCCTTGAGATTTTAGGTTCATGGCTGTCCCCTGAAATGTTAGAGTTGTCAGGGAATTTTGGAGGTTTTTTGGCAGTAGAGTGTCCATCTCTTTCATCTCTGAGGGTGTGATCTAACATTGAGGCTGGTCCTCCCTGGTCCTGCTTCTTGCGGAGTCTGGAAATTCTGCCCTGAGGACGGAGTGACTGTGGGGACAGATGTGCTGTCGTGAGGAAGATGTTAATTTTTTTAATGTTTGTTTTGTTAATTATTCTGGTTAATAGAGAATAATGAAGATGGATTTGCAAATTTATAAATTTAGAATGCATAGCATTCCAAAAGTACCATTAATGAGCTCTGTTGATTTAAGTTTTTTCCCAAAACGTTATCCCTGTGAGCTTTGAATCTTATTTTATAAATAGAAACCTGAAGTTCCAGCTTTCCCAGGAATCGAGATGTGCGGAAAAGAGGATTTAGGGCTATTACATGGCACTTACTATACAATATTAATTAAAGGATTAGTTAAAGAGAAAAGTGAGAGCCTAACCACCACCTGCTAAAATTCACGACAAGGAATTGCTAAGTATCTCCATTTTGCTCCGAGTTCCAAAGGGGTAACCCTTACGTTTTGCGTTCTTCTGCAACTTTCTGTTTGTTGCTGGTTTTGTTTCCTGTTATCTCATCCCAGGCTTCTATCATCCTCAGGAAAAAATGTGCACAGTGCCTGACACACAGTAGGTGGTCAATCAATGTCAGCTCTTATAACTGTCACAGAAGCATGTTTTCTAATGAGCGCCTGTGCTCATCAAAGTGCTGGGTCTGAGTTTATATCAGGGGAACGTTTCTCCCTCCTTACGTCCCGTGGCATTGCCCCTTTTACCATTAAAAAAACAAAGTCAGTGGCTCCATCTCACACCTCTTTGAAACTGGGTTCCATCAGCTTCTCCTTACAGCGCTGGACACCACAAAGTCTGTTCGTTTCATATATCATCTCAGATTTGAAAAGCACATGAAAATGTTTCTCCATTTTCAATATTGCGTGAGTAATGTTCCCATTGAAAAGTAATGGAGTGAAGTTGTCACTTGTCAGCACAGTTATTAAGGAGGACGAGTCTCAGATCTTTCTCTCATAATAAAATAAATCTGTCAGAAAATCATAGTGCTCACACTTGCTCATGCCATCAAGAGATGGAGGCTTAGCTGTGGCTCACCTTCGATTTCCCCGTGTCGCGGTGTGCTCGCGGGTGTGGCTTCTCCGGATGGAACACACCACCGCCCTCCCTGCCAATCCCCAGCCACCTGGCTGTTCACGTAACATCCACGATTCGACCAAGGAAACTGTTCTAGGAACTTGGCAAACGAAGCTGCTCTTTTTCCCCCCCGAGTTCTAGCGTTTTGTCAAAAAAGGACATTTTCAACTTCTCCCCTTTTCTGTTTTTTTTTTTTTGGTAGCCTACACTGGTTTGGCTTTGAATTTGTCATTTTCTAACCATCCAGAAGCATAAAAGGAAACATTACCGGCACCTTGGTACGAATCATGGGGGTGTACTGTTAAATTGCGCAGCTGAGTCATTAATAGAATTTTTTAAGTCCTTCAGACGTTAATTAAATATGTACATTTATGTGGTGGGTTTCCCCAATCAGCAACAAGGAGCCCTTTTCTCCCTGGCTGGATTAACTGCTGCTTTAGAATGTATTTTCCTGTTGGGTGTTACTTTCGTATACGGTCCCTTGGTTTCCAGTAATTGAATTTTGAACTCTTTAAAAAAGAATTAAAAGACAATTTTGCAGGGGAAAAGTAAGGGGAAAAGTTTAGAAAATTCTGTGTAAAATGATGGATCAGTGGAAATGGACTACTTAACAGTTCGCTTCTAGGATGTGTGTGTGTGTGTATGTACACACATATATTGTCTGTGGCTTCTAAATACGTGTTTACAGAAACTGTGCAAATAAGGGCAGACCTCATGCAATCCGTGAACCACAGCCCTTATAAACCCAAATGCTAACTTTATTTTTGCTTTGCAGTCTCGGAAAGGGAGTGACCCAGACAAAGAGAAGAAAGGCCTGGAGAGTCGTGCGGACAGCATCGGGAGCGGTCGAGCCATCCCAATTAAACAGGTACGCTGTTTCTCCCTTTGCTCCCTTCCCCGTAGCTGGAGACACACCCCGGGTCTCGCCTCACTATGATGCTGGCTCGTGCGCCAAGGTTTGTTTGATGTGTTCTGTTGATGAATGTAGAAGTCACTCACTTGACATCAATTAGAAGAGGTTCCTGTGTGTATTAATATAGGATCATTAGAATAAGAAGAGGGAAAATGTGACAACAGATTTAATGAAGTGCGGTCTGCCCGCCTGCATATGGAGTGTGTTTCGAGGCTGAGCTGGCTTCAAAGGCTGCCTTTGTAGCTCGGCTTTGATTGGGCCGCCGGCTGCCAGTCGACAGGGGTAAATCAGATCGTGTACAAGAGCCCCTTGTGATCACAGGAATAGCCCGACGTGGCCCTAATTTGCTCTCGCAGACGGACATCTGAACACTGTTTCAGGCTGGTTTGTAACAACGAGGCAATTAGTTGTGATAATCATAGCCGGTGTGTCAGCTGTGCGCTCTTGTTTGTAATTTGCTAATGAAGGAATTGTAACTTTGATTAGGTTCAGTTTCATTTAGACCTTATTATATAAAGGAACATTTACAGCTGTAATGTGGGGCCTTAATTAAACTTCCTCATTACACAACAGGACTTGAATTCAAGCGTTTGTTTTGGCCTATGTCGCTAGCCTGGAATAGGTTTTCATTAGCCCGGAAACCGGGTACCAAATTACTTTATGTCTCAAGTAAAACGGGAATTCACGTGACATGTTTTGCTATTCTGTTTCCAAGGAAAATCAAAATAAGGAGTTCAGCCGGGCACCGTGGCTTCTGGAAATGTCATCTTTTAGTTTGTTAAAGAAGGCCAGTTGATTTAGAGTGCATTCTGCTTGAGAGAGAGAAAAAAAAATCTGGGCACGATAATAGCTCTGGCTCTTATGGATGTTGCTGTGACTGATTCTTCCCTCTGGGTGATTGCTCTTTGCCCTCCTGTTCTGTGGTACCTAGATCGTTTTTGCCGAATTTTAGGAACTCATGTTGGCACTGTAGCCTTAAAAAGGGCTAGTGTCTTTCCACAACACAGTTTCACCCATTTGCACCAAGTCGGAATGCAGCTTTAGCTGAGGGCCAGGCAGTTTCAGTATGGAGTGTAGGGGAGGGTCAGGTTGCATAGGACCATGGCATCATGGTGTCGTGGGTGAGACCAGAGGCAGGGGGATCTACAGAGTTTTTTACAAGACCCGTTCAGATACCGGGCAACAAATGTATGGACTAGCAAGGGGCACCATCAAGAAAAATCTTCTTCCCTCCTCTTTCCTGGTGAGTGACGTCTTCCCTCTAAAACGGTTTCTTTGCTGTAGAGGTCCATGCACATAGCTGCTTATTCTTTCTCTGTGCATTTATTTATAAACCTAACTCTCTACATAGGGTAATTTTAAGGTGTAATTTTTATGCTATTGATGCTGTTTCCACTAGTATTATAAAATCATTTAACCCTTTGCCTCCCTCCTGGAACATATCCCTTTGGGAATATTAAAACTTCATACTAGGCTATTTCCTTAATTCACATCTATTGTCAAGTAGGGTGGGGGTGCTCGCCTCCACGGGAGCCGGGCAGGCCCCCGCTGTAATTAGAACCTTCACTCATTTGCTCCCTGCTCATCTGCGGAGGGGGCTCGTCTTACAGGCTAGGTTTTCAATATGTGGGCAGATTGGAGTTGACCATCAAGCGTAAAATGAGGATTATCCAGTCCTTGAAAGACTTTCCGTTGTGAATCTTCAAAAATAGTCTCATCAAAAATCTAAATCATGGGCCGGCCCGGTGGCGCAGCGGTTAAGTGCGCACGTTCCACTTCGGTGGCCCAGGGTTTGCAGGTTCGTATCCGGGGTGCGGACATGGCACCGCTTGGCAAAAGCCATTCTGTGATAGGCGTCCCACATATAAAATAGAGGAAGATGGGCATGGATGTTATCTCAGGGCCAGTCTTGCTCAGCAAAACGAGGAGGATTGGCAGCAGTTAGCTCAGGGCTAATCTTCCTCAAAAGAAAAAAAAAATTAAATCATGATCTGATCTCCTGGTGAATTGTGGCACAGGGAGCACACACAGTTCCTCGTCCCTCGTAGCTGCCCCCACGTGCAGCCATGGACAAACTCCTTCCTGAAGTCCACACCTGGCGGGATGGGTCAGAGTCCCCCTGGGTCAGGCTCTTCCAGGCCTCAGGTTCCCCATCTGTGAAATGGGACACTGGACAATATCTGAGTCCCTTGAAACACTGGGATGTGGCGATTCCAGAGAGAATTTTAAAATTCCTGCAAAACTGGGTTTTCCAATGAGTCACACTCAGGCTCCTTTGTTGGAGTCTTTCTGTGGGTCCCATGGATTGGTGTGGGTTTGTAGACAGTCACGTAGATTTGTCTTGCGTGCCTGCGTGTGCCTGTGTTTATAAAGGAACCAAGATCATTAGAGATTGTCTGAATTCCTAACCCTCCCAATGTGATGACTTCAACTGGTAGAAATGAAATGAGAGGATTGCAGAGGAAGGAGGCCGATGGGGCGGGACATGTCCGCATGTTCTAGAAGCTCAACAGACCTATTTGTTGAATAAATGAACAATTAAATGAGTCCTTATTATCTCTTAAGTGCTTTTCAGATGCATCCCGCTGAAGCCTCAACATAGCCACAGCTGAGGCAATGTGGTATCCTTATTTTAAATTACACCCAGAGCCGAGGAGCAGTCCAGACCAGGCAGCTTAGGAAGCGATGGGCAGCCCAGATTCGGACCCAGGCCCCTCTGCCCCAGAGCCTGTGCTGTTGCCACTGCCTGTTGGCAAGAAACCTTCAGAAAGCTTGGAAAGCAAAGTTATGTGTTTTAAATTGAATACGTGAGCCCTGACCTCAGACAAAAAAATACCTTCTGCCTGTGTAGAAGAAACTTCTAAGACTGTGCCCGCAGCAACGTGTTTCTCTCTCCAGGGATAACGTAGGCACGCTCGTCTGTTCTGGGGGTGGGAGGGGTCGTTTCATCCCATGGTGATTGCTTGTCACGTGCATTTCCTGCCCTTCTCACCAGCAGCCGGGCACCTTGTCTTAATGCTCAGCCTGTGTTCAAGTCTCGGTTTGCCTGTTGGAAACCCGCCCTCACCCCGGCTCGTGCACCCTGTGCCTCATGGCAGAGAAATGGTCTTGGAACCTCAGCAACCTTCGTGGGGCTGGCAGTGGTGATGGTTTTTGGACTGGCTACTATTTTTGATCATTGCAGGCTCTTTTTCTCCCCCTCCCCACGGGAATCTTGTAATGGATGGTTTGGGACACAGGCGAGGCAGTCTGCAACATGCCCGGCAACCTGACTCATGTGTCTACAGATTGTACATGTTCCGGTGAATTATCTTAACCATGTTTTGCTCACATCTTACAGCTCGTTCCTTGTGAGGACGGAGACCTCTTCTCCCAGCGTGGGAGCTCACCCGATCATGATAAGTGATGATTTGATCTCTTCTCTTTTTTCCCAAAGATTTCTCATCAAGAATACAACAATTTTTGCAAAATGATTTCATTTCTTGAGAACTTGGGGCCCCCTCCCCCTTTTTGTCCTGTCTGGGGCCTTCGAGGAGATTTGGTTCAGAGTTCTGTTTCTTCTTCTTCTTTTTTTTCCACTAATAAGATAAGGTCTATTGGAATAAAAATTAAAAGGCAAAGCAAGAAAAATAAAAAGCCAGAGGCCCAGCTCAGTGGCGAGTGGGCTTGTCATGTATTAATTTTTCATTGCTGCGGAGAGTTGTACATACATAATCACTTGATTGCGATGGGAGTTAGGGAGCTCCTATGGTGTCATTTGCATAAATCTTGTTAAGTCAATGGCAGTTAATGAAGTACAAATGAGCCCGGAGAAGGTGACATGCAAATCGTGGGTGGCAGATGGGAGGTCTGTTTGGGGGATGGCAGCTGTGTGCTCTCCTTTCTTTCTTTCCCTTTCGCGTTTTTTAATCTCTATATTATGGCACACATACACAGCCTCAGCCCTGGCCTCTCCCCGCTTCCCAGCAGACTCCAAGCCAGGGCCGGGCCTGCCCTTCCCGCCCCCGACGCTCGCCCGCTCTGCCAAAACAGACCGAGTGGCCTCACCCGGCTTCACAGTTAGCAACAGACACCAGAGTATATTTGATTTTTCAGAATCTGGATCAGTTTATCTTGTCGTACTTACACAATTGGACATAGATATATACCTTTTATTTGGTGGGGACAAACAAGAAAACTCCTCACTAATTCTTTCAAGGCAGTGTCTTGTCTCGTGAGATTCCAAAGAGTAAAAGATACTGTCTTTGCTTTATTATTCTTCTGTGTGAGAGTCTGGCCAGGCAGTGGTGTTTATCCAGGTGTTTTCCCCCATCCCACGTTCCTGGTTGTGCCACAAGCATTCCCAGGGTTGGTTAGGAGCAAGAGAGACAGGAAGTGTACCGGCCCCACCATGTAAGTCAGGCTGCAGCAAAGACCCCTCCGTGTCAGTGCAGACCCCTCAGAATCCCCACCCCACCCCCAACACAGGCTGATCTCAGTCATGAGTAGGGGGTCCCTTGCCTGGGGGTTTGTTTTTTAAAGATTTAAGTGCTGGCAGGCCTCCCATGAGCTTTTAGAGATTTATGAGCAAAACACTACCTCTGCTTACTGCTTCCGGAAGTTTTTTATTTATTTCATCAACCGGGTGGTATTTGGGGAGACACAAGTCTCCGCTGACATTGAAGACACGCAGGCGAAGAAGTGTGTTTGGAGGCGTATGAGCTATGATGACGACCATGGTGGTCACCCGGGAGTCATCACTTCCTGTCCCTGTGCATCTCACTCTGCCACGTCCAGCCAGAGCACGCTTCCCCCGGGGTACCACTGGAGGCCTCCGGGCAGCAGGGTTCATTCTGTGGTGCTCAGGGCTTACCAAAGGCATGGAGTGTCCTCTTAAAACTTTTTTGAAGTCTGAGTTTGGACCTTGAACCCAGATGTCGTGGCCAACTCTCGAGCAGACAGCCAGCCAGTGAGAGCAGAGATTTTTCAGCAGCCATGGGGAAACGGTCCCCAAGCCGTCAGAGGAAGAGCCAGCCTGAGTGGCACTTTCCCGGAGCACCCCGCCATCAGGCCTGTGAACTGTTTTGAAGCAATGCGAGTTTTTGATTTCTCAGTTGAGTAGAAAAAAGCAATTGTCAATTAAGTGGAAGGACGGTCCAGAGTTAATCCCCTTGGCCAGCCTCCCGCAGGCCGCTGACCCACGTTGTCTGGTACCTGGGATCAACATGAGGGGGTGGATTGTGTGGTGTTGACAGAATAAAAGCCACCTCAGGACGCTCACTTTAACATCTCCTGAAAGTTCGACACCATTCACAGCCGGCCAGTCGACTGCTCAGCCATCGTGTGCTTTCATGGAGGAAACGAAATCGAAGAACGAGCCGAAACTTGAGAGCGATTGAAGAGGAAGAAAGGGATGCTGTGTCTTCCTCTCAGGAAGGCGAGAGAAGTGGATTCTGCGGGTCTGCCCTCCGGGCTGCGTCTGCGAGGTATGATGGCCATGGCTCCTGTTTATTAAGCCTGACCACAGAGGAGCCAAGGTGAGCAGAAGGCGCCCTGAGAATTCGCTGTTCACCCATGTGGCAAATCAGCTCTGCCTGAACGTCGGGGGCCCGTTGAGTTCCCCAGAAGCAGATAATTTACTGACATGGACCCCAGTGCCCTGAAAGCTAATTTACCTCACTTGGGTGAACAACTCCATGAAAGTATTGCATCTGGCCGGGCTCACGACAGACTCAGCCAATTACGATTATTAATTTAATGGGTCAGGTGGGTGCATCACATGCTTTTAATTTGACTCCTCAAATATCATACTGTCATTGGCAAAACGGTTCGGAATATCTGGACGCCTATGCAGGAATTTACAGGCGTCCGTCTTCGATTAAATAGGGCACCCCCCCCCCCCCACTCCCTGATCCTTTTGGCAGTGTGGGTAGATGGCAATATGGTCCATACAGAATGCTCTGAATGCTTGAAGAGACTGCATGAACCAAGCTAGAGAATCCATCATTTAAATATAAATCTGCGAAGCCATTTAAAATAATCCTTCCCTTGGTCTGAGGGCTGCAGGAGGGTGATACAAAGTAACGTACGCTGAAGCGCTCCACACGGTGTATAGCTCCACACGGTGTATAAACTGCCGTGCAAACATCATGTTGTTTCCAAGAGTGGAAGTTCATTGCGAGGCTCAATGTGTCCTCTGTGTATCCGTATTCCAGGAGCTGGGGTAATATCTGACTTAGTGATTCATTTCAGCAAAACGTTGTTTATTTTCTTTAAAAGTGCAACAGCGATGGCAAAACCCAATTCCCTATGCTCTCGGCACTATAAACTCACAGCAACGGGGAAAGTTTCTTGAAGCTGGGCTTGGCACGGATGGCCCGATTTTATTTTTGACTTGATGAATCAAGAAGATACTTGTTTGCGGCACTATTGCTTACCAGACGCAACCGGCTTGTAACAGTCATGCACTCCTCCAGTGCAGACATGCCCCAGGTACTCTGCTAGGGGCTCGGGGGCACAGAAGGTGTCTACAGCCCAGGCTGGGCTGGGTCGTGCAGGGAAGACCCCGACCCATGACCTCCAGTGCTCGCCAATGGGTGTTGCAGTGGAGGTGTGTTGAAAGGACCCAGGGTTGGTTTCTGGTGAGGCCTCTCTTCCTGGCTTACAGACGACCACCTTCTTGTGTGCTTCCTATCCAGTACATGGAGCCGCATACAATAGGTTCCTTAGATTTTCAAACATGTCGACAGGAACAGTGGCCTTGCCTTGTAATCCTAGGAAGGCCTAAGGCAGGAGAACATGCAGATGGAGAGACTGTTGCAAATGGCTCTTTGGGTCACACGGACCTGTGTTGCCATCCCACCCAGCTCTGCTATCAACGAGTCACATGTTACAAGCTGAAGTGTGTTCACATGAGTGTGGCCTTTCCTCTGTGCGTGTGCTGCTGGAGTCTCTTCCTCTTCTTATAGGGCCACCAGTCATGTTGGATTATGACCTCAGTTAACCTCAGTCACCTCTTTAAGTGCCCTCTCTCCAAATAAGGTCACATTGGGGGTTAGAACTTCAACATACAAATTTGGGGGGAACACACTTCAGCTTGTAACATGTGACTCGTTGATAGCAGAGCTGGGTGGGATGGCAACACAGGTCCGTGTGACCCAAAGAGCCATTTGCAACAGTCTCTCCATCTGCATGTTCTCCTGCCTTAGGCCTTCCTAGGATTACAAGGCAAGGCCACTGTTCCTGTCGACATGTTTGAAAATCTAAGGAACCTATTGTATGCGGCTCCATGTACTGGATAGGAAGCACACAAGATTCTAAATATTCTGATTTGAAATTTTCAACTTAAATCCTCCTAAGCTGCAGTAAGCTGTTAGCATTTGAATCAGGCTGTTATGGGAACCATCCTTCTACAAAGCATATGGCCCCTCTCTATACAGCGCATTTTATAACTGTTAAGGCAGTGGAGACACTTCAGATTGGTTTTAAAAAGAAAAACAAGGCTGTAGTAAGCAAAGTGATTTCATTGGGTCCTTTCCCACGCGAAGGTGGCTCCTCCAGACTGTGGGCAGAGGCAGGCACAGCAGGGAAGGGCCAAGAAAAGCATCTTCATTCAGCAGATCCCTGCTATTCCAGGGTTTATCTTAAACATAGCTTCCCTTCTGGCCTTCTGGAAAAAAAAAATCAGTTGTGTCACAAGTTATGAAAGTAGTCACTGTGATAATGGTCATGGTGCTGTGTGTTTTTATTAGTTTATCCCAGGTATAAGAGACGATGCCCAGACAGAGTAGTTAAGTTCTCACGCTCTGCTTTGGTGGCTTAGGGTTTCGCCGGTTCAAATGCTGGACACAGACCTACACACCACTCACCGGGCGGTGCTGTGATGGCATCCCACATAGAAGAACTAGAAGGACTTACAACTAGGATATGCAACCATGTACTGGGGGCTTTGAGGAGAAGAAGGAAAAAAAAGATTGGCAACAGATGTTAGCTCAGGGCTAATCTTTACCAAAAAAAAAAGAGCTGATGCCCAGAGAAATATATACCTTGTTACTGAGAGAAGGTATGGCAAGAACACAGAGGACTCCCCCCCCCAACCAAACTCGTGAGGCCTCTCACCATTGAGGTTAAAGTCCTAACCCATGATGAATAGCTGTAAGTACTTAACCACAGTCTGCACACTTGCAAATAGCACACGGAAACGGATGTCTACCAAGACCCCTGAGAAATTCATAGCATCGAGTCTGATTTCATTTCTGCTTTATTTAGCTATTTGTACTGGAAGATTCAGGTTCTCTTCCTGTAAGAACATAGAACATACGCTAGGACTTCTCCCAAGCTGGATTTTGTTCTTTCTGTGAACAGAAAGGTTGAAAACCAAGGGAACCCCTCTCCTTCTGGCGTGAAGAATCACGCTGGCTGTCAGAATTTCCTGTTTTGTGTAAAACAGCAGCAGTGGCACTCCTGGAGCATTTGGCTGCTAGCCTAGACGCTTTTCCAAAAACTGGACAAGGGGGCCCAGACTGGACGCATGGATGCTCCCTGGTTCTTACGCATGCTCCTTTTTCATCACATTTTTTTACTTCTTGCTTCAGCGCCTTTTGCCCCAGAAGTTCTAAGAAGGGGGTGTCTTCAGACGTCTTCATGGTGCCCTCCTCAGCAAAGTCACCAGACAGCAACTTTTCTTTTTTTTTTTTCAGAGAAAGATTCACCCTAAGCTAACATCTGTTGCCAATCTTTCTCGCCCCCCCCCCCCCAAAGCCCCAGTGCGTGGTTTTATATCCTAGTTGTAGGGGTCCTTCGAGTTCTTCTATGCGTACCACCACCACAGCATGACTGCTGACGGGCGAGTGGCGTGATTCTGTCCCCGGGATCCGAGCCCAGGCCACCGATGCTGTGAGCCCTGAACTTTAACCACTAGACCATGTGCTGGTCTCAGCAACGTTTTTATCAGATAGTTCTGAGTAGCAAAAACACACTTTTTCTTTCCTGCATCTCACGGAAGGAACTTATTTTTAACTGACTTGCCGATAGCTGGGTTTTCAAACCCTTAGTACCCAAGCTGACAGGTGTGATTAAATATGTAGAAATTTGGTGGAATATTATAAAATGGGCCTGGAGGGGTTGTTAGTTTGGAAAACATATTCGTAGTTAGACATTTTCTGTAAAATATTTAATATTATAGTTAATGTTTATAGACTGGTGAAAAAGAAACGTTAAAAAATACTATGAATATCTTAGGCTCTCCTCAAATACTGTCTTCTCCAATTCTGTCAGACCGACACCCTGCTGTATTTCCTCCTACAATTTCCATCTGCTTACAACGTCATCGCAGTGAACCAGGTTGTGATTGTGTTAGATTCATAAGAATGCTGGCATTTCTTTCCCGAGTGCTTGTTGTGCATCCGTCACCGTAGGGGACACTTCAGTCATAGGGCCTCATTTAATTCTCCACCAACCTAAGACGCCACTTACTGCCCACGGCAGACGAGGAGTCTGAGGCTTGGGGAGGTTAAGTCACAAAGCCAAGGTTTGTTAGCCACAGAGCTAACAAGTAGCAGACTGTCCTTTTCCTTCTAGAACAGTCTTTCCTGTCCCATTCACTGCTGATTTAATCTGTGCTTTTGCTTACAATGACCAGCTTTTCTAAACCAGATGAAAAGTGAAGTCACTGGTATACTCTCCTCATGGGGTTCCAGCAGGACGTGATGTTTTATGTGGGGTTTGTCCTTGAGAGCATGTGCTGTCTGGCATCGACCATGGTCCTGGCGCTGCAGCCCGCCTCAGGGTCACCTGCAGGCCACGAGCGTGACTGGGGCTGGCTCACGAGAGATTTGACCCGTTTAGGCACATGGGGTCGCTTGGGGCTGCTTCCCTTCCCTCCCCCCACACGTATGGCTCCTACTGGTGCTTTTAATCTGTGCTTGTCACAGTCCCCACCTCCTCGGACCCATGTCAGATGCCTTCTCTTCCAAGAAAACTTAACTCGTCCCCCAGGAGATGTGGTACCTTCCTCCCCTCCCTCCCCCGGCGCCCCGTCACTTCTCAGCATCTTGCTGCTGTCCATTCTGATGTATCCACGTGTCCTTCCTTCGCATGTGCTCCCCACGTGCCTCCTGAGGGCACACGCTCTCTGACTGTTCCTCTCCTGCACTGTCGACAGGGCAGGCCGAGTAGGCAGGCGGTAGTGGTAGACTGAGCTGGTCAGTAGTGTGAAATGTTTTTCTTTCCCCAAAACAAATTTTATGTTTGTTTTAAAGAACATTGTATTGGAGAGGTTGCACTCTACTCTGTCGTATTTTAAGATGCAGATTTTTAATTTAATGTTCTCTAAATTTAATTCTGTTTCATGTGTATAGAATACTCTATTTAGGTGAAATACAAGAAGTACATCTTTTTTTGGGGGGGAGGGGGGAAGATTAGCCCTGAGCTAACTGCTGTCAATCCTCCTCTTTTTGCCAAGGAAGACTGACCCTGAGCTAACATCCCTGCCCATTTTCCTCTACTTTATACGTGGGACGCCTACCACAGCATGGCGTGCCAAGCGGTGCCATGTCCGCACCCAGGATCCGAACCAGCGAACACCAGGCCGCCGAAGCGGAACATGTGCACTTAACCGCTGCACACCGGGCTGGCCTCAAGAAGTACATCTTTTAGTCTTCAAAGAATAAAACCGTTCTCAATGACCACAATCCATTTCAGAAAACTAGTTTCTTCTAAAACTTCTCTACTGCTTTTCAGTATTCATACAGAAGAAAATTCATCTAAATAAATATCTTCACTAATTTTATTCACTAATGTAACTTTGTTCCTCAGGCTTGTTTTATCTCCAACCCGCAAATTTTAGTAACACTAGCCTGTTTTTCATAATTGCCAAATTTTTACGCCATTATTCAGTCTATATCAAACCATAGCCTTTGTGATTGTAATTCATGCTAAAAATAAGAATATGTTTATTGGAATAAGCTTTGTAGAAAAATAATTTATATTTTTAATGTGCATAAAAATTAATTTCTTAGAAATACATAAATATTCCAGCTACATAAACATGCAGCTGGGGGGTCAGTAACAGAAAGAGATGATTTGGACATGAAGGACTACAAGAAGCAGATCAACATGGATGGATCTTTGGCCTGTCTTTGTTCATCTAAAGTATCGGAAATTTAAAGCAATGAGAAATCGTTTTGTACTTGGGTTTATAATTAACAAAGTATGATAAAATCCTACTCTTGGCAAAAAGTAGGAGAAAACAGAGTTTTGGAATTGCATCGCTGTGTTAGTGAAAGTTAACCTGGTCCTCTTGGAGGATAATCTGGCAGTGCATCAAGGATGTGAAAAATTGTGTTAGCTTTGTCCCAATAATCCGTCTCCTAGAAATTTATCCCAAGGGAATAATTCACTAGGGGAAAGGGAAAAAATCTTAAGTGTGCAAGAATGTTCACAGCAGAGTTATACTATTTAAACCCTGGGAACTATGGACGTCCAACAAGCAAGGAGTTAAATTAGTGATTTCCAAATAAATAGCCTCTAAAGTGGCCAATTTGAAGACTCTTCAGAGGTGTGAAAAGTGTTTATAAATAAGGAGTGAAAGCATAAAACTGTATTTATAGTAGTTAGCACATGAAAATATACTCGGTTTAAAATTGGGTGAATAGGAACAAAAATGAATAAATTGGGGTGGGTTTAAAGGAGAATTTTAGAAATTTTAAGTTTTTGTTGTGAAATCTTTTTAGACGTGAAGAAAAGTTGCAAGAACAGTACAGAGAGTTCCCGTGTGCCCTGCACCCGGCTCCCCCTGGTGTTAACGGTTTACGTAAGCACAGTGCGATTATCGTCCAGGATCCCTCCTCGCATTTGGTTGCTTTCTCTGCTTGGTCACCTCCACTCTGAGACAGTTCCTCAGTCTTCCTTGCCTTTCGTGACCTTGACACTATTTCACTAATAAGAGCAGTTACATTGTAGACTGTCTCTGGGTTTGACACTCTGGTGTTTCCTCTTGGATGGATGGAACTTATGCATTTTTGGCAGGAAGACCACAGAAGCATATGTCCTTGTCAGTGCCCTCAGCAGGGGCACGTGATGTCCACGTCTTGTGTTAGTCACATTGCCTTGGTCACCTGGGGAAGGTGGGGTCTGCTGGGTTTCTCCATTGGAAGTTATTCTTTTTCCCTTTGATGGAGATGCGATGAATATCTTGGGGAGATTCGTTGAGACTGTGCTGATACTCTATGAAAACATTTTTGATGATAAAAGTTGTATTCAGTAATAAATAGGTTTCAAGAAATGAAGACAATTTCCTCCTGCTAAATGTGCGTGGTATCGAATAAAATGCCCTGGGTGCCGTGTGTGTGTGTGTGTGTGTGTGTTTAAGGAGAGCAAAGCTTATTTTCCCCTGCTCTATGCTGGGTGAATTAGAAGTGTAAATAGCACGAAATGCCACTTTGATCAAGGGAATTTCAAGAGCAGTTGTTATATGTAAACTGGAACTTTTAAGTACTTATTGGCCTTTTAACGTAGTAATATGTGAAACTGAAAAATATTTCCTTGCTTAAAAGAAAGGACAACTAAGATTGTCCTAATGTTATTTTTTCTTCTTTTTTTTTTTGGTCTTCCATTGATTTACCATCTGAGAACAACCAGTTAACCCATCCTGTGTGGAGGGAAGGGGCTAGTGAGGACAACTTTGAAACTTGCTGGGCCTTTGAGGAGGAGCTGGAGGAGCCCAGGGTGTGGAAAAGCTCAAGAGTGAGGAAGAACACAGAAGTGAGGAGGGGCCCAGGGGTGAGAGGAGCTGGAGAAGGCCAGGGGTAAGCAGAGGCCCAGGGGTGAGGAGGGGCCCAGGGGTGAGGAGGAGCCCAGGGGTTAGGAGGAGCTGGAGAAGGCCAGGGGTGAGGAGAAGCCCAGGGGTTAGGAGGAGCTGGAGAAGCCCAGGGGTGAGGAGAAGCCCAGGGGTGAGGAGAAGCCCAGGGGTTAAGAGGAGCTGGAGAAGCCCAGGGGTGAGGAGAAGCCCAGGGGTTAGGAGGAGCTGGAGAAGACCAGGGGTGAGGAGAAGCCCAGGGGGAAGGAGGAGCTGGAGAAGGCCAGGGGTAAAGAGGAGCCAAGGGGACAGGAGAAACCCAAGAATAAGGAGGAACACAGAAGTGAAGAGGAGCCCGGGGGGAGGAGAAGCTGTGAGCGCTGGCAGTGTGAGTGGACTGGTGACAGATCTGGCGAGAGTGGAGTGGCAGTTCCCAGACACCAGAGGTACTGAGGCTGTGGCCTTGCAGGCACACAGTGGGCTCTCAGTAAATCCTAGGGAATGGTCACTGGCTCTCCGTTTCTTTCATTTAAAAGTGTGGCATCCAGTTATCAAACCACAGACAGGCTGTGAGAGCCACTGTGGCCGGGCCTTGAGCCGGTCGGTGTGGAACAGGAAGACAGCCTCACGGCAGTGCTGCCACCAACCAAGGTCCATTGGAGTTTGTTCTCAGATCATTGTTTGCATGAAAATTGAAATTCTACTCAGGGTGTTGCATATGTTTCTTAAGTAATTTATCTCAGAGAATGAAGAATGCATGTGTGTCTATCTTTACATATCTATATAGACACATATGTATTTATATGACATATTAACGTATGCTAATTATATCTATTAGCCTTAAGAAGTGCTTTTCCCTGTGATCATCCCATTTTTACCCAAATAACCAAATACTCTCCTCGTGTCCGTACTGGAATTACAGTGTCCTAGGACAGCAAACACACTGTTTTTAAAGCCGGGAGGGATCCTTGGTTTACACATGGGGAAACTGAGTCTCAGGAAGGTGCAATGACTTGCCTAAGGCTGTTGCTTCTTATGTGGCAGGATCCAGGACCCCCCTTTTCCGATGCCCACTGCAGTCCTCTTTCCATGATTCGCATCGATATCTCAGGCATTTTCTTCTTCATGAGGCTTAAAAAAAAAAAAAAAACAGAAATAACAACGTTTGCCGCTGTTTCGATTGTGTTGTGACTGGCCGTTTTTTTCTAAGTTGAATCCTTAAGCTTCATATCGTTTGATGAGACGCTTTAAAAAAAATGAGGAAGAGAGTAAATAAAAATGAATGCATTTGAAAGGATGTGGTTCCTAAGGGTTGTGAACCAGTTTTTGTGTCTTGATCCAGAAGGCTCTCTGATGCCCCAGCAATCGAGTGAGGCTCTGTGATCTGATTCTTCCCATTTTCCTGGTGAGGAAGCTGAGGCTGAGCTTGCATGATTTCATAAAGCCAGTAAGAGGCAAAGACAAGATTCAAACCCAAGTTTGCCTCTTTCCAAAACCTGTGGTCTCCACATCGAATGACCTCGTCTACCGCCCCGCTTCTGGTGTGACGTCATCCGTTATATTACAAATGCAGGCTCAGGTTGGCATCCGGAGGCTGCTGCAGACGTGTTTTCTAAATAGCGCCAGTGCGGACGGGTCTTCGGTTGATGGCATCCACGCTCCACGGTACAGCCAGACCTTCCGCAAGATCTCCTCCTTAATGCGGAAACCCTCTAAGTGTATTCCACAGCGGTTGTTTGTAATTGGAGTATCCGGAATTCACTGTGGTTTTAATTAGTTGATTACTAGTTCTTTAAAGTGTACTGTACTCACTGTGGGTCTTGCAAATTGGTAACTGGTAGCTACCAGTATAATTAAATATTTCAGAGCACTTGGCTGCAGTAGCATTGAACTGTGAAGAAATAATGTTGTATAGCCAATCAAAAAGAGATCCTTGTAAACTCATTTACAGCGGCAGTGTGTTAGGACCATCATAGAGATGCTTATTGCAGGAGAAATTAAAGATAGAATTTTGTGCTAAGAGGCAATATAGAAATTAGTTCCTGAATTACTTGTTAATTGATTTGGTAATTCCCTTGGGTCTGCATGCTCTTTCCTTCCCCCTTTTTGTTGTTGCATTCAGTTAACACGGACTATTCCCAGAGCAATAAAAATATTTTTCACACCTATATTAAATATGCCCTTACCTCATTCTGCCCACATTAAAGCAGAACCAAAAAATATCTGCCTTAAATCCAGCAGGCATATCATTGTTCTATGTCTACTCATCAAGGTAACCAGTGCATTCGTGGGACCGGATAATTTCAGCAGAAGGAAAGTGTGCTTTCGTGTCTCATGTTTAAGGGAGGTTTCTCCTATTTGTTGTTGTTCTAATGGAAACCCTCCTTTTATCATCAACAGTGGAGGAAATTCTTTTCTTATTGTTTGCAATTTAGCAAGAATAACCATACAGAAAACCATTTGTAGAAAAGTGCAAATTGCTCCTAGAAATGATATTGGAAGAAAATGAGACCTGTTTCTCCGCGTTGAAATTGAGTGTGGATCAGAGAGGAGCACAGTGAGCCAGAGGCTGGTGGAGGGAGCCCCTTTCCTTCCTGCTCTGACGGATGGGGAACAATGTGGGATTTATGCATGTGTTTGTGCTGCTTCCATGCACGAGGCAGAAACTGTCGTCCTTTGGCATTTTTGAAAGAGGAAACTAGCTACACTTTGGACGGTTACCAACCTGGTGGTCTCCGCTTCATTGCGAAGAACACATTTTTAATATCTTGTTGGATGTGCTTATGACCCGTAAAGCAACACAGAAGACTTTTTGAAAAATATCATTACATTAGTTTAAGGTCGTTCTATTATTTTTTTCTCTTCCCCTGCCCCATGATCATCAACATATACAAATATCATTCTGCTTTTGCTAAATTTAGGGCAATTGATGGTTTGTTTCGATGTCTCCTCTTAAAAATGTACAATAGTATTTTATACCAGGAAAAGCAGAAGATGTTTGCATTTAGCATTGTCTCTTAAAAAGTATAAAGTTGTGGCTAGAGCTAATTGTTTATAAATTTGACACAATTATTCACTTATTTACCAAATTAAGTATGTTTACATTTGGGTCAGTATATACAGTAAAAAGTAATGTTTACTTTGGAAATATAAAGCCCTCCCAAGTTTAGCTGTCCCAGGGAACGGAAGCAGCATGCTAAATTTACTGAAATAATGCCCCGCCCGTTGATGAAAGAGCTGCTTGGGTAGATGTTGGCTCCAATAGACAGAGAAGGAATATTCCAAATGCTCTTCACTCCAGGTAGATTCCTTCTAGCTACGCACAATGGCATTGCTGACCTTTTCCTCCCAGTCTGGCTGGCTGTCTGCTGGGAGGTGCTGCTTGGGCAGCTGTGGGATCTGACCAGGGATCCAAGAAGCTGCCTTGCAAGCCTCCTCGTCGTGGACTTTGGTTTTCTCGTTTCTCCTTCCAGCCCCGTTGCCCCACTCCTCCATACCCTGCTTTAACCGTTTTCTCACAGAGCTAGCTATCCTGAAGGTTACCCCACGAAAGTTCCTACGGTGGTGCCTATCGTTATCATTTCCTCTACCAGTTTCAAAAAGACCGAAATTTAGCTGAAAAACCCAGAAGCAATGGTTTTGTAGCCCCCACCCCCCCCCCCAACACCTCTAAGCTTGATGGAGTCAAATCAACCTGCCTTTAATTTCCAGATGGCACAGATGGTGGTTCCCTCGTTGGAGAATTCAGCACCAAATCCCGGCACTGACCCGGCATGGGGGAGTGCGGGGGGGAAGTTATGGGGGTGGGGATTTACAACCCTGGGCAGTTTTGTCATCTTGAAATGTGCTTCTCCTCAAATTCCAGAAGAGAGGAAATATGTCCCCTTGAGGGATTAGAAGGGCACAGCTGTAAACATTTTATTTTAAAAATATGGTGACTTCTATCTTCTGCCCCATAAGCCTAGCTTGTGTCTGAATAGGTTTTCTGTGATTTAGCAGTTAACCTGCTGATTGTTTGTCTCCCAATGTTCGCGTGCAATTGGTTCTCCACCAGAGCTCACCTTGCTCGTGCCGCGTTCAGAGCAGACGTGAGCACCTGGCGAGCCCCAGCGTTCCCTGGGCTCCGACCCCAGCCCCCCAGGTTTGGACTGTAGGGTGCATGTCCTGCACACAAGGCTGAGGGGTCTGAGCAGGAGGTGAGGACTGGCCGTGCAGCTCCGAGGTGATGAATATTTCCGTGTGATATTTCTCATGATATTTCTGCACTTTAATGACTATTTCTACTAATACGTGTACTAATAATTTTTAATGGTTCACATTGAGTAGGTGACATTTTGATACATTAATGAGCCTTATCAATGACTTTTAAAAGTTCTCTAGTTTGCCAGGATACTTTGCCACGGCCCCCTCAAAGGACAGGGAAGAGTGGCATGGCCAGAGCGGTGACCCCCTTCTGTCTGCTCCCTGTGAGCTGTAAGTAGTGGGTCTCACGCCAGCCGCCACCAAATCATGTCACAGGCATCAGATTACACTTCCTAGGTTTGTCATGGAGGATTTCCCTTAACATCGTTCACCTGTCCTGAAAGATCTGTCAGAATTCTCGAGAAGCGGTAAGCCCCACAGGTGGAAGGGTGTTATTTGGCGGTGGCTGAATCCCTTGCTGGGATGCAGAGGGCCAGCTGGGGGATTGCTAGGATGTATGGCAGGAGTGACCCTAAAGAGAAGCTTTGAAGACTGGAAAGTGCTGGGGGTTTGGAACAAGTAGGCTTGACAGGGTTCCTGCTGGGTGAGGAGGCCTCCCAAGACGGAAGCTCGCCTGGGCCACCGTGGTCTGATGGCAGGGCATATTTACACAAGAACATGGTATGTTTTGACAGAATTATGATAAATATCCCAAAGAAAGATTAGTATGGATAATGATCCTGAAGTTCGCTTGTCTGGGGACAAGTGTTTTCTGCTTTGTTGTCAGGTTTCTGGGAAGTAATGAGCATGACTCTGGGACCTTCTTGGGTGCAAGATTTGATAGAAAAGAGGTATTTTGAAAACAATGAAATAAGAGTTATCCTGTGTTGGCTGTTACTGTGTGCCAGGCCCTGGGCTCTACCCTCCTGTGTGTTGGCTCAGTAGAATGGACATGCCACAAGGTCAGGAATTTTTTTTTTTTTTAATCTTTTTGGCCACTGGTGTATCCCAAACCCTTAGAGCAGTAGCTCTCAGTAAGTTTTTATTGAATGAAAAATCTCAATTCTCACAACCACCTTATGGAGATAATAGTATAATCTCCATTTTACAGACAGAACGAATGATCTGAGAAGTTAAGCCACTTGCTCAATGTCACACAGCTTGGAAATGGCCATGCTGAGCTCAAGCATGATGTGGGACTTCCCAAGTGTCACATTTGTTCTGGATGAACCCAGCGAGGTCCAGTGAGGAATTGCCCACTGGAGTGTGTGCCTTAGATGATTGAACTTCTGGAGTTGGAAGGCTAGCGGGTGGTCCGCGGTAGAATTTAGGCACAAGTTTACTTTGTGAATGTGTTACCCTAAGAGTGGAAGGAAGGAGAGAATTCCAGGAGCTTTTGCTCGCCTAGCATTTCCCAAAGTACATTCCAAGACTGAGTCCACTTATTACTTGGGTCTCCCCGGGTGTCCCTAGGTGATGAGTTGAGGACATGCTGGGCCACACAAAGAAAACGGGTGTCTTTTTGCACGACTCATTGCACCTTTACTGTTCTTCTGTGTGGTGGAACCTTCAAGAAAGGACAGAGCATGTGTCATCACTTGCGAGACACATTTCTCGGGACACAGTTACTCCAAAGGTCTGATCCTCAGTCTTGTGGATCAAGTGTCATTGTCTTAAGCTGCAGTTTCATGGACTGGTGTGTAGAGGTTGGTCTACAGCAGCATCTCTTTCATTCCTATAGTCTTTCCACACCTGGGACACGGGCTGGGCAGGGAGGGTGGTGCCAAGACTTTCTCTACAACCTGGGTGTCAAGTCTTTGTCCTGCCATGTGGCTTAAAGCAGAGTCTGGCCGTCCCCTACTAATACTGACCATAGGACCCACAGAGCACCACCTTCTGCAGCCCCCCTGCTCCTGGCCTTGCTGTTAGTGATGGTGCGTTGTATTTCCTCAAGAGGGAGAGCTGGACCACCTGTGACCTTGATGAGCATTCCATCTTATTGGTCAGGGGTTTATTTTCTTCGTGTCCATTCTATCACGGAGGCAGCATTGGTGGGCTGCACCTTGATTTCCGAAGGCAGAGTCTTTTCAGGATGGAGAGACTGTGCTTTGTGTTAACCAAGTTCTAACTTGAATAAGAACTCTGAGGAAGAAGGGGCCACCGTTGGACGTCTGAGCTCACGTTGACGAAATACACACTGGATTGCTCCTGGAGAATTCATAAACATTCCAGGACGAGCCCATTTGGTAGTTTTCCTACATTTCTAAGAAGATTAATCATGACATCAGCTTTTTATATTGTGTGAAGAGATGTTTTTAAAATGTTGCTCCTAAATGCTTTTTAATTTTTCACACTAAATATGTAATTTCTGCATCTTTTCCTTTGTGGGAAATTCTTCCAACCGCACAAGGGTTTGGTCTGTTAGCTTGACGGTGACGTCTGTCCTTGCATCACTGGGTGGCCGTTTCCTACTGGGCTGTATGGTAGACCCAGGACGGATAGGAGGCTCCCCTGGGCTCTGAGGAGTTTGCAGTGGGTAGGAAGTGCTGGTGGAGAGCCGGGACACCCTCTTCTAGGAGGTGAGGCAGGAATCAGGGAGGGCAGCATGAACGACGTGCCATGGAGAATGGGTGTTGGGGAGAGGCAGAAGAGGAAATGACAAGCAGTTTATGGTGATAGGCATACCTGGACCCTTCCTCTGGAAACAGTAGGAAGGAAGATTGGGAACAGGGTTAGGACTGTGTAAGGCAGAGCCTGGAGGGTAGATGTGCTTCCCATATTTGAAGACAGAGGCAGGGGGCCAAGGCAGTGGTTTCCAATGAAAGGTCCTGATGATCTGACCCAGGAACGAGCAGTGAGAACAGATTGGGGAGGCCCACAGAAGACGTGGACGGGGAAGACCTCAGCTCCACAGAATTTCTTGGTGACATCAGGTGGGTGGGACTGGATTTGGCCATTTTGGTGGCCAGTGTGGATTGGTTTGCCTAGTAAGTTAGTTGTATTTAATAAGGTTTCTTGATTATTCATTGGATTGAATTTTTCTTTGCACTTGGGTAATCTCTGTGAGCAATGTATGCTATCAGCCACCAGTAAGTGTTCTTTCCGCAAGTCAAAGGAGGCCCAGCAAGTTTTCTGACTATAAGGGGCTTTGAAGCAGTCAGATCCGTTCATTGTTTTTCTCTCAAAGTAGTCATTTCAGTAAACACCTGATCACTCAGAAAGCCACTGGTAAAGACGGTCCTTCCTTGGGGAAGTTTCCAGTTCAGAAGCCATTGCGTGCTGCAAGTTCTTTGTTAGATGCTTTGGAGCTTGAGGGGACTCGGGATTTATTTTTGGAGAGAGGCTGGGCTGTGCTGAGGGGTCAGGGTCCCAGGAGAGCCGCGGAAGGTCCCCTGGCCCCAAGCGTGTGTCGCCACAGCATCAACAAGCTGCTGCCCAACCACTCACCTTACAGCCGGTCGGAACAGGTGTTTACAGAATGTTTCTGCCTTGGAACTTTGTAATCGTTTCTCTTACATTGGGTGTTAGCAGTCACACTCTTCTCAGATGCGCTGTCAGTGAGCCCAGCAGTCAGCTCCTAAAAGATCCATCAGTAAGTGTCCACAACTAAATGGGGGCGGGGGACTTTTGACGAGATGCTGATGGGGAGCTGTCTCCTTACCTGCGTATCCCCAGGAGGTGAGTCCTGAAGCATTTCTGTGAGGCCGGCATTTCATACATTTAAAGGATGTCCCATGGCCCAGGAGCACGCCCCGCAGGATGCACAGGGATGCTGGCATCTCCTGGACGCTCTTCGTGGTGATGGCGCTGTTGGTGACCCACACCCGGGGTTTTAATTTGATGCGTCCTCAGCGTTTCACTTTTCTTCTCCTCTTCCTCCTCCTCTTCCTCTCCTTGTTCTTCTTCGTTGATAGATTTTATTTTTTAGAGCAGTTTAAGATTCACAGCAAAATGAAGCCGAAAGCATAGGAAGTCCGTCTCCCTGCTTGTGCACGGCCACAGCCTCCTCCACTGTCAGCATCCTGAACCACGATGCTACATTTGTTACATTGATGCGCCTGCACTGACACTTCATTATCGCTCAGAGTCCATGGTTTACATTACGGTTCACTCTTGGTGTTGTGCATTATATGGGTTTGGGCAAATGTACAATGACATGTATCCATCATTACAGGGTCATACCAAATAGTTTCACTGCCTTAAAAATCCTGTGCTCTCCCTATTCAACCCTCCTTGCCCCCACCGCTGGCAACCACTGATCTTTTTGCTGTGACTGTACTGTTTGCTTTTCTAGAACGTGATACAGTTGGAATCATACAGTATCTGGCCTTCTCAGAATGGCTTCTTTCTCTTAATAATATGCATTTGAAGTTCCTCCATGTCTTTTTGTGGCTTGATAGCTCATTTCTTTTTAGCGCTGAATAGTGTTGCTTTGTCTGGATGGACCACAGTTTATTTATCCGTTCACCTACCTGTGGAAGGACATCTTGGTTGCTTCCAAGTTTTTGCATTTTGAATAAAGCTGCTATAAACAGTGGTATGCGGATTTTGGTATGGACGTAAGTTTTCAACTCATTTGTGTAAATACCAAGGAGTGTGATTGCTAGATTGTACAGTGAGAATATTTTTAGTTTCATGAGAAAGTACTAAACTGTCTTCCAAAGTGGGTGCACCATTTTGCACTCCCAGCAGCAGTGAATGAGAGTTCCTGTTGCTCCACATCCTCGCCAGCATTTGGTGTTGTCAGGGTTCTGGATTTTGGCCATTCTCTTAGGAGTGTAGTGATAGTCTGTTGATTCCATTTGCAATTCCTTAATGACCTGTGATCTGAGCATCTTTTCATAGGGTTATTTGCCATCTGGCTATCGTCTTGCATGAGGTTTCTGTTCAGATCTTCTGCTCATTTTTCAATCAGATTGTTTGTTTTCTTATTATTGGTTTTAAGAGTTCTTTATACATTTTGGATAACATTGCTTTGTCTTTTGCAAATATTTTCTCCCAGTCTTACTTTCTCATTCTCTTGATCACTCCTCCTTCCTCTTCTAATAATTATCCTTTTGTGTTCCCTGTCATCATCGTCAATATGCCCTTTCATTTCGATCTTCAGCTTGTTTGGTTTCCCTGTAATGTTTCAGTAGCATTTTCTTTACAGTTTAGTAGAATTCCTGCATGCATTTCAACCATTATACACTGTATGTAAATGCATCCTCAGAATCATCAACTCTTGATTACATAATTGCTCAGAAGCATGTAATTCTTACAAGTACTTTGTACATTGTATTAAATTTAGAATAGGTGAAACACTTTATAAGTTATATATTGTAGACATTCGAAACTTAATTCCAATTAATAAGCGTTCAGGAATGTGTAAAAGTTCTTATGAATAGTAATTCTCCCCGTCTAGTCAGTGTCGCCATCTGCAATGAGTCATCAGTCACCTGTTTGCTTCCGTGTTTGTTGGCTGAAATAACCATGGGCAGACCAGGCCCCCCTGAGGCTTGGGGGTGAGCGTCCATCCCTGGATAAGGAGGCAGGTGGGTTCATGGGCGTAGGACGGGAGGCTGGCCCTCCCCTCCAGGCAGGACCTCCTTTGGCGCTGAGACCATGTCACGTCTGACTCCCAAGGCACGGACTTCATCATGGGGAAGTGAGACTCGAGGAGCTGGTGGGCTGGGGAACGTAGCTGAAGAGAACAAGGAAGCCAGAGAGAGAGCAGGTGTCTTTGGAAGAGGTTGGGAGGATTGTTGAGGGCGGTCAGCAGGCAGGCTGCTGGGGGCAGAGATTCTGGGCTGGAGCAGCACAGGAGGACCCTCAGCCTGCGGCCAGGGTGAGGTGAGGCTCGAAGGGTAGAGGGAGGCCAGGAAGCGTGGGCCAGGGCGTGGGTGCTTGCCTGGCAGGCCTGGGAGCTGAGAGGAGGCCGGGATGCCTCAGGAGAGGGAGGACACACAGGTGGCGCGAATGGGGGCTGGAAGGGGCTGGACGGAATTGTTTTGTAAACAACAAACAAATGAAACTAATGCATGCTCACAAAATTAGGAAACATCCATGGGCCAAAGAAAAAAGAAATGATGCTATCCGTTTTCTGAGCTCACAGGGGTTACCCACACTTTTTCAGACTCCTGTTCCAGTCCATTGTGTCTGGAGCCCTCTTCTCCCTCACCTGCCCCCACTGCCACAGGTCCCCTCCTTGCTCCCATCCTCTGGGCTCGTACAGACTCTCTCCTGTCACCCTGGCCTCCCTTGGAGCATGTATGTCACCTGGGTTGGTCCACCTGCTCCGGGTTCCAAGAGGCAAGAAATCTTGACTCTTGGTTATAGTTAAGATTATAATAGGTGCTCAGTCAATGTTTCTTGAATGAATGAATGGAAGAGTACCTGGTGTGTCTTTAAATATGTCTATAAAATGGGATTACACTTTATAGCTACTTGGAACCTGCTTCTGGTCTCCAGCCTTTGAGCCTCGGGGCAGCTCTGAGGCATCTTCTGCAGAGATCCATTTGAACCCCTGGTTCCTGTTATTGGCAGGCAGAAGAGTTGCCTTGACACCCAGCGAGCCAGATCTTTTTTGTGCTCATTTTTCCCAACCTCCCTGGAATAAGTTTCTAACATTAAATTCGCTTAGTCAAAAAGCATAGGAATTTTAAGACTTTAAATATGTATTTCCAAATTGTTCTCTAGAAAAAAAATACAGATTCACTCTTTTACAAGTGATATTTCTACATTCTTTCTTCTACATTTGGGTATTTTGTGTGTGCGTGTGCGTGCACACGTACGTATGTGTATGTGTTCTTGAACCTTAGGAGTAATATAGGTTACAGTTGCATCCTATTGTTTCAAAACATAAACTGTTTTATTTATTACCAATTTTTAAAAATATTTTTATTGGCTACTTGCATTTTTTTTTTTTTTTGCATGAAGTGCCTAATGTTTAAGGGTTGACACATTTTTCTGTTGGCGTCATCATCCCTGGCCTATTAACTCTCATTATTTATTAAGCATGTTAGCTTTATATAAGTTATACGTTTTCCTCACTTACGTTTTGACTGCAATTTTATTTGCAGTAATTTTTGGTATTGAGAGAGTTTGTCAAAAATTTTGGAACCGAGTCTTACTCAGCTTGTGTTTCCTCCTTTGTTAATTATGCTTCAGCAGTCTTCTCACCTCCCGAGTCCTCCTAGAATGTTGTCCTTTTACTGTTCAGCTGTTCGATTCTTCCTGGTAGCTAACCTCCTTCGTTGATTGATGAGTTTATCTGTTTCCTACTGTTCTGGACGCCACTTTGATCGTGTTCTGTAAACTTGCAGTGTCTCGGGATGGGAGCTCTCTTCTCCCCTGTCCCGTTGACCGGATCCACGCCACACCCCATCAGGTTACTTCTGCAAGTTTTGAACTAACCTTTAAAGTCTGGCAGAAGAGGTCTTTCAGAAGGAAAGAGGGGTGGAGAGGACTGGTTTGTGGGTGGCATTGGGAAGTGAAGCCTGTCCTGTCACACCCGTTCCTTCTGTCCCCAAGGAATGGGAGGCACCAATTATCAGGGGAGGTAGTCCGTTTTCACTGGTGGTGAAAGGATGTAAGAAAAATAACACTAATAGTCAACAGTTATGGAGAGCTTGCTGTCGGCCGCGTGCTGCTGCCGAATCACTTATATTGTCGTGTGGTCCTTGCAGAGTCCTGAGGCGGGGAGAAACCCCAGCCTCATACTCATACAGGGGTGGCGTCACTTACCACAAGTTCACAGTGTGGGCCGAGGCTCACAGGGGCCAGCCCTGTGAGCTTGTGCTCTGGGAAGTGGCCAAGATGGCAGGGATGCGTGAAGCTGGGGGGTTATCTGACCTCAGGGTGATATGGGCCACTCCAGAATCGTGGCCAGGACCAGTCCCTGTGGCCGTGGGCTTCCAGGGTCTCCACAGCTTAGCTGAAATGATCGTATTTGGCTACAGGCCCCAAAAACCTGGTCTCTAGGAGTCTGGAGGCTGAGCTCTGAGGGGTGTCCAGGCAGAGAGGAGAGTGGCCTTGTTAGGGAGGCAGCTGCGTGTGTCCCAGAGGTCCCATGAAGGCGTCACCCCAGGGGCAGAGGAGAAAGGCCCACAGTGCTGACAGAGAGAGAGAGCTGCCTGGTCCCCGGGGCTCATGAGGGCAGAACCAGGTCAGAGCATCTCAGTACACCTCTCGGTGGTTCTTGTGTGTGACCCCCTGACTGACTGGCAGCCATTTCTTGAGGAGGCACGTTCCAGCAGGTGCAGTGGAGGGAGGCCCCAGTGATGCTGCAGGCCGAGACTTCAGAAAGGGCTGGTTCTTAAACACCTACTTTTGCTTTTCAAATGAGTTCCCTGTCAGAGACATCAGTGACTGGATTCTCACGTTTCACTTTTATGTGCATTTAACATCCCAGCATGTAATTAGAGCACATTACTAGATAAGCTCACTTGGGCCATATTTCTATGTTGTGATAATTACAAAAGTCTCCACAAACCTTTTACCAGCTCTTTTGACATGTTTCAGGGTTTGTTGACAATAAGAAATACATCTTACATTGTGACGCAGTGAGTGTATGTGTGTGTGCATACATGTGCATACGCATATGTTTAATTGAAGTGAAATAATACTTATTAGGTGCATTGTTCCAATCTCTTGTCTTCTGTCCTTTTCTGTTTTTTAAAAAGTGCTGGTTGCCACTGACTACAGCGATTTCATGACCTGCCATTGGCGTGACTCACATTTTTTTAAAAACACCATCCTAATAGCATTGGCTCTTGGGCTGGTATTTGTGTCGTAACTCTCATCCCAGGTTAGCCCTCTCAGTGTAAAGGGCCTGAGTAAGCCCAGCAAGTATTTCCATGTTAAATCCATTCTCACTCCAGTCTCACATTGACTTCTAATTTTGCCCAATTGGAACGGCCACAGACTACTCAAGGAGCTGGTTAACCTTGCTGAGCGATGCCCAGTCGGTGAGCACCAGGAGAGCAGATTGCCCACGTGTCTCCCAGGCCGAACCCATCATTACAACTCTTGATTCACACCTTCCGTGCCTACCTTGAGAAAATATTTTATCTGGAATGTCAGTTTGGGGGGGCACTGTCCGCCAGAGTTCACCATTCGTTTTTGCCCGTTATTCATTTAGCAGACTATTATGAAGGAGGTCTCCACAAGAGGATAGGAAGATGCCGTTTAAATAAAAGGTCACCCAAGAAGGAAGGCTCTGAAATCAGGCAGCTGACGAAAGGGCTGGCGGGAAGAGAGGTTCCACTGCCAGGACCCTGGGCAGAATGCCGAGGGTCTGTCACAGGGACGAGGGTATGGCTTCTCCACCGTGGGGGAGCCTGTCGGAATCGCCCCAAGCAAGCAAGACAGACTCTAAGAATACTTTCCAGACTCATTTATGTAATATCAAGAGATCATTTGACTCCTTAATCCAGCAAATAGTAATAGTAATGACTTTCAGAGGGAAGAGACTTAAAATCTGGGTGTCACCCCCTTCCTGCCTCCCACGTCCCCACACCAGCCAGCCTGGATCAGTCTTTAGACCTTGACTGGAGATGCCTCACACTGTCTCCTCATTCCCACTGTGCTCCCGGATTGCACGACAGCATCCCTGGAGGGACAGCCACTTCCCTATGTGTTCCTCCTCCACCCCTGTCCCACACTGAGGCCAAAGGTTGCTTTCAGAAAATGCCAATTAGATTCTGTCGCTGCTTAGCTGAGAACCTTCAAAGGCTCCCCACTGCCTGCACCAAGATGTCCAAAGCCCTTGGCAGGGTCGGAGCCCTCCTCCACCAGCCAGCCCTGATCTGGATTCAGACAGCCTCCCCATGGCTCCCCACCACCCCAGACAGCTTCTGGGTTTCCAGAGGCACTGTGTGTGGCACCTGCCTGCCTTCCACAGAGAGGTTCTTCGGCTGGTAGTGTTTCCTCCTTCACCTACCCATCCATCTCCTAAACTTTCCATCCTTAGGATGCTGCCCTTAGAGTCCCTCTCCTTTGAAATCTTCCATATTTATCTGAGGCTGGGATCCCCTCCCCATCGTCCCCTTACACTTCGTCA
This sequence comes from Equus przewalskii, assembly GCF_037783145.1. Taxonomy (NCBI): domain Eukaryota; kingdom Metazoa; phylum Chordata; class Mammalia; order Perissodactyla; family Equidae; genus Equus; species Equus przewalskii. Next base: position 22,153,313 of record NC_091835.1, read on the forward strand.
ATTCCTTTATTAAGTTACCTGGCGTGTTGTATCAACTTTTTCTTGGGGGGATGGTGGACAGTGCCTATCTGGCTCTCCCGATGGACAGTGAGTTCCCGGAGAACTCAGGGTCCTTGACTTCTAGCCCTGCTGGCACGTTGAAATGCGGTCAGGTCTCCGTTGCAGAAAGTTTGCGTCATGATAAACATTGTTACTAATCAGTCTGTATGGAAGATTAAGGTAGAAAGGAAGGACTGAGTCACCGAATCTCAGAAAGACAAAGGAGGTGGCTGCTGACAGCCAGTCTGTGGCTGGAGAGACCCTTGCTGTCACCGTGATTATTAATACATTGTAACATTTTGGGGATTCCGCCATATTTTGTATGGTTGCCAACAAAATGTTGACAGTTGTATTGTGGTTAATAAATTCATTTAGATTTATAAGCATTGTTTACAGAACCTGTTCGCCTGCTGAAACTCTGACAGCATCTGTTCCTTCTTACTAATTAACTGCTAATTACGAATGAGCTTTGTGTGTTTGTCAGTGTAACTGGCTCATGCATTTTGTAAGGAACATTAACAAATTGATTTACATAGTGGCAAAGCAATCAAAAGAGTAAACTGAACAGCAAGCAGCTAAAGCCCTTTAGCCGGTTTCTGAATGAAGCAAACTTTGGATGCTATAAATATGGTCATAAATTTCCCGTTACCTTAATTCTTTAGTAAAGGTGCAGGGATCGAAAGCAACATAGAATGAGTTATCCTCCAATTAGAGAGCTGCAGCAGGTGGCCCCGAGTGCTCGTGACGGTGACCCAAGGACTCCATTAAGGAGTCGACAGGGGAGAAGACCCAAAGAAGGGGTCCCATGGGAAACGCGTCCGGTCTCATGTGGGGATGCTAAGATTGCGTCACATTATCACTTTACATACCAGCAAAGTAAACGTTTCAGCCAGAACACAGCAAGGTGCTTGGCCAGAAATTTGAAAGCCATCATCCATTGCATTTTTTTCTCCTCTTGGATTCTCAGATTTCAGCTACCTACAGGCGCACCTTGTTTTTAAGAGCTGGCATTTAAAATGAACCAGTTTAGATGGGTGATTCCAGAAGTTCAGGGCTCGTCAACTTTGCAGGGAGATGATGAAGGCAGCCCCCTGCTTTGCTGATAAGATGACCTGTTTGCATCCTCACAGCCCTGAAGAACCAAGCACCGTGGGGCTTTCTCGAAAGCAGCCTCCTTGGTTCGAGTTAAGGGACAGAGAAGGAGAACCAAAGTGAGAGAGATGTGAGGATAAAAAGAAGGGAGGAAGTGTGTTTACCCTTGAACGTTTGTTTTCATGGTTACCTCTACACATATTTCAGGATGCTGGTGTAACACTGGAGGTCATGAACCTGACAGGCAGATGGATAGTGAGTTAATGGGTTTTGAGTATAGCTCTTGGTTAAATGTGATAACAGCGTTACAGTGGGGAAAAAAAAGTACTAGTAAGTGTTTCCTGAGATGGAGTGTTTCATACAAAGGCTCAAAATGCACAGTGCTGGCATGAGCCTTGACACTGACGTTCAGGGGCGGGACTATCTGGAAGTGCAAAGATCTGAACTTTGGAATGAGACCCTTCTTAACCAGCTGTGCACCTCAGGCCAACCCACAACCCTCTCTGGACCTCAGTTAACTCGTCTGTAGAAAGAAATGATAGAACAACCTTCTTCCAGAGTTGTTGAGTGGGTTAAGAAGATAATAGATAACTCTGTAAAGCAGGTGGCACACAATGCAGCTCAGGAAATAGCAGTTACTGTCATCATCATGTCTGCGTTCATATAAAAGTATGTATATATATAAACATCATATATTCAGCTTTATTAGATCATAGTAGTTAGAAATCGGAGGAGATTCTCCTCTCTCATCAATACGTTTATTACTGTTAGTTTCAGATAAAGATAAAAAGTTTAAGCAAGCATAAAAATGGTAGATGGGGACTGCAGGCATCGGTGGAGTGGCAAAATTACTTTACAAAGTTGTAATGTTTATTTAGCATGTTTAATTGACAGCTGAGCCATCTGATGAATGTTATTGAATGGTACTGTTGATGAAGAACAGGCTGCCATTGGTGACTGTTTGCCTTCAAAATAATTTTGTTAAAAGTGAAAAAGAAATTACAGTATGTGCTGCATAAGGATGTTTCAGTCAAGGACGGACTGTGTATATGACGTTGGTCCCATAAGATCAGTACCATGCAGCCTAGGTTTGTAGTAGGCTGTACCGTCTAGGTTTGTGTAAGTGCACTCTGTGATGTTTGCACAACAGCAAAATTACCTAAAGAGACATTTCTCAGAATCTGTCCTTGTCATTAAGCGACACGCGACTGTATGTGCTCTAACATTTCCTATAGTAGGGAGGAAGAAATAGGATCCATGCTTTCTGAAGTATTCATTCATTCTTGCAATTTTTCCTATGCATCAGAGTTTGGAAAACGTCATTCAAAATAGTTTGCTCTAAAATGTTATGAAATAATTAAATTAACTACAAATTATTTCAGGCAGCATTTACTGACCATGTATCTGTTAGCCACCATCACTAGTTACAAAAAGAAACTGATTTGAATGAGATACAGGCTACACTCCAGGGACTCACAGCCCAGCAAGAAAGCTGGCTTGTCTCAGTAACTATAGTATGTATCAGACTCCACCAGACGCTGCAACAGAAGGTGCTGGGAGAGCCCCAGGGAGCATTCACTGTAGTTCTGCATTGTATGTGCTCTGTCCTCAGCTTTTGAGTGTTTCTCATAGATGACATTTCATGAACAGAAAGTCTCTCTCTTGGAACCTAATTGATTAAAGACTTTTCTTTTTAACGCACAAATTAGAAGTGAGCACAGTTTTTTGGACTTATACTGAAAATCCAGTTTCTGATTTTGCCATTCAAGAAGTTAAGTTCAAAATATAAAGCCTTTCTTTAAGCTACCTCCAATGAACAACGCATTTATTCAAGAGACACTCTGTCAATGTTTCAGTATTTAGCAAACTAACTATGTTGAATATTTAATGTGACAGAGGTCTAGATATCAGAAGACATGCACATGGTATTTTTCTCCCCGGGGGCTCAAGTCTACATTTAGTATGAAGCAATCTTTTGTGGAAAAAACTTACAAACAATAGGATGAGTTTGAGAACACAAAGCAGTTCTATTCCATTTAAATATAACACATGGGACTCAAAAAAGCCTTTGAACCAGTGGTTTTCCTTCTAGGAAGTACATTTTTCACGTCTCTGTGCACACAGACAGATACACACATATACTCCATCCACGGAGATTGATTAATTTGGTCTGAGTTGAATGTAGTTACCTATTTTCTAGGTGAGTCCCAGCCGAAGATCGTTCATCAGAGTCACCTGGAAGGCTTGCAAAGCCAGTAAAACATAAGGGAGGAGCCAGACTCCAAGCTTTCTGAATGGATTCTTCTGGGGATGGGAGGTTTGTTTCAAAGTCGTTTTCCCAACTATTCCACTTCCGCCCCATGAAGAACCACTATTGTAGTGGAACCGTAGGCAAGGGTAAGGAGGCTGCTGTTGCTTCCTGTCCGGAAGTCCTTGCAAAGGGGGTGTCTGTGCTTTCATACGTGAAATGGTTCCTTACTTGCAGATTATCATCATTTGGAAGACATTTTTGTAGCTTGATTTCCACTCAGAAATAGATGTCACCAGCACAGGATGAGATAAACTTATAAAGAATTATGAACTTCTTTTTAAAATGAGAAAGTCAATGGAGGGAGACAGCATAACCAGAAAAGGGGAAAATTAAAATCTGAAATAATTTATGAGCAAAATAATTTTCCAGCTAAGAGTATATTAGCTGTTTACTCAAAACATTGGAGAGGAATGTTTATAATCAGATCGTATTGTGATCTTTGGGGAATTCACCGTCTCCTTGCTGCCCAAGATTTTTGTTTTTCTCCTCCTGGACTTGGAGTTAGGTTAATATCAAGCAGATTCCCCAGAGCTGACACCCCTTTTTCTGGCCAGTCTTTCATAGAGTAAGCCGCTATCCAGTGGCCACCATAGCTTGAACCATTGTCATACCATTTAAGAAAAGTAATGGCTTAGAGACATAGGGCAGTGACACTGATGTTGGCAGAGTTCCTCTAGCCTATGTCCACCTTTGCCCAGAAAGAGTTGGAAACATCCCCTCTCTCTTCTGACCTCTTTCTTAGCCTCCTTTTCTGAGTCCTCCCTTTGGAAACCTTGCTGTGTGGTGGGTCAAAGCCCAACAGTCACTGGTCCAGGTTTTACTAGCAGTATTCAAGCATGATGTCCTTCTGCTTTCTGGCTGCAGAACGGAGCCCAGCAGTGGGACCAGGAGCCCCCTTCCGGGAAAGTGGGTAGAATAATAAAGTAAGTGAGAGCCTGGTGTACTTGTGAGGGTTGTGGCTACAGCAATGGAGAGAAGAGGACATATCTGGGAGATTTTCTGGAAGTAGAATGGATAGTACTGATTTGTTGATTAGATGTGGAGGATGAGGGAGGAAGAGGAAGGAAGAATGATGCTGAAAGTTCTGGCTTGGTCAGTTTCATAGAAGATGGCCCAGTCAAAGGATGAGAAGCAGAATGGGAGGAATGGGACCACAGAGGAAAACTGAGTGTAGGTTTAGACATCCTAAGTTTGAGGAACCTGTGGAATATCCAGAGCAAGCCATCCGGTGGATGTTTTTAGAGATGAAGGAAACCTGGGCTAAAGGTATGTATTTGGGAATCATTAGTATAGAAATGGCTATTGAAGATACGAGAGTATATAAGATCAAGGAATTGCACAGAATGAGAACAGAGGGCTAGGATTGCATCTGAGGAACATGAATGTTATAAGAATGGGCAAATGAAAAAGAGCCCATAGAGAAAACTGAGAAACAGGACCAGAAAAGCAAGAGAAAAACGAAGAGACTGTGCCGTCATAGGGGAAAAAGAACGTGGCTCTTTAAAGAGGGAGATAAGACAGGAAAAGGACTAAAAAGTATCCTTTGGTCCTGGCGACAACGAGGTCATCGGTGATGTCATTGAAGTGGTGCAGAGGAAGCTAGATGTCAGGCTGTTGAATAATGAGCAGGAGGGCATAATGCAGGCCAGTGAGTGTAGACAAGAAGCCTGACTGTGATGAAAAAGAGAAAAATAGGTCTCGAAGTTATTGATCATATGTAATAATAAATGATGCAGAATCAAATTGTTGTGAGTCCCTGTTCAGAAAAGAAGACCAGGTCTTACTCATTAAGAACACTGGAATAGACATACGTTTATTTTAAAATGTTACTTTCTTATCATTTAGCAGCTTATAAATAATCACCAGTGTTTATCAAGCAGTTATTATGTGATTTGGCTTTACATTTATGAATCCATTGACTTTCCACGGAGGGCTGATTCCTTCCAGACGGCTCTCAGCTTCTGTTGTCTTCTCTCATTGCTGAAAGAATAAATTATGTTAAGCATGCATCCCTTCTCACTGACTCATCCTGGTTTCATTCCCTCATGGTTTCCTGATTCCTCACCCATATACCCACCACTCTCTTCCTCCCTCAAAAGCTCTGGGTGCCGCTTCCCTCTGTTATTATTTGTGAAGTCTTATCTACACACTCATTGATGAGTTAGGGAACTTTGAACACTGAGTTAGCAAGTGTCGCCATATTTAAATCTGTGGTCACCACTGCCTGATGATGATGATGGTGGTGGTGGTGATGGTGATGATGATGATGATGATGATGGTGCTGATGATGGTGGTGGTGGTGGTGGTGGTGGTGGTGGTGGTGATGATGATGATGATTATGATGGTGATGGTGGTGGTGGTGTGGTGATGATGATGGTGATGATGATGGTGAGTGGTGATGATGATGGTGGTGGAGTGGTGGTGGTGGTGGTGGTGGTGGTGGTGGTGGTGATGGTGATGATGATGATGATGATGATGATGGTGCTGATGATGGTGGTGGTGGTGGTGATGGTGGTGGTGGTGATGATGATGATGATTATGATGGTGATGGTGGTGGTGGTGTGGTGATGATGATAGTGGTGGTGGTGGTGATGATGATGGTGATGATGATGGTGGTGGTGATGATGATGATGGTGGTGGTGGTGGTGGTGGTGGTGATGGTGATGGTGATGATGATGATAATGATGATGATGATGATGATGATGAAAGTGGTGGTGATGGTGATGCCTCCTCCTTGTACCTCCTGTTACAAGGCGCCACTACTGGGGCAAAGGTCTTTTCCTGGAAGCAGGAACTCCCTCCATGGTGGCCCTCCTCTGCATTCTCCTGGTGGTGGGCCTTCTTCCCAGTCTCTATTCCTTAGTTCAAGAACAAAGACTACATGTTCCAAAGCAAGAAAGTCATGCCAACTCACGAGCCACTGCAGCTTGAAAATGGGTTCATGCAGAGTGATTGCTTAGTCCCAGAGCACAGACCAGATGCTCTAGGACGAGAGTTCTTGACAAAGGCTCCATAGGTAGAATTCCGGAGCCCAAGAATGTGGACAGAGGAAATTCGTCTTGAGTTCTACTAACCTCAACTGAAATGTAGCATTTTCTTCAAATCTGAATATGGGCAACAACCCACAGTAGCAATAGCTGAATCTGTGACTTTGTCACCCACAAAATCGCGGCTGTTTCACTTCACGTGGCAGTTGTCACAGATAATTTGAGAGGTGGCTTACACTCTAACTAGTATTTGGAAGTATGGTAGGTACTGCATCTTCCGCTGGATCTTACTTAAAGGGTTAGTAAATAGGCACGTTGTTTATGCCACCTACCACAGACATTTTAAAAATATTTTGATTACCGTATTTCAGTTTATGTGGTTCTTTTGTATTCCTGTGAATTTAAAGACGTTATTCTTAGAAGGGATCCTTTGGGAAGTGCCACGAAAGACCCACCCATCCACAGCAGCCCTCCCTCTGGGTTCATCTTTTCCTACCCTATCGGTTCTATACATGGAAAGTGTTTTCATCTCATATGTAAAGCTTTATATAAAATTGAGAATACGTGTCTTCAAAACTAAATGGAAATGTTTCTTGCCCTGTTGTCCCCCTTCTTGGTTTTCACCCTCGAGCCCTTTAGGGTCAGTAGGGTCAGATTAATCTGTGAGTCTCTCTCGATGCCCCCGGTGCCCCCCACCTCGGCCTGCAGCACCCATCAGCCCACCTCCACCCTTGGGGGTGACCTGAGCTCTTGGCTCCGTCACCCTCCAGCCTCTGGGTCTCGCTGACCCCCGTCCCCTCTGTCTCACCTGGACTCTCTCTCTCCTTCTCCTCTCTGTCTACTCTTCCCACTCCCATTGGACTCTCCCCTCCTCTCCTTGAGGACACTTTAGAATTGATCCTCATGCCCCTACAACGCATTAACATTCGTTGCTTCTCCGCTCCGTGCAGTCTGGACGGCGCCACTCTCCCGGTGGAACTGTACTTTCTGTGGCCAGGGAGTGACATTCTATTTCCACAAAAGGGATGCCCCTCACACAGCCTGACATCTCGCCAGCGTGTTGAAGCTGCTTCCCCATGTGATGCTCTTTCTTCCCTGGGATTCCTGCACCTCGCCCTCCGTTCTCCGCTCAGGACCTCTGGCTGCACGTCTTTGCTGGCATCACCCTCTCCTGCTCCATCTTACCCAGTAAACATCGTGATCTTTGGGCTTCCAGCTTTTAGCACCTCTCTCCTTGAATCAGAGATCTCTACTTTTAGGCCTACCAACTCCCCCAAGATCCATAGACTTTGGGGATCTCTCTGATCTCTTAAGTACCATTCCCTGTGGGACCTTTCTGCCTGATCCCAGGATGTCAGTAGACAGCGCGGGCTTGGGTTGCCTGTGGCCATATGAATAAACGTGTTTAATGCAGGGCTTGCAAAGACAAATGCACTGTAGGGCCAAGCCACAGTTTCAATGAGTCCACTGGGTGGGGTTAAGGGTTTCGCTCACGGGGCAACGGCTCCTCCCCACCGATACACCTGTCACTCACTTCCATGCCCCTCACACTCTCTGGCCCCCCTGGTCCCAGATGGTCCTAGTTTTTAAAGGAAGCTAGGAATCTGGGTTTGCACGTCAAATCTTGTCCTTTTTAAATGTTGGCAACTGATTCTAAAGAATGGTAAGCGCTTGTAGGGGCTGATGTAAATGCTTCTATAGGCTGGAAATGGGCCCCCAGTCCTGGGGGCAGAATCTCTGCCTCAGACCCCTCCGCACCTTCCCAAGAAGCTTGAGCATCTCAGCACAGCATTCCAGGCCCGGCTTGCCCTGTCTCTGTCCTGCTGTTCCAGCTTCTGTCCCAGCCTCTCTGTCCCACCCTTGCCCCTAACCCATGTCCCCAGGCGTGTGTGCTGCCTCACTGTATGTGCCCTTGCACACAGCCTTTATTGACCATCGCTCCTCCACCTGGCTCATCCTCCTCACCCAAGACTGGCATCTGGGCTGCCTCCCTTCAGGAACCTTCCTGGCTTTCCTTTCCATGGCCTTCTGAGCAGGAACCTCATAGCGCTCGTCATCCCGGGTGATGATAACTGATTATCTTTTCCGCCTCCCCCATTAGACCGTGCTGCTTGTTTGGGCAGCACTAACAGCTTATTGTTGCAGGCGTCCCAGGACCTAGCAGGGATCTGGCCTGGTGGCAGGGCTCGGTTGTCAGACAGTCTACAAGGCAACATCCCGGCCATGGGACCTGCGTTATGCCAGGCAGATTGCCTGAACAGGAACAGAAACATGCCCCAGGCTGAAGCTTAGTCCCCAGTGCCGGGCTGGTCGGGGAGCCTCAGGGGCAGCTAAGAGCTGGGCTGTCCCAGGATCTTGGAGGGGGCCAGCAGGGAGTATAGGGGTGGTCACTAGACCCCCAGCCACATGCTAAGTCAGAGCATATTGATGGTGTGTTCAGGGGCACCTGGAGCCAAATCAGACCTGGTACCCGCTTCCGTGAATGCAGTTACTCCAGACATTCCAGACAAAAGCGTGCTGCACCCTGACGTTCCGTAATAGAAAAACGGCCTATGGAGGAGGCTCGGCAAGCTGGGCTGACCCTCGGTCTGGGCTTCCTGGGGACGCCCTGTCAGGGTCACACCAGCTACCCTGGCCCTGCCAATCTATAAGGAGCCTTTCCTTCTCATTCCTCCTTTCCTGAACCCCCGGGTCTGCTTGTCTATCTCAGTGACATCCATGGAGTCACCCAAGTCAAGAACCTGGGGCTGTTCCTGGTCTTGTGTGTTGTCCTTCCCCACCCACTCCTGGACAGTCACCACATCCTGCCCACTCATCACCTGAAACACCCGTCTAGTCTCTATGCCCTCTGCAGGTGGCCTGCTCCGTTGCGCTGGTGCAGCCCTGGTGCTCCTGGGCACAGCTGAGATGAGGGTCCACCCCGCTCCTTTGCTCAGCTCCCCCACTGTTGGATCCCCTTTGCCTGCTCACCTGCCCGTCTCCTGGCCGACTGTGCAGGAGGGAGTTTTCACGGCATGCTGACTGCTGTCCCTAGACAACTCTGCTTGCCAGGTGGCCTTTGGCTGGTATCTGGGAACCTGGATTTCAGGAGAGGGCTCCCAGCGTCCCCGGAACTGATGGGAAACCCCTCTCTGTGCCTGCGCTGTTGGTGCAAACAGTGTGGTTCACGCTGAGCACCCGCGTTTCTCCTGGGAGTCTGGAACCTGGGTGCGTGCCAGGCAGAGGGTGCCTACGTGACCGGCGCCTTGTAAAAACCCTGAGTGCTGAGTCTCTAATGAGCGTCTCTGGTGGATGACACTTGACACATGTTGTCACAGCCTGTTGGGGGAGGAATTAAGTGCGTCCCATGTGAGCGCATCAGGAGGGAGTCCTGGAAGCCTGCACCTGGTCTCCCCTGGACTTCACCCCCTGTGTCCTCCTAGTGAGTTATTGACCTGGGGGTGGTTTGGGGGACCACCAGCACACTGAGTCTTTCAAGACTAAATCCTGCCTGTTTTCTAGAAAACTTTATTTCACTATATGCTCAAACTTACTTTGCATCACAGTTGCCATGTTTTATCAAAATGGTTTATATAGGTGTGTTTCTCTCCTGAAGCCTATGAGTTTGAAGGAGGCATCCTATTAAACAGTTTGCTGGACAGTTGGAAATTTGGATCTAGGACTCAGAGGAGAAAGGAGATTTTGAAGAAAGCCATTTGTAAGTTCCTACCCTGAGGCTTATAGACGCCTCCCCTTGAAACTAGATGGAGTGTGAGAGTTTGTGACTACATCTTCTCAGGGGAGCTTCCACAGTTTCCCAAAGGGCTGTGGCTTTCCCCTCTCCCCACCCCAGAAAGTCAAAAACCACTGATGATCGACATTGCCCAGGTTGAACGTGTTAACCAAAATGACAGGAGGCTGTCACAGAGGCAGCGGTGGGCATCACGCAGGCGGACCAGCGCTCTAGGGCTCAGCAATGTTTTGAATCGAGAGCTTGAAAGAAGGAACATCTCCTGAGACTTAAGGTTCTGAGAACGGGTGCCTGTAGGAATGGTGGTTCTTCTGACAGAATTGGAAACTGAGGAAGAAAAGACAGTCCTGTTCAGGAAAAAAAAATCATTGCTTTCAAAAGGAAACTGGAACAGAAAAACTCTCGTCATCACTTTTTTTCTCCAGATGATGGCCATTCTGACTTTTTACCCTGTCCCCAAATTCGGTACCCTATTTCCATTTGCACGACTCTTGCTTTCTATTTCGTCCAAAAGAAAAATGATTTGCTGTGAAAGCGATGTTGTTGCACAGTGTACGTACTCCATATTAAATTCATAAGGATTGTGAACCCCTTCATAAATTATTTAGCTTGAAGTTCATTCTGTATAGAAAATTACATCTTTGAAAAGATATGACAGGGTTAAAATGAATCAGATTTATCGTAAAACTGCTCTAACCATAGTAATTTAATCTGTCATTTTATCAAACAAGAAAAATTTTCAGTATTTTTGAATACTCATAACGTCAGTAGTACGGCTGGCATTCCTAAAGAGATCGTTTCTCCCTTTCCCTTCTGCTCCTCCATCCTGTCACATGCCTTTCTGTGTTCGTTTGCCAGACACTGACTTTCCTATGCCGCGCCTGATCGTTGTGTCTTGTCTAAAGGTGCAGCCTTGGGCACCCCCCTCGGTAGAGCTCTACTCGTTGTTTTTTGCTCCTGAGGAGGGCAAAATCCCCATGAAGTAGTCTAGTTCCCAGTGTACATTTCACATCATCAAAAATAGAATTTGGACTTGACCAGGTGGCTTCCTTTAAAGTTACTTCCCACTCCAGGATCAGAAGGTCCTGGAGTTCCACAGTCTGGTCAATACAATGGGCGTGGGGAGGCGAGGTTCAAACCGTTGACATAAAACCATTTCTGGTCTATCGTATAAAACCTGCCCATGTCTGTTCACCTATCAGAGTTACCTAGTGGCGCTAGGCCTGTTCAGGGAATGGCCATGTCGTCATATCTCTCCTCGCCTGTCCCCCAGCACAGCACCTGGGACAGTCTGTTCTTGGTTAATGAATAATGGATAAAGTCATGCTCACAGGCAAATAGCTCCCGACGCGGAGAGCGGTTACAGTGCCTATGCCATATCAGAGCGTGGTTTTAAAAAAGAGGAAAATAATGACTGTCTCAACAAAGATCTGGATTTAGCAAAAAGGGGAAATAATTCACAGTGAAAATAATAATCCATTGATTGTGATGTCCATCATGAGATCATTACTCATGAGAATAATACTGTTAATGTAGTTTGCTTGTAAGACACTATTTTCAGAGTTCTTTGATATTTTCCAGATCCTCCTATGTGTGTGTGTTGAAACGTACTTTTGCACATAACACACAAAGTTTTCCTGATCTCTTAACGAGTATCGTGAGGGAGAACATGCAGTCGCATCTTGATAACTTATTTCTTTAACTTCTTTCCCTAGCCTGTAAATATTTGGGAGAGTTTCTCTCATTTGGGCCCTTAATGGTTTTGCAGTGCTGGGGAGGGTTTTAAGAGTTGTATCCATGGCTGCTTTCTCCTAGCCCCCAACCCCACCACCCCCTCAATGATTGGGGTCTTCACCGCACGGAGCTCCGTGTGCATGTGTATGTTTTAGGAGTCTCCTGGCCGTGTTGTTCCTTAAAGCTCTAAGTAAAAATGACTTTGTGCCGTGGTGCTATGTTAAATTGGCTGGTTAATTCTGGTGTTATTTACCCTGTAATTCATTAGTTTCACCCCACCATTGGCAGCTGACAGGCTGTAATTTCACGCCTTGCAATAAAAGATGTCTCATAATCTGCTTCATTTAGCAGCAAGAGAATTTAATGAAATTAACTGCAGTCCTAATTATGCCAGTGAATTCTAAAGACTGCCATCAAGTTTCCCCAGAAAAAGGGCGAGGTCCACCTCGTGAAGGATTTAGAATATAATTTCCTGGGAAAAGTTGCAAATGTCTTCCTTCTATTGGCCAACAAGGGCCAATTATGACTACACATATGACTATAATTAACTGGTTTTTCTCTGAATGTCTCGCCAAGTATTCATTGTTTCCAATCAAATTGAAAAAGCGATCTTCTATTGGAGTGGTGCTGATGATGTCAATAAGCTCACCGGAAGTTCTCCATCAGCGGTCTTTCATCCTGTGCTGGTCCACGGCGGAGGTTTGCGCAACACCACAGCTGGGTAGCAGGTTGTCACCTTGTGACGATGAGTTGTCCTGAGTATACCAGGATGGTACCCTCCTTCTGCCCTGTCCATTCAAAGCTCAGCCTCTGGGCCTGCACTTACCTCTGGCCTGCCCACTTCCAGCTGTTCCCTGACCGGCTTGGAGTCTCCATCTCACCTGATCCCTCGCCCCGCCCTCCTCCAGGACACAGGGTCTTTCCCTGCTTCACGTTCCATCCCCCACGTGGCCCCCGCGGGAGAAGAAGACGTGTTCTTGGCACCCGATGCGCCCCTCTTCCCGTTCCTTGTGTCGCGAGGCGCTCGCTCTCCCTGAAGTGCGCCACCTCCCCATGCACACCTTTCCCCCTCGCCTTCCACTTCTCACCTCAGTCTCCTTCGCTGCCTCTGTGGTGGAGGCCAAGGAAGGGAAAGACAGTGAGAGGTGCTGATGCTCCCAGAAGGCCCAGGCTTCCCCGTCATCCCACCCATCGCCCGTGGATGGCATGCACGCCCGTCCCCATTCCTGCCTACCTCCGTGCCCCCACCCCTGGGCCACCGTCATCAGCAGCCCCTCTTTACGATGCACAGACAACAGCAAGCAGCACTGGAGCTAATAACCCGACCATGAAGAAAACACAAGTCACTGCGCGTGAGCTGACAGTGGAGACTCAAGAAGAACCACACGTTGTAACCCTGCCCAGCGAGCAATTCAAATGCAGCCCTGAGAAATTGTTTATTTCAGTATGACAGAAACATCAGCAGCACAAGTTATTAACCGCTGCCTCTCTTCCTAATCTCTCTTGACAAATGAGTGACGTTTGTCAAGTTCTACAAATAATCACCTGCCGGGGGCCGTGACCTGGCTCCCTTGGTCCCCTGCACCTGTGCGTTGTGAGCTCCATATAGAACTCTCCACGTGGCAGATGGGCACGTGTGAACGTTGGCAGTGAAGTCATTCTGGCAGCTTGTGTGGACGATGGAGATGAGGCATTGCTGCTTCTCTACTTGAGGCTTCTGGTGGGGAGGGCTTTGTAAAGAAACATGTTGGGACAACTTAGAACAGCTGCCGTGTATTCTCAGAAAAAGAGCCGCTTTGCAAATCGTCGTGTTCGTGATCGCCCTAAATCTTCGCACTGTCCCCACACGATGGGCGTTAGTTGAAAAGATGATGATTATGCTGTGAAGTTGGGGAGTTCTTGATCCACCCCACTTCCCACTCATGTCACGGCCATTCCATGGGGTGTGTGTGTTCGCAGTTCCTCGTCCATTTGGGGACCATGGCCTGCACTGGGGAGGCGGGTGACTAATCTGGCCAGGGATGTTTAGCAAGTCAGTGGCAGTGCTGTGCCCTGGCCCAGGGTTTTCCACTATGCACAGGCTCCCTGAACACAGTGTGTCCCCCTAACTCCCCCTTACACACTCGATAGAGGGGACGCTCACACAGTGTTGGCTGAATGGGGGTTCACAGGACTCTTCCAGGTCCAGGTAGCCCCTCAGGAAGGCTCTTGGCCCAGGAAGAAGCCAGAAGACCTGATCTCTAAGTGTCCTCCCAGCTGGTTGGCCTTGGGCCCGCCAGCCAGCCTCCCTAGGATCTCCGAGTTCATGGTCTGGCCTAGAATGCCAGGAGCCAGTGGTGCTCAGAAGCACCCAGACCATCAGTGTTGAATATGTACGTAAGCATCCACAGGGGGCTCCTCCCTCACAGCCAGGAGGGAAGAGGCACTCCATGAGCAATGTGGGGTTGGGCTTGGAGGGCACGCAGAGGTGAATGTACCAGGCAGGGTCAGCTCATGGGAGTGGCAGAAGCAGCCCGACCTGGGCTCCCAGGCCTCAGTTCCCCATCCCCACCCCACTTTCCTTAAACGTCACCCTTCCACGGATGCCCCATGTGGGGCCGGCAGGGGCATGGAGGTACGACGCTGGTTTCGAAGACAAGGTGTGCTGTATCCTCTTGTCGCTGCCTTACCAGCAGCATCCCTCAGTCTCCTCACCTTGGAGTGTTTGCATCTGGGGCCGGGATGCCTGGGGCAGCGTGTGCTGGGCTCATCTCCAGGTCTGCAGCTCCGAACCTAGGATGTCAGCCCCAGTGCCCAGCGCCCTGAACCGCCTGTGAGGCCGCCACAAAGTGCAAGTGCGGGAGCACACGAACAGAGGAAGAAAGGCCGGGAGCGCTTCCACATCGCTTTTAGGAAAGCTGGGGGTTCTGGTAGCCTCCTGCTAGGGAAAGAAAGCTAGCCGGGTGTTTGCACGCACGCCGAACACATCCCAGCCGCAGTGCGCCAGAGGTAATTTTGGCGACGAGCAGTAAGGAAACCTGAAGTATTTCTCTCCCAGACCCTCCCAGCTTATTAAAAGAACTTATAGACATGAAAATACATTAAAGTGGGCAAAGCGGAGAGGGTGAAAGAGATTAACAACCTTCGCTGAATAGAACCTATTGATGAAAAGGGCCTGTGAGCCGCTGCCGACTCTGCATCAAGGTGCCAGGAGCTGACAAAGAAGGTCAGGCCTGTCCAGAATTTCGGGGGGGAGGGTGTGGAAATTTATATTTAAAAATAATAAATGCCCGGATGTTCATTTCTTCCTTTTTCCCCATGGGGGAGATTTCCTTGGAAGGAAGAAAAATGCATTTGGCAGCCGATCGCCCAAATTTTTGCACCCAAATGAAAAGATCTGCTTAAAATGCAGCAGAGACAAGAGAAGCTGTGCAAGCGGCGTGTGTGTGTGTCACGTCTATTGTCTAGGCTGGGTGTTGCTTTTTAATGCCGGGGCCCAGCATGGGAGAAGGGCCCTCCTGGCGTGCGACAGAGGGTGCCTCAGCCGGAAAGGGGGCACCCCCAAATTGGCCAGCTTTTGACACCAGCGCCTGGCAGGTATGGGCGACTTTGGAGATCTTTTTAGGAAATGGCATGTTAGGGGGTGTACATCGGAGCAAGCATGCTGTGTGCAAGAGAAAGTTAGCCGTCAGTCAAGTTTTATCTCTTAATGAATAGAGACTGCTGAAGTAAGGATTAGGTAATTGAGTTTATAATTAATTAGCCATAACCCTCATCAGATAAAGCAGTTGTGAGGAATTTTTTTTTATCTCCTTTCTCTCCCCAGGGCCTGCCCTTCTTTGTCCTTGCACTGACAGCCAGCACTTATCTCGGGGCCGCTGGAGCCCCGGCCGTCAGCCCTCCCCCGGCCAGCGCCGAGGGGTGGTCAGCCGAGCCCGCATTGTGCTGGCAGGTCCGCAATCAGCCCAGCTGTCCGGCCGTGATGAATTAGCGGTGGGAGTCAACACGGAGGTGGACTCCAGATCGGCCGATAGCGGGCGGGCTGCCGCTGTTTGTCCCGGCTTCTGAGAGACCTTTGACACCTCTCAACAAAGAGGTTACAGAAGATAGAGGTGGAAAAGTGGAAGGCTCCTCAGAAAGTTGGGCAACTTACAAAAGACCCCTTAATTTCTATAGCTGGGCAATTCACTCCACAATGGAGGGAAATCAATGAGAGCTTACATTCTTTCTTTGAGGAACCTTTTTTTTGAATCCCAATTATTGGAGCTGTGCACGTTTGCGGTGCAATCCATGGTAAAAATGTAAGGCATTAAAATCAAAGATTGCGGGAAGGGATTCACCCCTATTGCACTTGACAGGCTGTGTGGGGGAAGAAAATCTACTCTCTTGAAAGACTAGAAATCTTATGATTTAGGCAAGGTAAGCGTGGAATTTTTTAAGGAACAAGGTTGTGACTTTCTTGCTGCTTACAATGCTGAATTAGAAAAATTCTGGACTTGTAATGTCAACTTCCATGTGATTGTGCGTGTTTCTTTCTAATTAACCCCCAGGCAGGTACAGATAAATCTCTCACTACTCCAGGGATGTGGCAAATCAGAGGATGTGATCTTTCTCTCCATCCGCAGTCGCTGTCTATTTCAGATCGTCCAGGCGACGAGTTTGTTTTTCTTTCTTAGCAAGACCAGGTATCACTTTTCAAGACGCTGTAACAATTATTGGGAGATCCAAGGCCAGAAGGTTTCGCCAGACAATATGACTGAATGATGATTTGGGATGTTAATGAAAATTTAATCAGACCGAATATATTATTCAGCCTCATTTATAGAGTAAAGTGTGGTAAGTGCGTTTACAAGTGCTGAGATTTATAGAACAAACGAGTCCATTTTTGTGAGGAGTAAGATGAGAAACCCACAGACTGAGGTATCCTATGGGGGAAAGAATGGTTGTTAGCTTGGTTGGGGTTTGGTAAGAAATAAATGTAGACTATCCTCAGAATGAATTTGGGAAATACCGTTATTAGCAAAAATTCCTAGTAAATTCAGCCTCCCTTCATCAGCTTCCAGTATAGAAATACTAGATGCTGTAAGTGAGCCATCCCAATGACTCCAATTTTTTAAGGAAGCAAATACAGTAAAGCCTGTATTGTAAGAGCCAGTTCTGGGCTTTCTTTGGGAGAAGAGAAAGGAATTAGATGCGTAGGTTCATACAATGATTGAGAGCAAGATGAGGAATCTAAATTACTCAGATAGAGAAAGTAGAACTGCCCGCTTGACCAGAATTCTTGGGGTCACCTCCAACAAACCCAGTGAGAAAACCAGTGATCAAGCCTTGTCAACTCCTGTCACAGCTGAGACAGTTTAGACCCAGTTCCTTGTTCAAGGTCAACAGATAGAGAATATTGCCTTGAGGAGACCACGTTCCTTCTCTGCTTCCTGTTGAATCGTGCATCGTGGCCCCATCAGCCAACCACATGGCACAAAACAGAGGGTGCCTCCTTCCTCCCTCCTTCCCTCCCATCCCCTTAGGTGGGATGTGAGGTCTGTTCTCTTAGTGGTGTCAGATGGACCACTCTTGCCAATTTCGCTTCCCAGCTGGTTATTCTTCGCAGAGGCTGGGGCCAACTGATTCCTTATGCCACCTTCAACTGCTGTTGTAGATGCGAAGTAACAGCCATCTCACCAGCAGCTGATTTAGATGCAGCCATAGCCGTAGACAGACTCCGCAGCAGTTAGCTCAGGGCCTAGAGACATGGAGGGGAGAGGGAACTTTGAATCCAGGTCAGCCTGGTGCCTGGTCCTGCCGCATCCATGAATTAGCCATGATTTAGAGAAGTTTCTTCGCCTGTGTGAGCTTTACTTGCATTATGTTAAGCCGTGGGTTATCATGCTGAATTAGAGGAACAATAGATAGCCTCATGGTCGGATCTCACAAATGGCTGGTTATCCTCCTGCTTCACTTTCTTACCATTATCTTCTTTTTCATAGGGAAGTTAATGGAGCAAATTATGAGAAACACTTCTTTGGTCATCCTTATTTTTGGAGCCAGTATCGTAAAATAGCTCTGAAAGTTTGGATCCTTTCCATGGCTGTAGCCCAGGGTTTCTGATCAGCTCTCACTCTGTGACCTATTCATCCAGAGAGGATGCTCCAGAGGAGGCCTTATCTTTCAGTCTTTCTGTCTATATTGTTACTTTGGAAATCTCAACGTCAGTTCTTTTAAACTAGGAGGGCTAAAGGACCCTTACCTAATTTTGTGAAGGAAAAGAAAAGCAGAAACGGTTTAAGGGAAAAAACATATGTGACATTCAGCAAACCAGTGGTCTCAAGCCTACCATGTGGAAACGTGCCATTGCTGACACGTGTGCTGCTCTGCATGGGCGTGGCATGAGGACAGGGAGTGGAAGATCTGACCAGCTCGGTGGCAGGTAGAAAGTCCACCTGGAAGATGGTTACTTGGACGTATCACGGGGTTAATAACAGTGTGGCAGGCATTTCAAATTCAGTCATAATATAGTTATTGAAAATTAAATGTCGACTGAAATTCGAAGTTCTCTTTGCTATCCTCTATTTAAATGTCTTTGCTACTTTTTAAACATAGTTCTTAAGTCAATTACAGATTTATCATTTTTCAAACCTACTTCTAAGCTTATTTTGCCTTGGATATATATTTAAGTTGTAAAAGTTGAGTTATACTAAATTCAAGGAGTGACTCTAGGTTTAATCCTAAATAGAGTGCAGCCTACCTTTCCTTCAGATTCGTTGCCCTGCACTTTTGGTTTTTAATGTAAATGCACATCTGCTCATACCTGGTTCTTCTTACCTCCTCGATGCTGGAAGAACCAGGAGGCCTGAGCAACCCCACTTAATTCAAGTCAGAGGACATGCGATTGAATCGGAGACGGGGTGCTGGTAAATGGATGATCAGGCAAATGGGTAGGGAGGGGACATCCTTGACCTTCCTGCCATCGAGGCATGGCTTGTTGACCCTTTGGGGTCTCCTGATGTGTAGAGGCTGCTGCATTCCCAAGAGGTCAGACTTGTCTCAGAAGGACCCAGAATATTTTACATTTTCGTCTTAATTTAGCATCACTGAGGCTGTCGCTCATTCTCTTAGGTTTGTTCCAATCCCTAGAGACTCACGCAGAATTGTTTGGGTTATGCATATGAGAAAATGCACCTCACCTGGTGTCAGCAAGGAATGGACTGACTGGCTCACTGAAGCGGGGGGTTGACCCCAAACTCTGCCATCAGGAGACACTTCTTGGCTCTGATCTCCGTGGGTTGGGACCATCATCCCACCCTATGCATTCTCATGCTGCATGCACTGAAACCCGGCGCTTGAGGTTCATGTCCTTTCCACATCTAAGCCAGTGGTAGACCCGACTCAAACAGAAGTCTCAGAAATGGTTCTCGTTAGCTGTGAGCAGCCCCACGTGGACCACCTGTGAGTCCAATACTGAACCGGTCCCTGTGACTTGGGGGACAAAATGTGCAATGACAAGGCCATCTGTTGACCCTGAGTACCCAGGCCGAGATGGGGAAGGGTGAATTTTCCATGCAAAATCAGAAAGCTGTGGCAATGAGACTAGGGATTGGTTGCAGGACAGCCACCAATAAATGTCCCCTCCCTGAGTTACCATTAAATTTCAGAACCACCTGCTCAAGGTGACACCCTGAAGACCTCCTGCAAGTAGGGCTGGGTTCCTGCCGTGAGCTCTGGTATCCGAGAAGCCCCTAGGTTCCTGTGGTGTCTGGTCGGGCACGGTCAAGGTGGGAGCAGAGCGTGAAGGGGCACTGCTGTAGATAAGCAGAAAGATACCCACACTCAATCACACCCTATTTAATGGGCTCAGATTTGTTTACGTGGGAGCCAGGCGTTCCACGTGGAGTACCCTCCCTGGAGCCCACCCACGTTCAGTGAGCAGTCAATACCCCGGTTGACCTCAGTGAGAGGTGGAGCATTCCTGGGGTGCTACTCTTGGGGCCTTCTCTGAGCACCTATAAGGAGACCCCAGACATGTTTCCCTGCCGTCTCCTGTCCCGTACCTCTGGGTTGCTCAAGGACATCTGTCAAGAAGCGTGCCACCCTTCTTGCAGATGCTGCTTTTAAAACAAACTATGAGAGTGGACGCCCACAAAAACATGACCACGTTGCATAGCTGACACACCCCGTGCGTTTCTCCACGTAGGCACCATACGGCAATGACACGGGACGTGCCTCCTCGGTTTGCCAGCTAGCTTTTGGATAGTAGCAAATACAAGGTCAGTTGTTTAAGACAAGCATCCTCCATGGATGCCCGTAGCTGATTTCCAAGAGTTCAGCGTAGATGTCATTTGAGAATTGATTCGGTATAAAGAAAGGTTCTCTGGTTAAAAGCACGAAGAACCCAGAAGTCTGCGGAAGTTCATCCTAAAATTTGCCTTTTGATCTGTGCCATGCTTTTTGCTAGATTGTTCGAATGTATTCGGTCAGTGTAGCTACTCTCAGCGCTGCTGCCTGGATGATCTTGGGGAATTTTCATTGTTCTGGCAGAGGACTGGATGATTGACAAGACATCATGACTGTACATCCCTTACTTTAGTATTGCCATTTGGGGAAAATGCTTACTTAATTGCTAAAACCTTTAACTTTGTATAAATTCAAATTGAACATCATTCAGACTACATAGCACTCTTTAACAAATTCCATCATCAACATTACTGGAGAAAGGAGACTTAAGTTGGCCAGATAAAATTATAATTCATTGAATTTTTCTTTAGTTGGTAAGCAAATTACTGTCCATCACTCCAACACATTTTATGCAGGGTTTTTGTAACGTTAGTTAAAAAATGAAAAGATGGGAGTCAGCCTAATGGCTGAGTGGTTAAGTTCACACGTTGCGCTTCAGCGGCCTGGGGTTGGCCAGTTCAGATCCTGGGTGCAGACCTAGCATCAGTTATCAAGCGATGCTGAGGCAGCACCTCACGTAGTGGAACTGGAAGAACCTACGGCTAGGATATACAACTATGCACTGGCGCTTGGGGAGGGAAAAAAGGAGGAAGGTTAGCAACAGATTTTAGCTCAGGGCCAGTCTTCCTCACAAAAAAACAAAAACCAAGCAAAAAAAATATGAGAAGATAATGCCATAGAATATGAACCTAGCATCTTCAGAGAAATATATTTATCAAACTTTTTAGCTGCATGGTTCTAGGGGACTTTTTACCAATTAAAAGCGTTTTTCCTTGTAAAAGATAAGACTCAGTGTTTTTTTAAAAAAGACGTTGAGCCTTCAAGTTGCATTTTGATAGGGAGTACGTATACATCTACCTGAATTTGTTTAAAATGTAGTAATTTAGGGGAAAATTATTTTAACGCTGTACAAAATTAAGAAAGCAGACCTTTCAAATAATTATTATGACTCTTATCCAGAAATGATAAAAAGTAATGAATATGAGTTATTTCACAGTGAATTATGTTTTGTGTGCACAATTATATGTATGCATTACTTGATGTGTACTTCCCTTTTGTCAAAAGTTACAACGTATCCACCTGCCATGAAAGGTCCATGTAACACGAAAGGCGGTTTCCCTCCCTGCCTGTGAAATGGATGGGTTGCTGAGCTGGGAGAGACTTCCTCATATTTTAATGCCAGCAGTAACAGTCCTCACCCCCAAAGAACAGGGGCATCAAAGTTGGTGGTAGCAAGGAGTATTTGCCGCTGTAATTGACAAATAATACCCCTCATAAATACTGCCAGTCTCTTCAATTAGTTTTCATCTAAAATTCGGGCTCCAAAATGATGGCCTGTCAACTGACAATGAATGGCAAAAATTAATAAATTGTCTTCTAAATAGAATGGACACTTAAGAAAAATTGGGCAGCCAATTTAGCACAGCGTGAAGCGAGGGGAACCTTTTGTACTGGCGCTGGGCACTAATGTTGTCTCCATCTTTATTAATGGTGCTCGGCGGCTGCTGACAGTTTTGTTGCTACTGGCAACTTTCTTCATTAAAATTAAAGCCAGCATCAAATTCCATTAGCCGGACTCTGGGCACCTGCATTTTCTTATACATATTGTTTCTTTTATTAACTCCCTCTCCACCCATGAGAAGTTTTAAAAGAAGTTAAATGGGAGGAATTATTTGCCAAGGTCAGAGAACCAGTGTCTCTTCTTGGGGAACAATGGTTGTTACTCGTTCTATCACAGCCCACATCCTAAAATCTACAAATCTCTCTTTTTTTGTTCCCTCCCCTTTGAAAATGGGAGCATATTACCTCCATAAAAACATACTTTTTTGGGTCTGCCAGCTTTCAGATAGGAACAACTAATTAGCACCAGACTTTCTAGTTTCTTATTTTTTTTCTGAGCAGTTTTTTTTTTTTTTTTTAAGTTCTGGCTTCCCATTTCTGACGGTATTACCGCAGCTGACTATACCTGGACACAATAGTAGCCTGATGCTTGGAGAGACTCGCATTGGGCAGGAATGCCTTCGAGTTATTTTCCCCCAAGGCATTTCTTTGATCTGTAGAACAAATTTCAACCTTTGAAGGAAAAAAAAATCGGCTTTGCTGAACAAGTTCTGAACTGTCGTCTGAAAGCTGTTGCCTGCCCTTGGCAGCCCCGTGAGCAGTTCAAACGCCTGGAATGCCTCAGCCACGGAGCTTTGCCTCTTTTCGTAGCAAGAAGTAACAAACAGCTCAGATTCTAGGACAGCTCAGTTCTGGCCTGCGTGCTGACGCCGTCCACTGCCGAGCAGAGGTGGCGTGGCTGCCGTGGGTGCCTCTCAGGAACTAGGCTGAGCTCACCAGCCACGGGGGTTACTGTCTCCTCCCAAACCAGTCTCTTAACTGCCTTCTTCTGCCCTGAGTAATGCTAAGTTTAAGGGTGAACCTTCCTCTTAATTGTTTTTCTTCTCCTCCTTTCAATTTGTATTTTACACTAAAAGAAACCCAGATGCTCATTAAAACAAGAAGTGCCAGGCAACAAGGAAAAAGGCATATACCAGAAAACCTACACCCAGAAAATCATAACTTGCCTCTGAGCATCCTGGCACTCAAGGCAAAAAGGGAAATATGGTTCTGAGCTCTGCTGAAGTCCTTATGTGTGTGCTGTCTGCATTCCTGTAATCCTGTCTAATTGACTTGAAGCCGTAGATTGCAACTGTAGTTGTGTGCTGCATGACGACGTTTCAGTCAATGGTGGACCACATATTACAATGGTAGTGGTCTCATAAGATTGGTACCATACAGCGTAGGTGTGTTGTAGGCTGTCCCATCTAGGGGTGTATAAGTACGCTTTATGATGTTCGCACAACGATGAAATTGCCTAAGGATGCATTTCTCAGAGTGTCTCCCATCGTTACGTGACCCAGACTGTATTTTTTTTTTCCTTCAAGGAAAGAGTTTATGGATTCAATACATAAGAGTTATAAAGTTTTCGGTCACCGCTGTCTCCTCATACCTTCTGCTCTCACATCATAGATCAATATTAACAGCATCTAGGGTAGTGTTAAATAAAAGAGGATCCAACAAGTGAAATATCCTTGTCTGTCTGATTCTCAATTTTGCGTATGTTTTTTAGTGTAAGAAGCAACTGAGATTCCAAGCAGTCCCTAATTAAGGACCGGGTGACGTTTTGCTTTGCAGAGGGCTGGTTGTTTTTGCAGTCTGTTGCTTCCAGCAAATATTTCTGACACTTGAATAGTGAAGTGAGTCAGTCAGATCATTGCAGGAAGGGCCTGGTACCCAGTCTTCTTTGTGAGTCATCTTAAATAATTAAATGAAGAGCATCATGCCAAATAGTTCAGTTAGTCGCATTTAAAAGTAAGCATTCACTAAGACCACATTATTTGCTGAAATGTAGACGCGCAGTTATTTAATATTGTTGATGGGCCCATAAAATACACAGTCCCAAATCTCTGTGCGTGTGCAGGGCCAGCCTCCAAGGGCTGCTCTCCCACTGCACGCCCCTCCCCACTATCTGGACCCGGCAAGGAAACAATTGTTACTTGATGATGAACCCACTAATATGTTACAGGAAATGGGGCATGAAATACAATACTTTATATATAGTATATACTAAGTGATTCTTATATTGAAACAACAAGGCCATTTTTAACTTGCTGACACAATATTTGTAGTGTCTCATCAGTAAATTGTCCTGATTAACAATCAACTTCTAGAGTGGAGCCACTGGATAATTTTTTTTTTTTTTTTAAGATTTTATTTTTTTCCTTTTTCTCCCCAAAGCCCCCCGGTACATAGTTGTATATTCTTTGTTGTGGGTCCTTCTGGTTGTGGCATGTGGGACGCTGCCTCAGCGTGGTCTGATGAGCAGTGCCATGTCCGCGCCCAGGATTCGAACCAACGAAACACTGGGCCGCCTGCAGCGGAGCGCGTGAACTTAACCACTCTGCCACAGGGCCAGCCCCCACTGGATAATTTTTTTAACTTGATGAATCAGAGAATTTGTTGAACATCCCTGCATCCTCTTTTGTGAAGGGTTATTGGCATTTGAGGAGTTGGGAGCGAAAGAAGGTATAGTCCGTTTGATGGGGTTGTTTGCGTAAGCGTGTTTTTGACTGCTGCGGAGCATTCCATCCAGAGTTTTTATATTGGTAAGGTGTCATAGGCATCATTTGATTTTACCTCTGGGGAATGCATTTCTCCTTGATGGCAACAGCAGCCGTCTCTCTTAGAGCCTCAAAGTTGGAGCAGAGAAGACATTCGTAGGGGAGGTTTGGTAGAAAGGAGGCACGTGCCAGCTGTCCCACATTCCCTGTCAGCTCTGTCAGCCGCATGCCCCACGTCTATTCAGTGGGGTAACCTCTGCCTGTGATTTGGGGGTGTGCCTGCTGAAGCTGTCTTCCTCTCCTTAGCTCCAGATAAGTTCAAACGGATGAGCTGATTGTTGTCTGTAGAAAGACCCAGTGGTGTCCCTGGTGGGCAGCTGGAGGACAGGTCAGAACACTGGTTCCAGCTCAAGGGAAAGAGTCTAGGGATGGCCCTTGACCTTCCTTATGCATGTCCAGATTTGTAAGCGCATAGAGCCGTTTGACCACAATTTCCAGCAACTTGACATTTTCTCAGATGAGATGCATTTGAGGAAGACACTGGAATCGGTGGAAAAGTTCTGCCTGACATCTTAGACATGACACAACTGAGGGACCATTTAGGAGGAAGGGACCATTTTGAACCCTGTCCCATGGGTGTCCTGTGTGCCAGGTTCCCGAGCTTGAGCTCACTCCTTTCATCAAAGACCAGGAGCAGGAGTGTCCCCTTCAGCTCGGACTGCCTGGTGACCCAGCACCCAACAGGGGACCATCTCAGAAAGAAAGCACTAACGTACTCTTGTATTTAGAGCGCCAGGGACCCTGCTGTCCTCGGCGTTCAGTGTAGCTACACGCACACACAGCCGCAGAACGTGATACTGACTGGATTTGCTTTGATTTTCCAGAAGCATAATCTCATTTTTCTTCTTAATTTCTTACCGGTTCATGATGGTATTCAAGTTCCAAGAAATTATGGAGTAGTAGTGGTGCTGGTTGTCATTGTCATAATAGGGTCAGTAATAGTAGTAGAAGGAAATATTTGTGCTGCTCATAAAAACAAAAGAAAGAAAGAAATCATATGTGGAATGTGTCTGGAGATGAGGGCTTAGCAGTATTGAGGACAGCCATAGGATTCATTTTCTGTGCCAGTTTTAATCCACAGTAGAGGCTGCCTAGAGTACTGTGTTAAGAAAGCCTCTGAGGCTCGATGTCACAGGTGCCATCTGCTGTCATTGCAGGGTAAAGATGGGGGTGCCAACCCTGGTTTAAGTCTTGCCCTAAAATGGAAACACGGCTGTTTGCCAAGCCTTTTTCTTAGCCAGGAGGAAAGTGAGTTGTCATTCCCACCTTTGATTTCTCCGATAGAAACTCTAGTTCCCGTTTGAATTGCCCTCCTCTACCTGTGCCCACACCTTCACTTCCGTAACAGATGGAAGAATCCAGAGGGCCGGGCCCTGGGTGGTGCATTTCTTTCTGCCTCTCTGTGTCCAAAGTAGCAACTTAGACTTAACGGTACGCACAGTGAGACTGTTTGTATCAACGTGGTCTCTGATGAGATGGCCTTGTAAACATGCTCTTTCTAACCAACTCTGCCTGGAGTGCAGGGCGTACGCATGTGGTTACGACAGTGGGATTAGAGCCCTGTAGACAATGTGGATTCAAATTCGGGTTTTCCTTCTCACTGGTCATATTAAATGCACAATGATGTAATCTCCATGAAACATTTTGCCATTCGTGGTAATGGTTGTAATCATTCAGTTATTTGTTCGTTCATTCAACAAGCAGTTTTTGGACATTTGTTATTTGCTGGGTGACAGGAAACAAACTAGGCAAGAGGAGAATGGTCCCCGCTGTTGTGAAGCTCGCGATGCCGAAGCTAAGGAGCCGGACGGGGCGGGATCTGACATGGTCTGGACGGCACTGTCAGGTGGAAACAGAATGCCAGCCGCATCGACAATGTCCGTTTTCTTTTGGTAGCCATATGAGAAAGAGTGAAGAGAAACAAGTGCAATGAATTTTAATAATGTTTTATTTAACCGAGTATATCCAAAATGTAATCATTTCAGCACATAATCGATACAAAAAGCTATCCTTCTTTTGCTACTAAGCCTTCAAAATCTGGCGTGTAGATACACTTACAGCACATCTCACTTCGAACTGGCCACAGGTCAAGTCTTCAGTTGTCGCATGGGGCTGGTGGTGGCCCTGCTGGACCGAGCGGTCCAGAGCGAGGGGGTACTTGACTGACTGGAAGATGCCAGCTGGGGAGGTGGGGGAGGCAGCGTGAGTGAGATTTCTGGGCCCAGGAAACACGGAGGTGCCGGAGGGTGAGCACACCATGGTCGGCTCCAGCTCTCTCACCCTGATGCTGGAGGAGCCCGGGTGTCGAGTGATGAGGAGCTCGGGTCTGCACAAGTTGAGAACGGGCTACCTATGGGACCCCAGGCGGTGCTCTGCACAGTTGTCGATGAGCGTAACCTGAAAAGGCACGAGCTCTGAGCAGGAGCAGCGTTCAGGAGTCGGGTAAGTGAGCAATTGGCAGAAATGTAAGAGAAACTAAAGGGAAGCTGGAATAGTATATTTCAAGAAGACATAATTATAAGTGTTAGGGGGAGAAAAATCTCCCATGCAGAAGACTTCTAAATAGTTTACGTTGATTGAAAAACCTGCTTCATAGCTTGAATAAAGCAGCAGCAGCCTGTGTTTTGTTGTTGCGTTTACAGGAGTCCCTCTCTGCCATGTCCACGTGTCCCCATGTGGTTGCACGGCTTCTATCTTGTGAAATTCCCAAAGGGTTCGGCCCCTCCACCCCCGTCCTCACTCTGTGACCCGCCTGGACTTCTGGCTGTGCTGGCTTCCTAGGCAGGAGATGGAATTCAGTTTAATTCTCCACAGCTCGAGGAGATACTGCACCGACTCTGAGCGGAGTCCATTTCCAGACCACAACGAGCGCCCCTGGGTTTTGTTTGTGCTTCTCGCCTCCAGGGGCGGTCTGGGTGGGCACAGAGGGTGGGCAGCCAGGAGATGATTGAGCAGCTCCGCTCTGCTGCGCGGCCCACGGAGTCCCCGGACGGCGGTCAGCATGGAGGGGCAGCCCCCAGAGGTGTCACCCAGCAGCCATTAAGTGCAGACACTGCCACTCCAGCTGCTGAAAACCTTGTGACAGAAAGCGGCCGAGCGAAAGGAAGAAAAACGAGGCGATCAAGAGATAGTATTAACTAGAAAGCTCAAGAAGGAATCTGTCAGTCCTGCTGGAAAAAAATTTTTTCTTTTTTTTTTCCCCTTTGGATGAGTGGGTACTTTTTGTTGTTGTTGCTGTTTTAGTATACCAATATATAGCAACTCCATTGTGTTTTTCCGCCCGTGTTTACAATTCATTTGGTTATGGTTGGGACTTAATTCCAGCCAGACCTACCGTGAAGTAGAAATCTCTTGAGCGTTACTCAGAGTCAACGTGGTTTTTAAAAAGAGGGGGGAAAAAAAACCCCAACAAACTTTTTTCCCTTCTCCATCATTGTTCTTGGTCTTGTTATCCGGTGGACACGGTGTTAAATTGGATTCCGTGTCCATCATTATTAAAATGTGAAGTGTGTCGGTCACAAAGCATACATTTCGGGGCAGTTAGCTGAATAATTCTTTTCTTTATTATCCCAAATTACTGCTGAGCTCTGGAGAGGGGACCAGTTTAGCCAATTATTGCCATTTGAGCTGGATTTGTGGGTGATTAGCTCCTGGTCGAATCCAGTCCCGGCCGGCTCTTTGAAGCCTAGGCCGTGTGATTCTCTCAGCAGTGAGGGAGGAATAGACGCGGCTAATGACAGGAAGGTCGCGCGGGTGAGCTGACCTGTGCGTGGCGCAGGTTTGGGTTTCGCAAATAGGGCATCCACAATAACAAGTGTGTCACTAACCCCGCCGTGCATAATCGGGGCTTTATAGGATTGTTGGAGATGCTGACAGCTCAATTAAAGTGTAACCCTCTGGACCCTACAACCTGGCAGAATGACAGAAATATTACTAACCAGGAAGGGAGGGGGTCATGAGGAAGCTGGTTAAAGATCCAGAATCGTCTCCTCGTCCGGTCGCCCCCTCCCCCGGCTCCCTCCGCGGTACAGAACAAGCTGGGAGAAAAGTCACCATTTGTGGTATAATAGACCTTCTGGAGGAGAGGTAGGGAGGTGATATGACTATAAAAAAAAAAAGGAGTTCGGTTAAAGGGGGCTTCCTGCTGTTTCTATGGAAACACTTTAAACTAGATGGAAAGTTACAATGGTACAGTTATGGCAGAGCTTGCGTGTGCTGGTCGAATTGTCTGCTCCATTTCCTTTTACCAAAACTTACATCCAAGCATTTTGTATGTGAATTTGCTGGAAGTTTCCCATTTGAGGAGGCTCTGGGGAAACCAGTTAATGGGGATTATTTTCTCACACACAGTGAAAGATTTTGTTATTGATTTACTACTACTTCTTTTTTTTTTTTTTTTTTTTTTGGTGAGGAAGATTAGCCCTGAGCTAAGATCTGCTGTTAGTCCTTCTCTTTTTTGTTGAGGAAGACTGGCCCTGAACTAACATCCATGTCTATCTTCCTCTACTTTATATGTGGGATGCCTGCCACAGCATGGCTTGCTGAGCGGTGCCATGTCCACACCCGGGATCCGAACCGGTGAACCCCGGGCCACCGAAGTGGAACATGCGAACTTAACTGCTGCACCACTGGGTCAGCCCCTGATTTACTTCTTAAGAGTATTTTCCTCACCTTGAACCACAAGCTGTTATGATCCATGGTGTATCCATAGTCTTGTCATTCTTGTCGCACTTGGGTTTTTTTTCTGTTAAACCCTGCTCCCTGTAATCTTTGGGCCACTCATCCAGATTTGACTCGATGGGCATTTTAATTAAGTGGCAGCATATTACTCCGTCTCCACTTTTTTCCTGGTTTTAGGTTTTTGATGGGTTGCATTGACACTTGGAGACCTTTTGGGTTTTTGGTGACATTTTAGAACTGAGAATGGCTATAAACTAGGCTCATTGCCAGGACTAACCATGTGCCAGGTGCTGCTATGAGAATCTGAGAGTCAGTGGCAGCTCAGACAGTCCTTAGCCCGCAGAATTCCCGGTCCTTTGTTGCGGGGGGTGGGTGGCGATCCATGTGTCTGTTTGGGGTATGCTGGATTGCAGGTGCCTACTAGATAGTCAGGGAAGGACGACCAGTTTGGAACGAGAGGGACAACCCAGGGAGTGGGTAAGTCAGAGCTGAAGATACAGATGTGACGGTGGAACCTGCATGGCTTGTGTGGTGACGTCCGGCATCGTACCACCTACTGTGCTGGGTGCCATAGGCATGCTGACCATGAGACTGTTCCTCTGTCCACAGCAGCTCACAGCCCCTTCATACACCATCGTATTAGTCTCCTAGGACTTCCATAACAAAGTACCACAGACTGGAGGGCTGACACGGCAGACATTTATGTTCTCAGACTCCTGGAAGCTGGAAGGCCAAGATCCTTCTGAGGCCTCTCTCCTTGGCTTGTAGACGGCACCTTCCCCCTGTGTCTCCACGTGCGCTTCCCTCTGCATGTGCCTGTGTCCTGATCTCCTGTTCCTGGCAGGACCCCGGTCAGATTGGATTGGGGCCCATCGCAATGGCCTCATTTAACCTTAATGACCTCTTTAAAGGCCCCATCTCTAAATACAGTCACATTCTGAGGTATGGGGGGTTAGGACATCAACAGAGGACTTTGGGGGGAACGTAATCCAGCCCATGAGAACCTTATCTAAAGATCCAAGGGGTGTTTGTTTTAGTAGAGGTTATGGAAGTCCAGAGCCTGTGACCCTGCAGGTCAGGGCTAAAGGGCAAGCCGGTGTGCACCAGGATGGCGGAGAAGAGGCAAGAAAGGCATTTCAAGGAGAAAGAAGAGAATTTGCCAATTTTAAATAAAGTTGATGGCTGCTGATTGCTCCTACATAGTTTGATATCCTGTAACAGGGCTCAACCACCTGTTTCTATAAAGGGCCAGAGAGCAAGTATTTTAGGCTTTGCACATCATCTGATCTTTCCTGTAACTGCTGACCTCTTCCAGTGCCTGGTGAAAGCAGCCGTACATACGAATGAACATGGCCGCATTCCAATTAAACTTTATTTCCAAAAAGACGCAGAAGACTAGATCCGGCCCCCAGGCCAGACTTTGCCAGCCCCAGTCCTGTAAGATTCTCAGCATGAACAGTCCCTGTTCTAGTGCACTGTCGTGGAGAGGTCCTGTGAAGCAGGAGCGTGTGCCTTGCGTGAGATGATGTATCTGACACCCATGATGCGGAATTTGCCCGCGTCAGCACTGGTCCCGTATATAAGTGATGGAGGGATGTCAGGAGCAGCCTGTGCAGACTCCACCCCCTGCAACAGACACTTCCGTGCCTGAATTTCCACCTCTTTGGGTCCAGGCATGTTCTTGGTCAAGTGTGTGTTTGTTATCTGCAAGGGACGGCTTAGCATAACGAGGGAGCAGGAACAGGATGGATAAGCTTGCATTCTGGAAGAGTCACAGCGGGGAGCGACGCCTGGATGGACCATTTTCCGCAGGGAGGCCATGACTTGGGGGAAGAATATCGGAGCTCCTCGTATGAATGACCCCTCTGCTTCCCCAGTCTCTAATGATGAAATTCCATCCGCCTACCACCCACCCAAATGCGCTTTTGTAGTGTTTTCTTGAAGTTAATTAATATAAGTAAACCTCACGTTTAATACATGTTACAGAAAAAATCTTGATTAGAATAAAAGTAATGAGCGCAAATGTGGAAGTTGAGTGACTCCTCTCATACTCTGGATCTCAGTTAAAGATGCCTGCTTTTCTCTGCGACATTGTAGAAATTCATAGAAACCTTTAACTGCCGTAATGAGAATCTGCTCAAAAGTCTTAGGAATGCGGATTGTAAGACACTGAGGAACCAATAACAGGTGTTCATTATGCAACCCAAAGAAGGACTCAAATCTTGCTTTTTTTTTTTTTTTTTAATAAGTAGAAACAGGAAACATTTCTAAACTTGTGTGGATGTTTTTAAACCGTGGAAAAACTATTGTCTTTTTAAACTTGGTCCTTAGCAAGCTCTTGGCACCCGCTCCAGTGCAGCGGGATAATTCAATTTATATCCTTGCAAAATCACACATGTACCTTCCTTACTTCAGTCAAATGCATGCATGGCCTGCGGTGGCTGTTAAAGCCGATGAGGAATGCTGCCTCAAGAGGAAAGACCCGTGGCTGTGCCTCTTGATGATCTGGTCTGGATGTGATGCAACCCGCAGCCAGCTGTTGCTCCCTTGCCACATAGGACTCTGGCCATTAAATGCTCCCTCTGTGCAAGCAGACACCAGCGCCACTCGGTCCCTCAAACTCAAAACAAAGACCGATTTGCCTGGTTAAGGCCCCCAGTCTTTAAGGCAGCCAGTAAATCTTTGTTGGTAAATAATTGCTATCGAGCAGAGTTTTAATATAAATTTATGAGTGGTGTTTTATCAGAGCTTGGGGCTACAGCAAGCACTGAGTGATGTATTTCAGATAGCACTTCCATTCATTACATTAACTTTGTAAGTTATTTAAAGCTTGTACGCTTCACATTGCTTTTGGCTTTCAATGACCTCTTGGGACTGGGCAGAGAATACACATGGCTAATAAAGAGATGGCAGCCAAAAGACAATTCTACTCTTTGCTCCACCATAGAAAAAGTTCCTTGAGCTAAAAAAAAGCAAGAAGTGTCTGCTTGGAATCCTGATATTTTGGTTGTAGACATTAAAATCACAGTCTTTCTGATGCATCAATAAATTAACTAGGTGATGGCAATTAGATCAACGTTTGCCATTTCCAAGTTAGATAAGAGGAATATTTGAGATGTTACAAAGCCCTTAAATTTCTTAGTGTGCAAACAAGTGAAAGATGTGAAAGCTTTAAAACTGATCTGGAGGGTGAAATGATTCACAGAGAGGCGGCATGGCATCCGGGTTGTGAATATAGACCATTGCTCCTGGCTTTTCGTGTGGCGTTGGTTATCTACTGCTGGTAATTAACCTAAATCGTAGTGGTTTAAAATAATGACCAGGGGCTGGCCCAGTGGTGCAGCAGTTAAGTTCGTGCGCTCCGCTTCAGGGGCCCAGGGTTCACCAGTTTGGATCCTGGGTACGGACCTCACACCACTTGTCAAGCCATGCAGTAGCAGGTATCCTACATAGAAAGCGGAGGAAGACAGGCACAGATGTTAGCTCAGGGCCAGTCTTCCTCAGCAAAAAGAGGAAGATTGGCAGCAGATGTTAGCTCAGGGCTAATCTTCCTCAAAAACAATGACCATTTTATTATTTCTCATGATTCTGGGGGTGAGGAATTTGGACCAGACATATTGGGGAGAGCTCATCTCTGCTCCACAAGATGCTTTTTACGGCTGGAGCATCCAAGATCGTTTCTTCACTCAAATATCTGGTGCCTCAGCAAACATGGCTCTGACAACTGGGGGTTGATGCCAGCAGATGAACGGCAGTCCCATATCGGAGACCTCAGCTCTCCTCCACGTGGTCTCGGGATCTGTCACTTTCACGGTCTCCCGAGCAGATCACTTGACTTCTTTCAAGGCTGGTAGTGCTGCCAGGGGCAGAACAGCGGGAGCGGCCAGGCCTTCTTAAGGCTTCAGCAGGAACAGGTGCAGCATAATTTCCACCACGTTCTATTGGTTAAATTGAGTCAGAGCGCCCAGGACCACACAGGGAGCAGGCTTTTTGAGGGCCATCTTTGGAGATTAGCTACTTTAATCTACCCTCCCACATGCAAAATGTTCATGCAAAATGGGACCCTCCTCCCATCTCCACGTTCGCCGAGTCTCATCCTCTCTTGGTATCCAGCTCAGGCTTGGAGTCCAGGATTGTTGTTTACATCAGGTACCCATGTGGATGGGGCGCCTCGGATATGATCCTTTCCACCTGAAGACCAGGGTACTCGAGATAAGTTGTCTTGGATATGCACACACACACAGTGCTGACACAGGGATGGGAGGCCTGTAGCAGTTACTGGTCCATAGCAGCTCTCAGCCCAGCTGGGCACATGCTGCTAACCCGCCCTGCTCTGGGCACCGAGGGTGTGTATTCTGCTTCCTGGAGGGCATCTCCTTGGCCCTGGGCTCTGCTGTCTCAGTAGGCCTTCCTTTTCCATAAGAAATGGCCTGTGTTCACAACCGTGCCTCTTTCTCAGCCTGCTTCTTGCTGTACTTAGGTCGAGGTCCCAGATGCTTCTTTTCAATTTGAACTTTCTCTGTGCCTTTTAGACCAACATGGTGTAATTCCTTTAAAAACCTTGTGGGTGTCCTTTGTATCAAATTAAATCCATTCCGTTAGACAAAAGCTAATCCACAGATCCCTATCTCTAATCCACAGATCTGCTCTGATTGGAAGGGTCTGGGAGGCCCTGCTTTAAATGTTTCTGAGTTCTCCTGAGGGGGTCTGACTGCCACACCCTTGATGGGTCTGCATTCTGAGATCACATCTACCAGCATCCTTGGGATTCGATCCTCGTTCTGAGGCCAGTTCTTACTCTGAGAGTTTTCTACTGGCAGGAGAAGCTGGGAATGCAAAACGGTTTTTCTCGTGGTTTTAAAATCGGAAATATCTTTTTCTAATTCTGCTTGAAAACTCCCTCTCACTCCTCTCACTCCTCCCAGATTCATCAGAGCCAGTAGCACATTGAGCGTTCTGCTGGGAAATCTCTGTAGCCAGGCCCACGGGTTCACCAGGCACCCTGGCCGTGCTGCACATTCCTGCGGGCAGCAGATCTGCTGATTGCTCTGCCAGTGCACAGCTCGGACCTCCTTTTTCCAACCTCAAGTAGCATTTTCCTCACTGGCCTGCCACGTTCCATTAACGGCTCTTACGACCCTGCCAGGCTCAGCCAGCTGCCTCTTCCAGGCCCACGTGCCACGGGGTTTTTATTCTTGTTACAGCAATACAGGATGTCTTTCTTGTCTATTGTTGCGTACGAATCTACCCCAAAACTTAGGGATTTGAGGAAACTTTTCTTTTATTATTATTTTGCATCATTTGGTGGTTCAGAGCACGGATGGCTTCTCTGTCAGAGCTCTCCAAAATGGAAGCTACTGGGATTTCTTAAGGTTTAAAGCCAGTGTAGACAGCATCTCTTAGGCTGATTCTGTTGTTAAAGTGAGACTCGGGCATCCCCAGGTCAGGATGATTTAAACAGGGGCATGAATAAGACAAAGGGTGGTGCACTGGGAGCCATCTTGAGACCAGCTACTGGGCTGGCTGTGCTAGTTGGGCAAGTTACACAACCTCTCTGTGCCTTGGTGGCCTCAGCTGTAAAATGAGGATAATCATGGTCATCACTTGCATCAGATCATTGTAAACTTGTAATGGATTAATACTCATAAGGCTCTTAGAGCAGCACCTGGCTCACAGTGAGTCCAGAATTGTTTTGAAATAATTTTTTAAGTAGATGCATAAGCCACGTGAGAGTCACGTAAAACGTTAACTGTAACTGATGTCCACGCCATGGTAGCTAGTCAGTGAGAAACAATCTTAAGCGAGAGATGCCTTTTACATGTACGAAAGTGGCATCTGAAAGATGGACCGAGTATGCATTTTGACATTCTGCCGTGCAGCTTTGCCCTGGGTCACAGAGAATCAAAGAGACTTAGAATCATAAGGGCCATTTGCACTCGCTGATGGGAACTGCCCGCCCGTGTGTCTGTAGCACAGAGCCTTCCGGCCTCTGTCATCCTCTGGCTAGTGGGATCATGGTTTCGTGTTCTTTAAAAGTTTAAAATGGACTAGTTTTAGGGTTTTCCATTTTCTTGGTACTTAGCGTAGAAAGCGTGTAAGTTCGAGACGACGGAAGCGTAGGGGTTACAGTCTAGGGGGCTCAGCCTGATGCAGTGAGGGGCTGCCGGGATGCTGGGGTGTTCTGGGTGCATCAGTAGAAGCCCATCCCAGAGGGAGGCGATGGTTTGCTCTCTTCCTTCAGTGCTGTGGGGGATGTTGACCGCGTTCAGAGGAGAGCCCCACAGTGGCAGAGCACCTGGGGCCTTTGCTTTGGGAGGAGTCTGGGGCTAAGGAGCTTGGCTTGCGTGGCCCCGTGATGGGCCAATCTCCCTGGGGCTTTGTGGCGGCTCTCTGTGGCCCCTCAACGTAAGGGCGTGTTGGGGAGAGGCTCCAGTCTCTCACTGCAGCTCCAGAGTTTACGAGCCAGGCTCGCCCCGGGAGGGCAGTGGACTCCTGCTCAGACAGCTCGAGCTGTCCAGACCCACGGGCTCCCTGACCACAGGCCTGCTCAGGCAGGGTCTGGGCGACTCCAGGCAGGGATGGTGCAAAAATATTAGTCTAGCAGATTCAGAACTGAATGGTTTAACTTCTGGGGTCTCTTTAGACTCTGAAATTCTGTGGTTCTCATTTGGTACAAATACTCTTAAAAAATCAGCGTTCAGAATTAATTTAAGCAAAAAAAAAAAAAAAGAAAAAGAAAATATGTTTTTAAGCCACAGAAGCTGTTCCCTGAGTCTCCTCATTCGTAGTCCGATTGAACCCCTGATTAGAAAGGTTCGTCTTGCTTGCCGCCTCAGAAGCCCTAGCCACGTGCCTTAACTCATGAGAGGACTCGAGTCTCATCGTGCTTTTCAAGATGGGGCTCTTTTTATCATTTCTAGAGAGACAATAGACAGTTTGCTAATTTCTCCGGGTGTTTTGGCTGACTTCTTTAAAGGTTTACACGTGTCAGCGTAGAAGTGGACCCTGATGTCAGAGAGCTGTGGGCCTTAACTCCACAGTCCTGGGCTCTCTCGGGACTGGCCCTTCGAGGAGGCGCAGGTCTGGGGATGACTATTGTCTGTGTGATAGGACAGAGGTGCCAAGTGGCCCAGCTGTGGGAGGTCCAGCACCTTCGTCCAATCCCACTATCTTCTTCTGGCTCTCTTGGCCAGAGGTCGAAAACCCGAAGCCTGCGTGCATCCAGCCTGCAGACATGTTTGGTTTGACCTGTATTACAAGCAAATAGTGTATACTCTGTTGTCAGTATTTTAAAGTAAAGAGCTGTCACATAAAACTCCAGTTGTCCTCCTTCTCTTGGGTAATCAGGAAAGCTGGCAGCACAGACACCGACCCTGCATTCCTTGCAGGGTCAGCAGATCCCGGGGGCCCCCGCTCTTGGGAACACGTGATCCCGCCTTGTCCTAGCTGACGTCCTCCACGCCGTTAAGCAGGTCTGACCTTCATGGTTAGCAACAGTTCTGATCACCCCACTCCCGGGATTTTTTCGTAGAGTTGAGATTTGCGTCCATAGATCCTCGTCCTGTTCTCCCATTTCTCAAAGACACTCAGAGTTTGGAGCGTTCCCGGGTCCTCTAAGATTTAGCAAACGGAAATCCCTTCCCTGGATCCATCCACCATGTCTTTTAAGGGCTGTGTTGGAGTTCGTTCACGGTAGAGTGATGTTTGTCTGTTCCCTCCCTCTGTGAGTGCACAGTCTAATCAGTCCCTGCATCATGGACTCCATCTGCCCTCCCGGGAGGGGAATCGGGCTGGAGGTGCCTGCCGGCCCCGGACCACCCCGCCTTTCAGGTTTGGCATTTGCGTTCTGGAAGGAGGAGCTGGTGGTTCAGGACTCACGGCTTTAGGCCAGGCAGTAGGGGGACACTGGAAGCTTGGCCAGTGTGGGCACTGCCCACAGGTAGGAACTTAGCAGCCCAGCGTAGTGGCAGGAATGAAGAGGGCAGGGCGGCGGGTCCTGGCACTTCCCATCGGCTGACAAGTTCCCTTTCCTCTGGGCCTCAGTCTTGTCTGGAACGCGGGAGCCGTAATAGCTTTGCTACCCTGACCTGTTGCTCATGGGGAGCAGGTGAGAGAGTGAGCATCCGAAGCTGGGAGATGCATCAGTGCGTTCGCACTCAGGCCATTTGAAGGGAAGCCCATCTTACCTGGTCCAGCGCTGCCCCACACTGTCAGCTGGGCAGGCCTGATGCGGGTGTGGCTGTGACGTGGGAAGCAGCGTGGCTGATCAGCTTAGTCTCCCCAACTGTCTTTTAGGGGGTCGGGGGGTCAAGTAATAAAAACCCAGCTGGGGGGCTGGCCTAGTGGCGCAGCGGTTAAGTTTGCACGTGCTGCTTCGGCGGCCCAGGGTCACCAGTTTAGATCCCAGGTATGGACCTGTGCACTGCTTGGCAAGCCATGCTGTTGGAGGCATCCCACATATAAAGTAGAGGAAGATGGGCACAGATATTAGCTCAGGGCCAGTCTTCCTCAGCAAAAAAGAGGAGGATTTCTGGCAGATGTTAGCTCAGGCCTAATCTTCCTCAAAAAAAAAAAAAGGGATTAAAGTAAATTATACACAATTCATCTATTAAATGCTGTTACTAAGTATGCAAATGGAATTTCATGTTTTAATAAACTAAAAGTCTGAAATGAAAACCTGTAAAATAAAATGTCCTTAGTTGTAAATATTGTAAGGTAAGAATGTGGTTACTGTCTTATTTTTAGAAAAGGAAATTTAGGTTTCTAAAAACCTTACGCCTTTAGTGTTCCATATGCACTCATAACTTGGTTATAGGGGAGGTGTAACGTGGCACGTCATGATGATCTGTATTATAATTTTGAACTGATGGCACATCTCTTAGTATCATCAGTATCACAAAGTTAAGTTCTACACACACAAAAGGAAGTTTGTTGAATATCTATGTTGTCTGTAAAAGAGAGGAGAAAACCAAACTACCAAGCCAACGAGCGTAATTTCCATTTTAAGATGGCAGAGATAACATGAAAATTTAAACTTTTTAAAATTACCTATGTGCCTGCTTTTTTGTTGTTTTTTTAATTTACACGGGGCTTTATATCTGGCTCCTTTTCCCTTATAGGGCATGCTGTTGAAGCGAAGTGGCAAGTCCCTGAACAAAGAATGGAAGAAGAAATATGTCACCCTGTGTGACAATGGCGTGCTGACCTACCATCCGAGTTTACATGTGAGTGTCTCCCCTGGGAGCAGATGGCAGGACGGACCTCAGCATCCACACCATGGGGGTCGGCGGGGTGGACGAGGGTCCTATGCCCAGTCAGGCCTCTCCCCTCTGAAGTGAAAGTAGTAATGGGTCTCCTGCTCCATCGTGGGATCGAGAATATGTCCCTCGCACTCCATCCAACCATGTGTCTTTCCCTCTCTTCCCCTCCCTAACAATCTATGGCTCTCAAGTTCCACAAAGAATCATAATAAAACGCACAGATGAGATAAAATTTTAAATGAGCAAGGAGTAAGAGAGAAAAAGAAGAGAGCATCTATCTGAAAATCTAGGATAAAGGAGACAATGGCATTGGAAGCCAGGATTCAGCTCTGAGCAGCTGAGAACAAAAACAATAAGTTAAATGCAACTCATAACTCAGTTTTTCTTGTCAAATACAGACACATATCAGTTTATAAGGAAACTTTTCTCTCTGTGTTGATAAAACGTGTCAGTTATCTTGGTGATTAGAGTAAAAAACAATTTTATTTTGGGAGGAAAATGCAGACATTCTACCCATAGTGAGTTCTTTTAGAAGCCTTGATAAAATCTGGAACGTTGATAATAGTTTCATAACAATACATTCCATGAATCTTGCATGATGCTTCTCTGCCTCGATGTAGATAATGTGTAGATTTGAATATGCAGTGTTAGCTGGACATCCGATTATATCACTGTGTCAAGCTTTTAATTTTAAAATTTCTAAACATTTGAAAAAATTGCAGGGTTATTGACAAGAAGTTAGAAATAAGCATAGTGAGGAAAATCTAAACCACTCCCCAAATACCACCCGGAGAACATGACTGCCAGCATGCGGGGCGTGTGCTCCCAGGCATTACTATGCACATGTGCTTTTTCCTTCCACAGGCACGTGGCCACCCTGTGCACGCCGTCTGTGGCCAGCTTTCCTAGATAATGATAGACCGCACACACATGCCCATGTCAACAAATATCCTTGTACACCACCATTTTTAATGGTTCTATAATAGTCACTGTGCAGATGAACCCTAATGGATTTAACAGTGTCTCCAAACTGGACATTTGGCAAATCGATTTCCTTCGAATGATTTTTACTGTTAGAAGTAACTCTAATCACTGTCTTCTATTTACATCTCTATGCCCTTGTCCATTCCCCTCAGACAGATTCCTAGCAAATCAGCTTCCTGAGCTGTGTGTGTTTCCGTGGCCTTGGGTGTATGTTGCCAAATTCCTGGAAAGAGTGTTATCCTCTCTATTATCTCCTCTGGCAACATACCAGAGGGCTTTTTCCCTGAACTCTCGTGAACATGTACCTTTAAAAATTGTATACATATATTCCCCCCATACTAGGCTAGATGACAAGTGGTATCCTTGTTGTTTCCTCTGCTTGCTGGGGTGAATTGCCTTTTCCCCCTTGTCTTACAGCAGTAGCTTCGCTTCTCTGGACCACGTTAAAGGGCAGGTGTTTCATTAGGCATCTCTGGCCCGTTTCTGATGTTGATGGGGATGCCTCCCCCCCTTCACCATTAGGTAGACTTTTGAGAGATGTATTTACCGTACTGAGGAAACTCCTTTGTGCTTGATTATTTGGGGAATAGAGTC
Organism: Equus przewalskii; assembly: GCF_037783145.1. NCBI lineage: Eukaryota > Metazoa > Chordata > Mammalia > Perissodactyla > Equidae > Equus > Equus przewalskii. The sequence continues at coordinate 22,193,314 of NC_091835.1, forward strand.
AGGTTGCTCCTCCAGGTGGCCTCCACATCAGAGACTTAGTACCGGTCCCAGGAGGCCCGCCTGTGCCCCGTGGAGGTCTTTCCGGTTCTGCAGCCCCTTGCACACCCGTCTCCTGTCCGTCAGAGCACCAGAGCAGTGCGGTCTTCGCTGGGTTCTCTCCCCAGCACTGCTCCATGAGCAGGGAGGCTGCCCTCTCGCTGGCCTAGTTCTTCCTAAGACGCTCTCAGAGAGCAAGGTCTGAGTATCAACCTGGTTGCTTTATCTTACTCAGAGAGAGAGGTGTAATCAAAATATTCGTCTTGCTAGGGCTCGCTGACTAGTAAAAAGTGAGATCAGCTTAATGATAATTTCATGTCACCTTCCACTCACCCGCTGAGCCCGGGCTCCATCAGAGGAACGTTGCGGCTTCTTGCCAAAGGGAAAAATTGTAACAACAGTGTGTACTGGGAAATTCCTGTAGGAGAGCTAATGCCTGCTTACTGTTCATCCCAGCCTCTTGATTATGTGATCACCATGAGTTCTTCAAAAATTCTCCTACCCAGGCTGCTTCTTGTGATGTCCCTTGGTGTTTGCCAATTTGATCTTTTTTTTTTTTTGTAACCTGTGTGCGTGGATATACAGGCAGGGACCACAGTGGGGCTCTGTTACGTAATTGTATGGCAAGCAAGAGCCAATGTCATTTTAAAGTGCAGTGCAGTTAATGCCAGTCTCCTGGGAACTGAAACTATTCATGCAAGTGCATGGTTCCCTAAGGGAGTGGCTTAATCTAGGAATGGATGGGAATTACTGGAGCATGGAGAGATAGCATGACCTTCATTGTAATCCTTCATCAACCTTATTTTCACACCCGAGCTTTGGGTGCAAGTTTGGACGGGCAGCGAGTTCCAGGTGTGTTCGCTGACAGGTCCCTGGAGTGGGTCTGCTCTGTTCCAGGCTGTTGGGGAGCTATGGATCCCTACCAGCTGAGTTAGTCCGCATTCTTGGGTTCAAAATGGGAAGAGGTGTTCAAGGGGATGCCCATGGACAGAGTCCAGACTTCCCTCGATAAGAAGTTTGGGAGCATGCAGATGTTTCGCTGATTCAATCCCAAAATTCTACACCATGAAGAATGGCCCAATTAGTGGAAAACTACAAAAGGCGGTTGAACCAAACGATCTCAATTTAACCCCAATTGCACTTCCTAGGTTATCCCCAAGGTCACACCCGCTTGCTAGGCTATCTCCAAGATATATTGTGGCATAAAGACCACTAAAGTGACTGTGAGTTTATTGGCCACATGCAGTGATGACATAAATGGTTGAATATTGGGAAAATCTGCCCAGATTGGTGGCTTTGGGTGTCATTATTGTTGGTCATCACACTGTTACTGGCCACAGAGCAGGGGGTCTGCATCGATCTCAAATATTAGAGCCTATAGCCTGTTCCTCTCCAGAGAGCCAAGGAAAAGAATGTGGCTAGGGGCCGGCCTGGTGGCGTAGCAGTTAAGTTCGCGTGCTCAGCTTTGGCGGCCCAGGGTTCACCGGTTCCGATCCTGGCCGCAGACCTACACACCGCTTATCAAGCCGTGCTGTGACGGCATCCAACATAGAAGAACTAGAATGACCTACAACTAGGATATGCAACCATGCACTGGACCTTTGGAGAGAATTAAAAAAAAAAAAAGAGGAAGATTGGCAACAGATTTTAGCTCCAGGCCAATCTTCCTCAAAAAAAAAAAATTTAAAAAAAAGAATGTGGCTAAACAATATGATACTTTGAGGTAGAATTTTCTGCAGAGATTTAAGTGTTTATCAATAGTGGACTAACTGTGCCAGCTCCTGGTGTTATACCACTCACTTTCGATGCTGTGGTAATTTTTCCAAAAAGGAAACTGGCAAGCCTTTTTGAGGGTGGGATTCTATAAAATAGTACTTCTATAATGGGGTAGGGGTTAGGGGCTTGTGAGCACCAGGCTTGAGGATTGATCAAACACATAAGATTCAAACAGATGTTAGGTGGGGCCCACAGCAGCTCCTTCAAAACCGACATGTACGTGTTGCCGAGAGGCTCTCTTCTGGCTGGCCCAGACTTGTGTTTCCTGTCCACACGTGTGTGCTCGCTGGCCCTGACTCCATCACTAGCCACCTCTGACTTGGTGATCACATTAAACTGAGGGAATTAGGCAGGGTCTAGCACACAAGGAAGATTGGAGAAGAGTAAATGACTGAGTCAAGTTCACATAGAAATAGGCCGGCATGGCAAGGACCCTGAATCATTTTATTACGATCCCTTCACGAAGAGTTCAACGTGCTCGGGAGTATTGGCCACCGTCAGTATTTTCTGGATTGGATAGCCCAGTCTGTAAGGCTGGACTCTCCTCCAAGTTAAATTCCCAGGTGAGCGCCCCACACCCCCAAGTGCTCCTGGACAGACAGGCAGGCAAGGGCCAAGAGGTGACTGAGGATGGCGCAGTATTGCTGCCGGAGGACAGAACCACCCCGCCAGCCTCTCCCTGCCCCAGTCTTGCTGTCTCACCGCCTCAGCTCCTGCAGGCTCCCAGCAATGCCGATTTTCTCAGACGTTCGCTTGGGAAAGGTGTAGCAGCAGGCTGTAGCTTTAACTTCCTTTGGGCAGGTGGGAGCAGGAGACTGACCATTTCCTAAACTTGCTTAAAAAAAAGTTTCTGCACAGCAAAGGCAACCATCAACGAAACAAAAAGACAACCTAACAATTGGGAGAAGATATTTGCAAACCACGTACCAAATAAGGGGTTAATATCCAAAATATACAAAGAACTCATACAGCTCAACAACAAAAAAACCCAACAATCCAATTAGAAAATGGGCAAAAGATCTAAACAGAGATTTCTCCAAAGAAGATATACAGATGGCCAACAGGCATATGAAAAGATGCTCAACATCATTAGCTATCAGGGAAATGCAAATCAAAACTACAATGAGGTATCACCTCACTCGGTCAGAATGGCTATAATTAACAAGACAGGAAACAACAAATGTTGGAGAGGGTGTGGAGAGAAGGGAACCCTCGTTCACTGCTGGTGGGAGTGCAAACTGGTGCGGCCCGTATGGAAAGCAGTTTTGAGTATCCTCAGAAAGTGAAGGATAGATCTACCATATGATCCAGCTATTCCACTTCTGGGTATTTATCCAAAGAACTTGAAAACACAAAGGTATAAAGATACTTGCACCCCTATGTTCATTGCGGCGTTATACACAATAGCCAAGACTTGGAAGCAATCTAGGTGCCCATCAAGGGACGAATGGATAAAGAAGATGTGGTATTTATACACAATGGACTACTACTCAGCCATAAGAAATGATGAAATCCAGCCATTTGTGACAAAACGGATGGACCTTGAGGGTATTATGCCGTGTGAAATAAGTCAGAGGGAGAAAGTCAAATACCATATGATCTCACTCATAAGTAGAAGATAAAAATGACAAACAAAAAACACGTAGCATTGGAGATTGGACTGGTGGTTACCGTTGTGGGAGGGGGGAGGGCAAAGGGGGTGATTAGGGTCACATGTGAGGAGATGCACTATAATTAGAGTTCGGGTGGTGAACATGATGTAATGTATACAGAATTCGAAATATGATGTACATCCGAAAAAAATAAAAATTAAAAAAAAATAAAATTATTTCATTAAAAAAAAAACAAACTCTTAAGTATTTTTAAATGTCTTCACTGGATGCCCTGGATCTCCCCCAAGGAGGTCAGTTATCCGGTTTCCTTATTACACAGGTGTCCGTGGATGTGTTTACGTAAAAGATCACGCTTTGGACACGAACCACAAGTTTCAATCCTGAGCAGATGTTCTGCAGACACTGGTGTGGTGGGAAACAAACCCAGGCTCTTGACAAAACAAGCAGTCAGTGTGTGGCCCCAGCTGTGCGCTGAGCTTGTCGAATGCCACACTCTCTGAAACCGTGGCTTCAGAAACAGGCTGCCCGTCATGCACTGGCGACACTTGGCATTACAGCATGCGGCGGGGTTGGTGTGAGGCTGACGGGCTCCCTGTGCACTTGGGATGGGTCAGCTGCCAGGGAAGCACCCTAAGGCTGGGCTGCATCGGCTCCTGCCTGCCTGCTCAGAACTCAGGCTGGTTCTACACACAGATTATTAGCAAGGGACCTTAGGGTGGTGGCCCCAGGACATCACTTCCTGCTGGCACCATCACTTCAGATCTCCCTTTCTGTCCCTCACATCCTTCCCCCAGTCACATCTTCTTCCTAAACCCTCATAGTCTGCCCAGTTTTGTGGCATCATCCCTAGAGGTGTCTTTCTTTCACCCCGTGCCCCAGCTCAGTTCCTGCACAGATGATTTAAGAGACCAGCAGTCCTTGGTCCCTCTGATCCACAGCTCGGCCTCCCTCTGTCATTTAGTTAACACAGGCTAGCCCGCACCACAGAGATGCTGTTGGAGGAAGCCTTGTTGCCCCAGGCATGTTTCCTGCTGTTGGAAACCAGAAATGCTTCTCTTGGGGAGGAGCAGTAGGATGGAGCTGCCTGTGTGTATCCAGATCGTAGGAAGTGATAGTCTCTGGACATCAGACGGGAAAAGGGGCAAAATGTTGATCCAACCCAGACCGATAAAGTTCCCTAAAAGTTGGTATTAGCAACACCTCCGGACCCCAGATTTGTGCACTCTACATTCTGTGAAGTCTTAACCCCATCCTTGACCCACTGCCACACCTCCTTGCCTGTTTCAGCTCTTCCCCCAAAGGCTCGGGTGCCATCAGCAGTGGCTGCCTCGGGATGACAGGGTCCCCGTACCTCCTGCATTGTAGGCAGAGAGCAGAGATGTAGGCACAGGAGGAAGAAGCGATGGTGGATTTCAATGCCAGGTGTTCCTAAAGATCCGTGGTTCCCGCACTAGGAGCCTACGATAGTCCTGGGGTCCAGTGGCGGGGGCAGCGTAGCCGAGCCCTGCACTTCCAGTGAGGAGAGCCCCCAGCCAGAACGTGGGGCTGACAGAACTTACACATCCATGGCATTGTCTCTGTAACCGACTATGGCGGCACCTGGTATACAGGGGACCTGGGCTGCCCCACCTTTTCAGAAGTCAGCATATGCCCCTGCAGTGTCAGATTCCGTATCCATTCCCTTCTGCGTCTGGCCAGGCCCCAGTTGTTCCAGGGGGTACATTTTAAGGTGGACATTGAGAAACTAGCTGGACAGTGTCTGCTCTGCAAATCTGGAGGAAGACTCTTTTGACTGGGAAGTTTGATAGCAGTGTCTTCTAAGGTCACCTTAGACTCTTAAGAGTATGTGACTCTGAAATTTCCACCAGAAACACTTAGTGAACTGAGACGGATGGTGTCGATTGGACTTCTAAGGGAAAGCCTATCCCAAGATTGGAGCTCCTGGGTGGGACCAGTTACAGGCTAAGACGAAGACCGGGGCTCAGAAAACCCAGTTCGCTTGACTCGCCTTTCTCTCTCAAGATGCTGTTATTAAATTAAGTGAAACCTATAACCCAGTTTAGATAACACATGGAAAGCTCAACCAAAATAATGAAGCTGCTTTGGTTTTTTAGATGCTCCAAGTAGGGTGACCAGTTGCCCTGGTCTTCCCCGGACTGTGGGGGTTCTCAGGACACAGGACATTCCATGCTAAACTCGGAAAATCTTGGGCCACCGGGGACAAGTTGGTCACCGTCACTCCAGGCCTGACCAGCTTAACTGCCTCTTCACCCCCCACTTGGCATTTTGCAAAGACAGCGCTCAACATTTAAAGAAGACTAAAATAGTGCAAAGCAAGCTGTTGACTTCTGTTGCTGCTCTGCGGTCTATATTTTTGTTTCTCTGAAAAATTATATGTCTACGAGGCCTTTCAAAAGCCCGAGCCGCTGATCCTTCTTGGGGGAGATACGGATGCGTCTCTCGTGGTTTTATGACGCTTTGCTGGATCACAGTCAGAGTGGGTGAAGGGCAGGCTGTTCCGTGGACTTAAATATGAGCCTTAGGGAGCACCTTGATAGAAAACTGGAGAGGATAATGAGAAAGAACTGAGACCTGGGGGCTTCACAGTTCAGCGTCACCACCCATTCATCTTCTGTGTCAAGAGAGCAGCCATCGAGGGCACGGCTGGAATTCCTGCTGACAAAGGTGTGCGCACTGGGATTCCTAAGTGGGCCTGGAAGAGCCAGCCCGTGGCCGCACGGTCAAGCCAAAAGACTTCACGGTGCCCTGCTCAGCAATGAGGATATGTGGTGGGTGGGGACAGCCACCCCTTCTCACCACACCTGGCTCGCAGACCTGGCTGACATCTGCATGAATTGCTCACACTTTTGAAAACCTCCTTCTTGGATTTCTTTCCCATTCGGTGTATGGACTTTTCCTTCTCAGAGGACGCTCATTCTTGGGCAGATCCATTCCAAATCAAGTGACTTAGATTCTCTGGCTACACAAAGCCTTTGATTCTGTATGTTGTTGACATTTGTTTTTTTCCACGTGAATAGAGTCAAACTTGGGTTCTCTAAATTGTCATCAGAATGCTGATTTGAGAAACTTCCTACTTTCAAAATCAGACAGAATATCCACTTCTTTACTGATGCACAAGTAACAAAAAGATCTGAGATGATTTCCTAAGTAGGTATACTTCTCAAAAGAAATAACTGAAGGAAAAAGAAAGATACCTACTCTGTGAGAACAGCAACTCTCGCCTGTACCCATTGCTGGTAATTGTCATTTAAAATACACATAATCCTCCCATCAAAGAAGGGCATTTCACTGGAGGATTGAGGAGTCACTAAGAATCTGCCGTCAGTCCCTTGGGTCAGCTTAGCCCACCTGTAAAGTAGGCCTCAAATTTCTTGAGGAGGTGAACGCTGAGTCACACCCGGAGAAACTCAAATTCTTCCCCAGAATGGTTCAGAAGTCAGTCTAGCTCGACTCTAGATCACTAGACAGAAAAATTCAAAGCCCAGATTTCCAAGCATAGAACGTTTGAGTCATGGAATGATGGAGATCCGTGAGAAGACAGGCCTCCATTTCTTACTGAGAACAATGTCGGACGTGTCAGGTCCATGACACATTACTGTAGTAAGCATGATTCATTTTATGATGAACGATTCTTTGGTCTTGTTTCCCCTTTATAAGCCACAGTGCTGAGAGCTGTCCTCTAGTCTGTATGTTCCTTTCCGGTATGGCTTCTTGCATTTCCAGGCTGCTGTCCATTGTGCAGGTGGACCTTCATGCCCTTTCTGATTTCAAGGCGGACCAGCTGTTCTGGAACCTTCCATGTCCACTGCCTATTCTAGAATAGCCTCACTGAGGGCAAGGACTGCCCTGTTCCTCCCATTTGCCCAGGGCTAGTATGTGCCTGGCACATAGATCAGTACTTGTGGGTTCCACTGAATCGAGTCTTGTGGCTCCTGTAGTGTCTTTGCTCCTAGCTGGCCTGGGCCCCGAACCTCGCATGGATGATCCTGGCTCAGCTTGAAAAATTCTGGTGAGATTGGGATCAAGAAAACTAACCGCACTGTACAGCCAGACCTCCCTAAGTATAGATTAGCTTACGTTTGAGTCGGAGGAGAACACACATACCTAGGATATTATGCAAATGATGCAAAATCTAAATACACTACTGGAATCCCCCCAAAAAATCCATTTAAAGGTAGATTAGGAACATACACAGATGGCAAGGAGCAAAGATCTGGAGCTCTGTAGCAACAAATGAACCTTTTCTGTTCTAGTCTGACTGCCCGTTTCAGGCAAAGGGGATAAGATTCATAAATGATGTGTCGAACCGCAACTGGTATTTCTGGGAGAGTTTCTAAGACGGGCAGGAGTCAGCGCTGGGGAAGCAGAAACAATCCCAAGTTTGTCTGGTATCATTGGGACGAAATGGATAAGCCCTCTGTGTCGGGGCTGTGTCGAGGTTGGGACAGAAGCTCGTGTCCTGGAGTCCTCGAGTCCGGCACATGTTCTCTGCTTCCCCTGGAAACACCCACAGTCCAGTTATCCGCACAGAGCAGTTTCACCATCAGGCCTGGCCTTTCAAGCCAGTGGTGAGAGCAGCACCTCTAGGAGCTTGATGCATAGAGTTTGTCTGCTTCAAACTGTATTTAATGCCTCTTTCCAAGAAAGGCTTTGAGGCAGCTTACAACAGACAGTTGATGTGAAAGTATATATATGAAAACCCACCTATATAGTCACGTGAGAACATAGGTCCATATATTGATGCACACACAACTATGGGCACAATTTCATTTTAATTTTTCGTAGAGAGAAGGAAATCAAGGTGTGTTGGATCTCTTTGTCCTCCAAACTGTCTTTACCTCCGTTCGTCTTAACATTCCTTTCTTCCTTGGTTTCCGAGGTGTTCCGTCAGCTCCTGTCTAGTTCAGTTCCTTCTGGGGTGCAGGTGGAAGGGGCCCTGGACTGGAACTTGCAGATGTGGTTTTTGATCCTGGCATGGCTCCATCCCCACCTTGGCGGCCTGGAGGTGGCTCTGTGGAGCCCCGGGACTCGGTGGCACTCTGTGGAAGTCACTAAGCCCCTTTCAAGGTTGATTACTCTGGTTGCTCTGCTGGCTTCTCTTCCTCCGCCAGAGTCTTGGTCTCCGCCTTCCTTCCTCCCTGGGAATTCATCCAGGGAGACCTCAGAAGTCACACTTACAGATGATTTCCCAAACCCTACCTCTCCTGAACTTTCAGACCTGCGTGTCTGCTCCCTTCCTCTAGAGCGCCATCCTGCCCATCAAGTTTTTCAAAACCCGTCCACTGCGCGGAGAGTACCACTTCCTCCTGTGATTCCTGTTACTTCATCTTATAATTCTCATCCTGTTTTGATTTACTTGCCTCCATTTGATTCTTTAAAAGGTTTGATGATGAGGATTCCCACTCCTCTTAGGATGGAGTCCTCACTCCCTGGGCCTCACCTGCTCTGACCCAGCTTACTTCCTTAGGTCACCTTGCATCCATCCCCCAGCCTCTGTAGTTCTTTTGAGTTCCTCACACTTGCCGTGTGCTCTGGCCTCCAGGTCCTAACAAATGCAGCAGCTTCCACCAGGAGTGTTCTTTCTTGTCCCTCCAGCTCACCAGATTAACTCCTGCTCATCTTTCCAGTCTAGTCTTAAATGTTACTTCCTCTTGGAAGTCCCCTCCACTAGGCCTGTTTGGGCCCCCTGCAGTGTGTGCCCTCATCTTACTCCCTGTCCATGCTCTCTTGGCTTATTTCATGGCTTGATTCTCCCACAAGACTGGGAGCTCCTTGGAGCCAGAGACCTTTTCGTCCTGTCGCCAGCATCTCCCTCACGTCAAGAACTGTCTTGCTGAATGAACGAACGAATGAGGACACAGTTAGCCCTACGCTTGGCCTGTCCTCACATCTGTAGGGCTTTAGCTCCTGAAACCATAGCAAAAGAAGCCACCGCAGCGGTTAAGTTTGCACGTTCCGCTTCTCGGCGGCCCGGGGTTCGCCGGTTTGGATCTGGGTGCGGACATGGCACCGCTTGGCACGCCACGCTGTGGTAGGCATCCCACGTATAAAGTAGAGGAAGATGGGCACAATGTTAGCTCAGGGCCGGGCTTCCTCAGCAAAAAGAGGAGGACTGGCAGTAGTTAGCTCAGGGCTAATCTTCCTCAAAAAAAAAAAAAAAGGAAAAAAGAAGCCACCATGTGATGCTCTTAAGCCACGGAAATATGTCATGGTCATGTCCAAGCTCCATTTGCCCAAACTGAAGAAAAGATCTCCAAGGTGGGAGAGGAGTTTGAGGGTTCTTTGTTTTCTAATTATAGCAAGATACATATAACATAAGATTTACCTTCTAACCATTCTTAAGTGTAGAGTTCAGGAGTGTTAAGTGTATTCACATTGTTGTGCAACCAATCTCCAGAACTTTCTTATTTCTCAAACTGAAACTCTCCTTATTGAACACTAACTCCCCATTCCACTTTCCCCATCCCCTGGTAACACCATTTTTTCTGTCTCTCTGGATTTGACTACTATTAAGTACCTCATGTGGGTGGAATCATATGGTATTTGTCTTTTTGCCCCTGGCTTATTTCACTTAGCATAGTGTCTTCAGGGTTCCTCCATGTTGTATCCTTTCCTTCCTTGTTAAGGCTGAATAATATTCCATTGTATACATACAATACCATCATATATATATATGCACACCTCATTTTGTTTATCCATTCATCCGTGGATGGACCTCTGGATTGCCTCCTCCTCTTGGCTGCTGTGAACAATGCTGCCGTGAAACATCGGTGTACAAATATCTCTTTGGGGCTTGAGATTTTAATATAAAAACTACAATATGGGAGAACTATGGAAGATGGCTGAATTTTAAAGAAATCCAACCTTAACCAGGGCCCTGGTGGAGAGAAAGCACTGAGCAATTTGCGGGCTCCGGTCATGAACATAGTGGATGGTGGAGGCTCAGTAACCTCAGTGGCGGTCCAGAACCCACAGGGTATGAAAGCACGGCTCTCTCTGTGTTTGCCAAGTGCGCTCCCACGATGCAGGGGGCTGCCCCTGTCTGTGCGTCTGGTGACCTGGGAGATACTTTTGGCATTCATCCAACCACCAGCTGCTCATGTGATAAATTATTTCTCCCATTTCTCGGTGCTTTCAAACCCATGGAACAATACTGCCATGGCTGTATAAATATTGTCATGGAATACCTACAACTTTCATTGAAAAAATGACCAAAAAATGAAAAACTCCTATCTATGGCACAGACACAAAAAAGTTAGATTCTTCATCAAAGTCTTATTTCTGCCTGAGAAATTCCTTGTTTATTTTACGTAGCCCTCACGGTTTAGAAAGTGTTTAGATTTAAAATAAAATGGCCAAAAGGCATGCTCACCATGATACAAGTTGTCTGAACATTGATAACAGACAGAGACTGTAAATAGGGCGAGACCAGAAAAATAAAGTCTTCGTATCTCCATAAAAGTTAAACCACCAAATATCCTAGATCTTACCTAAGAATTCTTCTGTTTTCTTGCTTTTCTAAATTAAAAAAAAAAATAGAGTATAGGTGTGTTTCTGTAAATATACAGATTTCACCATGTGGCTTGTGGATGAGTCCTTCAGCTTCTAGCAGAGTCCATGGGATGTTGTCTTATCAGTATGCAGCCTGATATTTCATCCTTTGTACCCATTCTCTCTATCACTTTGTTTTCCATTTTTGGCCTTTTCAGTGTTAGTAGTGCCGGCCAGAAATTCTGGCAAAGGGTTAATAAATCAAAACCGTCTGTTTTCTTCCCTGACAGTAAGTTGTCACCGAGAACTCTCTGTGGGAGACGATGGACGCGGGGGGTCATGAGGAAATGTTCTTCCACTTCTTCTGAGAAATTGAATTTCATTATTACATTTTATAAATATTTCCTTCTATGGCTCATAACCTGATTGCCGCCTTGTTGCTAGGGTCTTGGGAGGAAGGGGGCCGTGGAGGCGGAAAGGCCGGCTTCTTCTCAGGTGTGCCTGTGGCCCCAAATGGAAACCAATCAAGGTGCGATTTATGTTCATTAAGTGCTTGTCAAAACTGAAAAATTTTCTAATCAACAGCAATCTAGCCGCGGCCCCCTCGATGGCTGGGAGCGCCGCCTCTGCAGCGTCGGCTATTTGCCTGTTACAACTCTAGGCTAAAAATCCGCTGATGATTACATTAGGCTAAGCTGCGAAGTAAATGAACCATGTCTTATTTAGGTGCCACTAGCTTCAGTGTAGTCCTGCCCCGCAGGGCACTTGATAGCGGTTTATGGCTTTAAAATTAGTGTAGCTTCCCATTTGCTGCAGGGCGCTGCATGTTATGCCTTTGAACTCCATAAGCAAAGAGAAGGGGGCCTTTTGTTTTCCCCCCTGATTTTTCTCCCTTGCATCTTAGCGATTTTGTTTTGCATCTTTTCCAGACGGCATTTTGCAATAAAAATGTCTGACTACCCTCTACATGCGTCCCCAACCAAAAAAAAAAAAAGAAAGAAAGAAAAAAGGAGGAGAGGGAGAAAAAAAGAAGAAAAAGTAGAAAATGTCACACGTTTGCAGAGGACAATTTTTTTTTCCCTATGCTCCGAAGTGAAAAATAGCTTTGCAGGTCACCTCTAATGGCTTATCATGTCAGAATCGCTACCGAGAGTGGGAACAACACCTTTAGCTGAAAAAATGACGACATAAAAATCAGAGGGCAGGTATTTCAGTATTTTTATTGGAGAAGAGTAGGAAGAGCCATTTGTTGAGGTCTTTGGGACTCTTTTCAAGCACTTCCTATATTATCTCAGTTAATAGTCACGACAATCCCAGGAGGCAAGAACTGTTATTACCTCTATTTTTGAAGATGTGGAAATGGGGACCCAGCATGAATAAGCAGTGTGCCCCCTGCACCCAACTCCTAAGGGATAGAGGTTGGATCCTGGGTGCTCTCACCCTGAGCCATCTGGCCAGGAGGAAGCTGACTCTGTCTTCTGTCGACTTCCTTAGTTTAAGAAACCAGAAGATGATGGTCATCAGAGAACTGACTCCTATTCATTGGAAATGAAGCTCATTCTATTACCGTAAACCGCCTTGGCGGGCAGGAGTGTTAAGAAAACAGAATAACCGTAAAAGCAACGCATCGGGAAAGAATAAAGAAGTTGACCTCTGAACAGCCCTGGTGAAAGTTTAAAATAGGAAGGAGTCCTTAAGTACTGTGATGGGCAGGAACTGAAGTGGAAACTCCCACTTCTCCTTGGGTCAAATGGCAGAAGGAAAGTCGTAGCATCGTTAGTGCCCTCAGAGGACAGATGTGTGGGCTCTTCTGTCTTACAAGTGCTGCATATTCTAGCAAATTCACCCCAAGGAATCTGAAGCTTTAAAGAACTTCTGATAGATCTCATCTCACGATGATGGAAATTCCTCTATGATTCACAGTTTCCGAGGTCTACTACTGGTCCAGTTGTTTCACGCCATATTTAATGATTGAAATGCCTGTACAGCTGAGCAATGGTGCTGGCTCCTTGACGTTCATGTTGTGAAATCTCACTCACGCTTGCCTTGGGAAGAAGCCTACAGTGAGCGAGACGACCGGAAGCCGTTTTCCTACCCGACACATTCATTTTGTACGGGCTAGGTTTGAGCACGCATGGGTTACAACTGGGTAATATTCAATTTAACCTAAAATGAGAAAAATCTTTCTTGCAGTGTAAGGCTCAATCTACCAGGTCAGTCAAGTCAGATACGATCAAGAAGCAAAAGGAAGATGCATAATTCAATTTGGAATTTTCTGCTATTTTGATTTAGATTATAATAACCCAAGCCCCCTGGGCTCATGTTGGACTTTGGCCCACACGTGTTGGATGCTGTGCCCTGAAGCACGTGGCCTGGAGATGTTGGCCCTGGCTGGAGGGTCAGAGCTCTCTGTTGTCCACGAAGCATGCCACCTCTGATCCCCTATGATCCTTCACCAACTCTCCCTTTTACCATGTCTTATGTAATTACCCGGGCCCAATAAAGCATTTATTAAGCAAAGAATCAGCTCATAACTGTAGCCTTTGCCTCAGTCACCCTTAGACATCCAATTTGCCACGTACCTTCATCCTGTGGTGGCCGCACGTCACACTGACACACACGTACAAGCATTAGTCAAGTGGTCTTTGAATGCTCCGGCAGCTCCGAAAGTGAAACACTGGATATTCTGTTGGCTGTCCTGGGAAACAAAATTATTTCTCAAAGGGTTTTATCCTTTAAAGTTGCCTCCTAGCCTGCTATTGTGGCTATGATCCTTTGGAGAGAGGGGAAAATTGTCTTCTTTCAGTGATGTGATCTGAAAGAAAGTGGCCAGAAGGTTTTTTCATAGTTTTACGAAATATTGTATCTTTTTAGTCACTTTCCTCTGTGCCTGTGACTGTGTATGAGGCTATTGTTTATGATTCTTAAGCGTGGGACTTGAGCATTCGCGTGGTCTCTTTGAACGGGCGATATGATGTATGTCTTTATAGATTCGTTTCCTTTGAAAATATTAAACGGAGTTTGGGAAAAGCAGTACATCTGACAATGGCTTCTCTTACATACTTTTTTGAGCCCAGAAGTAACGGTTTTTAAAAATAGAACTTCTACAGACTACTGCTTCCTTTTGAACCTGGACCTTCATGAAGTGTCGTGAAAACAGGGAATAATGAGTCATCCCTTTCCTCCAGGAGAAGACAGACAAGTCGGAAGAAACTTTCCAAAATCCTTGTTCTTCCCCCAGGCGTCTTCATAAAATCAGACTCACAGAGCCCTTGGCTGTTTCGTGAACATTCAGCTAGACTAGAGGTTCTCAAACCTTTTGTCCTCCGGAACCCCTTTACTTTCTTTAAAATCATTGAGGAACTCGAAAGAACTTTTGTGTCTGTGGATTGTATCTATTGATATTTTAGCATGATAGAAATTAAAACTGAGAAATCTTTGAAATCTTCATATAATTCATTTAAAATAACAAACCACCCACTAGGTAATATTATTACAGGAATACCATTTTCATGAAAAATATATTTTCCAAAAGAAAATCACGGGAAGAGTAGTGTTATTTTGCTTTTTTTTTTCCCCCCAAAGCTCTTGCATGTCTGGTTTAATGAAAGAGAGCTGTATTGTCATGTGCTTCTGCCTTCCCTCTGTTGTGATATGTTGTTTTGGTTAAAGTGTGTGAAGAAACTCTCACCTTAGAGATATTTAGTTGGAGGAAGGACGAGAATTCCAGCAGCCATTTCAGATCATTGTGGATGTTCTTGGGTGACGACACCAAAACTCAACGGGTGACAGTTTCTTAAATCTTAGGAATGCAGTGTGGAATCTGAAGCAATGTGAGATCACTAAGTTTTTCCTCCTCTGCTACGTTACAATCGAATGAATTGTCTTGCACTTTTCATGATCTTTTATCCCGGGGTGTGACACCATGCATCGGTCATTTAAAAAAATACTGTTTAACTGAGGTATGTAGATTTCCAGATGCTTTTCGTCATATAATCTTCAAAATCACATTCATTTGTATCACCATCAATCTTGTCAGAAAAGTCTGTAAGTGTTTGGAAGGTGTCAAGCTCATGGTGAGAGACACAAGTTTTCAAAATTCACCTTGTCGCTGGAAAGCCCAAATTTTATCATTGGCCGCTAATACTGTCAGCCGTTTTCCTTGCCATGGTTATTTTGTTCGTTTTCAGGAAAATATCAGGCAAGTACATAAGACTGAATGACCATGGTTAGTATCTGACATAGTCATTCTTTCAGGTAAAGATGTTGTCCCAGCGAAAATGTGGCTAGTTCAGCTTGCAACTCAAACAATTGCAGAAGTACTTTTTCGCAAAATCAACATCAGCCTTCAGGATGCGGCGGAAATGTCTTATGTCTGCTTTCCATGTCATCACCCAGAAAATTAAAAGACATGTCCTTAAGGGTTGAAATTTTTAAAAATCAGTAGGGTTTGGTTTTTTTTGGGGGGGGGGGGGGTATATTAAGAGCATTCTTAATTGAAACTGTTTTTGTTTGTTTTTATTTAGAGAGCATGGCAATGAATAATATAATGACTCCTAGTACAGTTTGTTGCCATGCCTTGACTACAAAGCCAGCAGTGTTACCCACTCTCCCATTTGCACCATCAAAGTGAATTCCAACACAGTGAAAAAGGCAGACAGTGTTTCGGAATTGTTTTAATATAGTTTTGAATTTGTGAACCCCTGATAGGGTGTCAAGGACCACACTTTGAAGATTGCTAGGCCAGATGATACAAAGAGGAAAAACCCAATTAGATTGCCTGTGGCAGAAAGGCCAAAGCAGATATCAGTATGTCCTAACACTTGTCTAACTTAGACAAAATATTGCATATTAATATAAAATATTAAATTTCTCAACATTTAGGTACAGTTAGAAACCAGAACTTACTGGGAAAACCTAATTGGAACAAAGATTTCTGTTATTTTTTCCATCACTGAATTATGGAAATGAGGAGTCTTATTACTTTTTTAAAGTATGTGTGAGTGAAATTGGAGTGATGTGGAGTACAGTATCTATACTGGACGAGAGTAGAGTTGGAAACATGGGTTTTATTCTGTTGACCTAATTTCAAAATGCCAATGGTATCATTTATGCATTTCAGCTTAGCTTTAAGATCTTGTTAACTGCTTTTAGTGCCCACACATCAAGCAAACCATCTCTCACCAGACAGCCAAAGGTAACGGCCGGATGGGAGGCAGTGAGAATCAATATACTAAGAGTATTTTTAGGAACTCTTGATGGATTGCTGTATTTTGAGCTTAACTTCAAGTGCCAAATGCCCCAGAGCTGACTAAGATGAACTCACCATTTACTGAGGACTGTACCGGCCGTCACGCACATCCAGGGCTCTGGGATCGCCAGGACAAGACGTACCCTCCTTTGCCTTTGCAGTTCTGTGGGTTTTTTTAGTAGCCTCATACAGTATTTTGAGGAAGACCTTATACCACTCTCCTTGCCAGAGCACAGGGTCACCTGGTTGATGACCTCCTCGTCCTGGTACTGTGCAACTGTGAGATTTTGGGACAACATCATACAGCAGCGAATCAATTAATTCTCCCTATCAGGAGGGACCTAGTATGCCAAGGCACTAATGACTCGGTGGCCCTCTCCGAGGGCAGCCCCACAGAAGGTGGGAGCCCCGTTAAGCTGTGCTTCTGTCAGCAAGCTGAAAGCTGTGGGTCTCTGACATGGCTCTCAATTGCTAGCAGGTTTCTCTCATTGCACCTCATTTGCATCTGGGACATCAATTAGCATGTTTGTTGAGGCTAATTGAATGAAACTCAATCATAGCTCTTAATTGCTTGACTATGTGAAAAGAAATCACATTAATGCAGCTAATTAAGTGTACAGCAATAGATGCAACATAATTAGGAGCGAAATGTAAAAAACAAGGGATGGCAAAGGTGCGGGAGCGGGCTTGCAGGGGGACGCCATGCACAGTTACGGAGGTAGCGACACGTTCGGGAGCGGGTCCCTTTGCTCCGGCGCCTGCTTGGAAAAAATAATCTGCACGATGAGCATGGACAACTTGAGAAGAAAAATGCAAATAGGTTTGCAATTACTACTTTTTCAAGCTGTTGAGGGGCAGGAGATGGCACCTCTGGGGGGCCTGGCTCTTGAGTGGGCCCCAGGGACTTGTTAAGTGCTGTTTAAAAGTACTTGGCTTTGAATTACCCTCATGCCTTGTTAAAGGGTTTTTTCCCCTTTTATCTTCGATCAGCATTTTCTGCAAAGAACGCAGAGAAGGGTACTATCTGTAACATTTGCATATCAAAATCAAGCTTGCTGTCTGTTTCACCCAGCGAGGGCCCTACCTCAGACCCATCGGGTGCACATCCCACTTCTGAGGAGGCGACATTGTTTAGTGGTTGTCGCTTTAATTCCGCAAGTACCAAGCTGGGGAGCGATGAAAAGGATGAGTTCTTGCAACAACAGAAAACTCAATCTCATTTCTCTTGGGAGAAGCCAGAAGCCCCAGACTCACGGGTCTGCATTCCACCTGTTTCTGAGCCACAAAGTCCAAGGGCTTTTATAGATTAAGCAATGCGTGTCGTAAAGTTTGTAAGACTCGTGGTGGCTTGAAATATAAGAATTGCCAAATTTATAGTCTGATTCTTCTTTTAGAATTAGCTCTTCTGAAGTTTCAGTGCCCAACTCAGGCAGGAAGACAGATCCCCGGGCCCATGCTGAGCCAAAGATAGATGTGTTCCCTTGACGCATTCAAATCCCGAGCAGACACTTGGTACGTTTCTATAATAATTTTAAATAAAATATCCTGGTTATTGTATGTTAAAACATGCCTATTAGAAGAGCCCATGCTGAGGCTCAGTCACTATCTGATTAGCCTCATTTTAGAGCCCATAAGCAATAAATGCTCAATTACGTTCCTGTTATTGTATTTTAATTTGTTAAGAATTGGCATTAAAGAAGAAAGTTATGGCAAGTTGATATTTTTAAAGGAGTAACTATGCAAGAGGGAATTCATTATTTACAAGCCTCAACTTTGGTTTTGAAACTTGGGTTTTGCTTATTTTGGGTGGACATTAATGGAAATAAATTACAGATGCTTAAGAACGACCTTTGTTTTTTTTAATGACCTTGACCGTTAGCCCTACACTAACCAAAGGACACTTCCTTCTTTGATGTTCACCATCCTCATGATGAGCTTGCTCACGAGACGTTCTTGCTTTCTTCCAGGCTGCCTTATCCTTCAGTTTAACTTAACGACAATAACTTTCTCTCCATCTTTGGTCCGCATCCTTTCAAAGTCACAGCTTTTCTCATGGTCAGTTGTATTTGGCGGGGTTTTCCGAGCATCTTGACTTCCATGTGGAGTCTTCAGTCTGTTCCCAGCCGGATACAGCCCGTCCCTTCCCCAAACCCGCAACTCTCCTCCAAGATGGCCAACCCCAGCCAGCCTGCCCTGCGCGCGCCAGGACCTCCCTCCCTGAGCTGCCCTGGGAGATCAGATGCACAGCTGGACCAGCCCGGGGTGGCTCCGTGCCTCTGCTGCCGGCTTCCGTGGCTGACAGCAGATGTGTGGGTGCAGGTATTTCTCTCTGGATGGTTTATCATCTGCTGAGGAAGGCCCAGCCTCGCCCCTCCCTCTGAAGAGCTGGTCTGAATTTGCCCCCACTGTGATGCAGCTTCTGATCTGATCTCCATTTGTCTTCTGTCCCGCGTTCCTCCTCGTTCTAGCCTCGGCTTTTTGAGGTTTTGTTCTGCACCAGGAATTGGTCATTTGAGGTCACTCCTGGGTGCTTGCCGAACCTTCTAGAGTTCTGTCGTCTCCACCAGAACGTCTCTCCCACCATGGCCGTGACCTCACATTATGTTGTTTCTCTTCCTGCCCTTCCTCCTCTGTTGAGAATTCCTCCACCCTCTTTCCTGAGTCTGAGTTGGCTCCCAAATGGCCCCGCCTCTAATTGCCTGGATTGTGAGGTGAAGTCTCTGCTCTTGATACTCAAGGCTGGCCCTCCCTCCTACAGATGGCGAAGAGAATGGCAGCTCTCTCATGCTCTCTGTCCTGAGGACCCACGTTTGCGTTCCTGCCCCTGTATTGGAATCTTGTACTTTTGGTTCCTTTCTGTATCATTTCTTCAATTGGCAAGCTGCCTGCTCATTGACAAACCAATGACTGCTTCTCAACCCCTTCACCAGCTGGCATTGTCCTGAAAGTGCCTGTTTCCCAGAAGCCACTGGGATCCTTCTCTTGGCTTCCATGCCACTCTCTGGGCCCCTCGAAGCTTCCTCTGTATACTGTGGCCAACTTTCCTCGTCCTACAGGCAGGGGCTCCATCCCTTGCACTTTGCTTCTAGAACTTTCTCTAGTTCTCTCTCTGCATCAGTTGACTCTGTTAGTTGGCAGTTACAAGCAAACGGCTCACTTTTCCAACCTCCCTGAGTCCCTTGCAGCCCACACCCTGGTTTGTTTGGCAGTTCTTCTAAAATTACGTTGACCTGAACTTCATTGCTTATACTAAATACAAATTTATTGGTTTTTCCCTTTATATTCCAAAAGGAATCCAACAAGATTCTGCCAAAGAAGGAATCTGTTTATTTCATTTCCTGCTTAGTCTTAAAACACTTGAAATGCTTTATACCTAAGAGCAATGTAGAATATATCCTTTCTTAATGTGCACTGTTGATTTAATAATATGTCTACGGAGACAAGGAGATTCATTGACCAGAAAGTGCATGAAAGGGTCGTAACTCCTAATTTGCCAACCGGCCCCTCCCCCTGGCTCTCGGTTGTCCTCTCCCCTTTCCCCACCCATCAGCCAATTATTAGGTATTCTTTTGCTTCTCACTGATTTGTTGAGTGACTGCGCCAAGAATTTCACCATCTATCTAGGTGTCCCTATTGTTCCCTGATAACTTCTAGTCATTCGCCTCCAAAGCATAGAGAACAGCAAGATACTTCTTCCAAGTACAGTGTGCTACTTGGAGAAGCATACTTCTTGAGTACCAAATAATGTACTTCCCTCTTTTTTATCATCCGGCTGTTACACCTCCATCCATGACCTCCGTGTTGTTTCAGCACCATACCACTGACACCGCGGACATCTTCCTGGTCCTGAATAAAATGCTTGACTTTTTATGTAGAGTTTCCTCCTGAGTTCCCACCAGACAGCTTCAGTGTTATCTACATGTTTAATGGTATTGCCATCTGAGACAGCAAGGTTTTACAAAACAGTTTCTATTCCATGAAATTTTACCTACAACTTATAGGAAGAGCCAGGTTCCTAAGCTGCCATCTAATTAGCAGCAGGTCAAAAAATATGATTTCATGTGCATACTTATTTCTTCAGCTGGTTTCTAATCCCCCTTAATGGAAGCATCTGCTGTGTCACCTTGTATTTCCAGGGCCTGGGTTAGTTCAGGACACAGAGGCAGAGCTCTGATTTCAATATAATGATGATGCCTTCAGTACTAGACAGATCAGAACCTCATTATTTTTAAAATGCTTGCCACAGTGGAAGGGTCATAGGATTACAATTCACGATGTCTAATAGAACCCCTTGTCCTAGATTGTAAAAGGCCTTCTTTTTAATCTCTCTTGGATGTTTAACATTTTGAACAGGATTACATGCAGAATGTTCATGGTAAAGAGATTGACCTTCTGAGAACCACTGTGAAAGTCCCAGGGAAGAGGCCACCCCGAGCCACGTCGGCCTGTGCGCCCATCTCCAGCCCTAAAACCAATGGCCTGTCCAAGGACATGAGCAGTTTACACATCTCACCAAATTCAGGTAAGCTTACAGCCGACATGCCTAAGAAATCAAGTATGGCGGCAGCGATGGAGGGTGCTGGCTGAGGACAGTGTTGAGCTCTTTTGGTTAAGTGGAGACCTTAGATTAAGGTTTAGAAGCCTCATCTCTTCTGTGGATGATCGTTTCCTCTACACCGGTGGGTTCCATGACTGCCAACAACAAATGGTGGCACTGAGTCACAGCTGCACAAACCAAACCTCTAGGTTTTCCCACGGCTGGTAGTTGAAAATAGATTTTTATATATGGTTGAGGATTTAAGGGCCTTGTAAAATACGTGAATTCATTGTTAAAGTATCAAGGATTAGTATCAACTAATTTGTAGTAACTCTGTGTATAGAAGTAGAAAAGCCATGTGGAGCAAGATTTAAAGGAAACCATCACACTTACAGAAAATTTACATTCTCTCAGTTTTATATTGTAGCTATTATGTTATTCTTTGACACAACTTTAGTTGTCTTTATTCTCTTTTGAAGGAGAATTGTTTTTCCTTCAGGATCAGAGAACGTTAGTGTTTTCTCAACGTTAGATGTGTCTAGGAATTCCTGACCTTGGTGTACAATTGTAAGCCGTTGAAAGTGTCATGGTTCATTTTTGTTGAAGAGTCTTGGCAAATGATTGTCCTCTGACTTTAATGTTCCCTTGGTTGCTTATCAGAGAAGAAGGTGTTAAAAGCTGCTTGAATCTTCCCACTAACAAACTCAAACTCTTTCAACATGTGCAATCCCTTCATAAATTTTAGTTCTATTTTTCCAGGAAAAATTTCCTTTCTTGTCTCTAGCCTATGTCGAATCTTCTCAAAATAGATTTCTGTTCTGCAGTCATTTCTAGCATATGTGTCTGCTTCTTAAAGATGCTGCATTTTTCTCTTTCTGAAATGTTATATGCTTTTAAAGAGGGATGTGTTGACCCTGCAGATCTGTGGTGTAAATGACATTGGTTGGTGAAAGCGGGGTAATAAAAAGGAGAGAGAATTTGGGGTCCACCAGCCTGGGTTCTACTGTGTGGTTCTACTGTGTGGCGTTGGGCAGGTAACTCAATGATGCTTTACCAGGACACTGGCTGGTCTTGCCTCGCCTGCCTATGACACAGAGAGGTGATGGCAGGTGAGAGAACATGTGAAAGTGCTGCGAAACTCATAAAGTACGACATAAATGTCAGCTGTTGTTACTAATTAAAATAAAACTGGACTTTCTGCTAACAGACATCAATTCATTCCAGAAAGGTGATAAGTTTATTTTGCTGGCCTCTTAGGACCTGCTGACCTTTCTTCCTAGGCATACATGGTGTTTTCCTTTTCAGGATGGTGTGCTAATGTTGTGGGATGGGAAGGGAGAAAAGTGCCCAAGAAAAAAATGTGTCTATAGTAAATAAAAAGCTAATGCCTTCATTACTTTATTTATTCAAAAAGAATTTATTGCATACCTCTTCTGTGCCAGGAACTGTGTGTACTGTGAATACGGAGTCCCTGACCTTCAGAACTTATATATGAGGCAGTCACCTTATAACTGGCTAATTTTTCCACTTCCCCTTCTAACCCATCATGTCACATCTGTCCATTTATTTATGCAAGTCGGCGCACATATGGAGTTTCTGATGTGTACTAGACACAGTCCTGAGCTAAGGGAACACAGAAGAATAAGACATAATGCCACCCTCAGGGATCTCACCCTCTGGGAGGTGGAAAGGACACAAGCAGACTGGCAAATGCGGTGCGGTGCGGTGCGGCAGGCCATAGCAGGGGTACGTAAGGGGGCATGAAGGCCCAGTGCTGATGTGGTCGGCTCTACCCCAGGAGGTTGGGGAGGCTTCAGGGCGTGGGGGACTCTTGGGCTGGGTGTGAAGAAAGAATGGGAACTCACCAGGCACATAGGATGAGGGGAGAGTGCTGGATATGCAAGACTTGGAGTTTGAACTTCTTAATCTGGAGATGTGTGTTCTTTTGGTGCTCAACTGCCACTTGTTGTCCTAAGGAAAGTGGAATGTTTGGTAACAAACAGAAAATTAAAAATGTCATATAAACCTGACCGTATCCCGTGGAGTAGGTATGTCATGGGCCTCGGCTCAGGGAGTGAGTTTTCCATGCCCAGCTTCGTTCTCTTTAAGACTCTTGCTATTGGGTGGATGGGAGGGCTCGGAGCATGGTTGAAATCCCTTTTCTCTGGTCACACCCTCACTTTACTGCAGCACGTCTTTTCCTGAGCCAGGTTAATCTCCGTACAGGGAGCCTGGCTGATTTTTTTGGATTGCAAGTAGGGACGTGAAAGTGGGGTATGATGTCCTCGGGAGCACAGTACCACTTCAGGGGAAGAAAGTGCCTCCTGGTCACGGCTGTGCTCGGGGATGTGGCAACCCTCGTCTCGGCATGCAAGTGACGTCATCGGCAGGTGTCCAGGAAGAGCATCCCTTCCTTCTGTTGTTCATAGAGCGCTCACGTGAAGAATTCCAACAGAGCAAATTCAATTTGAAGCAAACTGATGCTAGTTTTAACTGATGGACTTTTAGCTAAAAATCGGTATAAGTTATTTTAGAGCTTTTTGCTAAAGAATTTAACATGCTATTCTAGCCTTATCCTTCATTCTCGACTCGTTTGAAGTCTGCTGTTTTATTTTAGAGCTCTGGGTTAACTGCAGACATTTGTTTCTTTTTATGCTTCCTTTTCTCTTTGATTTTCCTTATTTCAATGTTATTGAATTAGATCAATGTTTTGTGCCTTGCTTTCTAGTAACTTTTGCATTCACATAGACCTGAAATATGTATGTACCAGAATCTTTGTGCATGACACTTGTTATTGTCTTAGAATAAATGTCCTTAAGTGAACTCTCTATAAGATTCTTGATACATATTTCCAAATTAATTTCTAGAAAGGTTTTTGTATAAAATACTCTTCCATTCATAAAGTGAGTGCCCATTTCACCCCCATACACTTGTTAGCATTGCTATTAATTATCATTTTTAGACTTTAAGCTAATCTGATAAGCAATAAAAATATCTCGTGTTTTATCTGAATTTCTTCAATTAGTAGTGAGGTTGAACATCTGATGATTACTGGTCATACATATTTCTTACGTTGTAATTGTTTAGATGTATCCTTTGCCCATTTTTGCACTAGATGTTTGTCTTTTTCTTATTGATATGTAAGAACTCTTTATATATTAAGGGTATTAAGACTTTATGATATATTTTGCAGCTATTTCCCCAGTTCATTATTTGCTTTTTAAATTCTGTGGTCTTGTTTACATATAGAGGTTTCCCCTGTTGAATATATAATCAAATCATGAGCATTATACTTCTGTGGTTTCTACTTTAGATAGTTAGAAAGCCCTTAATAATCCTGAAATCAAATCACAATTCATATATATATTTTTTTGAGTTTTACAATTTTATTATTGTTTTTCTCTTTTATAAAAAGTATTTGTAAATATTTAACCCCTAACCCACCTTTAATTTGTTTGGGTTGATTATATATGGTAGGAAATCTAATTAAACTTTTTCTTCAAATAGATTACTAACTGTTCTTTCTCTCTTTGTTAAGTTGTTTCCTTTCCCTGTCTATTCTATTTGTCACCTTTATTGTACAACTAACTCATTTTACCAAATAAGCTATGTTTCTGGGCCCAAGAACCTGTTCCATTGACCTGCTGACTCCACTTTGTCTTGTCCTCTGTGGGTTTACCACACTGTCTTAGATTTATGACTCAGTTTATATCTGGTAATATAACACAGCTTAATACTCTTTTATTTTATAGTTTTTTTGGCTATTGCTACCCATTTATTTTTTTCCAATAAACTTCAAAGTAACTTGAAACCTTCTCTTTTCCCCTAAAACTAATCCCATTGTGACTCTAATTGGCATTACTGTTATTTTTTTTTTTAACCTATCAGTTGTGGAGCAACTGACATCTTTACTATATTGAGTTTCTTACCACAGAACACAATTGTTTCCCAATTTATTCAAACTTAGTATCTATCCCTCAGTAAAGTCTAACATTTTTTGTCATTTAGATCCTGTATGTGTCTTCTTAATCCACTCTGTTAGTTTATATTTTTTTGGTGAAATGTGAGACTGATCTTTTTTTTTGAGGGAGGGGATGTTGTCTATTACATCATCTATTGGCAAGAAATAAGAAAGCTCCTAATTCTTGCTTTTTTCATATCCAGCCATCTTACTGAATTCTTGTTAGTTGGAATACCTAGATGGATGTTTCTGTTGATTTTCTAGTATATGGTCATAATGCCTTCCATATTTCAAATATTGTAATGCCTAACTGTATGTCAGTGTTGACTTTTAGTTTTTACCAACCAATTTAATGATTCAGATACTTCATTGCTTTGCCTCCTGTACCATTCACTTAGCATCGTTATTGAGTCTGCTGTATGCCCAGCCCTGATGAGTGCTTTGGAGATTTGGGGGCAATACAAGACCCTCCCTCCAGGGACCTTACACTCCAGGGGCGGTGGAGGAGTCAGAAGATAAACAAACACAAATAAGACCATTGAAGTTGGTGGTCAATGCTAAGAAGACAAAGGGGGCAATTGGATGGAAAATTACTCATGGGAGGGGGGCTTATGTTATTTCTAGTATTGGGGAGTCGTTCGCCGGTATTGGAATGTTGACTGCATTTCACACATTAAAATGCGAGAAAAGTGATGATCTTAATGTCAAGCTTTGCCATGGCCTTGGGGAAGAGGGAGAAAAACACACTGTCAGAGTAGCTGCCTTGCATGCAGACAACTGAGCCGAGGTCTCACTTTTGGGCTCGCACGTTAACCAAAGCAGAAGAGCTGCAGTGAAAATGGGGCAGCTCCAAACTCCATCAGGTGGTTGTGGAGTGCAGGCATAGCAGGCACAGGGCGCTGAGGGTCTCATTCAAGAAGAGCTGGCCGGTGCGTTCCTTGCCACCGACACCACTGGGAGAGAAAGTAAGCAACGTGCCTGGGGAAGGCAGAGCTCCTGATGTGGATGCTGAGGCTTGAAGGGAAGGAGGCAGACTGGGAAGCTCTGACCGTAAGGGACATAAAGTGCACCAACCTGCCCACAAACCCCTGCACCGTCGGTCTAAAGTGAACCCACCAATCAGTATGTGCCACACACTTGCTCAAAGGCTGAGGAGAAAACCCGTCCTCTGCCTGATCAACCCACATGCTCTTACTCATAAATACGAATGCACAACCAAGACGTCTGTGGAAACCAATAGTAAAAATGTGGAGGACCAAGACAGACAAAAGGACAACTGATCCTAGAAGAAGGACAGTGATAACTTGGGGAAAGGGAATTTAAGAGGAAATTATGACTACTATTATCAGGAAGACGTAAGAGGTTAGGTGTTATATCCATAAAATGAAACCAATCAAAAATTCTCTGAAAAATCTAGGGATCGAGAGTTCTTGGAAATTAAAGAAAAAAGGTTGCAAAAATAAAAAGTTCAATGAATAGATTAAATACTGTAAAGAACATGGCTAAAGACACTGTTGATGATCAAAGATATAATAGAAGAAAATATGCCAGAGGGGACACTGGACATGCCACTATCTTCCCATTTGAAGAGTCAAGTACCAAGTTGAATGGGAGAGGAAGCTCTATAAACATAAATAAAATCCTAAAAAGCATCCCAGATAGGAGAAGTGAGAGGTTACCTACTGAGGGAGGGAACTCTGATGGACTGTGGACTTCTCAAGAGCAACTCCACCTGCTAAAAGACAGTGGAAGAATTTCCTCCTAAGGACAAATAATTTTTTTTTTTTGAGGAACATCAGCCCTGAGCTAACATCTGCTGCCAGTCCTCCTCTTTTTGCTGAGGAAGACTGGCCCTGAGCTAACATCCATGCCCATCTTCCTCTACTTTATATGTGGGACGCCTACCACAGCATGGCTTTTGCCAAGTGGTGCCACGTCTGCACCTGGGATCCGAACCAGCGAACCCTGGGCCACCGAGAAGTGGAACGTGCGAACTTAACTGCTGCACCACCGGGCTGGCCGCAGGACAAATAATTTTGAACCTAGAAGCCTATGCAGAGCCCAACTATTATCAATCAAATGTGAAGGTAGAAAACAAGACATTTTGAGATGACATTCAGGGATATAGAACATTTCCCTCTCAATAGCTTTTTGAAAAAATTACTTAGGCATCTACTCCAGCAAAAAAAAAAAAAGAAGAAAAAGAAAAAGAAAAATCCAAGTTATTTATTTTGTCAGGCCTGGTTAGATTCCCTCTTCTGCATCATATCTCCCCCTGCCTCCAAGGTCACTCATTCAGGATGCCCATGGCAAGTATCTGCCATATCTATGCCTTTGGCATGGAACCTGCCTTGCCATTCTAATGAAACCCATCAGAGGCCACATTTCAGAGAACCTACCCAACTATATCTTCAGATATACTTCCACAGAAGGCAGTCAAATGTCCAAAAGCACTTTCTGACATGAGTTTGGGGCCAGGCCGGTTTGGTAGAATTGGATGCACATATGACAGAATGCAGAGTTGTAGAGTTATTTGGACGTTTAAGTAGAGAGCAGGAAAACATAATGGCCAACAGCAGGGGCTTTGAAGTCAGAAATACTCAACTGAATCCCCCTCCGCCATCTTAGGACCTTGTGAGGGTCTGTCTCTAAACCTCAGCTTCCTCTTCTTTAAAATGGGAAAATGGTACCTCCCTCCATCCTTGTGAGGATAACACAGTAGTTGCCTTTCCAAAGCTCAACCCAGGGTGACTTTTCAGAATTGTACCAGGAATCCATCCTAATAGCTGTGCTTGTCACTAGTGAAGAAAAGGAGGGAAGAGGGGAGAGAAATTGTCTTCAAATTAATTTTTAAATGCCATGGCGTGTTTGTTTATATAGCCTTTGAGTAGACATGATGGGTGAGATTTGACATACCCATGCCCCCCCACACAAGCAGCATTGCCCCTGTGATGCAGCGACCCGGGCGGGCAGGAGATGTGCTCTTCCGGACGTCCCTGGATCTCCCTGGGGTGCCCTGCTCCAGTGTGCCCCATCCTCTCTTGATACCTGTGTTCTCATAACTCCTGATTGCGACATTTTGTTCCGAGATGACGCATGTCTTCTTGTCCCTCACGTGTGTCTTTGTTGGGTATTTGCAACTGTGGCTATGTTTTTATGCTAACAGATTGATTCGTGGACCTTTGTCCTGGGAAACCTTTTCCCCCACTTCTCCCCCCCTTCCCCTACCCCAGGCCCCCAGTGGTTTCAACATATTAAAGCCGTCGGGAGGGCGGAGGCCGATTTTCCAGGGATGGGGGCGGGGATCTCGATGTGTTTGGAGTATTGAACTGCCGTTGACATCTGAAGTCTCAACCATGCTGTTTTCCTCCACACTTCAGTAATCAGGACATCCAGCAAACCCATAAAAAACCAAACTAATAGCATGAATATTCAGTGACCTAGAATACTAATTATTGTCATGAATATTAATGCGATCGGACTTGCTTTTTCCTCTCCTCTTTCTCTCCCGTCCTCTTTCTCCCTCTCTCCCTCTCTCTTTTTTTCCACTTAGCCGGCTCTAAAGATGGGTCATAATGAGAGCATTTAAGAGGGAGCGCGCTCTCCTCCGTGACAGGGGCTGGGGTAATAAGGAGAGCTTGATTAACGCGGTGCACTTGGGGGAGAGATGAGAGGCTTCACGTGGGCCTGTTCGGGGGAGGCAATGAGACACCGGCAGCTCTGTTGCTGCTCCCGGAGATTAATGAGGCCTAAGAGTGCATTAGGAACAGTGACAAAGGTTTGATCTAATGGGCTCAGTCATTTTTCCTTTGAGTGACAGACGCACAGAAGTAATTGGCTGTGCAGAATGGGAGCTCATTGGCGGTACTTAAGGATACATTATCCCCGTTGTGTGGCCCGCAGAGGCTGTTTATCAAAACTGCTCACACTGCAGACGCCGAGTCGCTAAGCTGCTGTTACAGTGGTAATAGCTATTAAAAAAAAAAAACAACGCAACATCAAAACTAGATCCGTTGTTGTCTCGTGGAAACAAAGTTTTTCTTTGTTTAGTTTCAAATGGTCTAGAAAACATTTTACTAACTCTGGAGTCTGTTCTGGGTCCTGAATGAGCTGTGCCCGTGCGCCTGCGTCCCCTCCCGGTTTGTCGAGTGGCACGCTGCTCACGAGAACCTCAGTCTGGCTTCTCACCCTGTTTCTGCCTTGGGCACCTGCTCGTATCCCACCCTTTGGACTTTGTTTATGACGTTAATCCTCGGATACATAAATTGGGTGCTTTTGCTAAACCCCTTTCTAGCAACTTGGTAGAACACTCGCAAACGAAAGCCTTATTGGCTTAACATTATTTTGCTAAAAATTAATCAAAAGATCAGTATCATGGGATATTTGCTTCCATAAACCAGGTTTTATTGGAGTAGGTTTTGATGACTATTTAATAATTCATTATTTTTAGGGGAAGAAATAAACATTTTGTGGGGTTTCTCTTAGACTAAAATTTCAGGAAGTCAGCTACATTGGAAATTAAAAGACACTGAAGTTATTATTTTTTTCTCTAAAAGAGTTACAGCATCTTCAGCTTTTATGAGAAATGCATCCTTATTGTTAGCTGTTTCTGTGTTTATACATTTCTCCCACTGAGGTTTAGGCAAATTTCTGTTATTGTTTCCATCATTAAATTGTTAACTCTTTGAGACATAGACCATTATTTCTCCTTCTTTGTTATCCTCTCCTAGTTTCCTGACCTAGCAATTATTTTTTCATTAAGTGAACATTACTGAGCATTGCCCATCATGTGAAATGTAAGTGATCAATATTGGCAATAAGTATTGTTTGGTTTCTTTCTGATAATAGTTCTTCCATTGTGGTATTCTCTGGTCAGCATGGTGGGGTCCAGTTCAAAAGTAAATCAGAATCATTTCTTCCAATTTAAGGAAACCTTCTTCAATTATTTGAACTCCAAATGGAGCATTCTTTTTTGTAAGAACTGACAAAAGCATCTTGATCTTTGATGATTTCCATTAAAAACGTAAGAAGGATGTTAGAGATACTGAGCTATACATTTCCATGGGAACAGATATCTCTATAAATAAATAAAAAATTGGTTTAGAAACGTTTTTTCCCCTCTCAAAAATATGTGTGTTTGGTGAAGAATAGTGTTTCAGCTGTTGACATGATGCTTTCAAGACCAAAATGGCCAGCATGGGAAGAGTATGGAAAGGGGAGGGCGCTGAGGCCATCTCTGCGGATTGTCCCAGCAGCCTTCTGGGAGGCAGCTGACCAAGGTGCTGGAACCCGGGTCTCGGGAAAGAGCCTTTCTGTGCTGGGGTCAAGTCTGTAATTGGCCTGCATGCTACATTCTTGTTCCCACGTTGACAGAGGAGGATTTTTCAAAGCGGTTGTGAGAGTTTGCCCTCTCCAAAGCTTGTGGCCCAGTGTTTTTTAGTTACCACTCCACAGGGAACGTCCGTCTTTCTAGGATATTTCTAGGGAATGGTAAAATCCGAAAGCATCCTGAGCCGCTGACAGGCAGCCCACCTTCACGTCGTCAGAGCCCTGAACCTGGGTGTGCTCTCACTCCTATGGGATTTCTCTACTCAGTTCTAAGAGATGATTTTATAAGCACTGGAAGGGAGAGAAAGAAGTCAGAGTAGGACTTCTGAGCCTGGAGCTGCGTGACCACCTTGGCTTCCTCCGTGAAACCTCCCTCAGAACAGTGCTGTCAAATCAACATGAATTTTGTGCAAAATACACCTATTGCATTTGTCATATAAAAGAGAAAGACTATTTTTAAATGGAACTATTAGAGCAAAAGCAGAAAGTGAACACTTGAATTAAGTTGTCAGGGGTATAATACCAAATAAGAAACTAGGGGATAAGATAGGGACATCTTAGAATTTATGTTTTATAAAACATTATTACTTGAGTGCTATAATCATATTTTCTTTCTTAAAGGAAAATCCTTAGTTTGATTCTCCTTTTGGGTAATATTGCCATACCTTCATTATCGCCACATTACATATAAACTTGTTCGTATAATTCATACCAAGAAATGGAGTGTCGCTAAGTAAGCATTGTGCAAATGAGCATAAGTAAGCGTTATGATGGCACTTGCCATAAACACCTCAGAATCTGTCATAGCAAGTGTTCCTTAAGCTGATAAAAATGGGCAAGAGGAGAAGTGCAGTGATGGATATTGTGCTGTAGCTGGAAAAAGCAGACTTTGTCTTTGGAATAAATATTTAAACTTATTTATAAATGTAATCACTAAAATGAGAACTTACCATCTGATGTGCTTAATATTTTCATCTTTACTGGTACCCAATACCAGATTATAGCCATCCCCAAGGTGGAGCAGTAACCCAGCGATGGGATGTGAGTGGGGTCTCTGGTTCTCTAGCTCGCCTTTCCCCATCTCGGGTTATGTCACTCATCCACTGTTTGCATCATGTCCTAAGCACATGATTTCTTTTCTTCCTCTCTTTCCTTTTATAAACTCTGACAACTTTAGCATAACTGATTGTCATCCTTTTGGAGTTTTGGAAGACTGAGAGTGGTAAGTGTGTCATTGAGCTGTCCCGGTGCTGAGCACTGCACTGGTCCAGGTAGTAGGGGTTCAAGAGAAATACCATCGAGTGAATGAGTGTTTGGGCTCATGCCAAGTCACGTTGACTATAACACCAAACCACAGACATGCGGCAAACAACATGAACAGTCTACACACAAAGAGACACCATCACGAGAGAAACACAAGGAAAATATTCAGACCTTTTAGATTTTAAAGAGAAAATTAGCAATAGTACCATTTTAAGCTTTTGCTAGATGATAAACTATAGAGAAATGGAAAACCCAGTCTTGGTGAGATTTATAACAATATCTGCAGAGGCTTTCCAGTCAACAAAGTGTTTTATGTAATTTGATCCTTTTATCAACCACATGGGGCATATTATTATCATCATTATTGTCACCATTTTATTATTGTTATTATTATTATATCCATTTTACAAATTATGGACTGATTGTTTTCAAGATGCCCAGGTTCTATCTTCTTTTAGCCCACTGGTCATTAAGAAAATTAATTAGCAACATATAGCATGAATCCGAGAGGTGTTAATGCTGTTTTACCCACTGATAACTCTTCTGGGATTCTATGCTATGGAAAAATCTCAAAGTAGAAGATGTCCTTTGCAGTATTGTTTATAATAATGAGAAATTGGAAACAGCCAAAACTATCCAGAAGTAGAAAAACAATAGTATAAATTATCTACATTAAATCAGTAAGATGTTATACATATCTAAAATTATTACAAAGATAATAGAATAATATGGGGAAATGGAAGGAAGTCATATTAAAGAAGTAGAATATAAAGTTGCATCT
This sequence comes from Equus przewalskii, assembly GCF_037783145.1. NCBI lineage: Eukaryota > Metazoa > Chordata > Mammalia > Perissodactyla > Equidae > Equus > Equus przewalskii. The sequence goes on from NC_091835.1 coordinate 22,225,372, forward strand.
TTCCTGTGGTCACACCAATATTGGGTAGGCTTCTAATTTACATTTTTTATATATCTGTATAATTTTGCAATATAAGTTTTAAGAAATTGGTACAACAAACAGACTCTCATTTTTTTCCCCCTTGGCATCACAATTAGAATAGGGAGAAAGAATAAAATGAGCTATTTCCACATTTTAGAAAATAAACGTGAACTGTCCAGTTCCAGGATTTCCAATTCTGAGGCTGGCCACAAGGTTATAATTCGTAGTCATTACATCTGCCATCACCATTTAGTGTGGACTCATACATTCTTTTTTCTCTGATAAGCATACTGCAGAAAACAGATAACAAAAAAACTACACAGCAGTCAGGGAGAAACACAAGAGTGCCATCTCAATAGAAGATGTGTTGGATTGCAGTCCTTTGCAAAGCAAATACCACAGAAGGCAGAGTCCTGGATGCACCTTTAAGAAAAGATACTGAATGTGTCCTTGGGAAAAAAAAAAAACAAAACTCTCTTAGCCTGCAATCCTGGTTGCCAAAAGGAAGGCAGATTTCCAATGCAAATAGTGACGCAAATGGGCCTTGCTCACAGCCCTTAAATCATTGGTATCTCACTTTTTATGGTAGTGTTGTGAATTATATCCTTTTTGGGTTTATAATTAGAGGACGGAACAGATGGCGGAGGCCTCATTGGAGGTGATGTGGCCACTGGAATAGGCTTCACTGTCCAGTCCTGATTCCAGCAAACTCGTCTCCCCACCCGTGCTCACAGCAGGGCGTGGTGCCACTCTGGGTTTGCGAGGAAAGCTCGCGCTCTGAGCTTTTATAACATTGGAAGCTACATAGGAATGAAAGGGGATGTTTCTAAGAGTGAGGCGTCTGAGGGGAAGAGTGAGTTCTTATCCATCATATCCTGTAATTGTGAATTTTTTAATTATAAAATTGCACACTGGAAATGCGTGAATGCTTTACACAGGTGCTGATAGAATGCTCTGGGTGTCTCTCCCCGACTCTCTCGGGGCACTTAGAGCTTCAGCATCACCTATTGCCAAGAGATGCTGCTCTTCAGCCTATTGAACCCATAAGTCCAATGCCTGGTACTTTTTTCCTAGTTAAAGCCTTTGGTAAGATCAAGTCCTGTTTGTGAAGATGGACCAAAATCACAACATGCAGTGGGCAAAATTTTGTATTTTCAAGGAAGCTGTTGATGAATCTCTTTGAAGGCCATGAAAAGCCTTATCTCAGAGTATATTTTTAAAAATCCGAATGCGCTATTTTTAATGTAATAAGCCTATAGCTTAAAAGAGGAGTTCTGTCTTTGATGTCATTTGGTGGATGAAAACATCCTTGTTCAATAGAAAGCCAGCATCTTTTTCATGCTCGTTTGAGATCAGTTCAGGCAACATACTGATATTCGTTCAGATATAAATGCCATAGTCACTTTGAAATGCAAATTGTTTAAAGAAAAATAGCATATGGTGGAGGTAAGTACCTTTTCAAATCAACTCTTACACTTTAGGGATGTAAGTAAAGCTAAAATTATTCTTGGGCAAGAATCTGGCGCCTTTGACACATGGAAGCTTGCTCTAATCAGGGCGGCGCGGTAAGCACACACATATCCATATCAAGGAGATGGCGCTGGGGGGCCGTGGATTAGCATGGTAATGCAGCCGCCCCCTGCTAGTCGGGCCAGTAGCCAGCTGTTCAGTAGATGGGGTATTGGAGGAAACACTCTTTCTGAGTTCAGAATTGGCCAGGAAGTCGACCCTGTGTTTCATGGTAATGCAGATAAATATTTGGGGAAAAAATACTGAGACAATACCAAATAGGTCTTTTTGGCATCCCCTTCCTATGGACGCCAGCATCCCATCTTTGTAGGGCTGGCCACTCTTTGGGAGTTAATGCTGGTGAAACTGTCTTCTGCCCAACCTGACTCTATCGCTCGTATTTCCTGACCTGACGTGCATTCACAAACCATTCAAATGACCTTTTTAAGCTTTTTTTGTCGGCGGGGGGGGTGGGTAAATTTTAGTGGTATAACATATACCCAGAAAGTGCAAAATCCTAAGCCATAGCTAAGGGTACAGGTGACCAGCATCAGATCAAGAAGCAGCAGGTGGCCACCACCCCAGGAAGCCCCCGTGGGTAACTTCCTGTCCCTGTCACATGTCCCCTCCACAGACACACGAGGGCATTCGCCATCTGACTTCTCACTCCATCGATCCGTTTCGCCTGTTGATTTTGAACTGTTGGGTGGGCTCATAACGGCTGGCACTCTTCGCTTCGTCTTCTTTTACTCCACGCGCTGTGACGTGCATGCTGTTGTGGCCCTGTCAGTAGTCCATTCTTCTGACTGGTGTGTAATATTCCATCATGTGGATACACCATGGGGTACCCACGGTAGGTGGACATTTCAGCCATTTCCTGTTTGGGGCTGTTCTGAATCATGCTGCTGCCATGAACCAAAAAGAACATCTTTTACATGTTTCCTGGTGGACAAGTTTATGCACATCTGTATGTTTTTAATCTGGAGGGACGTGAAAGAGGAATCTTGAGTGAGAGAAATGTGGTGGGCTGTTCTGTGAAAGCTTCAGGTGAGGTGAGCCAGTTAGAAGAGCAGTTTGGGTTGTCCTGGCTTGGGGTAGCATCTCCTTTTTCCATACCGCTCTTCATAGAGATGAGTCCATTCCCAAAGTCTGAAATAAATCTACAGTGTTCCATGAAGTCTTTCCTGAACCTGGGAGCTGGTGTCAGCTCCCGGCCTCTGCTACCTTCTTACGGCTGTTGTGTTCCTCACCTTGCATTTTGGCCACACGTGGACTTGTCTGATAACCTTCTACTGGACTGTGCAGCTTCCCTAAGGCTATAGACTCTGTTTCCTTCATTGTGCCCAGCCTGGTGGGGCTTCAATGTAATGATACAGGGAAATCCAGGAGGTCAGACTTAGGTGGCAAATATTGGCAGGGTCCCTTTTTACCCTCCTTGCAAGTTAACAAGCTAACCTGCCAGTTTCCTGGATGATGAGACTCCTGGGTCAGGACAAATGACAGTTTAGTACTCCCAGCTAGAGCAGTGCCAGAGAATCAGCATTGTCATCTGCTAGTTCCTCCAAGGGCCAGGTGACACCAGCACACACCGTGGGTTGTATTGCAGGAGAGGAACCTGGAGTGAAAGTGAGCCCAGTCCTTTATAATGGGACACAAGCATACCTGCCCAACCTTTGCCATCGAAGGTGACATTGTCATCCTGGACAGCAGACAGATCTGCCCTCCTCTCGAGGAAGACCTTACCTCTGTCACTATACAGACATCCCTGAAATGATGATCAGAACAAAACAGTGCCAGCACCTGTGCCACAAGATGTGAAGAACACAGACCATGGAGCAGTCTATGAGAAGCCGGGTGGGGGATATTTGGGTAGGTCATTGGGAGGATGGAAGATGGGATAAGGAGAAGGAAGGGAAGGAAAGAATGGAAAGTACCCCCCTCCCGCCCTCCAGGAGGTCCCAGCCCTGATGCTCACCCCTGGGGGAAGCACGTGTCCCCTTGGCTTGCTTTTAAGGCCTCCAGTCTGTTGACTCTGGCTTAGAGCTTGGTGAGTTAGAACCGACTGTTAGACCTACCTCCTGCGCTCCAGGAAAGAGGGCCTTCCAGCCTGGCTTCAGAACCTCCTCTCTCCAGGGAAAGACAGACATGCCTGCAAAGAAGGTGATTTCCAGCCACGTGCTAAGATGCCTCCCCCTCTAATAGAGCCCAGCTCATATCTCATTTCCCAGATACACTAATGAAATTCTGTAGCAAAACAGATCTGTGTTTAGGTGGTCAACGGCTAGGGAAGGAAACAGGAGTCTTTCTCCTGGGCATTGCCAGGGCCGTGGGTTGGAGCAAGGCTTCTTCAGACCACGTGCACCTGCTCCATCGGCTCAGGGCACACTCGCACCTTTCAGTCCTGTTGGTGTTTTTGTCTGTGACTCAGTCCTGACTGTCTCGTGCTTGTGATTCTAATGGCCAAGTAGCAAGAGCTTGGGTCTTTGCTTAAATGCACTCTCTTAGCTAATAGCGTATAGGCCTAAGAATTTGACATAACTGATCAATATAGCAGTCCCAGAGCTAGGTGCTTTGATTGGTTGTTGACGGTCATTTGTGTTTTAGATCCCCAGCCACTCCGCCCGACCGAGGGAGTGGAGGCCTCTGTCCGGCACAGCGCCTTGGAGCCGAGTGAGGCCCAGCCTCGTCGTCCGGCCCCACTTCGGGCTGACCCTGACGGCATTTAAACAGCCTTTAGGAGGCTCTGCTTCGTTCTCAGGTGGTCTTGATCTTAAGATCCTTAGCTCTCAGGAAATCAGATCGGTCATTGGCTTCTCTCACAAACGATAACTTTAGATCCTCAGCCTTAATGAATAACTTGCTAACATGAAATGAATTACCATTCAATGAGAGATGGGGCCCCAGAGGACTTTGAGAGAAAACCAAGTGATTTTAAACGTAGCGTCTCCCTTATCTGCTTAGACGGTCTTTTCAAAAGCTGTGAACACATGTAGGACCGGGGTCACCATGTGGTCGCATGTCGGGCAGATATTGCTAGATGTGTACGTGTGAAAAACCGGAAGCAAGGACACTATTACTTAACCAGTTAGCGATATTCATTCAGGAACAGAAATGAAATTATCGTTAGCCTTTGTAGGGGGGGTGCGTATAAAACTAAACATCAGAGATGATGTCATAAAGTAGTATAATTAGATTTTAAATCTGTATAGTTATTAAAAATATTCACGGAACATTTGGGGGTAGTTTGCTGCTTTGACTGAAGGATTTACTCAGAGTAAGTAAGAAATGCCTCACCGTGTGACGACTGGCCCAGGACCGCTCACGTGGGGCAAGATGCTGCAGGGGCCACGTTAGGCCAGCAAGGCTGCCTCCACCGTATCGTGACCGAGTCTGAGGACCACTGGCTTGCCTCCGAGTTAAGAAATGTGTCTTTATGCATTTCCATTTAAGACAAGTACCTCTTTGTGAATCTCCAAACTATGTATTTAGGGCAGAAACAATATTTCTTACCCTCCCTAATTTTTTTGTTTGTTTTCAGTTCAACAAATATATTTCTGTGCCACCACAGAAAACCCTTTTGTCTCCTTACATCACAGTTAGTTGGTCTTTTATCATTTGATTTTCGGAAAAAACTTAAGTGAAATCAAAAAAGTGAATGAGTATATATAAAAAAGAGATTTACTCTTCCTGAGAGAAAATGAGAAATGTTTCACTTCCGAAATGAGAATCCTCGTTTGCATATTTTTAGAAGATTTTGTAAGTCACAGTCACCAGAGATCAGGAACCAGGAATGAGGCAGGCAGGTAACTGAGCAAGGTGGGGTGGAAGTGGGCCAGGAGCGTGCCCTGGATCTGCGGCGTGCATTCAGATAATACGGATTCAGAGATACAGTCAACTGATTGTCCCCCAGCACAAACACGGGCCTGTGGCTGCCACATATTCTCATTTCTCAAGCTGTGCCAGAAAGCATGGGTTTTTAGATGAAATCTCCCAAATTAATTCCACGTTCAAAAAGAAATCATTGTCCACCAAGCAAAAATGCGTCTTATGAGCTCAGCCCAGACTCCAGGCCACAAGTCTGTGGATCTGTTTTAAAGCTTTGCTTTTATAACCGTGTGTCCATATACACATTCGTTGGGCCAAAATTCATCATCGTCGTTCATCAACAGTTAGGAGTCAGGTGCAGTTGGGATGACCCACCTGGGGGGACAGTGCAGGCACCACGGGTGGCAGATGTGGCACTGGGACCACCATGGGCCCAAAGGGGCAGGGAAGAGAGAGGGGGTTACCCCAACCCACAAGCTGGAGGGCTCGAAAGTTCAGCTTTCTAAAGGATTCCATTGAGCTGTTTTGGGTCTTGTGCAGATTCTGCAGTCGGACAGCAGAAGCACACCATCTTGCCAGAAGGTTCTTCCCCCCTGGAGGTCCCAGTGTCCATTGGTTCCCTGTGGACCCCCTCAGGAGCCAAACCCCAGAGCCGCTGCACCAGCCACTTCATGTATCGGACTTGTGCTTAAAATTTCATTTGACAAACAGCTACAAGTTTGAAAACCAGCGGACCAGCCACAGGCATGTGACCAGCACCGTCGCCTAGTTTTACGTTAGTGTCTGTTTTAAGGAATCTTCTCTTTCCCTTTTCTATAGTGGATGTTTGGCTTTGAAATGAAGAAGCTGTCAACCTATGATTAGTTCTTTGTCGGATATCTCCATTTGAACATTTCCTGTGTTCCTTGTCCACGGTTCAGATTGACTCACTGTCCTGTGTGCACGTGGATGCTTATTGCTGGAGTGTGGCCTCGAGTGGTCAGTGACAGACACACCAAGAGAATTCTCTCTGCCTTTTAAAGGAAGTACATCGGGAGACTGTTAGGCTGGTCATCCTTAGGGAGTCACACTCCAGAGGGAAGGGACAGGGAAACCGGCGGTGGAGACTTGAGTGTCATGCTGGCATCCTCAGCCCAAAGGCAGACAGACAGGCAGCAAATTTATTTTTGATTTTTCAGGTGTGTGGGCTTTGTGTGCCTAAAGCTGGTATAAAATGAGGTTTTGTGGACAGATTCTGCGCTTGATAATGACTCATCAGGGGCACGAATGGGCCCCCGGGGGCAGGAAAGAATCATCTCCTTGACATTTGCACCAAATGGCAGGTGTCCCGCGGGCAGTACGGGCTCCGGGGGCCTGGCTCAGCAGTGGGGTCAGCTTGCACGTATCTTCTCGTCGTTCTTTTCTCCCATCCTCTTTCCATCGTTACCTCTCACCCACCATAAAAATGTTCGCAGTGTCCTATCTGCTAGGAATTCACACCATGAAAACCAGAAAGGGGCCTGGGGGCCCCAGGAGGGGTTGTGGGGAGGAACCTCATTCTGAATGGTGGTCTGGGTGCTGGCCTGTGGGATCAGGGTCCCCACAGGGAAGAGAAGGCCCCGGCCCACACCCTTCAGTTCAGAAGGGTTTCTTTCCAAAGGAACAGAGCTGTGGACAGAGACAAGCCCAGGAGGACAGTGCAGGCACTGGGGCTGGCAGACGGGGCGCTTGGACCACCATGGGCCCAAAGGGGCAAGGAGAGAGAGGGGGTTACCCCAGCAAGCCCCCAGCAGAGGGACAGCCAGCCCAAGGCTACCACGCAGGGAGGGAGCCCAGGAGCAAACGCCCCCATTTCACACTCCTCCCTTGTACTGGCTCCCGCTGGTTGAGCCCGGTGGGGAGCCAGGGGTACTGGCGCTGACGGACGCAGCCCAAGTGGACGCCCTCCTGAGCGGGGAGCAGGGCAGGGGAAGCGTGTGGCAGGAAGGCAACGGGCAGGTGCAGGTGTGGACGCAGGCTGCAGGACGAGACCCATGGTTTGCTGCCCAGTGGGAGCGCCAGCTCCTCGGGGGGCATGTGGCATATGGAGAATACCTGGAGGAGCGTGTGGTGTGTCCCTTAGTGCCACCTCGCTGCCCCTGGGCTGCCCCTCTGTATCTATGATGCACATGCCTGGTCCTCCTCCCTAGGCTGGCATGAGGGTCTGACCCGGAGTGGACGTGGGAACACTAGCTGCTGCTGTCACATGATGTGGGCATTTCCAGGGTTTGCGGGCATGCCCAAGTGTTAAACTCAGAACATCAGAGCTGGGAGGGAGACAAGGTAACTGGCTTGAGACTCTGCAGTAGACACAGGAGCCAAGACCCGGGCTCCCGACCTGCACTCCTGTGCGTGTCCTGGAGCACCTTTGATAGCAGCAGCCCGTGGTGGTGGCGAGCTTTCGTGGTAGTTACTTTCTGGTTTAAGTATTTGTCTTGTAATCAGTCTGAGCTCTCCACCAGGTCCACTCAAACTTTCCTGTGTGCACAGGTCACCCCAGGATCTTATTAAAAAGCAGGTGCCAGGGTGAGCCTGGGAATCTGCATTTCTCAGTGCTCCCAGGCGATGCTGCTTCTGTGAGTGTGAGAAGTACACTTAGAAAGATCTGTGGGCTTCCCATTCTTCCCTTCCTGGCTGTTAGCTGTTCCTTATGGCTTTTTTCTGGAATCGGGTAGACTTGCCTAGGAATAGCTTCCCTTACGACATTCAAGATGTACTCAGTTCCCACAACAGCATAAAATCGGCATCATTTTGGGGGCTGGCCCGGTAGCACAGCTGGTAAGTTCACATGTTCCACTTCGGCTGCCCAGGGTTTGCTGATTCAGATCCCAGGTGCGGACCTACACACCGCTTGGCAAGCCATGCTGTGGCAGGCATCCCACATATAAAGTAGAGGAAGATGAGCATGGATGTTAGCTCAGGGCCAATCTTCCTCAGCAAAAAAAAAGAGGAGGATTGGCGGTGGATGTTAGCTCAGGGCCAATCTTCCTCAAAAAAAGAAAAATCAGCATCGTTTTTTAAGGCAGAAGTGTATTTTTAAAAGTAAAGTCCTTCATCTTCATTCATCGCTTGTTTGTGTCTTACTGGCAACCGTTTCCGTAGGTGATTGCGTAGCTTTCCCGGGCTCCATGGAATTATAGTGGGGTCCGTGTTCATAGGGGAGCCCTGGTTCCCACCTCTGGCTGCTCCCAGAGTCACCGGAGTGCTTTAGGAAATGTGTCTTCTCCCGAGCCCCACCCCAGACCTTCTGGACCAATAACTGGAATACTTTGAAACCTCTATTTTTAAAAAGCTCCACGGGTAATTCCCATAATTGGCCAGATTTAGGAACTACTAATATGGTCTATGTCTTTAAAATCTTCTCCTATGAAAACCTTCTATTAAAACAATTTAGGACTTAATTGGTTCTAAACAAAAACAATCAGAGGAAAGTTAAAAAAGGAAAAAAGAATCCTAATACCTTTGAAGATCCGTATATAAAACTAACAAACTCATCCATGAGCCACAAGGTATGATTGGCTGAGCTTTAGAGAAAGGCACTTAATTATGTTTTTGAGTCTAAAATTGGTGTGACCAGATAATTCATTTTGATGTTGAGGCAACTGATTCAAATCATTAAGTATACAATGGAATCATTTTTCATCACAGTCCCTGTGCGCCATGAAGTTGCTAAGGTTATTTTTCCTCTGCTTGGTCTTTTCAAGGTTAAGAGTAAAGTTACCTGGTTTGAGAGTCTGCATTTCCACCGATGTGGCATCTGGGAACTTTGATTTGTGTTGATCATAAAGTATAGCTTCCCCGTGAAAATAATCCTCTGGCACCAGACAGGGGACTCCCAACTGGTGATCATTTTCACATCCCTTGATGGGCTGACCCAGCAGCGCTCCCATAGGGTCCATCTCGCTGGCCTGCCAGGAATGTTGCTTTTCCCAAAAGTGCGTGTTTTGTCTTCGCCTCTGCTCCATCTGGAGGTGGCGGTGGTGTCGCGTGTCTCTGTTTAGAATTGCTTTATGTGCACTCATTTGAAGGCTCCTTCAGTGTTTTATCAAGCTCCCTGAGATTGGTGCCCGCCTTTTTCAGTCTTGCGTATTGTTTTGTACGATGCTTCCATTTTCCATGCAGGCGGGACAACAGCTGCTCCCGGTGCTAAGGTCCACTGTGCGCAGGCGCGTCGACCCCTTAGACTAACTCGTGAAGGCTTCGGGGTCTGCAGTCCGCGGTGGTGTTCACCTGACTTGTTTATTCCTAGGGAATGTCACTAGTGCGTCTGGGTCTCAGATGGCAAGCGGCGTCAGCCTGGTCTCCTTCAACAGCCGGCCGGACGGCATGCAGCAACGCTCCTATTCTGTCTCCAGTGCCGACCAGTGGAGTGAGGCTACGGTCATTGCAAACTCGGCCATCAGCAGTGGTAAGAGAGGGCGCGGCCCCACGGACCCGCGGCCACCTCACGGTCCTCGGTTGTAAGCCAGGGGCCGGACACAACGCCCCCAGTCTCTGTGCTCTGCTCTGAGAATGGCGCAGCCGTGTCAACGATGCGCGCCTCGCCTTGCATCCGTGGAGTGTTTTTGTCCTTCATAGACTGTCTCGCCCACGCCATCTCATTGGTTCCTCTTGGTTCAGGAAGGAGATGATGTTCATCCCCGCTTGACAGATTTGGAAACTGAGGCTGCAGACAGGGCAAGTGGCCTACCGGGGTCATGTGATAGGGAGGCAGCAGAGCTGAGAAATAAGAGCAGATATGTGCCCCTGGTTACACTGCCTTGCACGATGTGGCCTACGCTTCCACCGTTAGTGCGCATCTTATGTTGTTAGGGTTTGGGATTTTTTTTTAAATCAAAGGAAAACATAATTCATCCTTCTTAGCAGTTTTCCAAGATTCCTGGCATATCCTCTAATTTGTGGGGAGTCTCCACCCCACTTTTTTTCTCGTGTGGGCAGCTTCTTGAGAAAGAAATGTGCCCACTGGAAACTGTCTTGACGTGCGCGTGAAACCATGAATTATGCAACGTCGGGGCTGTGCTGGCTTGCCGAAACGTGTTTTGCCTGTGGCATTTTGTCTATGGCCTGTTCACCGGTATTTAAAGGAATTCCCACTGTTGTATGTCATCCATCAGCCAGGATTTTAGAGTAATTTTAGCATAATTTGTTCTAATTAAAAGATTCAGCATCAGGTCTTCCCTGTAGACCCACCAGCTGCCACGGCAGGGCGTTGGCTTGGGGCAAACAGCATCCTTATTTCTAGTTACTCCACACTCCTCCCGTGGACACTGCCCAGCAGAGGCCTTAAAGAAAGACATCTCCAAACCAAGTGAGGAGGGAAGCTGAGTCCGTAAAGGCAGCTCCAGAGGATGCCCTAGCTACGCAGGTCTGGGAAAGCTTCTGGCTCGGAGCGCCATAGAGCATTGCCCAGGTGCCCAGCATGCTCCCAGCTCCAGGCTTCCTTCTTGATTCAAAAGAAGCTGCTTCGGTAGAGAGCGAACATCTGCCTTCAGCCTCCTTGGGGACCCTTCAAGGCTTTCTGCCTTTCATCTGAAATCATGACGATACCTTGAGAACCCCAGCGAGGGAGGTTCCACATCATATAAATTAACCACCCACAGCTTGTTCCCTTGCAACATGACATCCGTGCATTCATAGCCCTCACACGCCCCGGAAAGCCTAGTGGTGGGTGGTGGGCCTTCTCGGCAGACACATCTGTGCTTCCATCAGAGCTGCCCCACACCTGCACACCAGGTGGCCTTGGGCAGGCTACCTCACCTCCATGAAGCTCTGTTCTCTTCTGATAAATGGATGTGCTTCCGTCCCTTGCGTAGTCGCTAGGTGTGTATTGCAACACCTGGTCCGTGGCTTCCATAATTCAGTATCTACTATTGTTATTCCAGTTACTCTCTGTCGGAGGAGCAAGCGGTGTACATGTTTAATTTTGCATTATCAAATACTTTGAAATGCGTTAATTTTTCAGTTAGCGTTAGTAATGCTATCCGATTGGGTTTATTGTGTTGCTGCCTTTCTGTGAAGGTGTGCTCCCATGGTTGAGGGTGGGAGGAGCTCCAGGCTGGGCCTTCCCAGAGCCTGGTGCACACACTGCCTTGGCCCCGCCTTGTAGGGCAGAGACCTTTGCAAGCTGTCCTCCTTTGAGTGAGCGTGGTTGAGTGACAAACGTGGCCTGAGGAGAGCGACAGTTTTTAGCTTCTGTGCCTTAGGTACTCTGAGAGTTATCTTTGGGGAGAAGGAAGTTCCTGAAAGAGACCATCACCCCAATCTTTGCCTCCCCTATGCTCAGGATATTTTTACAGAAAAGGCACTGGAAGCAGCATATTCATCTAAAATCCATTTTGTACAAATATTCCTTCTGCACAATGATCTCTTTCATAAAGACCCACCAGCTAACTTTCCCCCTGCCTAACAGCTCTTTGCATCTGGTGTTGCATGTACTGGACAGGCATTTCCACGCGACCAAATCCTGAAACTCTTCCTCCCAGACCCTGGGCTTGTATTGGTCTGTACACGCAGATTTATGAAGTACCCGTAAGAGACGGAGGTTGCCTACGTACAAATGCTGTTTTTCAACTGACAAAGCAATTTCTCCCGTACTAACGCCCTTGGGTGTCTGTTCTTCATTCGCATAGCGTGTTTCTTAAAGACTAGGCTCCCTGATGTCCCAGGGCTTGAACTCTGAATGCAGGAGATCAGAAACACCAGTTTATGCCCCAGTATCAGCCTGCTGTGGGTACGGATGGAGAGCTTTAGAGAAAGCCCGGGCTGAAATTGTGCAGGTAGTTTAAGGATTAGTAGAGTTCATCAAGGAAAACTTCCCAAAGAGAATCAAACTTGAGCTATGCTTAAAGAACCAGATGGATTTTTTTTGTGTGCAAAACCGCAGGAGGAAGTTTTTATAAGCGTTGAGGCAATTTGGACAAAGACTCACAGAGGAGGAAGAGGGAAAATGGGACAGCTGAGGCGCTCTAGAGAAACAGAAGGTGTAAGTTGGAGTGGCGAAATGAGGAGAGACGAGAAGAGAAGAGATGAGTGTTGAAAGGTCAGAATTGCAAAGTTGATTAGCATCTTGTTTTAAGACTTACAGCAGACATTTTAAATAGCAAAGATCGAGAAAGACAATAAAATGTTGTACAGAAGTATGATTCCTACAGTCATCCTTCGTGCCTGTGTTTTCTAAGGATTGATGGTGTGTCACACCCAAGATACAGTTGAAAAGGGAAACCAGAGCCGTATTAATAACAAGAGCTAATATTTATTGAAAGCGTCCTGTGAATTATCTCGTTGGATCCTCAGGGAGTAGATACTGTCGTTCGCTCCCTTTTACAGATGGAGGGACTCTGGTACAGAAGGGTTAAGTTCCTTGTTCAGAGTCACATCCTGGTAAGGGCCAGGATGTCATCTCAGGTGGCCTGATTCCAGGCCTTTGCTCCACATTGGCACCTCTCAAGATGTGCTTCCCAGACAGGCAGCAGCCGCCTTTCCTGGGAACTGGTTAGAAGTGCAGATTCTTAGGTCCCATCTCAGACCCAGTGAATCTAAAACTCAGGGGTGGGGCACAGCGACCTGTGTGTTAACAGGCCCTCCACGCAGTTATGCTGAAGTTTGAGAACCACCGCTCCAAATCCTTGCTTCTCAAAGTATCGTCCATGGACCAAGTGGCATCTGACAGCCCCCAGGGAGTCGGCTAGAAATGCAGAGTCCCAGGCTCCACCAAGACTCCCTGGATTGGAGCTGCATGTTACCAGGATCCCTGGGTGATCGGGGTGCACCTGGGAGTTGAGACACCCTGCCTGCCAGGAGGGCAGCATCCTGGCTTCCCTCTGCACAGCACCATCCCTGCCTGCCTTCCGTGATTCATCAAGTGGCCAGACCCAAAGCGATTTTTAATGAACCGCAGGGCCCAGGATCTGACTGGCAACTTCAAGAAAACACGTTTATGAATGGATTTTGAGACCTCAGCTTGGGCGGCAACATTCCCTGCTGTGCCTGGAAAATAATCAGAAAAGAAACAAACACGATTAAAAGTCCTCTGCCATGCTTTTCCTTTTTAAACGGCACTTGATACAAACCCAACTCTCTTTTTTTTTTTATTTTATAATACTCATTTTATCACCTTCCCCCCCCTCCCCCCCCGCCCAAGTCTCTGGTTTGGATGTCAGAGTCATAAGAAGCTTACACTGTGCTAACAGCAGGGATGGGGGAAGCTGAGCACCTCTGAATCCCAATGCCCACGTGTTGGTGAATATGCTTTCCCATTGTCATGCACTTTTATTGTAAAACATCATTATAGTAACAACATTGGGATTCAGTTTTTCTCTGCCCCCTTGTCCACACTAAATTAAGACTTTAGCTCCCAGAACTTTTCCAAGTCTTCCCCTCTAGGCGCACAGGTACCCTGGGGGTTTCTGTCTTTTAAGCAGCTGTGAGCAACTCGTGATTAGATAGATTACTTTGTGGCATGCAAAACTACAAAACAGGAGGTTCTGGTTAAATTAAGGGGGGAAGAAAAGAAGAATCCATTCTGTGAAATGGAATGCCCCACTGCTTTATGACTATTACTGTTGTAAGGTTTTGCATTTAAGTACCTGAGGTTTAAAATTAAGTGTCTAATATAATTTGGCATTGCTAACATGAGACCCGCATCTACCCTTAGAGAAAATCCAGACAGCTCCGTTCAGAGTTTCAAATTGCCGTCTGCTGGCTTGCCAGCATCACGGAGAATTGGGTCCCTCTCCGACAAAGCACCCCATGCTGCTCAGTGTAATTTTTTAAATGCAGAAACATATTCGTCTTGAGCTTCTGCATTGAAAAAGGCTGTTCCCAGAGTCCATGAAAAATTAATTTTTTTACATTTTTTCTCACTCTCCTAAGTGTTTGACAGAAGTAATTTTTGCAGCAAGAGAGAATAAAAACCGGTGGCTGTAAATTCCTGTCCTGGAACCTCTTGTGTAGATTCTTTATGGACCCAGAATTGATCTACATGTCAGAGCCTGTTGTGGTTTCGACTGTTTATCACTGTAATGGCAGCGGTGATCCTGTGAACACCAACTTATATTCCCGGGTGAAAGAAATTGGTGTTTGCAGTCAATGAGGGGGCAGCTCAGCCTTATTGATAGATTCAGAACAATTATCTCTGCCCCAGCTATTGGCTGAGCATTTTCTCGAATCTTATTGGGAGCCTCTCTCTTTTTTTTTTTTTTTTTTTTTTTGAGTAATCATTTTCTCTATGGGTGATTTTCTCCAGGAGTGTTAGCCAAGAGTTAGCATTACGGCAGGTAGCAGGGGATCCTGGAGGGTCATTTGTGACATACTTGGTTGTCATATCTCACTCGAAGACAAAATGCATTTTTAGATACACCACACCTGTGCCAAGTGCCCAAGCCAATGGCGTGGACCTGCTGCATTTGTCTGCATGCCTTCCTGAGTGTCTCAGCAAGCCTGGCAGGCCTGCCACACCGTCTCCTGCCAGGGCCAACCTTGGGCTGAGGGCCTCAACTGTTGCTGTTGCCGTGGCAGCCACGCGCCCCGCCTCTTGACTGTCAGGCTGTTCTGATGGCTCCACCCCATCCCCGATTGCTTCATTCCAACAGTTAATCTTCGGCCGCGCTGGTTGGCCATCACCGTCAATATTGCATCGCTTCAAACGACTCTTGAGCATTTGTCTTCAACCCCACTTCCCCCTGCCTGCAGCAGGCCACCGTACAGCCTTGTCAGCACTGAGTCAAAAAACCATATCCATCTTTCAGTCTTCTCCATGGAAGGTGTGTGTGCGCGCTCACACGTGCATTTTCTTCTAAATACTTAATCACACGTTTTCTACCAGAATCTGTGGTTATTAGACAGCCGATCCAGAATCTGAAACATTTGAGTTTTTGCTAACTGTTAAATATTTTTTCCCTTTGTGAACATTTTTGGCATGGCTATATTTACGACAGAGTTTAGAAACACTGGTTTCCGCTTCCGTATTCCGGCCTGCACCTCCTTTTGTTTCTCCCTGCCCAGCAAGCTGGCCCCAGGAGGGTGAGCCCACCCTGCATTTGAGATTACAGAGAGCATGCCATAACCGTGGTTCCGAGGATGTTTGCTGTTGGTCCATCAATTGCAATTTTTACAGTTTGCGCACATTTTTCTCCCCTTGGATGTTACGCTGACAATTTTCATATGTGACCAGCAGGTGGTGGTAGTTTGACACTGTCTCTCTCACCAGGGGGCTTAGTCTGTAGGAGGATTTAAAGAGGGAGGAGAGGAGAAACCTTGACTGCCCTTTTGGCCAGCTGCCTCTCTGTGTCAGGAGCTTGACATCCCTTGCTCATTTCCTGAGCATCATTATCCCTGTGTGATGGCTGAGGTCCAAAAGGCTAAGACCATGCTCTTAATAATTAGCCAGAACTCAAAGCCAGGCTTTTCTGATTCCAAAGCTTCTAGTCTTTCCTCTCTGCCTTTATTTTTTTAAAGGAGAAATGAATACTTACTTTTAAAACATGATATCCTAAAAATTGTTGATCTTTTCATAGAGCTTATTTTTTAAGGAAATATGATGTAGTTTTTCCCTTCTCTCACTCATCCTGAACTTCTCCTTTATCATCAATTCCTCCCAAATCTTGACTGGCATTCAAACCCCACTCCCCAGGGTTTGTCAGCAGCCTTCAGCTGAGCTCCCCATGAAAGAGCCGTGGGCTCCCATCCCTCCAAGCTGGGTGCTGCCCATCTCTGCCTCCACGGTCTGTTCCCTCACCAGGCTAGTCGCCTAATTAAAGGGTTGACCCCAGTTCCCTTCTGTGCTCAGAGCCTCTTTTGTTTCTCTGCATGTGGCCAAGGAGAAAGCAGAAGCTTCCCGGGGTAACTGGCCACAGGAGGGAAAAGGTGTAGTTTTTTTCCTCCCCATCAGAATGTTGTACTTTGCCCTCTGTCTCCTTAGTTCCTTCCTAGCAGCTATTTCCAGCAGCAGGTGCTGACCAGAGGAAACGCAGCCTCCAGTATCAGATCAGGGAGCAGAGGATGTCATGCCTGAAGGCCAGTAATTCTCCTTTTGCCTGGCAAAAGTCTAGAAATCGTTTTAAGCAGATGGTGGAGAAGGAGACGGTTGTCTATTGCTCTAGTACCTGGACCAAGTCTCTTAGCCTCTCTGGCCCTCAGTATCTTCATCTAACCATGGGTCTCAACCAGGGGTGATTTTGTCCCACTAGGGGACATTTGGCAATATCTAGAGACATTTTGGATTGTCACAACTGAGAGGGGTGGTGCCGCTACTGGAATCTAGTGGGTAGAAGCCAGAGATGCCCCTAAGTACTCTGCAGTGCATAAGACAGCCCCCCACAACAAAAAATGGTCCTGCCCCAGCTGTCACTGGTGGCGAGGTCGGGAAACTGATCTAGACAGTGAAGACTTGGCCTCTGTGGTCCCTTCCAGCCACTATGGCTGAATTCCACCATCAACTAAATAAGAATCCTTCCCAAAGAAGAGGAAGCCTGTTTCCTTTCTCAAGAGGGTTGCTGCAGCTAACCCAAAGTGGCGCCTTGTCCTCAGCCAGACCGTCAGTTCAGCTTTGCAGACCGTCCCTACGGCAGAGGACACGGGACACGGCCAGCTCAGGGGAAGTCCCACTGCTGTTGCCGATCATGGCATTATGTGACATCCATCAAAGGCTCGCTGCTTGCCAGGCACAAGGACCCCACGAGCTGAGGACTGGTGTGGTCGCCGTTGGAGATGATGGGGAGATGATGGGGAGATGATGGGGAGAGGGCAGTTATGCTGACTCAGCAGGCTGGGGGCCAGGGCTGGCTTCCATCTCTCAACCACCGTGCTCAGCTGCCCCCAAGATGCTGTGGGAGAGAGGGAGGCCCCGCAGCAGGCCCAGCGGCCTTGGCTTCAGGCGTGTCTGTGTGCTGCCCGTACGAGGACGTGTGGATGACACACATTGAGAATCTTGACACCCTCCAGATTTAGAGCCCACAAAATGGGTTAAGCCTACAAAGTGAAACTAAGAGAGAAATAGCCCGAATTCAGGTTCGGCAAACCGATTGTGCAAATCTAGAATGGGGTATCCAGCCTTGGTGGGGCAGACCTGGGCGTGTAGCTTCTCTGCCAAAATGCCCTCCAAACTTACCCTGCCCTGAGAGAAGGAGAGGCCTCTGCCCACCTCATGGGTGCGGTTCTGCCCAGACCTCAGCAGGCCTACTGGACTTGCTTGTGTGGCCACATTTCCAAAAGGACGTTGGCAAATTGGAACGTGTCCAGAGCAGTGGGTAAGGATGTAGAGAAGGGTCCAAACCCACATCAGATAGAGAGGGATTGAGAGCAGGGGGTGTCCAGCCTGGCTGCCCATCCTACTCTTGGGGGTGCTTTTTAAAAATATGGGTTCCTGCGGCTGAGGGCTAGAGATGTTCTTCGTTTGCCCTGGGGTGGAGCCCGAGCAGTGGAGTGCTCCCCAGGGGTTTCTAATGTGCAGCCAGGGCTGAGATCCACCCTTCTAGGGGCGTGTGAATGATGTGTGTGATCAGGGTCCTGAGTAAGAAATAGGAGCCTTCTGTGTACATGCAGAGAGTTGAAGTAGGAGAAATGGGTAGAAGTTGCACGAAGGACAGTTTTGACACAAAGTAGCATGAAGTAATATGATACAACATAATGTGACTATTTCAAACTTTTTCCTCTTGCATCTTTTACTTCCTCCCTCACCTGATGACCCTCTTTCTGCTTCACTGATGACATGGGGGAAGGAAGGCTCCTCGTCTTCCCACGCCCAAACCTACCCCTGCCTGCACCTGGAGCTGCAGGGGTCCGACCTGCCTCCTGCTTGTACAAGGGATGAGGTGTCCCTGCCCTTGCAAAGTGTCCTCCCTTCCACCTCTGGACCCATTCTCTCTTGTTTCCAAAGGACTCTGTTTCCACATTTACCCCGTCTCCTTCCTGTACCATCAGATCGTTCCCAGTTGTTGGGTCATTCCTTCCAGCAGACAGGCCTGCCCTGACATCGCTCATCCTGGCTCCGCCGCCCTCTGTGGCTCCCATCCTCCCTCTCTCAGCTTCCCTTCTTAGCACACTTTCCCAGAACGGTGGGCCATACCCACCGTCTCCAGTTACTCACCTGTCACTTTCTCTTTGTCCCATCCCAGTCTGTCCTCCATCCAAGCTCTTCTCGAACACTGCTCTCATCCAGGTGGCCAGACCATCCACTGTGTCGTTCCCAGGGCGCTTCTTGGTTCCTTTTCTTTCTTTCTTTCTTTTTTAAAGATTTACTTATTTATTTATTTTCCTTTTTCTCCCCAAAGCCCCCCAGTACATAGTTGTGCATTTTTAGTTGTGGGTCCTTCTAGTTGTGGCATGTGGGACATTGCCTCAACATGGCTTGATGAGCGCTGTCAGTCCGCACCCAGGATCCAAACCAGCGAAACCCTGGGCTGCCGAAGCAGAGCACGTGAACTTAACGACTCAGCCACGGGGCCGGCCCATTGGTTCCTTTTCTTAATGTTCTTCTTAGTGGTGGTGACCCCGTTGACTGCTTCATCTTGCTTGAAACTCTCTCTTCTCTTGGCTTCTCTGACGACACCTTCTCTGGGTTTTCCTACTATTCTCTGGCTGCTTCTCAGTCATCTTCCTCCACTGTTGACCCCAGATCATTGACGTTGCTCAGGACTCAGCCTTCTCTCCCCCCTGCACGCCCTCCTTGAGTGGGTTTGACCGTCTGTCTAAACACTGAGGTCTCCCGAGTTCGTACGCCCAGCCTTGACCGCTCTCTCCTCCATTGAACACGTGTAACCGACTGCCCGCTTGGAAGGCTATGGACCAGCTCACACTCACTATATTCAGAGCAGATCTCCAGATTTCATTCTGAAAATCTGCGTTCTTGCCAGCCTTCCCACTGTCTCATCCTCCTAGTAGCTCAGGCCACAGGCACACAGTCGCTCAGAAATCTCCTCTTAACCTCGCCTCGCAGAATCAGTTCGTGTGCTTGGTTCTCTGCTTGACTTCCCAGAATACATCTTCTCTGTTAACCTGGATCTACTGCATTTGTGTCTCGTCGGGCCTGGTTCATCTCTTGCCTTTTATTCTTGCTTCGCTGAAGTCCACCAGACTCATCTTTAAAAACACAGACATGAGTCAGGTTGCCACTTCCCCTACACGGCTCTCTTGTGGCTTCCCCTTACATGTGAAACATTCCAGATATTTTATTTCTGGCTGACACAGCCCCAGCTGGCCTGGCCCCTGATGTTTCTTGAGTCCATCTCCCACCCCCTCCTCCCATCTCCCTCTCCATGGCTCCAGCCCACCCTTCTGCTCAGATCAGAGTGGGTCATCCATATCGCTCAGGGCTCAGTTCCTATGTGTCCACATCACCCCAGAGAGCCCCTCTGGTCCTTCTTGCACCCCTGCCCCAGCCTTCCTTTTCTTCTGAGCTTTACTGGGCACCTGCTTGTCCGTCTGTCTCCTCCCCAGTCACGAGTGCTCGCCCTGCCCACGCCCCCTTCTATCCCTTACCATGTCGTATTGTCTGAAATTAGCCTTGTTTTCTTGTTTCTCTTCTGCAAGAATGTGAACTCCGCAAGAAGAGGAGCTTCAAGCTCTTCTTGTCTCCATGTCCGCCAGTGCCTGGGGCCACACCCTGCGTATTGTCACAGCGTCCTTTGTCGTTGCTCAGTAAATCTGCCGATTTCGTTCATGAGTCAGCAAAATCGGCACCGACTCGGATAGTCACCAGAGCATCCCCAAAGAGGAGGGGGCAACGTGATGACAGAGGATGGCGCCGCATGCTTGCAAAATGAGCTCTGGGGCCTCTGCCAGTTTTATGGGATAAAATTCTTTGAATTTTTAAGATTAAGTTTTTTGGGTTTTTTTGAAACACAGCAGTTTTTGTGGTGCTTTAGAAACTGTTTCCTGACAGAGCTGGTTCCCCTCATAGACCAGAGCATGCTGATCGCCATGCGTAGTTTCTGGCAGAAACGTTTCCCGGAGCCTCAGAAGCACACCGCGCACGCGTGTTAAATTAGTTAACGGAGTTTAAAACGGAGTTTCCTACCTTAGGTGATCTGAACCCGTTTCAGAATCATTGGTAAAATCCATACTAAATCATGTAGGGATGATCAAATTAGGTGCATTTCACCGCAGTTATTTAATTTCACATTTAGCTTCATTTATTCCACAAATATTTATTGACCACTTCCTAAGTGTCACCCACCACCCTGGCCCTGGCAGTGGAGCAGAGATCAAAATGGAATTCCTGGGTCTCTGGAAGGGGAAAGGAGAAGAGACAGATAATCAATAAGTAAACAAATTGAAATATACTTTGTCAAGTGGCAAGAAGTCAGTTGGGGGTGAGAGGCGGCTGGCAGGTGCGTGTTTGCGTCTTGAAATAAAGTCCCACATAAATATGTGAGTTACTAAGCGTTTCTCCAACTGAGACTATGAAAGCAGTTTATTCATTCGTTCAGTCAACAGATACATAGTAAGTACTTGGTTACGTGCAGTGGCGCCCGGGGTATACTTGGAAGCAACCCCAGAGAAGACAGATGTGGTAATTGGGCCTTCAGTTCTGGGGAGAACTCAGTAGTCTGGAAGGTGTGGGGGCATCTCATGCAGAGGGAAGAGTGTGTGTGCGGAGGCTGAGAAAGCCGTGACCCATCCCGGGATCTGTGGCGGGTGGATGACAAGGGAAAATAGCTGGAGGTGAGGCCGCAAGGAACGAAGGAGGGTTATAAAGCCAGATGATGCAGAATAAGGAAAAGGATCCTAAAATGGTTTGTACTTAGGCCTGGGCAGCTGAGTGCCCTTTTGGTGTTCAGGGGAGAGAAGGATGCCCCTTTACAGGCTAATTCTTGAGTCAGTGTTGGTTATCACCTGATGCGTGGACAGCTGACACAGAGGTGGGTTAGGACAGAGTGGAGGAATCCAAGTCTAGGCAGCCCATGATTCTCCAGAAGTCTGGAAGCTTCCAGCAGAATTGTCACTGCAACTTGCATTGCTCATCCCCTTGGCGTTTTTAGTAACATCAACATTTTGGATCTCAATGCAACAATGTGTTATTGACTTAAATTTTTAAAGCTTCCTAAAATACAGAAGTCTAAAATTTTATAAAATTATTTAGTAGTTCTTTTTTTTTTTTTTTTTGATCCCAGCAGTTTTAGTTGCAAACTTTCAGTTTTAGGGTAATTTTTTTTTTTTAGGATAGAAAGCATCATCTACCACCCCAACATCCAGTGACCTACAGGAAGTGTGTGTAGTATGCAAAGATTCATCAAATAGATATGATATTTTTCCAACCAGAAAGAAAATTTTAAGTGATCTTTTGTATTTGCAACATTAAAACATCTGATTTTATGACACTGTTTATTTTTAAGCAATATAAGACTTTTTCTCATGGTTTTATACCACTCTTGGGCCAGGAAAATGTTCGCTTTATACCTCTGTGCTTTGGTCAGGTCCTCAAGCTAGCAATCAAGTAGTTTAAGAAACTTCAATCGTACTGTCTCTCTGGTGTCTGTCAATTATTAGAATAAAATTTGGTCAAATCTTTTTCACTCCCTCCCTTGCTTTCTGTTATAGAATTTATAAATACATACAAAAAGGGAAAGACCTAAGCTAAGGGGCTTTAAAAATTTTAGGTAACAAGAAGAAAGAAAGGAGTGGAAGTGAGGGTGTGGAAGGAGTGGTTATAAAAATATGAGTAATTGTAAGATGATTAGAAGGAGAGAGAGAGATGGGTAGATAGATAGATAGGATGGATGGATAGATAGATAAGTAGACAGATAGGTAGGTAGATAGATAAAGTAGGTAGGTAGGTGGATGGATAGATAAGTAGGTAGGTAGGTGGATGGATGGATGGATGGGTGAGTGGGTGGGTGGATGGATGGAGCTGACAGATAGATAGCTGTGTAATGGTTCATCAGAGTCATCCTCAAACCCTCTGTGTATTTTCTCCTTCAGCATTTGTATATTACCTTGGTTTCCCATTTTTAAACTTCTTTCAATGAACATATCTTTTGTTACATCTTTGCTTTATTATCTGACAGATAAGATTATTAACAGAAAGCGATATTAATATTAATTATACAATTATACTAAAATTTTTATATCACGAGGAAACAGATGGTTATTTTAAATGACTTAAAAATTTTCCTCTTTTATATGAAGAAACACTTTAAACATATTTAGTTATAAATGCAATTTTAATTGCTACATTATTTCTGCAGTGGGATTTTTAAAATCTTATTACATTTGCAGGGAAATATTTCTGTGTATATTTCAGAGGCTCTTAAAATGTGTACACATTTACAGGAAAACACTTACACTTAAAGTACATTTTTGGGGGGCTTAATATTATTAATAAATACATCATGCAATTCCTGCACCTGATCTTTTCATCTGGTCGTAGTTCAAGAATTCAAGAGCTGCTCTCTGCAGCATCTGGTGAAGTTAACGACTTACAATCGTCTTTTTAGACTGTTGATAAACAGATAGTCCTTAGCTAGACTCTGAAATTGTGACTGAGATAAGCCTTGCTACTCTAGAAATATTTTCTATGTATAATATAATTGAGAAAACAGAATACCTCTACGTATTTCAAAATTTTAACCTTCATTTCCCAAGATCGGAAACTCAGCCTTCCACCAGCTGCTGACTCCTCGTTTGTTTCCTGTCAAGCTTTGCATTAATGGAAAAAGTAAAATAAATATCACCACTCCCCAGAACAACACCCCAGAAATCTTCCGTCTGTCTGTTGATTTCCTTTGACATCTAAACATCTGGGAAAGCCTGTGTCCAGAAGCACCACTTCCCCGTCCCTAAGCAGGTGCCTTTATGGAGGGGGTACAGAGGGAAATTGAAGTCTGGGGGCACGTCATGCCCCCATCAATTAGAAGGTAGTGGCAGCGCCAGCAAGACACGCAGGTCAGGCCCCCGGATGAGATTTGTAAGGCTGAGGCATCCATTCAGGCCACACATTCTGGGAAAATTATCACCATACCGTACCGTGTGGAGCAGTCAAGGTTTGGGCTCTGACCTGAGCTGCGCCTGGTCTGTATACTCGCCTTTCTTCTTCAGGCCGGCAATACTGTAAACCAAGTGTTGGCAACCCAGTCATGTTCATGCAAGTTCCTGGACAATTAATCTTTTTTAAAAAGAAATTATTTGTTCTTGCATACAGTATTCCTTTTTTTTCCTTAAAATTTTATTGATTATGCTCTGTTTCTCATTTTTAAAATATTTTCATTCCTAGAAGCATGGATAATTAATGTACTAGTGGAAAAGTGCTGCTAGTAAATGGATGTGACAGCTACGGTGTGGCTGGAACACAATATGATGTTAGTGTCAGTTGTGCATATTTCAACCTATTTTAGTAAGCCTGTCGTCTTCCTTCTGGCAAATGGGTTAACAACCATTTTCCTTTTTAATTTTTGCAATAATAATTTTGTGGTTTTCCCTAATTAGAAAACATTACATTTTACATAAATTAAAAATACAGAGAAGATATTTGCGCTTTTTTTTTTTTTTTTTTTTTTTGGTGAGGAAGATTGACCCTGAGCTAACATCTGTTGCCAGTCTTCCTCTTTTTGTTTGAGGAAGATTGTACCTGAGCTAACATGTATGCCAATCTTCCTTTATTTTGTATGTGGAACCATCACCACAGCATGGCTTGATGAGTGGTTTGTAGGTCTGCTCCCGGGATCTGGGCCTGTGAACCCCGGGCCACCAAAGCAGAGCACACAAATTTAACTACTACACCACCAGCGTGGCCCCGCTATTTGCTTTAAAAATGAAAACTCCTACACTAAGCTTTTAGTTTTGCGGCTGCATCCTCTTCCAGTTCATGTATCTGTGTTCTTATTTATAAAAAGATTGGATTGTATCACAACCAGCTTTAACTATAGATAAGTTAAGTTTCCATTCTATCTGAAAACAGTTCAGAAGTTTGAAACAACCTCTATGACTAGCAGTAGGGTATTGGTTAAATAAATTGTGGTGACCCCAAAAGGAGATACCATTGTAGCCATAAAAATGTTGCTTTCTATGCAATAACTTGGAAAGATGTCCGTGTAAACACTAGGTGTCACTGTCTGTGAACCGGCTTCAGCATCACTCTCATGTGACCCCACCCCAGGGCCTTTTCACATGCTGCGTTGGGGAACTTCTCCTCATATGCGTGAGGACTTTGTGACCCCTAATTTCAAATTGCCCAGAGCCCTCTTGCCTGCTCTTTCTCCACACCACTTACCACCTGCTAACAACCTTTGTAATTTACTCATTGATTTTATCATCTGTCATCTTCCCCCACTAGAATTTAAGCTTCTTAAAGGTGAGGACTCCGTCTAGTTCACCTCTGTTCCCAAGATCTAGCACAGTCTCCCTCAGTCAGTTGCCCATGAACTTCCCCTTGGCCTGTATAGAATGGTATGAACAGCTGAATGTTAGGATGTATCACGTGGGCGCCTTGGATTCAGCACTTTATATACATTGTTCATTAAATCTACTGTACAACTCTGCGGGGTGGTACTATTATCCCCGTTTTCAAATGAGAAAACGGAGTCTTAGAGAACTTGAGTACCTTGCCCAAGGTCACACAGCTGGTGATGATCAGGTGCATGATGTGCAGATGGAAGCCCACACTGTGGGTGGGGCTGCCTGTGCCCCCACCCGCATGGAGTGTGTAGAAGTCACCGGAAGGGAAAGACTGAGGGAGTTACGAAAGATTTTAACTGTTTTTCGCTTGTTCTATTTTCAACTTTCAGCCATGGAAACGCATTATTCATGTGAAGACGTTTCAAATAAAGTTGTTTTCAAATATGAATTCTGTGGTTAGGACACAAATTAAGAGGTAAATGTTGGACTTTGCTGTGGGCATCTTCAGTTTGAAACTTTATCAAAAAAGTGAGAGCAGTGAGTCTGTCTCGGTGATGAGAAACAAGTGGTCCTTGACTGGCGGTGATAGAGTCAAGAAGGGCAGAAAAGAGCAAAGGGGGCGTTTGGGGCTTCGGGGGTGGGGGCAGCAGTGGGAGAGCCGGGAACTGAGAGGACAGAGACCAGGGTCAGACCAGAGCAGGACACCCGGGTCCCTGCCTATATTCTGCCACTTGGCACACAATGAAGACAACTGCAGAGATACAAGAAAACCCAGTTCAGTTCAGAGCAACCAGGCGAAATGAGGGTGCATCTCTGCAGAGCCTGGCCCGTCTCCTGAAAAGCAGACATCGTGCCAACAGTAAGAGGAGTTATTCACAAGCATGAAGTGGCTGCAGTGGGATGAGGCACGACTTAGAGCTGCGTTCTGTTGAGTAAATTTTAATGGTTAATAGCGAATATTCTTGTCTGCCTGAATCCAGTTTTGCCCAGCCCTCCTCCCTTGCCCTTGCAGGCACAGCTTGAATAAATAGGCTTGTTTTCGAGAAGTACCAGATGTGAAGTCAGATATAGACAGGCTCTTATTTTCATGTATAATTTCATTTTTAATGTTTTCCCAGAAACGTATTAAAGTTGACTTTGTACGGGGCTGGCCCCGTGGCCGAGTGGTTAGGTTCGCGCGCTCCGCTGCAGGCGGCCCAGTGTTTCGTCGGTTCGAATCCTGGGCACGGACATGGCACTGCTCGTCGGACCACGCTGAGGCAGCGTCCCACATGCCACAACTAGAGGAACCCACAACGAAGAATACACAACTATGTACCGGGGGGCTTTGGGGAGAAAAAGGAAAAAATAAAATCTTAAAAAAAAAAAAAAAAGTTGACTTTGTACGAATTGTAGCTATACCGCCTCACAAGAGAGGGGCGGCAGGGCTGTGTTTTCCCAAAGGAGCTAGAAAATGCTGTGAAATTCCTAACGATGCCACATCTCAGCCTAGTCTGCACTGTCTCCGTAGCATCATCTTGTTCTCTTTCTTCACAGTTGAACAGATCCGCTTAAACCCCCCAGTTTCCAAGGCTGTGTAGATTTGCCACTCTGGGCATGCCTTGTGGATTCCCTTTTTGTGCCCGTTTTGCATATTAAGTTTATAGGTGCCACGTTCTTTTCTCTCATTCCACCATCTTCTTTTTCCCATTTTCCACTCATCCTCATGGAATAAGAGCAAATTACGTTGAGTTGCCCCGGCTGCATAAACACCCTGGCAGAACTGAGCTAGCCACGCTGCCTCCCCCTAGCCTGTGGGATGTTCCTGCCCATCAGACAACGGCGGTTCAAAGGTCAGAGTCTCTGTTCGCGCAGAATGAAAAGATCTGCGAGAAAAGAGAGACACCTTCACCTGTGAAAAATTGTCCTGAGATCTAGACTTAGAAAACCAACTTGGATTTCATGGAAGAAAATATATACGCCCATTTCTTCCTTTTCTGTGGCCAGAGCCAGGGAGTCAGAGAGGACGCTAAAAATAGCAATGAGACTGCTCCCTCGCGCCCATCACTGCTGGGAAACGGAGAGCGCGGTGTCTGCTAGGAAAGCCAGTCGGGGTGGACAGAGGTCCACACTGGAGTCTGAGACGTGAAAGGTTGGGGGAGTGTGAGTGTCTGATGTGGGTTATCGCCCCAGGGGGCCTGGATAAACGTGAGAAACAGACCTTTCCAGTCTCATGCCCAGAGTACCTGGAAAGCCCTCTCTCCTGGTGGCGACTCAGAGTTTTCTGCACCCCAGCACTCCATAGAATCCCAGAGACAAGCAGGAGACAGCCAGCCAGTCCCAGGCAGGGCTGTGCTGGAGGACATCACAGGGTGTGTGGGCAGGAGCAATTGGTGAGCGTGTTTTCAAGAGGAAATTAGGGATCCTTGGGTACCTTCTGCAGGAGTGAGGGGAGAAGAGGAAAAGAAATGTATTCTGAGGACTGGGGGCTGGGAGGAGGCCCACATCCTGGTTGGGGAGGCTGGTGGGTAGTGGCTTCTTTGAATCTCGCCCCAGGGGATCAAAGGCAGCAGTGGGGGAGGAATGGGAATGAGCCATTCTTTGATGAATAGCAAGCGGCAGATTCCACTTCTCGCGCTGGGGCTGCTGCGCCCTCCCCTGACCCTCCATCAGCCACAGGGGGCTGGGCTCCTGCTTAAGGAAAGAGAGAAAAATGTCAGTTATTATGTTTAGGAACACAATCTTATCTTTCATTTTACTTTACAGCAATTTCCCCAAAGATCGACCATAGTGTCCGATTGAACTGTATTGACAAAATTTTAGCCGTGATAAAGAAAATGCTTTAAACTCACCGCAAATCCACCTCAGGATCTGCACACACTTCATTGTATTGTATTATATTGTATTTATCTTATTTTTGCCAGGACAAAGCCCAAATTCCAAGACAGCAGTAGAAGTAAAACGATAAAACTATTGTCGCACAAATGACATCAGTTCTTTTTTTAAAAGAATGTTCTAGAATTAATGCCGGATTGTGAACTGCTTTTTGTAAGAAGTAAGTTCAATCTAAGTTTTAAACTAAGTGATTAGTTTTAGAGATGACAGTCTGATTTCTCATTTTTGTGGAGAAGACAACTAAGAGTGACATGTTTGGCCAATGTTATGGAACTATTGAAAAGAGCTGTACTTTAAACAATACTTCAGAAACGAAATGATCTTTGGTCCACAATTTGGGATCAAGATATTATTCATGGTGTCTTTATCCCTGGGGTTATTTGTGAAGATAGTTATCCCAAGTATAATGTTTGACAGATTTTTCAGACAACGTAAAGTGATCTGTCCTGTTACAAACTTTTCCACTATTTACTGGTCCCAGGCATGTTTACTGACTTGCAGTTGACATGAGATCATCACAAGATTCGCTCGCCTAGAACACAAAAAATCAGGGCAGGTTTTCAGAGGGCCTTTTTCCATGTTTGTGAAACCCCTTACTTGCCCAAAGTTGAATGGTCATAATTATTAGATTTCCTTTGCACTTTGTTCTTTTTGTCATTTTTGGAAATGATTTCAGAGAGAGATTAAGATTGTGGTGACAGTATGTTAATAATTATGTGGGAAGCAGGCATAAACTTGAGTTGTCCCAGGCAGAGCAGGACGAGTGTCACTCTAGTTAAGGTGATTCCTGTGAGGACCCTTAAATGTAGCCTTTGGTTTTCACGGGTACCATCCGTGGGAATCATTTGTTTTATGCCCGGACAGAATCAACGATAGCCTCACATCCTAGACGATCCGAATCTGGGTTTCAGATACGTCACCCGAGGCTGCCTGCCGGTCCCTTCATGGACTGGGCAGTTTTTACCCCATCAAAACTTAGAGCTTGCCAAAGTAGGAAACTGTCAGGCTCTTTTGCAAGAAGGAGAAATCTTAACTACAGATTTGGGGTAGAGACAAAGGAGTCCACTCTGATCTACTCATTTGCCCTCTGGTTTGGGGAAGCTTCTGTCATCCTACCTGCTACATATACGTGACCTGGTAAATATTTTAGATACAGTTTTTTAATAGTGTAGTCAAAAGAGAAAGGTCATTAGCCTCATCTTCTTATTAATGCCACACCAGATTGATTCCAATATTTAATGTACAGATGACCTTAATATCTCAACTTCTTTATTCAAATGAATTGCTGCAGCCGCGCTCACCTGCCGCTAGTTAGAGACCTGAGTGGGTTGATAATGTCTAGTTTTCAGGCAGAAGAAGTTAGAGGTTAACCCCAGCCTTGGAATCTGCATCAAGTATGTATCGCAGTCATTAGTCGTTAGTGGTAGGTTAGCAAAATTCTAGAACAGCAGGAAAGAGAAATATTCCCTTTTCAGTGGCTGTTGAAGAAGTCATGTAACACTTAAAACATAAAATTCATAGGACAAATCCTCACATTTAAGTATGGGACCTTTTTTTTTCCCCTATATTTTTCTCAAAAGCGTTTATTTTGTTAAAAGGTTATACAGGTACAAAGCAGATACCCAGAGCAGCTCATGATGCGAGTTTAGGTAAATGTATTTTGAGTACTTCACGTCAATATGTAGTGATATAGCTTTACAAGTGGATTAATCTGTTAGGTTTTTACGCTGTTAATCGTATCTCTTTTTTAAACCTGTAATATCTTTCTGTTCTGTTTGCTGCTATTTCCCTAGGGCCCAAAACAGTGCCCCCCACAAAGCAGGCGTTGGGTGGGTATTTGTCGAATCAGTACATATCTCGTGTCTGTGTGCACGCACACATGCGTATGCACGTGCATGTGCTCCCTGGAGCATGTCAAGGTCATGCTCCTCTAAATAATGAGCTTCATCACCTGTGGCCCTCGGTGGGTACAGTTTGCCCTCCCCCAGCTCCAGAACTTCCTGTGGGAGACCATCATGGATGGGTTACCAATGGAAATGAACCCTTTAAAGCTTCCCCATGAGCTGAGTGGCTCAAGGAGCAAGCGAGTCCACTCAGTAACCACAAGCCCCTTGACTGGGCCAATTGTTAGGGCCCAGGTGTGGCGGAAAGGAATGGAGTTTCTGAGGCCTGCAGGGCCTCTCTTTCAAGTGGCCCGCCTTCTGTTTGAGGCACCTGATACCACGGTGCTATCACTCCCCTCTCTGGTTGGCTTGCCACCCACCATCAATAAAGGCTTGGGAACCACAAGGCTCCCTTTTCATAATCAAACCTCCTGTCCCATGGTTTAGGAAACAGTAGTGAAATCACACAGAACAAGAAGTTTTTCAAGTATTATTTTAAGTGTTGAGAACGTATCATTTCTTTGACTTTGCAAATTAGCATTTGATTTTGTCCCCAAAAAACCCACTGTTGACCTCAGATATAACAAAACATTAGATGTGATGCCCAAGGGAAATCGAGATCTCTGTAAAAAGTAAACATAATTTATCATCTTCATATGGTAATAATTTATCCTCTAAAGTGGTCAAAACTGTAAGGATATTTCATACAGATTTTTTAGCTAGGATTTAAATATATAATTATAGATACACTGGATTTTTGTTTCCTCCAACATTCAAAGACTTTACTCACATTTATGTTCTTTGTACTACAGTTTGCATCTTGGTGCATTTCTTTTTTGAAAAGCCTTTTTTTAAAAAAAAAAAAAAAATTTTTTTTTTTTTTTGAGGAAGATTAGCCCTGAGCTAACTACTGCCAGTCCTCCTCTTTTTACTGAGGAACCCTGGCCCTGAGCTAACATCGTGCCCATCTTCCTCTACTTTATATGTGGGACTCCTACCACAGCATGGCGTGCCAAGCGGTGCCATGTCCACACCGGGGATCTGAACCGGTGAACCCCGGGCCTCCGAAAAGTGGAACGTGTGAACTTAACCGCTGCGCCACCAGG
Source organism: Equus przewalskii (assembly GCF_037783145.1). NCBI lineage: Eukaryota > Metazoa > Chordata > Mammalia > Perissodactyla > Equidae > Equus > Equus przewalskii. The sequence continues at coordinate 22,255,937 of NC_091835.1, forward strand.
CCGGCCCCCTGAAAAGCCTTTTGAATGAGCACTTGTTTTTGTTTAGTGCCCACTGGCTCCTAGGCACATACAGAGGCACATACCACGTAAGAGGACACCCCCACAGAACCAAAGCATAGCACTCAGACGGTGACGAAAGGGGACAGTGTCATGAGGGCGCTGAGAAGAGGACAGCCTCCTCCGCATGGGGGGCTGGGGAGGACTTCATGGTGAGGGTCTCTGGGCCCTCCTTGCCCTGCTGCTGCAGGCATCCAGCTGTCTGCTGTCGGCACTGTAGTTGGTCCAACTTTAATTGTGGCATATCTAAAAGTATATCTCAAGATCCTCTCTAATAGTTATCAGAACTTTTCCCCCTAAATTTATGATCTTCTTTTGCTATCAGTAGCGTATGTTTTTTGCGTCGCGGTTCCGTGCTGCGAGTCCTTAGTGTCAATTTGTAGGATGATTGTTTTAAAAGCCTTGATTGCCCACTGCAGCTACGTTTGCATGGTTTTCAGGATTAAGGGAGGCCAGAAGCCTGCCAGTGACTCTCCACCCTCTGAGCTTCATTTTTGTCCACAGCACTTATCAGCCCTCTAATGTGTGTGTGTGAGTGTGTCTATATGTGACTATGTACATGAGTTGTGTGTGTGTGTGTGTATTTATTGATAACATCTCCCCAGTAGAACGTAAGCCATTGAGGACAGGAGCTGTGTTTTACTTGCCTCTGTGGTTACAGCGCTGGAAGAGGGTCTGACACTGGTGAGTGAGTCTGTCCTTTAGTCGGTCAATTGTTCTCGCACCACACTGAGTGCATGGTCAAAGCACCATGTTGTGCTGCATCCTCTTGGTTCTCTTTGGCGCGTGACAGGAAGGGAGGAGTTGGGATGGCCCTTGGCCTGTGCAGCCAGGTGGGGAGAGTCGCTGTTGATCAAGGTGGATAGGCAGCAGGTTTGGGGTGTGGCAGGCCATGAGCAGGTGTTCAGGAGAGCTGTTTTGCCCATTTTACATGAAGAAATTGAGGCTAAAAAGAGATGAATTACCCAAAACCACGCTGCCAGGTGGCCAGGCTGGGATTTCAAACTGTCTTTCGGATTCTACTGCTCTGCTGGCTCCTTTTCATGGAACCCACGTGTGCTTCTCTCCCTGCCGTCCATCTCCTTCCTCTTATGTGACTTGATGTTGGCCATGCTGAGAACCGTGGACTTACTTATCAGGAGGTGGGCAGGGTAGGAGCCGAAATGCGAGTCGGCCAACAGACAGTATCCAGGCTTGAAAGATGTGATGGTTTGTTGACCTCACTCGCTGCTGGTGGGAAAGGCACAGAACTTCCAGAAGTGGTTTTAGCAGCCTGTATCCAGAGCCCCACAAATACTCATTTTCTTGGACTCATCTTGAAAACTGTCCTGATGTAATAATTCCAAATATTAAAAAGATATGCCAAAGTGTTGCTTTATGGTCAAAAATTTGAAATCCATCTAAGCAGTAGGGAAATAACTAACAAACTGAGGCACATTCTGCTCTTTATGAGGTTAAAAAAAAAAATCCAATTATTTACCTTTTTGACATTTGACCCTGGAGCAATGGGATGATATGTCACAACCAAATTACCTCTTTTTTCCGTCTGGGCTTCTGGGTATCAGGTTTTCTTAAAGCTGGGGACACCATCGCTCTACTTTTTCAAACCACATGATGTCAGTAGATTAAGAGCAGGGATGTGCCATGAAGAAGCAGCCTTGTTTTGGTGTGTTTCTGGACCTTGAGCGGAATGAACCGGCTGAATATGTTCAGGACCCTGGACAGAGCCCTCTCTGGCTTTGCCTAGCTAGGGCCAGCCTTCCCTACCTCACACGAGGACATCTTCTTGTGCTGGTTGGTAATTTGACTCCATGTGACTTCCAACAGAAGCAGCTAGGTTTCTAAAGATGGGAAATGTACGTTATCAAAGAGGGATCATACGTTTAATTAACTTCCCTATTTAATTAAGTTTTCTCCTAGACATGCTCAGCCTTTCCCCAGCCTGCTCAGCCAGTGGAGCCTCCCGCTGAAACAGAATCTCTTTGTAATTTAGCAGCCCTAAGCACCAAACTTGAGAAATGGTTGTGGCTGATTATGTAAAAAGAGATGAGGCTGCAGAGACAGGGAATTCTTGAAATGATTTCATTCTCACCTAACAGTACGGCTCAGAGTCCTTTACGGTTTTTGGAGTATGCTGGATTAGTTTAAACTGTGTGCAACTTGCATCCAGCTAAAAATCCGGTAGAGAACAGTTTGATTTTCCACCCTTAAATATAAAATGGTGACTTGTAACCCCCTGACACGTTCCTTCCTGGCATGTTCCCACTCTGACTTCCTGAGGTTTCTGCTTCACTTGACCACACTACATGTTCTTTCTTTCATCCCCCAAAATAAGATGATGGTACTCAGTGCAAGCTGGCCATCGGGAGCCTGAGGAAAAACTAAAGGGACTCGAGGGTGCCATTCCAAAGCCTGCCGTAGTGGGCAAGAAGGGGGAGATGAAAAGATGATGATGGCACAAAGTGAACGGCGCGTGCCAAGAAGTCGGAGAGTAGAGAAATGTGACTTGGGGGGGAGGGGACATAAACTTGAGAAGAATGAGGCTGTGGCACCCACCGGCATGTGCTGTGCTCCATGGCACAGGCAGGAGGCTGACACAACTCCCTTGGAGAAGGACAGAAGGTTCCAGGGTCCACCATTGGTCTGAGGCATAGAGCCAGGTCCTAGCAGGTGACTGGAGGCTCAGGCAGCCACATCACCCCCTTTCAAACTCAGCTTTGTGGCCCAAGTCTTGTGAACAGCCTTTTGCTTAAGTTTCCGAGTGTCCTCAGGCCCCCTCCTAACCCTCCGCTCTGACACCATCCCTACATCTGGCCAGACTGCCCAGTGTCTTTTTTGTCATCCTTATTTGATAGCTTTGTAACATTTAACACAATGACCACACTCTGTTTTTTTCTTTTTTTAAAAAACAGCTTCATGAAGATAGAACTGACATCACATACCCTTCCTCTATTTAAAGTGTACAGTCGATAGTTTTAGTATATTCACAGATATGTGCAACCATCACCACAGTCAGTTTTAGAACATTTCATCCCCTCGAAAAGAAATCCGAGCCAGCCCTGGGGATCTAGTGGTTAAGATTCGGGGATCTTGCTGCCACCGCCCGGGTTTGTTTCCCAGTCGAGGACCCACACCACTCGTCTGTCAGTTAAATACTGTGGCAGTGGCAGTGCACACAGAGAACTAAATTAACAACTAGGATGCACAACCGTGCACTGAAGCTTTTAAAAAAGAATAAAGGAAACCCTGTACCCTAATTAGTGATCAGAATTTGTGCCTTTTTTTTTTTAAGGCTTTACAAGCCTATTTCAGTAAGTAAGGGCTTCATGTAAATGAAGATCAAATTTCCTGAATTCTAGTTGATTCGGCTTCATTTACAGAGACATCTTGGTGGAATTGAACGCGGCCGGGTAGGAAACGCTCTCCCCCATATTTTCTCTCCGTTCTGGCTCCTCCTATTGTCATCCTTTCCTCCCCACTTTTGTAACTCAGTCCAGCACCGTGTTATCTCTTCCTTTCCCCCAACACCTGTCATCTTCCTCGACCCCCCATCGTGTCCCCGCTGCCCCTTCTTCTGACACCGCGCACCTCTGTGTGAGCGCCGTGTGCGGCAAAGGGGGACCGGACAATGTGCGCGTCTCTGAAACATCTTCAGAGATGGGGATTCAAGTAAACCTCCTCCTGTTGAAAGCCCCCGTCAAAGGGCCTGTGCGATGGGGCGAGGTTTTGAACTTCACTTCACACTCACCTTTCAACAGAGGCCGGGATGTTGTGGTTTCCTTGGATGGCAGAGGTGGCCTGTTCTTTATTTACCAGCCAGCACATCTCTCTGAGCTTTCGAGAGAACAGAGCCCTTATTAAAGATCCAAATGAGCTCTAGATGGCCGGCCTTGTTTCAAAGGAAACGGGTTTTAATTTATCAGCTCCTAGGATGACCTCATCTTGAGTTTTCAGAAGGTCTCACCCCTCAATTGGTCCCTACCACCGCCGACACCAACAGATAGCCCTGTCTTTGATCATTTTGAATTCTTTTAATACTAAAAACTGATTTTTAGCAATGTATTGTTCCTGATACGGCCAAATGAGTAAATTAGGGTATATGGGAAAGCGAAAAAGAAAGGAGGGCTAATGTGCATACCCCTATCCTTTTCCTTTTTTTTTTAATGGGGATGCATGCTTATGAATATAGCATCTTAAAGCGTTTTGTATCTTTAATCAACACATAGGAAATTAACAGTCAGCCGGCCTTCAGGACCATTAGCAGCTCCTCCAGACAGTGTGGGTGTCTCCCTGCAGCAAATGCTTGGTGTCCCCCCTCCATTTCAAGCCTGCCAAGGAAGAGTGGCGGGAGGTGTCCCTCCGGAGCGCCCACCGCTCCCTGAAATACAGACTCCAGAGTCTGAGGAAAGGCCTGGCCTCTGACCTTGATGGGGGCTGGGGAGGTGCATTGGGAGGGCCAACAGCAATAGTCACAGCAGTAATAGTTGTTGCAATCATAACGGTTGCAAGGATGCACGGCTCCATTCTAGCACGGCGCAGAAGGACTCCTCCCCCTACAGGTACATTTCAAGACGCTTGGGAACAGCAGGGACCATGGGAAGCACACACACGGGGCCCGGCCTATTTGAATATCAGCCGGGATATCAAAACCCTGTCCGCACACCTGGCAGCGACGCCTCTCACCGAAGTCAGCTCCTTGCAACAGTTCATCAAAAATGGCCTAGCTAATGATCGGCTGGGCAGATAATCGGAGGAGAGTTAATTGTAAGGTTCGATATGGCATCTTGTCAGCAGAGATAAGTTGTCACGTTTTCCACTTGAGCTGAAACTAAATGATTGTAAAATAAGTTATGAGTGTCCTTGGGCCTGTCTGCCGGAATGATAGCTAAGAATACATTCCTGGCCCATCAGTCTCAAGCAGGCTGCTTGATATTTATGCGAACGGAATGTTATTTTATTTCCCCTCTAGTCATGCTTGTCAGCTCTCCCAGTGAAAAGTGAAGCTGCTTCTTTGACTCATACTTCACGTACCGAAGCTCGGAGAGACTGCAGATTGTTATCATTATTGCTCGTATTATATATTTTTTGGGGTGTGCGTTGAACATTGATGCCCGATTGGGAAGAACTAATGGCCAACATTGAGCGTGCAGGATGGCGGTGGACTGGCCCATCCCGGCTCAGCGCCACGCGTCTCTGGGACTCCACGACCCTCCGTCAACGCCGGTTTAGATGCGGAGTAATGAGGCGCTTGCTTTTTTAATTTGGCGTGCCTTTTTTCTCTTCGCCTCTCCCCTCCCATGTTTAACGCTGTCGACCGCCGGCGTCTGTCCCCGTGCCCAGTAATTGATACAAAATAAAATGCGTTATCTGTATTCAGTCGGGAGGAGCCGATGGCGTTCCGTGGGCTGCGGCTGGAGCTCATTTACAGCGTCTGAGGCCGGGCTTTCGTGCCTCTTCCTTTGAGAGGTACCTTGGCAGGCTGGAGGAGTCGTCGGAAATGGGAAAGCACAGCATGGGAGCCGGGAACTCTTTGATGGCTCATATTTTAAACCAGGGGAATGTTAAACAACTTCTCTCGAAGGGAAGTTCTCGAGGCCTAGAAGCCCAGGGCATTAATATACCAGCACCAGGGCTCAGTACCCAGTTCACTAGAAACTGAAGCTGTTTCCACAGGCTCCCCCAAGCCTGGAGAACAGGCAGGGCCTGCCGGAGTCCTGTCTCCCGTCACGGCCTCCCTGACCATGGGCCCTGCCCCTCCCTGACCTCTGTCATCATTCGCCACCGTGATCACCTTCTTGTGGCACAGTGGTGGCTCCCCCGTGTTGTTGGCGCTTCTGCTGCCCCAGTCAGGCCGCCTGGTCCTGGCACCTGGAGCCTCCTCTTGCTGCAGGAGCACTTCTTGCATTGGCAGCTGCCTGTGCTCGCCCAGCCGTCCACTCCTGAGCTGTACCTGCTCCCCGTGACCCTACCCCAGGACACGTGGTTTCCCAGGTACTTGTGTGCCTGCTTAGCCCACCCACCGTAGACGCCCACCCTCACAATGGTTACAGTGCCAACGCTTGTCCTTCCTCCAGCAAGAAACTTGGAATCACATTTCCAGGGCCTGGGCTGTGGATTATTGGAGCACTGACATGGAGAGGCAGAAGACAGTGGAAAGGGTTGGGGGCTCCACCCTCACCTGCAGGATGACCTGGGAAGTCACTGCCCAGCTTGTCATCTCTAAACCGGGACGAGGACAGTTCTCTGGGTGGGCCCTCGGCCCTGTGAGCAGCAAATCAGGCAGTGGACGGGAGTGCTTTGTGCATCCCGAGGAGCTCCGTGCACATCACTGACTTTATGCATACTCCTCCTTGTCTGAGAAAGAATTGACGGGGCTTACATGCCAGTCCTGCTTTCTGTTTCCATAATTGTGATTGTTGCTTTTTTATTGTATGACGACACTGTGTCAGCTTAAAAGCTCGCCTTTCTTCCTCTCCCCCTCCCTCCCTCCAGTGGCCACATCAGGGCTCGTGTTTCACATTTTCTCTTCTCCGCCCCTCCTCGCGCTGCCCCAGGGTCTTCTCCTGACTCAGTTTTACCTTTGTCTCCCTGTTACTCTCACTCTCAGGGTTCCGATGGCCCCAGCAGAGGTCCCAGAGTCACAGTCCTATGGCTCAGGGATGCCATAGGGCCGGTGTGGCTGTGCTCACCCTGGTGAAGGTAGACGTGCACACGGTCCCTCAACTTCCTTCTCTCTGCATGTAGGCGGCCTCTGGTTACATACGTTTACATGCATGCAATTGACATGCTCGCTATAGGCGTGATTCCCCCTCTTGATCCTCTGTCGAGTAGTATCACCCAAGAAAAATCATCTTCCATAAAGGCGTCAAGCAAGAAAGGAGATAGGCTTTCTTTCACTCATTAGAAATGCGCTCTGTGGGGACAGCGATATTTGCCCTTTTTCTCTCAGCATCCCGGGCGCCGGGACAGAGCTGGCTCACAGGGCAGAGTGCTCATGAAGTGCGTGTGGTGGATATGAGGTGTCTTTCAAGGGAGATGCTTTCGCAGTGTGAATAGAGTTTATTCATGGTCTAGTTGCTCACCCAAAAATAGGTTCCAAACCATCGAAAACTTACACGGCTGTGGTCTGAGGGCAGCACACTTGTGGTTAGTTTCAAAACGGGGTTGCAAAGTTGGTAGCTTTTCTGTATTATACACCAAAAAGCAGCACCATCCACCTGTGTGAGCGCCTCTCAAAGAGAGACCAGCTCTTTATAAAACGTGAGTCTACACATACGCGTAGAACCCCCGTTTTCATCACGAATGTGTCTCCGCTGTGTCCTGGTGAAGAGTTTGAACAGGGGCCCCTTCCTAAGGCTTGTGCTCTCATGGGGAAGGCTTCCAGGTAGCAAGGAAACATGCACAGGGGAGGTAGGGTCACCATGTGGTGAGTGCCATCTCTCAATGAGGCGGGGAGGGGCTGGACATGAGGCAGCTGTGGGCGATGGCCAGAATGGGGACCCCCAAGAGGGGCTCCCTCATTTGCTTTCTAGGACCCCAACATCCTAGTTTCCACCCTACTTGGCTAGCCTAAAGCCTCACCATGGCTTCTCAGGGAAGGGGGGGAGCCATGAACTGTGTGGGGTACTGCTGAGACTAATGCAATCCTGTTGGGACTTGTCCACTATGAGGCAGGGGCGGGAGCACTGGTGGCCTCAGCAGGGGCATGGCAGCGGCTGGTGGGATGCGAGCCGGAATGGAGTGGGGTCAGGCATGGACAGCTGTGACCAGGCACAGGCGGCAAGGAGGGGAAAGGCTGTGGGGGAGCTTTGCTTTAAAGAGGAACAGAAATGAGGTGGAAGCTGGGTGAGGGCGTGGGGTCAGGGAGGGTTTGTTAGAGATGGGAGATAAAATCACCTTTGATGAGGCCAGAGAGGGTGTGATTGCTGGGGGCAGCCACTCCTAAGCAGACGGCGGAATCCAGTTCATTGGGAGGAGGGGGCAAGGGTGCTTTCATGGGACAGGACAAGGGAGGCCCCCAAAGCCCATGGGGACCCGGGACAGGGACAGGAAGCAGGGTGCTGTCTTCTCATGGCTGCTTTTTTGTTTTCTGTCTTCAGGGAGATGAAAAGTGAGGTCCTCAGTAGGGTGGAGAAGGTGTGACGTGGCGTGTTGGAGAACAGGGAATGGATTTACTCCAGGAATGTAGAGGATTGAAGGGCAGGCCAGAGGTTGGTCCCCTCTCCCCAGCTTTGGAGCCATAAAAGTAAAGGAGACCAGTCGGCTGGGGACTGTGTTCCTCCAGCCAAGCCTGAGTACAGGCATAGAGCAAGAGGAGGGTGGAAATTATCAGTCGAGTTGGGGTGTCCTGGTCAGGAAAGATGGAGGGAGAAGGACATCGAGGGCAGAGTCTGAGCTGTGCGTGATGTCCCGACAGGGTAAGGGGAGAAATGGGACAAGAAGCAGATGTTAGTCGGTAAAGACTGAATGGGTCAATAGGTGAGCTCTCGGAGGTGGGTCCTAGTGTAAGTGAGCTGGGGCTACAGGACGTGGGCAAGGGCATGGAAGGCAAAAATAAGACCCACAGGGGCTGGTTCCTGCTGGTGGCGGGCCTGGGTTAGGACTGTGAGAGAGGGTACTGAGGCAGAGGGAAGGAAAGGGCTTCTCAAGGAGAAAGCAGAGCCCAAGAGGTCGGGACCTGGAGGGAGCACCCAGGAGGAGCTGGACGTCATCACCAGTGAGGATGGGGTGAGCTGCTGCTGAAGTAGACAGGGATGAAGGGGCGTAACCGGGAGTCAGCAGGCAGTGAGCGGGGTGGTGAGGGTGTACGCTTCAGAGGGGCTGGGCTTGAGGGTGGAGGAGCGGTCTGCAGATGGCAGGGAGAGCAGAGAGGACACCTGGCCCACCTGCATGCCATGTGGTGTGTGAGGGTGGGATTCCCAGTGCCGTCCCCTGGGAGGTGTGTCCCCAGGGAAGAGCCAGGTCAGTGCCAGGTGTAGCAAGCGTTCTGAGGTTACCCGTGTGAGGGAGTTTGCACTGACAGACCGTCATTCCAGAGGAGGCGTTTGACAGGTTGACGAAGACTAGAAAAACAATGCTGATTCTGCAGCTTTCTCACCATTGGCGTTTTAGAGCAGATGAGTCTTTGTCACAGGGACTGTCCTGTGTGTTGAAGGATATTTTTCAGCATCTCTGGCTTCTACCCACTATATGCCTGTGGTGCCTCCACCCCTCTCAGTCCAATAACCAAAAATAGCTCCAGACATTGACAGATGTCCCTGGGCCTGGGTTCCCAGTTGCAAGCCAGTGGACTAGTGGAAATACAGAGCCGTGTGGGATAGAGGGACTGGTGTTGAAGGATGCCAAGGGCAAGGAGGCTGTAAGGTGCTGATGTGATTGGCACTGCTGGTCCCTCAGGGGAAGGAGGGTGTCATTACTTCTCAGTATTTCCTTCTTAAGATTGCCACTTAGCTACCTGCTTTAAGTGAGCCAGGAATTTCTCCTGGAACGACACATATTCCAAGATACTCAGAAAACTTGGAAATGAGATTGCCATGTCCCTGTCACTTACTTTGGAAAAAGTGTTCTCCAGCTGAAAGGGAAGGAGATGTCTAGAAACAGACATCATTTTGGTTTCCAGAAAGGTGAATTCTGAGCCATATACCAGTGAGTTTAAGGTCTATCCCAGTAAGATTCTGAATTAGATTGTTAAAGGAATGCTTTGTGTTTATATAGAAAAGAAAATTTAATTGTGATTTAGTTGAATCAAGATAGTTTATTAAGGAGAAAAAATATTAAATGTATTTCCCTTTATTGTTTTAAAATTGTCAAAAATATGTGTAAGTTGGGTACCCGTCTAGCTTTCAACAAAGTATTTAACAAGATCGGTCCATAGTTTCTTTATAGGCAAGGTCAAAGGTATATGAGTTGGATGCAAGGACAATATGATGTATCTTGGTCTTGTTCAGTGATCACTCTCAGAAGCTTCCAGATGCAGAGTGGTGAATCTGAAAGTCTGAGCCTCGGTCTTGACCCATCCTGTTCAATATCTTTGTCATTGACTTGGATGGATACACAAGGCTGCATGCTCAGAACAGCCAAGAATAGCTGAGACAAGTGTGAAGGGTAGCAAAGCTCGGGGACTTGCCCTGCCATATGAGGGACCAAGATGACTGAGCCATAGCCTTGAAGAGCATGTGCTGTTGGAACACAGATGGATGAAAAGAGTCTTGGGAAAGAATAAAGAGCCCAGAAACAGAGCCATCACCCCTGTGGAAGCTGTTATATAACTTTAGAGCTTATGTGTATATTCTGGGTATCTTAAAAAGATATATTGGTACGTGCCTTAAGAAAGAACCGCTGGATAATGGAAGGGAGCCGAGGATGTTTATGTTATAATGGTGCAAGCACTGTGTGCTCAGCATTGTCCAGCTCACCGTGGGGGGAAATGAGCGTGCAAGTGAGCTCCAGATAACTGACAGACAGCCGTGTACAGAAAGCCCCAACTTGAGGACCAGTAAGAGTTCAGAGATGAGAATTGTTGGTTTAGGAGAGAACGTTACAGCAATGGAGTGACGTAAGGATTCAGACGCGTTGTTGGGAAAGAACATGGTGCAGTGAATTGAACGGATACCCGAGGGGCAGAGTGACGTAATGAAATGCCCGCCCTGCTGCCGTGGAGGGCGGTTGTCTTTGCTGTTCTCCTCCTCTGCCCCGTGATTGGTGTGTAGCTCAGTGAGGATGGGCACAGTCCTCGTGAGCATTGTCTTCCCATGGTCCGATGCCATGCCTGACACAGGATGGGTTCTTAACACCTAATAGGCAGAGAGGATGCAGCCAGAGGATAGAGACCTCTAAGACCTGGGCAGAAAATATTTGAAAGGAGCAAAAATATTCATTATAAGGTTCAAGCATCAGATAACATGTAAAAGGGTTGCTTTAGGGTCAGCTAACGATCTTAGGGTCCCTAGACCCCCTTAGCAACATCAGGCAGCTTCTGAGCCATCAGAAATTGTGTGCAAATATTGATTAGACTAGCCCTTTCTTTCTGGTAGTTACAGTTTTCATCTGATATTCAGTGGGATCTAGGATTTTAAAAAGATGGATAAGAATCGCTACTTTAGAAAATTAGTTTTGTAAAAGATGGGGACAACTTACAAGGTGAAAAGCTAGGGGGCCAGCCTGGTGGTGCAGGGATTAAGTTTGGACGTTCCGCTTTGGCGGCCCGCGTTCGGATCCTGGGTGCAGACCTACTCACGGCTTGTCAGGCCATGCTGTGGCAGGCATCCCACATATAAAGTAGAGGAAGATGGGCATGGATGTTAGCTCACGGCCAGTCTTCCTCAGCAAAAAGAGGAGGATTGGCAGCAGATGTTAGCTCAGAGTTAATCTTCCTCAAAACAAAAGGTGAAAAACTGAAAGGAGAGAGACCTCCTGGAGTTGGCCACACAGTCCAGGCCTGGGGGGTTAGGACCAGACCACGGGTGAGTGTGGCTTAAATAGAGATCAGGCAGCCAGCTGGAAAGGCTGTGCAAGAAAAGAAATGGTGACTGTGAATAAAGATTCATCCTGGAGTCCCAGCCTCCACAAGGCAGAGGCTGTGTCTTACTTAAACTTGTATTCCCTCCTGAAACAGCCACAAAACCAGCCGACAAGGGCTCAGGACTGTTCGCTGCACGTGGGTAAAGTCACCCAAGAGGTTTGCCGGATGTCCGGCCTCGGAGGATGGGAGTCTGGTAGAAATGGAAGCGTGTCAGTTTCAGGGGAGAAAAAGTGGCCGGACACTGAGTTGTCACAGTTCCTGCAACTCCTTAAAGTGGTGAATGGTATTTCAGCAGCATTTTGTGAGCAAGTGTCCACCCACAAAGAGTGGACCCTGTTGACACGGTCTAGGGGTCGGTGCCGTCGGGTGCTGCCCAGGTTCTCCTGCAGCAGCTTTGGGGCATCTCCCCCCACCCCTCCCAGGAGGGGTTCCGCACCTTTCCTCCACATGTGATGGGTACATGGGAAGGAGGTTGACCCTTTGCACCATGCAAGGATGGGCAAGGGGTCACTGGTCCTAGGATGTCAGGAAGTTGCATCCCAGGGCATTTTTGGAACCATATATCTATCTTAAAAAATACTGTAATTTGTATATTTTTACATTTCTCAATATATGATAAAATTTTCTAGAACTTCACAAAATGAAACTGCTTTAAATTCAGCTTGATTTCAAGGATCTTTAAATTTGAAATCATGTCATTCTTCTGCTCAAAACCCTGTAGCCGGTCCCCATTCCCTCAGAGTAAAGCCAGGGTCCTTATAGTGGCCTCGGAGCCCCTGCAGCAGAGCCCTTCCTCTCTGCCATGCTGTTCCCTACGACCGTCCCCACCAGCCCCAGCCACTCGCCTTCTTTCTGTTTCTGAAACCCACCAAGGCTTGCTTCCATCTTAGGACCAGGTTCTGGCTATTTCCTTCTCCCCCGGTCATCCACCAGCTCACTCCTTTACTGTCTTCAAGCCTTGGCTCAGTTGTCACCTTCTCAGCAAGACCTGCCCCGTCCACCCTATTTCAAGTGTCCCCTCACTTCTGCCACCACCTCCCCAACTTCCAAGCCTCCATGTGCTCCTTTTCTCTCTCATAACGCTCACCACCTGCTGACGTACTCCGGGTCGTGGCCCAGCTGCCGTGTAAGTGCCACTCACACCGGAATCTTTCTGTTTTTCTCAGTGATGGATCCCAAGCATCTCGAAAAGTGGCTGGCCCACAGTAGGTGCTTAAAAAATATTAGTTGGATGAATGATGTATATGACACAGAACTCTGTCTTTTGAGTTGCAACGATGCTGAATCATGAAATAAAGAATTCTTGGGGCTGGCCCCGTGGCCGAGTGGTAAAGTTCGCGTGCTCCGCTGCAGGCAGCCCAGTGTTTCGTTGGCTCGAATCCTGGGCGCGGACATGGCACTGCTCATCAAACCACGCTGAGGCAGCATCCCACATACCACAACTAGAAGGACCCACAACGAAGAATATACAACTATGTACTGGGGGGCTTTGGGGAGAAAAAGGAAAAAAAATAAAATCTTTAAAAAAAAATACAAAAGAATTCTTAAGACTTTGAAGGTGTTTGGAAGGTGTTTCTTCATCACTTTTTCAGTGTAATTTTTTGTTCTGGCTGAATTACATGTTCGTTCCATTCCTGGTCCTTTAGTACTATTTTGGTCCTCTCTTTGGTAAAGATAAAAATAGACAAAATATGGGCCGGCCTGGTGGCACAGTGGTTAAGTTCACATGTTCTGCTTAGGCGGCCTGGGGTTAGCTGGTTCGGATCCCAGGTGCAGACCTATGCACTGCTTGGCAAGCTATGCTGTGGCAAGCCTCCCACATATAAAGTAGAGGAAGATGAGCACAGATGTTAGCTCAGGGCCAGTCTTCCTCAGCAAAAAGAGGAGAATTGGCGGCAACTGTTAGCTCAGGGCTAATCTTCCTCAAAAAAATAAAAAATAAAAAAAAATAGACAAAATAAATTGAGAGTTTCACTGAGAGTGAATTTCACGTTTGTGCACTGGTGTTAAAATTTTATAAGTAGCTTCAATGAGTCAAAGATTGGCAGGTCTGCTGTATCACTTCCAAATGCCATTGCTGGACATGGGTGAGAGAGAGAAATGGCGTGCCGGTTTTCACTCATAATAAACTGACGTAACAGCCATGTGGAATGTTGGGGTAGAAGAAAGAGAATCTGGAATACCTTTGTCCTGTGCGCACACAGAATCGCACCCATTTAAGAGGACCTTTTGTATGTACTCCTGAGTGTCTTTATTTCATTCCTAATGTTAAGGAATTATGGGAAGAGAAATAGAAACATGTAAAAAGTATGAACTCCCAATTTCCTTTTCCAGATCTCCCATCATGCAAAGTAGAGAACCTGAAATTCTCCAGCGCATAAAGACAATGCAGAAATAAGTGCCTGTTTTTGAATGGCGGGCACAATGGGGCGCCATGTGCGAGGGCCACCATGATCTTTTAAGAATGGATCCTCAAGGCCTCCGGTCCAGCGATCTCGTGACAGTGTATTATTTGTAGGGCTCTGTATGATATTGGAGGAACGTTGCTTTCGTATTTTTGCGAAAGTCTGCTCGTTTTAAGCGCTTAACCTTTGCGTTCTTTTGCCTTTTCCGGTCCGGTGGCAGACACGGGGCTGGGCGACTCGGTGTGCTCCAGCCCAAGTATCTCCAGTACCACCAGCCCCAAGCTCGACCCGCCCCCCTCCCCTCACGCCAACAGAAAGAAACACCGAAGGAAGAAAAGTACCAGCAACTTCAAAGCCGACGGGCTCTCCGGCACCGCTGAAGGTAAGGGTTCCCGGGGACCTGGGGGTGAGAGCCTGCGTTTCTGAAAGTTAACTTGTATCACTCTAACTTGTGAAATCACGCACCCTTAGAAGCACAAATGCACCATAATCCAGGTCACTGCGTGTGCCTTCTGTTTACAGGGTGGCGCTAGAGGGCCCTCGGAGCCTTCTCATCGCTGCCTGATTCTCAAGATGGTTCAACCAAATCACTTGTCTTACCCTCAGGTAGTTGTCACCTGGTGGATGGTAATGCTGGTCTCCCCATCACGTGCCTGGTGAACGTCTTTGGTCCTGTCCTTCTTTGGCAACCTGGGTCACCAGTGTCCCCTCCAACTGAGGTGTGCCGTGTTGTATTCCTCTAACAAAGACTGTCGCCTCTCCTAATTTAGGAATCTTCTCTGATCTTGGCTCATCTTATACCTAATAAGACAGCTGCCTCAGTTCTGACTTTCAGCAACATGTCATGATAAACACCCCTTCTGTTCGCATCCACCGACTCTGTTTTGTGGGCTCTATTAATATTCCAGTTGTCACAGTTTGTCTTGACTCTGCTTTGACTTGTTGAGTCCTTAGTTTTAATTCTTAGTGATGGCCGGATGTGGTCTTTCCAAGTGGCTCCTTCAGATGGGTTTACATTTTTTTATTCCACAGATGCACGTGGAGATACACACACATGTTATGGGAGGGGGAATTGTTGCAGTCGTAATAAACCAGTTAAAGAAATACTTCAAAGGAAAATTAAAATGGCAGAACATTGTTGTGAGACATGAATTATCATTTATGAGACCAATAATAGTAAAAGACTCTGTTTGCAACAAGGATTCCATATATGGCAGAACTTCCTCTCTAACGTTTGTATCCTTTTTCTTTCTCTATTCCTGCCACCCTTTTTCTGAATACTCTGCTTGTTTGTTCAAAACTGTAAGTTGCGATGTTAGGGGAAGTGCTCTGTTCCCTCCCAGTGTCCAAAGACGAGCCTGTAAACCCACAATGCATACGTTAGCAAGGGAGGGGCAGAGCTGATGGTGCATGCAGTGCGTTGTTTGCGTGATTCTGTGAGCTGGGTGGCGGCGTGGTTCCACTGCAGGGAGACTGAGGCTCGGAGTGTCGAGTAGCTTGCTGGGCTCTCCTGGTGGCCAAGCGGGGAAGAGTCTGAAAACCCTTCTTCGTCACCATGTTTCTTACCATTTGCCTCCCATAGGCTTCCTGCTAACAAGTTTAGCCAATAAAAACCGATTTTCTCCTGTTATGATAAATGAGGATGATTTCGTTATATCAGCAGTGGTGAAAAATAATGATTATGGATCAAAGCACCACCCGAGATGCCACTGACCTTCCCTTTGGAAAAGGAATGGGCCACCCATGCTGAGCATTGATGAGAGTCCCTCAAACAACCGTTCAGCATAGAGCACCCAGCTGGGCACGTGTGGCCACCCCTGCCCTGACGAGAGGTTTGGGGTAAAATCAGGAAGAAGATTGGCCTCCCGCCAGGACGGGTAACGTGAGCCACATGTACCCAGGGGGAGAGTAGGATTGCTTTAGGGTGAGGCCTCACGCCCATTTCACAGATAAACATTGTATCATGTTTCCAATCAGTGACTTTTTTCAAAAGCACCACTAGGTGGAAGCTGATTATCAAGTCCACCTGCAACTACGTTGTCGATACTTTATCCCACCCACATACTGACGTAGTGAAAACTCTCTGAACAAGATACAGCCTTAGAGGAAATTAGAAGCAATTATGTTTCGTTGGGCTGTTGGTTCAGACCAGTGTCCCAGGCGCCCATCAGTGAGTTTGAAGGAAGTTTGAGAAGTGACCATGAACCAGTTGGATGTCTATGATGTTTGCAGTCCACTTGCCGAGTGACTGGGATTGCGCTGTGTGCTCCGAGCGATAGTGTATGACAAGGCTGAGCAGATCCTCAGCCCTAAAACAACTATGGGCTCTTTCATTAAAGAGCCATCCCACTGAGGCAGGGATGCAGACAGGAGGACAGACTCCCAGACGCCATAGAAACACCCAAATCAGAAGTCATGACGATGTCTCAAGCATGAGTGATGATAATGGTTGATATGTGTTCAGAAGTTCAAGGCCAGTGATCATAGAGGAAACCGCCCCTCACTTTCTAGTTGAGAGAATATTCTCTCTGTAGTACCAACAGCCATGACATCTTTCCCAGAGAAAATAAGACAATAAGTTCTCTATAAAAAGAAAATGTATCATTTTTCCCTAGGAAAAGTTACCTACCCAACTATGAATGAGTGATTTCTGTGAGACACACTATATTTCATTATATCTAAGGCATACTTTTTTTTCTCACATTTTATCATCTCTGAAGTCAGAATGCATCCTACAATTGAGGTCATTTTGGATTCAGTGATGTACACTGTTTTTTTAATACTCTTATCAACTGTTAATCCAAAGTGTATTGCATCAACCATTGAAATTAAGCATTCTGTTCTTGAAATTAAAGCTAGTTGTGTATGTTTTATTTTTAGAGGGTGCTCTTTAAATTTCTATTTCTCTTTCCTGCGAGGCACAGTGACTGGTTATTGCCAGTGTATTGTCTACTGCCTGACCTTATGTTGAAAAGTCACAATTGTGGATATTAAAAGTTCTATAGAAGATATCCGTCAAGTAATTGAATTGTCTGGCTTTTGACATACCCCGTTGGAACAAATGACTAGATTCAAATGTCTTTAGAGTATGGGAAAAGTAAAATTTCATTGGAAGTCAGCTACTTCAGTCAGGGTCCCAGGGAAGACATGGCACCCTCAAGCCGGGTCATGCGGGGAGCTTTCCATAGGGAGTATCTACAGAGGCATGGGCAGGTGGGGGAAGAGGTAGAGGGATGGTGCAGAACCCCAGGGGTATAACAGAGAAAGGAGGGGCAGTTATTAGGACCCAGAGAGAGAGAAGGGGAAGTCCTCCAGTCAGGAGCTGTGGCCATCAACAGAGGGACACATCCAACCTACGATGACCTGGAAGGTGAAGGAGCCTAGAGGAAGCACCCTAACCTCACTCTCTTGCCTTCCTCGGGTCTCCTGCCCCCCGCCCCGCCCTGACCCAACCCACCAGAAGCCAAAGGGCATGAATGGTCCTGGCGCAGGCCACACAGGTCTGCCTCCAAGGGAAAGATGGAGAGAAGGTGGAGAGAAACCACTCAGGCCTTTCACGGTGCCTCCTACAGATCCCTGGGGAAGTCTGTGCCGCTGACCCTTTCATAAGTGCAGTAGATCAGAGCCCTTTAAGGGCAGGGGTTGTGCTGTCCTCCGATGTCCCCAGAGCCCACCTGAGGGAGTGGTTGGGGCTTCCCGAATGCGCTTCAGTGCGATTCTCCAGCCAAGCGCAAGACGGAGCCCAGCATGCAGTCTTCCTAGACTCTCAGCTGGGCGCAGAGGTTCTGGCGCTGGGGATTTTTCCCCTTTGCGGCATACTTGTTCAGAAAGGAGAGGCCAGAGGTATTTATCATCAGTATTTATGCTGCTTCAAAAGCCGGAACCACTCTGTCCATGTGGGGGCTCTTGGTGTGCCTGATGGATATGAGGACAGCCCTTCCGTGAGTTTCTCATGGCTCTGGCACTCGTTATATTCAATTATATTAGTTCTCTTCTGCTGAAGAACAATCATTAAATTCTACGCTGGACAGCAGAAGATGCTGTGACCTACCTTACGCAGAACAATCATTTTCTTATATTTACAACTTAAAATGAATGGAATGAATCTAGTAAATTATAGGAGCAGAAGCTGTGACTGAAGAATTCCTTATCTTTATAAATATTTCGAGTTCTGACCTGGTAATTTGATTGGCTCGTGAACATGATGAGTAAGAGAAGATGTCTGGACGATCAAGCCAGTCACTGGGCTTGTATATAATTCTTAGTAGCATTTAACGAGTCAAGGGGTCGGCCCGGTAGCGCAGCGGCTAAGTGTACACCTTCCGCTTCGGCCGCCCGGGGTTCGCTGGTTCGGATCCCAGGTGCGGACATGGCACCGCTTGACAAGCCATGCTGTGGTAGGCGGCCCATATATAAAGTAGAGAAAGATGGGCATGAATGTTAGCTCAGGGCCAGCCTTCCTCAGCAAAAAGAAGAGGATTGGCAGCAGTTAGCTCAGGGCTAATCTTCCAAAAAACAGAATTAAATTTAAATAAATAAATAAAGTCAAAAATTTGAAAGTAATCCAGCCCCCTTCTTATGGTGTGGAGCCAGTGTGAGGTACAAGCTGGAGGCGTGAGCTCTCCCTTTGTGATTTGTGATTTATGTCATTGACAGCAGAAGTGCCTCAGAGAGGTGGATGGATATATGCCTGGGTGTTCCCAGGGCTGAGACCTGAGGTTGCTGCCTTTGAGGGGTAACGGGTGCTGCCTAGCTCACCACAAAAGGGTCCCCATGTATTTCTCCAGCATCCCCAGGCATTGGCTTCCCCCAGCCTGCCAGGAGCCCCTCTAGGTTTGGATCTGTTCTTTCAACATCTATTATAACCTCTAAAAGTGTGTGAGAGTTTTTCCAACTATTGTGGCCCTTTGTGTAATATTATGAAACTTTGTGATGTTTTTATCCAGGAAAACTAGAATATTAATCAAGACTGTCAGAAATAGGACGCTTTCCCATTGAGAATTCTGAGACAGAGAGAAAGCCTCTTAGAACCCATCTTCTAGCCATACCATAAAAAATGTGAAGGCGGTGTTCAGTTTTTAAAAATAACTTCAGGTATCCCATTTCTACTTGTATTTCTATTTTATAGGAACATTGGGCATTAAAATATGGCTGACATTCTTGATTTTAAATTGTATTTGATTTGCTCAGAATTATTCTATGTAGGAAAACGTCGGATGTTCAGATCTGGGTGCTGTGCTTTATGATGATTGTAGAACAGTGAAAGTAAATTCAGATGTGGGTAAGAAGGAAGGCGGGGGCACTGAAGCCCGTATCATGGAAGGAACCTTTGAAGTCAGTGGGGAGAAGAGTTGTGACGAAGGACAAGGGGCATGGGGGCGAGCTAACGGTGTTCAAATGATGGAAAGACGGTCCTGCCTTGTTCCGGGTGGCCCAGATGGGTTTCATTGGGGCCAATGGATGGAAGCTTCAAAGAGATGGATTTTGGTTCAGATATTAAAGGGAAAACTTTGTAAGAGCCGAGGCTGCCTTGAGAGGCAGTGGTTCCGTGTCCCCTGCAGTGGGCACAGTACTGGTTGGACCATTGGTAGTGGAATTTGGGCTCTGGGAGGATAATAGCACCAGGGGCCCTGGCTTCGTGCCCAGACCAAGTTTAAGGGTATGTGCCTGGAAGGCTCTTGGGCAGTGGGGACTTTGAAGATCTTTAACGACTTGCCATCTTTTGGCATTGTCTTTGAATCGTGGTGCTCTCTGGGTATCTTCTTATCCAGGGTCCAGTAGGGAGGCTGTCATTGCTAGAGGGGAACCAGCGGTCTCTGTAGTCCACTCTGCGGTCCCGAATCTGGTGGTTCTCGTTAGTTTTATAACATTCATGCAAGTTTGCATCAAGTGTTAATTTCCCTGTTTCCCCAGTGAAAAGGCGAAAGTAGAGAGAGGTTAAGTGGCTTTCTTGTCCAGGGTCAGGTTGCTGGTAGGTGACAGAACTGTCTCTTGATTCTCTGCCTCAAACTCTTTCCACCAGGCAAAAAGCAAGTCTTTGAGGTGTGCGGAGCGGCTTTTGAATCTAGGAGTGGGGCAGGCAGAGTAGCTTCCTTGATATTTCTCAGATTCCATGGAAAGACTCTGACTTTTATATGGATCCTAACATCTAGAAGTTCTGTAGCAGGGATCTTTCTTTAAAAATGCAGGGCCAGTCTGGATTTGCCCAGTCTTGTTATACAAGAGGGTATGCAGAAAGCCTGTTGTTTTTTTCCCCCTGGAGTTCAAGGCGCTTTATTCTAAAGGTCTCAGAAGGGGATTTATTTTATCCTCCCACCTCCATCCCTTGGTCATTCATTCTGGGTCTTTACAGAACCATTGTATGGTTGATCCTGGATGGATATTGAAATATTATCTTGTAGAGGAAAAGTCACAAACTGGGCTCTCTTCCTTACGGTAGAAAAAGGACTCACCCATCACAGCTGTACCCACTAAGCAATCAGAGGTCAGTCCCCAAGCCTGTTTACAAATTTCGTTAACTCCAAGTTGCCAAGGTCAGCCAGGACTGAGTTTTCCTTCCTTCTTGCAAAGGAGAACCTGATGTTGTGAATCATTTTATTCTTTCATGAAATAGCAAGCAGCCAGCACTATGTTCTTGACTCCATGGGAGACACGAGAAATAAAATTCAGCTCCTCTCTCCCCGTAGGGCACTTAGAGCCTTCACATGGGCATAAAACATACACAAGAAAGTGTACCTCAGATTTCAGGCAGAATATTTGCAAGAGGCATGGGTCATTCAGAAGAAGGACCAAACAGCCTTGAGCTGTAAAAGTCACAGAAAGCTAACCTGTTGGAGAACTTAATTTTACATTCTGCAGATTTGGTACAGAATGGCTGTCTTATTTGATGAAACACTGCAGAAAGCATCACATTTTCATTAAATGTCATCTACTTCCAACAACTTAGAACACCAGTGGTAGTGATTGAATTAGTGGAGAAACAGAGTGTTGTTTTCAGATAGATCCGAAGAAAGCAGATGTTGCTGTGCTGATCAATTACCTTTTTACCTTTGGAAAAAAATTTTATTAATTAGTTGATGTTTTGGAAGGCACTTTGAAGAGAAAATGAAGACTTATGCACAAGCGCTGTATGGTTTTTTTCCTGCGTATTATTATTACCGGAAAGCAATACGCCGGCGCCTTGAAGCTCAGTTCATCTGTGACCGTTGAGTTGTGTTAAGTGTTGTGCAGGTTGGGGCATCTTTGGGTAATTCGGGGATTTTGCACATCATGCTTGGGAGGGCGGTTTGTTTCCTTGGTTATTGAAGAATCTTATCACCATGATGCTCCCGTCTTCCCTCTCTCCTTGGGCACAGTTAACACGCTAATTACTGCACGTTATGCACGATGGTGTACATAAGACTGGCCAGAAGTCAAGGCTGAGGGACCATCACCGCGGTTTGTTTCCTGTCTTCAGGGGCCGCCTCGTTTAATTCCATATTATTCGGAGGTGGCTAGAGGGGACAGGAAGGGAAGACTTAGGAAAGCCATGCAGGTGCTACTATCATATCATGATTTCCTCCTTTTAATCTTCATGAACATTCCAGCAGCACGCCACTCCTTGTTTTAATTTTGGCACCAAAAGGACAGAATAAGAAGTCTCCAACAGTAATTTTTTGTCACAATAAGGACTTCTTAATTGTACGTCCTTATTATTAAACTAGTTGGTTAGTGCATCTGAATCGTTGAGTTGAGCAGTTAATTAGCGTGAATGTGAAAAACCAAGAACCGGAACATCTTCCTGGAAGATATTCCTTAAACGCAGTAACTTTGACTCTGATAAGGGAACCAGGTGGGCTTGATTTCTTCGCCCTTGAGCTGGCCGTTACGGGAGACACCGTGTATTCTGACGGACTTGCCTGCTCCCCACCAACCAGATCATTTTTCTGAAGCGAGTTCTCAGGTTGGAACTCCAGCTTCCATGAGAACGAACCTGCTGAAATTGAGTAGATCTGGGTTTACTCTAGACGTTGACATTATAGATGGGGCACAGTTGACTCAAAAGCCGTCCTGCAGGGTACAGTGCTTCCGATACAAACACGCACGAGCTGTAAGCGCTCACAGATCCTTTGTGGAAGTCGGCAGGTCGGAAATAAACAAAGATGAGTCGATCACAGCAGGAGAAGCCGGAACAGAGGATTCCCCATCATGATGAACTGACAACAAGAGAAGGATTTTCGGTACTTTTTTTTTTTTTCAAGTACGTGCAAACTAAAGAGTTAGATTCAGTTCCGTGAAAGCTCATTGATCACCCGCCGCAAGCCAAGAGCTCTGCCTGGTGCTGGATGTAAAAGTGACTGAGGGGGCCCCTGCCTTCAGGATGCCCTCCGTCCAGTGGAGAAAGCAGACCTATAAACAGATTGTGGCCACCCAAGCAGCCTGTTCAGAGAGTCCGGGGCACCCCGAGCCCATGGGGATCCTGGGAAACTCCCACGGAGGCTCTGCAGAGGACATGAGCTGTTCACGTCCCATTATATAGGGACTGAAACATCTGCTATGCAAAAATAGAGGAAAAAATATGAAAAGTGATAGATCTTGTTAGAAGATAGGTTGGGCTTCCTGGGGATACTCCTGATGGAGCACAGCTAATCCTTCCATCTCCTGCTTAACAGAAGTGTGGGGTCGCCGTTGAAAATGCAAACTGCTTTCAAGGTGCTTTTCTTAAAATACAGGTATGCAACAGACCTCATCGCCTTTTCTTTTCCCTGAACGTAGGGATGCTTTTTCTGCCCATGGGGCTCCATCGGCACCAGCCGCTCACAGCCTCCAGTGTCCGTGGGCGGAAGTCGGGACAGCACATCTTCCTCCGGGCACTCTGGAACTGGAATTCTGCCTCGTTTGGGAGATTCTGAGTTAGCTGACTCACAGGATTCCAAGATAATCTCTCACAGTCATTTTCCTGACGTTCTCAACTGTGAGAGCTGCCAAGGTCTTCCCATATCACTTCACTCGGGGCAATGAACTTGAGACCCGGGGCGTGATGTGATCTGCTCGGACCGAGGTCCTGCCACTGGGAGAGGCAGGGCCAGTGGTGCTCAACCTGTGTGTTCCTTCCTGTTCTAATTGCTCGTGTCTTTTTTACGCTTTTCCTGTGCTGCGTGTATTTTATCACAAAGGGATGCAAATTGAAACTCTGACGTTCGGAAGAGAGATGTGTCGACGTGTCTGAATCTCGTGCATCTCTACCTCATGCCGGCCTGAGACATTTCTAGACTCTGCATGAGATACATACGTCCAGGGACTTCAGGAAAGAAAGACACCCACCCAGGAGGTTTATCTTCAGATGTTCTAGCTGAGTATTCTGTGTCTTTCCTCCCAGCCCTGGCAGTAAGGAAACGAGGCTGTGCTTGATTTCACAGGTAGAGGAGACTTCATTCCTCTTCCTAAAGATGTAAAATAACAACAAAAAAGATAGTGACTAAATGCAAAACTTAGTCTATGTGAAAGCAACTTGGCAAATGGAAAGTATAGAACGGAATTTTTGTATACCCTGTCTGTCTGAGTCGGCTCGGGCTGCCATAACAACCCACCACAGACTGTGGCTTACACAGCAGGAATTTATTTTCTCGCAGTTCTGAGGCTGGCAAGTCCGAGATCAAGGTGCTGGCCCATTTGGTTCCTAGTGAGGGGTCGATGGCTGACTTGCAGAGTCCACCTTCTCTCTTGTGTGCTCGTGGCCCTTCCTTGGTGCCTGCACGTGGAGAGAGAGCTCTCTCTCTTCTTGTAAGGCCACAAATCACATCCTGAGGGCCCCACCCTCACAACTTGAACCCTTATTATCTCCCGAAGGCCCCATCTCCAAATACCATCATCACATTGGGAGTTAGAGCTTCCACAGACGGATTTTGGGAGGACGCAAACATTCAGTCCATAACACCTCGTAATGCTCTGTTCCTGCCTGTGGGATTTGACGTGCCCTCCCCGTGCCATTTAAGAAAGAAGATATTTCATGGACTCGGTCCCTCAGGTCACACATGGCTCTGCATGTCATGTCTGTTCTCTCCACCCTACTCTTCTTTCTGCAGGGCCTTGGGTCCCTTGTTAGGATCTGCCATTAAGCACGAGGGAAGGAAGCCACGATTGATTCAGTGCCTGCTCTTAAACGTGTGTTAGCTTGTTGGCATGCTTCAGACAACCCGATAGTGTTGACAGGTGGGCAGTGGTATCTCCATTTTCACACATGGGAAAAAAGGTTCAGTGAGGTCAATTTGCCCTAGATCAGCAAGTGAGTGGTGAGTCTGGGGTCTACATCAGGTCTCTAGGACTTGGAAGTCTGTGAATCTTGCTCTGCACCTGTGCCGCCCCCTTGGAAAGGGCTTAGGGAAGGGGCTTGGGCATGAATGAAAAGGAGCCATGGCTCTGAGCTGTGGCTCCTGGTGGCGCTTCTCCCTCTGTGCCTTCTATTCCTCCTCAGCGCAGCTCGACAGGGCCATGCCCGCCACCCCCACCATTGCCCTTAAGAACTCGGAAGCAGTAATTCCTTCACCAGTTTTGATCTCAGCCTCTTTTCTCAGCATCCCTGTTGTGGCATGGCTTCTTCACAAACAGTATTGCTTATCTCGTGGGTGTGTGTGCGTGCACACGCATGTGCACGTATGCTCTCTGGTACATTCAAATAAAAGGATCATTGCTTCAGCTACTTTGCAGACAATTAGAACAAGTAGGATTAGAGAACAGGACGTCTCCTGTCTATGTGACAAGAGGACATCACTCCTAAGTTTTCTGAACTTAAGGACATTTAACTCAGATGCAAAGAACCCAGTTTTTTTGTTGGTGCTGAGGATGATAGCCCTGGAGTTTTTTTTGGATGAGAGGAGTGAACATATTTAAGGACAGTTTGAAGATGGGGGGAGAAGGGGCTTTGATGCAGCTCCTCATCTTTCATTTGAATCGTGCATTGCTGATTTAAGTGTTAATCAAATGTCTGCCTCACCGTGGTTGCCGGGTCTGATCACGGCGCGCTCTCGTCTTCTCAAGATGTATTATTACTGCTCTGGAGCGGGTGTGGTTTGAGATAAACTCATGTGTTTATTTTGTAATCTCTGCTAATGCCCTCCTGGCTTCACCCACACCCCTCTCTCATCTCAGACGTATAATAGGCACCAGGTATGAAGCCCGGGGTGTTCGTGCCGATGAAAGAAGTAGGCACAGTGAAAACTTCAGCAGGCGTCGCCATTTACGCACACACACAACTTAACAAGGGCTTCTTTTGTACGCGGGACGTGGAGAAAATTGGCCATTTGTCTGTGGGGTAACGGGCTTTGCTGCAATATGAAAATCTCTCAAATAGTTAAATTCAATGGCATTATAGCAGAGTTCATGAAAAGCGACTACTGCACACCGTTTAATTCTATTTAATTTTTTTTTTAAGGAGGAAAAAAGCAAAGGGAACATGTTTTCGTTTCTCTTAAACTGATTCCGCTCTGCTTTTTCTTAAAAGTGCCTTTCTAGTTGCCACACAGTGATGTGATCATTATCTGCCGCCTCGTCGCCTTGCTGCCTCTGCATGCAGTAAAATACAAAAAAAAAAGAGAGAGAGAGAGACCAGGGAGCTTGTGAAGTATGACTTCCTATCCCAAGACTCATTGCCTGCGATTCGTACTGCTTGACAGTAATGATCTTATTACAGTACTCTGGACCTTGAAGAGATTTCATGAGGAGAGAGAAAGGACGAGGCCCCATGTAATCAAGTGGTACTGAATATTCCACGCGTTTTTGATCACACACTGATTGGGCACAGTTTTAGCCCATCTTCTAGTCAATTATGCATGGCCCCTGTGCTCCTCGGATAGTCAGAAACATTGATGGCTGTTGTCTGGGTTTTGGCAGGCAGCCAGGGGTCTGAAGTGCCTTGCACACCATCCTCCCAGGATAAGTGCCTTCTAGTTGGAATTGATTACCTTTCTTTGGGTTTTGCTTAATAGCAAAACTGCGTTTGGAGAGGGCTTCAGGTGAAAAATGGACATATTAGCCAAGGAGAGCATCCGAACTCCTTGTCAATTTTTAGGCTTCCCTTGTTTCCGTCCAATCTCTGTTTAATGATAGAACGTTTGATAATATTTAAGAGATTTCGTCGTATTTGCCGCTAAGCACACATGTTGAGCCCCAAAGACAGGTTCAATTACCTGACCGCCGTGTTCGGGTGCCCAGATTAATCCAGGTGAGGCTCCAGGCTTCGAGGAGATCTCTGTCAGTTAGTTTCTGTCTTGGTGAAAAAAAAAAAAAAAAAAAAGCATTAATTATCTAGAGAGATTTTCCTCTGCCAGAAAATAAGTAATGAATTCTTCCGACCACTGACTGGCTCGTCTTAAGTAATTGGGGAGCAGACTTCGACGTGGCTGGATTTTGACGCACTCTTCTTCCTTGTGCCCAAAAGGATTGTGACCTCATCGCTCTCCAGTTCGTTACTTCCCATTATTGATCTCAAAGCCTAGCGAGATTTGAAAGGATGCGATCTTTTCCCTACCAGAAGGATCACTTGATATTGTCCATTATGAAGTTAACACAGTTAAGCAAATGCTAATACGTGTAAGAGAAAACTGTTCTAAACCAAGGGTTTTGCTTCCTCGTGTTACCCCCGTCATTCAGATTCTTGGCATTTAGATCGTCTCAAAATCATCAGATAGGAAAACTTCAAAGTTCTTTTTGACATTTTTTGTGCAAAGCTGAGGAATTGGGCACACCAAAGCAAGTGATCAGTGGGAGATGTTTCCAAAAATCTATCTCAAATCCAGCCAGGGCTTGGTGTTCGGCGGCCTCCAATTATTGAGGTGACATAGGGGATGAGAACAGTAGCGTTCCGCCACCGCGTACCTCAATAGCCTGATTTGACTCTTCCTAATTAAATACAGGTAGCTTTGTTCTTTGATTTGGTTTCAATTTGGATCTTTCTCGCTTTCTGCAAGCAGGAATCATTTTCCTCTTCAGCTGGCTCTGCAGAAGCGATGATAGACTGTGGGCCTGGTTACTAAACAGACCTAGGAGAACTTACGAGAATTCCTAACTTCATCGTCTATATGCACATACACACATAGGTTTGGGTGTTTTTTCCTTTTTCAATTTCATGAAAGTATTTTCTATCAAAATTTAGATTTAATGAGGAGTTTTTAAGAGAGAAAGTCAATCATAACAAAATCAAAGTTGAGCATCTCTTGGCAACGATAATTGCAACCCATTATGGACCCCTTGCTGCGTGTCAGATGCTCTTTATGTGTCCTCTCATCACCCTCACGGGAACCTGCCTGTCATGTGTCCCCGTAGTGACCACCCATCCCCTTGCAAGGTGGTGTTTGTGTTCTCAGTGGTCCTCCCTCTATATCTTGGCTTCTTTAGGACTCTTCCTAAGGATTAAACTCATATAAAATAACAGACTTTTATAATAGGCTATCAAAAGGATATTTCTTAATTTTAGTAAGTTAATACTCAAACCATTAAGAAGTTCTGTCGTTTTACCCATGGCTGTGTTTCATTGGTTGACAAAATGTCGTCTTATAACAGTTGGAAAATATCACATCCACAACCAACAAATGACCCAAGTTCTAAAGGCGGTCATTTTAGAAAGCTGGCATACATTGTGATGATCTGTTTACAGCCTGCTAATTTTACGTAAACAAGTGAATCCAGCACTCACATTTAGAGAGAAAGAGTCAATAACGTGAAGATATAATTTCATCAGTGAACGCAGAATACCTCTTGTAATTAACATTTAATTACCCTGAACAGGCTAGTTAATTAATGTAAACAATTTAAGATCAACTGCTTTCTTGATTCCCTGCCCCCAAACATTAGTTTCTTCCTCACACCATGGGAAGATCCGACTCTTACAGCCAGGAGGCGAGAAGGAGGGGCAAGCGGGGTGGGCTCAGCTGCCTGTAGTGACCTTGATGGTGCGCCTGGATGGGTAGGAGGCACCATTGTGGTTGGTGGTTTGGGATGGTTGTCTCGAACAACTCGTAAACTGTGTATGTAACTGTATTGTCATTGGCTCTCAGGGAGCTGCAGATAGGTGTTTGCAGCTTCTCTCCCTGTTCTCCCGCACTGGAGGGAGGGACATAGACACGGTTATGCCTCGTTACTCTGTGAAGAGCAGAGAAAACCCCCCTGCACATGTGCACTCATGGAAGGGAGGAAACAAAGGCAGCGCTTGGCAGGCATCCCCACCGCAAACCCGCACCACCGTACCGCGAGCCAGTCCAGAATGTCGATGAGGGATCCTTGGGTTTCTTTCCTTTTGGATGTTTAAAGATTAGTATGTTGCTATGATCAATAACTTGTTACCTTCTATTTCTGATCACAACTAATCAGTTTAGTTGGTCCAGCAGAGCTATTTTTTTTCCAAGTTCTTTCACTTGAAGAATTCTAAGACAGGATTTGAAAGCCATGAATTTATAGGCCAAATCTACTTCTGGGTGTAACTTTTTTCCCAACCTCAAACATATTTCAAATTACCCCTCGACAATGTCAAGATGACGAGTAGTACATTGTGTCAAGAATGCGACAGGACATTCCCTAAGTGCTCAAGGTGTGTAAGGGTGCTCACCACACCAGGGCCATCTGCAGGTCGTCCTCATGGAAGGAAGCTGGGAGAGGAAGGCTGCCCCAGGGGAGACTCAGGTTTCCTGGGATGCTGGGGCCGGGTGATCCGGGGGGTGGGCCCTGGGGGCTGGCAGGCAGGTGGACGCTGGCCTAGGAGCTCAGATGTTGCAGGACTAGGGCTTCTTCGGGGAAACAGGACCGGGAGGGGTCCGTCTGGGCGTGCTGCTCCGTGGCCGAGCAGGAGATGCTCACCTCGCCTTCCAGGGGGCTCCAGCCTTTGCTTCCAGCTCTTCCTCTCCATGCTGCCTCCTCCCTCACTCTCCTCGTTCTTACTTCTCTTCTCTCATTTCACTCTTCCTCTTTCTCTTTCTCCCTCCATCCAAGACTTTTCTTGCTCTTCTCTCTTCCCTTATTTTCTCTTTTCCCGTCTATACCTTAATCTACTTCCTTTTCTCCCTTACTTTCTTATTCTCTTGCCTTTCTTTCATTTTAATTTTTCATCTTTCTTTAAATTTTTATTTATTTATTTATTTATCTTTGCTTTTTCTCCCCAAATCCCCCCAGTAGATAGTTGTATATTTTTAGTTGTGGGTCCTTCTAGTTGTGACATCTTTTTTTTTTATTTTAAAGATTGGCACCTGAGCTGACATCTGTTGCCAATCTTCTTTTCTTCTTCTTCTTCTTCTTCTTCTTCTCCCCAAAGCCCCTTAGTACAGAGATGTATATGCTAGCTGTAGGTCCTTCTAGTTGTGGCATGTGGGACGCCACCTCAGCATGGCTTGATGAGCGTGCCATGTCCATGCCTGGGATCTGAACGGGCGAAACCCTGGGCCGCCAAAGTGGAGTGCGCGAACTTAACCACTCAGCCACGGGGCTGGCCCTGATCTTTCTTTTTATTGTGGGGAAAATATGCAACATAAAATTTGCCATTTTTAAGTGTACACTTCAGTGACATTAATTACATTCACAATGTGGAGCAACCATTGCCACGAGCTCTTTCCAAAACTTTTTCATCACCCAAAACAGAAACTCCGTAACTATTAAACAATAACTCCCCGTCCCCCCTCCTCCAGCCCCTGGTAAGCGCTAATCTGCTTTATGTCTCTATGGATTTACCTATTCTGGATATTCCATATAAATGGAATCATACAATATTTGTCCGTTTGTGTCTGGCCTCTTTCACTGAGCATGATGTCTTCCAGGATCATCCATGTTGTAGCGTGTGTCAGTACTTCATTCTTTCTTATGGATGAATGATATTCCATTGTTTGCGTATACTACATTTTGTTTATCTGTTCATCTGTCGATGGACATTTGGGTCATTTCTACCCTTTGGCTGTTCTGTAATGTTGCAATGAACATTGGCATGCAAATATCTGTTTGAGTCCCTGTGTTCAATTTTTTATGGTATAGGCCTAGGAGTAGGTTCAGCTTTTTGAAGAATTGCCAAATTTCCTCTTTTCTTACATTGCTTTCTGAGTTCTCTGTTTTTCTCATCTGTAATATGGAATTGAAGAAGCTCCTATAATTGAGTGAGTCAACTTTTGGGCTCCCTCTTAATGACAAAAATATATGACTTGAACATGTTTTTAAATCTTTTCTATTTTTCTTAAAAAAAAAAAAAAAGAATCCTCAACATTTTTAGTTAAAACTTCTTTTCATTGATGCATGAGTGACGATTGAGTCCTCATTCCCGTGCCATGAATCAGTCACACCCTACCTGAAATAGTCTCTGGAATTTCCCATCATCACTTGCGCTTCCCCATCAGGAAATGAGTTCTAAACCCAAGGGTCACTGTTCTCCAGGGAACACGGCTCTTTCCCTGAGCGGAGGCTACTTAGTCAAGGCAGGCGGGCATTTCTCACTGTTTCGGCTTGTCTGCCTAGGTCAGCGTTTTCCATCGTCTCTGAATCACTTGCATTTTTTCTGTAACTTTCCAGTAATGAGCGGCCCAGTGGGTAAATGGAATCTTAAAGACAAGAGATTATGATTTCTTCTTTCTGCCGACTTCACTTTGGCCAGGAATAGCTTTTACGCTTCCTTTTAGAATTAGTGACTTAGCATCCGTCCTCTTATTCAGCACTCATTTTGCTGTGGTCAGCGCGTGTTTCCGAGATTGGGTGTCACTGTCACCACTGTAATTCTCGTCATTCATAGGATTTTCCAATAGATGATTTCTGAGCCCTGGCACTACTCGCTTCATTTTTTTTAAGACTCCTTTGGGCTGGTGATGTTCTAGTCCTTGCGCATCTTTGCGTTTATGTCGTTACAAGTTTTAGGAATGCACCAGATTGCTCTGAACTCCGTGTTTTCATATTTCCATCTACACTTGTAGCGTTTGGGGTTTCCCTGTTCTTCAGAGTGTACATCCCCTGAGACCTCCTCTCCTCTATCCTTCAAATAAAGTTGTGGGCTTATTATCATTATTGGTAGTAAAAACTGACCTCAAGACTTAGGCAAGACCAGATCTTTACAAT
Organism: Equus przewalskii; assembly: GCF_037783145.1. Classification (NCBI taxonomy): domain Eukaryota; kingdom Metazoa; phylum Chordata; class Mammalia; order Perissodactyla; family Equidae; genus Equus; species Equus przewalskii. The sequence goes on from NC_091835.1 coordinate 22,286,972, forward strand.
GTGTTACCTCTGGTCCCCTCCATCTGTTATTCTTCGAATTTTAAGTATCTTTAATTCAAGTTAATAACAAACACTTCTTGGCCGTTCACTACCTAGAGGACACCGTTGTATGCTGCTTGGAAGACCCAGAGATGAGCTAGAGGCAGCCCTGTCCACCAAGAGCTTGTGGTCCACGGGGAGGGGAAGGGTGTTTGTAGCCGTCCGGGGACTTTGTAAGGTCGCAATGTCCTGAATGAAATCTGGATTCCTGAAATCACACCCGAGCTGGTGTGGTGGGTGGGAGATGAGCAGAGCGGATGGTGACGTTAGGGGGATGGTCTGCCGCTACACTGGGTGGTGATGCATTTAGGGAGAGGTGGGCCGTTAGGAGAGGATGCACTCGGCTGGAGGAGCAACTTTGCTGGGGAGGAGGCCTGAGAGCAGGTCCTGTGCGTGGCAGTGGTGTGGAGAAGGAGGCCCCTGCATGGACGTGAGGACGTGGACTGTGCACGAAGCTGCATGCCATGGGGGGAGACGTGAGAGAAGCTGGAGGAGGATCAGGGGAGTTAAGGATGTGCTAGCCTCTGGGGCGTGGCGAGGAGACCACGAGGTGGGGAGGCTGAGGTGGTGGGGAGGGAGGACCAAGGATTCCAGCGAGCCAGGCAGGCCCTGCAGGAAAGGCCTGGGGGAGTGGAAGGGTCATACAGCAGCCCACGGTGGGGACACCACAGACATGGGGGGCCATGTGACTCTGGCCCAAAGGAGAGCAAGGGAAGGGCCAGCCCGCCAGCTCCCTGGACATTTTTTAAATCGCTGCTCCAAAACAGATTTGGCTTCAGCTGGCCTAGGGGGAGCCTGGGTGCTATGTGATTCGAATGTGCAGTGGGGTCGAGAACCAGTGGTTTAGGTTCAGGTCAACGAGGGCTATGCAAAGGGCGAGTGTCACCGAGGTACAGACGCATCGGCATGTGGGTCACACGCCAGGATCTGCAGCCCCCAGAAGTCATGCTTATGACGTAACATCGTTGTACTGTCCCAGGCACTCTGCTGTTAGAATCCCTCACTCCTTATGATGTTTGGATAGTTTTCCCACGTATTTTATTGGTTTAACTCAAACTGAAAACATATAAAAGCTCACATATTGTTCTGTGGTTTGTTAACCAAGATACCAAGGTTACTATTTGAGTAGCAGCTGCTGTTTTCAAGACAAGTTGCCCCCAAAAAAGGACCTGCCCTTCTCTGCTCAACGTGCCGCAGCTCTGTCCTGCCACACAGACCAGCAGAGGCAGTGTCTGCCCTCTGGAGCAGCGTGCCCCCAAAGGAGCTTCCTTGCAGCCTCTGTGGCTCAGAAATTAGGACAGGGGACAGCCAGGAAGGCTTGTCTTGGCTCCACAGTGTCTGGGGCTTACCTGGAAGACTCTAAATCCAGGGGCGCTGGAAACGTCTGGAGTCCTGGTCACTCACGTGTCTGACTGTTGGTGCTACTTCTTGGGACCTTGGCTGCAGGTGTCAGAACCCCTACGCATGACCCCTCCCTGTGGCCAGGGCTTCCTCCCAACGTGGCAGGCCAGCGTTGCAGAAGAGACACGGAGCCAGGAGGAAGCCGTGTTTCCTCTGTGCTCTCACCTCAGAGGACACGGAGTGTCACTTCCACCGTAATCTATAGTCAACACGGTGCCACAGTCCCACTTTGGTTCCAGTGGCAGAAATTGACTCTGCCTCTTGATGGAGTGTGGCAAGGCTCTAGAAGAGCTCATGGACCCACATATTGCTGTTGCCATTAGGGAAAATTTGCTGCAGGTAGTAAATAAATACATAACATGTCAGACTGTGATCAGTGCAGTGGAACAAAATGAAGGAAAGTAAGTGGACTAAGGACCACCAGGGGTGGGCGAGGTTATTTTCTCTTGTGGGGGCCGGCAAGAAGGCTCCCTAAGGAGAGTTCGACACAGAGACCCACTTGAGGTGAGGCTGGGAGCGGGTCGCCCTGTGGGGTCTGCGTGTTCCTGGCAGAGGAATCATGTTTTCGCTGTAGTTACAGTGTCCTCATTAAACTCAGCACTGTCCCTAGTTAATAGAATCGTCCTTATGCGTATTTTTGTTCTACTGCATTGTTTAAAATAAGCTGACTTTTTCCTTGCTCTCAATGTTGTGATTATTCACTGGTAAAATACTATAGAAATACTTTATTTTTAAAGGATTGTTATACATTTCTTATTTCTCCAGTCTTTAAAGAGTCAGTGCGAAAATATTTCAATTTCTTCTAGCTTGTTCCCCACGTGTAATTATATTCCAATATTTATAGCATTTATTCTTTCCAGGCAGCATTATGAATCAGAAAATCGTACTGTTTTTAAAAGTGGTCCAGAGAACCACCAAATACAGAGGGATGCTCAAGAAAAATGGATCCATTTTTATGCAGATCCCTTTAACAGTTTAAAATAAAGAAGATGAAATGCAAAAAAGTTTTTCAGTAATTTTATTCCGCACAGGAGTATTTTCAGAGGTTGGGGAATGGCATCGGGAGTTTTCCAACAATTGGAAACAGACGTGAGCATTTAATCCTGGGTGTCTTCCTTTCCAGTGCTCTTAAAATGAAGGCAGTCACGTAAGGTTATCTTGCTTCATGGGTAATTAAGGCATTTCACTCTGCAATTCCTTATTCTCATGAAGAAGAAGAAATTTCTCTTTTGCTGAAATATTTCTTGTAAGGGTTTTACTTCTACTCGTTGCTCCAACTTTAGAAAATGTTCCTTTTGCCTCTGATTATCTCCCATAATATCTTCTTGAACTGTGAGTCAGGAAAAAACATGTAAAGATTCTCTACAGGTTCACACTTTTTTAAAAATGTTTAGAATCTTGCGCTCCATGAAAATGAAATTGCAAGGGTCCAGATTTCTCTGTTCTCCCACAGTTACTAGTGAAACTCTGCTCACCTGGTGTGTTGGCTTTGCACAGGGCAGGGCAAGTCCAGGCAGGCAGGTGACCGTACCTGGAAAACGGCTGTGATGGTGGAAATAATGATGCCAGGCAGACACTGGGGTAGGTAGGAACAGGGCTCAGCCTCCTGGGTTTGCATCCCAACTCCACCTCGTACTGGCAGGATGACCTGAGCAAATTCCTCAGTCCTCTCCTGCCTCAGTGCTCTCAGCTGGAAAATGGGACAGTCATGCCATCTCTCTCCTAGGACCACTGTCTGGACTCAGTGAGCTCATACATTTCCAGTGCGTAAGACAGAGCCTGCCCTTATGTCCTTTCTTGGGATTCAACATGTACATACTAAAATATTCCTTTTGGGGCTAAATTACTTGCAACATATTTAGAATTTATACTGGCTCACTTAAGAAAGGCCCAGGGAGAGGCCAGCATCACCCTGATCCAAAAACCAGACAAGGACAACACAAAGAAAGAAAATTACAGGCCAGTATCACTGATGAAAATCCTCAACAAAGTATTGGCAAACCAAATACAGCAATACATTAAAAAGATCATACACCATGATCAAGTGGGATTTATACCAGGCCTACAGGGATGGTTCAGGATCCACAAATCAGTCAATGTGATACACCACATTAACAAAATGAGGAACAAAACCACATGATCATCTCCATAGATGCAGAGAAAGCATTTGACAAGATCCAACATCCATTAATGATAAAAATTCTCAATAAAATAGGTATAGAAGGAAAATACCTCAGCCTAATAAAGCCCATATATGACAAACCCACTGCCAACATCATACTCAATGGGGAAAAACTGAAAGCCATCCCTCTGAGAACAGGAACAAGACAAGGGTACCCACCCTCTCACCACTCTTATTCAACGTAGTACTGGAGGTTTTGGCCAGAGCAATTAGGCAGGAAAAAGAAATAAAAGGAATCCAAATAGGCAAGGAAGAAGTGAAACTCTCACTCTTGGCAGGTGACATGATTTATGTATAGAAAGCCCTAAAGAATCCATCAGAGAACTGTTAGAAATAATCCACAACTACAGCAAAGTTGCAGGGTACAAAATCAACATACAAAAATCTGTAGCATTTCATTTCTCTAATAACAAACTAACAAAACAAGAACTCAAGAATACAACCCCATTTACAATTGCCACTAAAAGAATAAAATATCTAGGAATTAATTTAACCAGGGAGGTGAAAGACCTATAGAAGGAGAAGTATAAGACATTGCTGAAAAAAATCAATAATGACATAAAGAAATGGAAAGAGATTCCCTACTCATGGATTGGAAGAATAAACATAGTTAAAATGTCCATACTACCTAAAGCAATCTACAGATTCAGTGTAATCCCCATCAGAATCCCAATGACATTCTTCACAGAAATAGAATAAAGAATCTTAAAATTCATATAGGGCAACAAAAGACGCCGAATAGCCAAAGCAATGCTGGGAAACAAGAACAAAAGCTCGAGACATCACAGTCCCTGACTTCAGAACATATTACAAAGCTACAGTAATCCCAACAGCATGGTGCTGGCACAAAAACAGACACACAGATCAATGGAACAGAATTGAAAACCCAGAAATAAAACCACACATCTACAGACAGCTAATCTTCAACAAAGGAGCCAAGAACATACAATGGAGAAAAGAAAGCCTCTTCAATAAATAGTGCCGGGAAAACTGGATAGCCACATGCAAGGGAATGAAAGTAGATCATTATCTTTCTCCATACACAAAAATAGAGTTAAAATGGATCAGACTTGAAGGTAAGACGTGAAACCATAAAACTTCTGGAAGAAAATATAGGCAGTACGCTCTTTGACATCAGCCTTAAAAGGATCTTTACAAATACGATGTCAACTCAGGCAAGGAAACAAAAGGAAAACATAAACAAGTGGGACTTCATCAGACTGAAGAGCAAAGTAAAAAGAAGGCAAAGGAAACCAAGATCAAAATGAAAAAACAAGCCAGCAACTGGGAGAAAATATTTGCAAATCGTATATCTGATAAGGGGTGAATCTGATAATGTATAAAGAGCTCACACAACTGAACTACAAAAACCAATCAAAAAGTGGGCAGAGGATATGAACAGACATTTTTCCAAAGAAGATATACAGATGGCCAGTAGGCACATGAAAAGATGCTGAGCATCACTAATCATCAGGGAGGTGCAAATCAAAACTACACTTAGATATCATCTTACGCCCATTAGAATGGCTATAATCACCAAGACAAAAAAGTGATCAACTTCAGAGAGGTTGTGGAGAAAAGGAACCCTCATACACTGCCGGTGGGAATGCAAACTGGTGCAGCCACTTTGGAAAACAGTATGGAGATTTCTCAAAAAATTAAAAATAGAAATACTATATGACCCATCTATCCCACTACTGGGTATTTATCCAAAGAACTTGAAATCAACAATACAGAGAAACTTATGCACCCCTATGTGCATTGCAGCATTATTCACAACAGCCAAGATGTGGAAGCAACCCAAGTGCCCAATGACTGATGATTGGATAAGGAAGATGTGGTATGTATATGCCATGGAATACTACTCAACCAGAAAAAAAGACATAATCATCCCATTTGCAGCCATGTGGATGGAACTTGAGGGCATCATGTTAAGTGAAATATGCCAGCCAGAAAGACAAACACCCTATGATTTCACTCGTATGTGGAATATAAACAAACTTACAGACAGACATAGAGAACAATTTAGTGTTTACCAGGGGGAAGGGAGTGGGAGGGTGGACACAAGGGGTGCAGGGGCACATTTGTATGGTGTTTGACAAATATTAATGTACAACTGAAATTTCACAATATTATAAACTATTTAGACCACAATAAAAAAAATGAAAAAAGAAGGCCCAGGGACAATGTTATGTTCTGACTTAATGATCATCTGTGAAATTGTGTTTTTCAAATGTTGTAGACAGCAACAATCAGAGATTGACCGTTGAATAGCATTGACCAAAAATTGTCAGCTGATTCTTCAACTCGTTCAGAGCACCCACCCGCTAACATTCTACCCACCGTGGATGAGGGAGCACAGGTGGGCTCCAGGGAGAGGCGACACTCCCATTGCACTTTGGGCTGAGTGAGAGCTGTGTTACACAGAAGTGCCGTGTTGCTACAGGGTCCCTCTCCTCAGCCTCTTCCCATAGATCTCCACTGTGAGCCATGCATGTCCCCCCTCGCACCTCCAGAGGCTGGAGAGCCCATCCAGCCACAATGTCAAACTAAAAGTGTCCGTGCTGTTGTGACTGCCATTGACGTTGGAAGTTCCCTCGTAAAATAGTAGCAAGAGTTATCGTTAGGGGCCGGCCCCGCGGGCCAGTGGTTAAGTTGGCGCGCTCTGCTTCGGCAGTCCAGTTCAGATGGCTGGTTCAGATCCTGGGTGCAGACATGGCACTGCTCATCAAGCCATGCTGAGGCAGCGTCCCACATAGAAGAACTAGAAGGACCTACAGCTGGAACATACAACTCTGTACTGGCGGGGCTTTGGGGAGAAGAAGAAGAAAAAAAGCATTGGCAATAGATGTTAGCTCAGGTGCCAATCTTGAAAAAAAAAAGTTATCATTAAAGGTGAAGAAAAACTATTTTAAAGCTCAGATGTTTGTAATTATGGCCTGAAAATGACTTAAACAAAAACTCTGCATCTTAGAGACAAGTTTGTATAGAGAGTTATTTTCCTCAACCTTGACATCAGGATGTATAGAATACCCACGATGTGCAGTTATACAACTGAAAAACCCGGTCCTTTTTAGGGACAAGGCCGTGGGACATAGTGATCTGTTCCTCGACTCATGTTGATTTAGACAATTTGATGGGCAATTACTTTCTGCCGAGGGGCAACCTTGTTTTATGTACCTGATACGATGAAGCCATTTCACATGCCTTAGTCTTGTCCCTTCGACTACACTGAAAGCCGGAGAAGGCAGGAGACAAATCTTGTGCCTGCCAGGGTCCCTCGTAAGCCTGGCACTCCCTGCCTTCTCTTATTTAATCCTGACTTTCCCCCCAATTAGATAACACAGGCATTAAGCAGGAGTAGAGGGCCCAAAACACAAAGTTGTGTTGGTATCCACGTTATGTGAATTTCTCGGCGGTGGAGCACGTTGAATTGATTTGATTTTTACCAAAACTAGAATAAGATACACATCTGGTACCGTAGAGATCAACGTGTTCTTTTGAGTGTTGTTTATAAATAAAAGCTTTAATTTACTTAAAGCCACACTACCCATCACCCTCCCGTAGAAAAATAGAAGAAAGACTAGTTAATGAAGAACCGTACCCTGTGCATCATGGGCAGATGGCAGCTTCCATGCACAGCAGCCCTGCGCTCAATGACAAACAACCTTGATGGGTCACTTTGATGCTGCAGATCAGATTTTCCCATCGAGAAAATCTATAAGCTATCCAGGGCCAATCGGAAGTCACTTACGCTTTGATCCTGCTGGTGATTCCATTTCTCTGTTAGGACCACGCTTTCTCTAGCAGGGGCTTATCTGTCTCTGTTGCTGTTGTGCCTCTTTTTTCTCTCCTGTCTCTTCTCTCCCTTGCCCGTCACCAAAAAAAAAATCCATTGTGCAAATTGATTCGGAGATCAGCCTTGATAAAACACCAGTATTTAGCCCGCACAGCCTCACGCGGCGATGTTATTAGCTATTCCTGATTATCTGGATGCGCGAGCCGAAGCTGCCGCATCGGGCTTGGAGGTGTGCGGAGATTAACGGGGGCCTTCCTGACCGTTTGTCACACAAATGGCAGTGCCAGTAAACTGAAAAACGATCAATCATTTTTCTCAAGATTGAAACCTTTTATCAGTTGTGTCAGTTTCATTATTCAATAAACGATTAGTAGCAGCCATTGTCATTCAGTCACCCGGAGTTAAACACTCAGAGCTTCCACCAGCTGAGCAGCTGCCCGGCACCTGCACTGGTTGTGAAGACACCTTCAGAGCCCACGTCTCCAGCACAAGTGACTCCGGGCTCGCCGGCCGCTGCTGCTTGACTGATTAGAGATAGTGTCTGACCTGCGTCTTCTAACTGTTTGAAGTTATGCTTGAACACACAGTTAATTTTTAGCACAGTAGTGACAAGAGCAAATGGGTGAGCATTTTCTTTTACCCCCCATCGGGCCTTTTATTTAAAATATTTTTGCACTTTGATTTAAATGCCAGCCATCTTGATTACGGAAGTGGTGTTATTGCTGCTTGGACCTAAGTCAGTGCCGTCAGCATGAGCGTGCAGTGGAGCCAAGCCCTGTCAGCCCTTTGGCTGCCCATTCTGGACTTTCTGTGGGCCATAAAGTCCAGTTTATCTGGAGGAAGGGGCGATAGCTCCTGGCCTGCAGGTCACGGACCCCTGGAGATGCCAAGGGCCTTGAATGCAGGTGTACGTCAGAAGTGAGCGTATACTGACATTGTGATTAACCGCATTTTAGAATGTTGCCAGATCGCGGTCATCAAAAGAGGCCTTGATTATTCTTGAAAAATTGGGAACCACTTTCACCAGAGAGATTGACCTTTGCCAGTTTTTTTTTCTACTTTTTCACTCAAGTTTAGTGTATCAGAAAATACAATTCCACCACCAGCTAAACGCAGGAAAGGAAAGAAGTCACTGAGTTTATTTATCTATCATTGATCCCAACTTGATTATTCTACCAGAACTCTTATTTGGCCAGTAATGGAGAAGCATGCATGTGTCGTGTGTGTGTGTGGGTGTGTGTATATATGTGTGTACATATTGCCTTTAATGAAGACCTTTTAAAATATTATAATTCTGGAAATCATTCTGAATTGTGTTTCTACTACTTTGAAAAATATTTCCATTCTTTCTTGAGATTAATCTTCCGGATTTTTTTCTGTTTCATAGTACATTTTTCAAAGGGCTGTGGCTGCGTCTCACGCCTCAGTTCCCGCAGCACATGTGTAAAGATACCATCGCACACAGTATGTGGTTAGTGGTTTATCATATGTTGATCCCTGTTAAGTTGTCTAGTTTATTGTTTAAGAAGACGCAGTGTTGAGAATTTCTAAGCTGCTCCAGCTTGCCCAGTGCAGACACTCTCCAGGATAGCTAATAGAAACCTGTCTTCTTCTTGCTCTCTGAAAAATTCAGAGTCCACTCAAATGGAAGGTTCTGGTTTACCCTTGTAATTCTAGTAGCTTCTTCTGATGGAATTCGTCTCTTTCATCCTTACTTACCTCCTCATGCATGTGTGCGAGAGATACTGTATGTTTCACAAGCTGCTTCAAATCCTAATTTTATGACAAAAGAGACATGAAAAGAATATGGCGACAAATGGTGTCACCACCGCCCCCTCTATGAGGGGATCATTGGCTGCTGTTACAGTGTTTCTTGGTAAGAAAGGATTTCATCTGTTTCTTTTCATTGGAGGTTCTTGGCCTTTGAGGGTAGAACTCACTGCATCCTCTTGCTCCTTCCGAACGGGACATTTAAACATTAAAAATGAGGGACCTACAGATGGACAATGCCACAAGACCCACCCTGAAAGGCTGGAATTTATAAAGTTTTTGAACTTTACCAGAAGTTACAGAAATCTATTTCATAACACCATTTCTTTCCATTTCTTGCTTGAATTTAGCACATTCTCAAAATTTTTTTAATGACTAAACTTCCTAAAAATGAAACCTCTGTGTGTATGTGTGTGTGAGCGAGCAGGAGGGGCTGGATATGAAACACAACGTGGGACACATGCCCTGCTCGCTGTTCTTTTAAAGGAGTGTGGAGGTTCTGCAGAGGTTCAGTAGAAAACTATTCAAATAGTATGACCACCAGTATTCCCCTCACTCATGTCTTTCCTGCTGGTTGCAGTTTTCTTTCTGTTGACTGTACCCTTGGACTGGTCTTGTGCTCGTGCAGTAATGGGAGGATGCCTGTTATGTGCTGAGGCACAGACTTTGTGCCCCTCTTGTTGTGTTGTCTGCTTGCCTCCTCCATCCCACTTCCCTGGGATGGAGGTGACCCTCTGCGTACAGAAGAGGTGACCACGGCACAGAGCTGTCACCCCACAGCCACCCCGTGCTGCTCCCAGGTTGGACACTGTTGATTCCTGAGCCAGCTTTTTCTGCCCACCACTCTCCTCTGTGTTTGTCGCCTGTTCTTTCTTGTACCTTGCACCTGGCCCTGCTGGGAGGAGGGTAAGGTAGACAGTGACCACACTGATCAAATTCAGTCATTAACCCCCTGAAACCCGAGACACCCTGCAGCCACATCCTCCGTGAAGGGAGCAGTTCATTGCAGTCCTGATGGATTTTTCTTGGCAGTTTGCATGTCCTGCACACACTGTAAATATATCACTTTTTTCCCCAAAGAATGAGAAAAGAAAACTGTCAAATAATGCGTATGTGGTACAGATTCCTATGTTCCATGTCCATTCGTGGAACTGATGGTCGAAAACCTGAAAACCATCAGGCCGTATACTCTGTAGCTCTGCTTATAAGTCAGTTTAGGATTTCTTCCTTTTGCAATTTATTTGGGGTTTTTAATATATGAAATGGGTTTTGAAGAGCATAGCCAATGGGCATCTCTAATCTTGTGCCCAAGTAAAATATATCTACTTTGGACACCATCCACTGGATGCATTGGTGATTACAAACTTCTTTGTCTTATTTACAACTTTATTATTGTTCCTCACTGTTTAAGAAAAGTTACTAATTTTGTCTCCTGAATGTAGCACTTGGGAGTCTGGAGGCCACTGGTGAGTTCAGACCTTCCCAGAGTAAATTACCACAGGGGTGTCTCGGTGAATTTCGTGAAGTCGACTCAGCATGATTTTCATCTTTAATTGTATTAAACTCTGTCACTTTTATTAAAAAGATGATTTTACTGTGCTGATTAAAAGCTGAGATCTGAATTCAACATGAGCACATTTTTTTCCTCAATGAATCAAAGCTCATTTTCTAATCATTCAAAGCCAGTCCTGGAAGTTAGCTGTGAAGTTGTCCAAACATGGTATATTTTGGTTAAATATACATGGTCATCCACTAAAGGAAAAAAAATAAGAATTTCAAGGTCAACAATTCCAAGTGAAATATAAGGAGACAGCACAGTATCCTGAAAAACTGGCGTTGGTAAATTACTGCCTGGAAGGAATATTGGTTAACAAACATACTCTGAAGCCCGTCTCCACAATCGTAAATTAAATAGCACAGCGGCCACTGGGGGTGAATTTTCAAGTTGTTCAGAATTTCAGTAGCACATGTGACATGTGCTGTTCGTGCCATGCTAAGGTTTCAAATTGTCTTTAATTTGTAAAAGTTGATTTAATGTGTAGAATAAATGATATATGGTGACGAGGTACTTCTCTCTGTGTATAATCCAAGCTACAAAATATTCCTTTCATTTGGTAGTGTTACTTCCAGCATTTTATTCTAAGGAAAAAATTTAGATGGGAGGGAAAAAAATCATATTCCTGCCCAAAGATGTTTAGTATTTCCAATAGACTTTATTTTCTAGAAAAGTTTAAGACTTAGAGAAAAATTGAAGAGAGAGTACGGATAATTCCCATATGCGCCCCCGACACACACACAACACACACACACAGTTTTTCGTATCACTTACATCTTTCATCAGTATGGTATATTTCTTATAATTAATGAACCAATAGTGATAGATTATTATTAACTAATGTCTGTATTTTAATCGATTTCCTTAGTTTTTACCTGCTGCCCTCTCTGTTTTCCAGGATCCCATCCAGAATGCCATGTGACATTTAGTTGTCATGTGTCCTTAGGCTCCCCATGGCTGGGACATTTTCTCAGACTTTCCTTGTTTTTGATGACCTTGACGATTTTGAGGAGTACTGGTCAGGTATATTGTAGGATGCCCTCAACAGGAATTCGTTTGATGTTTTTCTCAGCGTTAGTCTGGGCTTAGGGGTTTGGGGAGGAAGACCACAGAGGGAAAGTGGCATTTTCATCACATCATGTGAAGAGTGTACGATGTCAACGTGACTTATGACTATCAGTCTTGACCTTGATCCAGGCTTAAGGCTGTGTTTGTCAGTTTCCTCCGCTGTGAAGTTACTCTCCACCCCATCCCCACTTCTGCACTGTCCTCTTAGGGAGGAAGTCTCTGCACAGCCCTCACTTAAGGAGCGGTGGGTTATGCTCCTCCTCCGTTAAGGTGGAGTAGCTACATAAATTATTTGGAGTTCTTATGCATGCAAGATTTGCCTCTTCTCCCCATTTATTAATTTATTCAATCATTTATTTATATTAGTATGGACTCAGATATTTATTTTATACTTTAGATGATATTCCAATACTGCTTTCTTTTGTGGCTCCAATTCCAGCTTTGGCTGTTGGGAGCTCTTTCATTGGCTCCTGTGTCCTTTGGTCTTGCCCTCATCTGTGTGGGCATTGTCTCTTTGCTTGAGCCCTTCCTTACTTTCTGGAACTGCAAGATGCTCCAGGTTCATCTTATATATTTCCTGCCCCAGTCCCAGAATTAGCCGCTTCTCCAAGGAGCCCTGGTTCTTTCTACTGGAGAATGGTGTTAGAGACCAAGATCCAGGGGCTAGGTGTGCTTATTGCTACTGGGTTGTCATTTCTCTGCGGCCGTCTCAGCAGACAAAGCAGAGAAGAGAAATATATGTGTGTATATACACAGAAATATAATGTTTCTGTGTGTCACCATCTGCATCTCTGTTAAGTTGAGCAGAATATAGTATTTTTAATAGCATAACATTGGAAATAACTAAGTCTTTAACAGTCGGGATGATATGCTGACTCCGTGATGCAACTGTTCAAAGGGACAATTTTGAAAAGTATGGTAACATAATACCTTACCTTCAAAAGCAGAACAGTTCTCTCTCAGAGCTGTACTGACAAGTGTGATCATTGTTTACATAGACGGATAAGAACTTTAGACAGAAAATGGAAAGGATAGTTAGACTGGTCTTGGTTTATTCTTGACAGTGCGTTAATATGAAAGTAACTGCTTCTGCAGTAGTATGAAAATAGTCTAATAATGTGTTCTTGCCTGAACCTGAATAAAATTGGTGTATTTAAATTATTTTTAAATGAAAGAAAGGAAACATTTGTTATTATTTTGTTGTGTCAGCACTTTAATGACCTTGTTTAATCATTGACAGTCACCAAAGAACATGCTAAAAAGTTGTGAAGTTATGGCCAAAGCAGGTTTATGGGAAGAAATCTGTTAGTGTTTAAAGGAATGTATGTCCATAATAGCAAGAAGAATCAAAAGTTTAGCATTCTTCTTTTATTTTCCCGCTGTGATCTTTGTACTTGATTGACTAAATAAAGACCACAGATCTTAGGGTTTCCATGATTTCTCAAGCCACAGATCAGAATACTATTGGGAATTTCCAGTGAAGTCCGTCTTAAGTGAAAAGGTTAAAAATGTTTTCTAAAAGACATTTTCACCAGTCTTCTCAGATTCAGCTGGCCACATAGAAGGGGACCGTGATTGACTAAATAACCCCAAATGTCTCATTTCACTCGGCAGTTGTAGGAAGTCAGCAAAAGATGGTGGATCAAATGCATCGTCGCATTGTTGACACTGGTGGTCCAGCGATCACAGCCCCTCAATTACAGCCCTGTGAGGGAGCGCAAGCTGCGGTCATTAAATAACTATGCCTTTGATTCCGTGGCTGTAACTGGTCATTGCCTTTGAAATATGATAGCACAATTTGAAGTTTTATTAAAAAACTATTTTTTTCTGGAATTGTTGGGAAAGATTTTGTGTGTGGAAAAAAAAAAAATCCAGTAAAAGGCCTGCAATATATTCTATTGGAGGAGATGAAGAAGAAAGAAAAAGAAGAAAGGAAAGAGGAAAAAAAGAGAAGACGAATGTTTCCCATTATCAGTCATTTCTGTCTCAGGAAGCCTAAGGGGGGGGGGTTCCCAGCGTGCCCATCCCCCCCGCCCCCCCCCCCCCCCCCGCAACATGGGCAGCCCTGCGCCTGCCGTCCACTCCACAGAGCAGTGAGCCGGCCCTCGGAGAGGGGATGTGAGATGGGGCCGGGTCAGAAGACCTGCGCCATTCCCAGACCCTGCTCCCACTTGCCTGTGCGAACGCAGTTGAACAAATCTCACAAGAGGTGCATTGCACACACATTGTTCAGCTTGGAAAAACTGACTTGAACTTCACTTTTTCTTATGTGAGAATTTGGTTTGCTTTGTCTTTCTGTTTTGAATGCCAAGTGTCCAATCCTACAAATATGAAATGGTCAGGGTCCATATGACACTGTTCATTGAGTCACTAGGCCTACAAGAAACAGCATGTTCCCCATGATACTGGGCTCCCAACAGTCCAGGGCGTGAGCAGTTTCTCTTCTCATGCCCTTATCATGCATCCAGAAGAGAGTGATGCCCAGAGGCCAAGGAGCCCCAATTTCACTTTCCTAATGAGCCACCCCCCAAAAAAGCCTTCCCTTCTCAAAATGAACAGCTATGCCACAAAGACATGGAAAGACGTTTCCATCATGTACTGGTGTATTTCTAATCTCCATCTGAGAATGTCCCAGACCTGAAATCTACATTACAAATTTATCATGAAAGTGTATTCTGCTTCAACTCACTTCTTCTTTGAATCCCTGTAAGAGTTGGGCTTTGGTATCATACTGAAATACCCAATAAATCTTGGGCACACTTGAACCCTTGCTCTGCAACTGAGTATGTTTCTAGGCCAAAAGGAAAACCAACTCTCCACCTAATTGGAACTTCTGGTTTTACGGCGTATCCTGGAGTTTTTGCTTAGTTTTTATTTTCGCTGTTTTCCAGGGTTAATGGTATTTTCTGTGCTCATCTCCATTAGCCCACTAAATAGAAGCCCTCGGCAGTTTCTAAATCGTCAGAGCTTTAAAGAAGCCACCAAGATGGAAATCGTATTTGCCGTAAAGAAAGCCATTATGAGTTATTAGAAATCAAATTAAAATTTTATAATTAAGGGTCAGTTACTTATTTCAGAGTTCTATTTAGTTAGGTTTTTTTTACCTTCCACGTTCTATGGCTTCAAATTACGAAAAGAACACTAATCTTGCTGGAAACTCGTAAGGACGAAGTTCTTTTGCTTCCTGAACGTGTGTCCTATGTTTGCATGGCCTCAGGTTTCGCTTAATCCTCTCAAAGGCCCTTTTAATGGATGTTTCAATATGACTCCTTCTCTGTGTGGTCGCCTCTAGGAAGCGACCATGATGTCAAGCCCCTTCGCAGCTACAGCAGTGAATTCACATAGTGTAAGAATCTTCGGCGTTGCATCTTAGAACAAAGAAAAACACTGCCTTTTTTAAGAGACCAGAACATTTACCGAGTCTTGTTGAGCAGATGAACACTCAAGTGGCCAGCTCAATAGAAATCTCCAGTCTCTAACCTGACAATGAAATCGCCACCCACAAAAGATCACGGGATACCGGGTGCACTAAACTGGAAGTAACACAAGACCACAGCGGCATCCGTCCCCACCCGCAGCGGTTCCTAGGGGATGGTCTGTCTATGAAGCGTCCTGGTGCCTCGGTCAG
Organism: Equus przewalskii; assembly: GCF_037783145.1. Lineage (NCBI taxonomy): Eukaryota > Metazoa > Chordata > Mammalia > Perissodactyla > Equidae > Equus > Equus przewalskii. The sequence goes on from NC_091835.1 coordinate 22,302,414, forward strand.
CGTGAAATGCTCTGAGGAGCAAAGCGCTCCTCTCCGCACAAGTGGCATTTCTACTGATGGCATCTTTAAAAATAGATAAATGCGCATCTGGTGTGGACAGGGAGTAGCGCTGATAAGCTTGTCATTTGGCTTCTCTAAGAGGTACACGTTTACCCTCCCCTGTATGAATGGAGACGGTTATTTGTTTCGTTCTGAGACAAGACGTTCTTGGAAATGAGTGGCACACCCTTTTCACCCAGCCCCTTCCTCCGTGTAGGTAAAAAGATCCTGTTAGTTCTCATAATTGATTCTGAGGGCTGCAGCGTGCCTCATTGAGCCAGCCTGTTCGGTTCGCGCCAGGGATGTGATTCACGCACCCTTGCACGTCCAACATGGCTGACAAGGCTTGGACACACACCCTCACGGCTGCATCATTTTTTAATCAGCTATCTGAGGAATATTTATCTAATCAACAAAGAACGCTGTCAGGAGGAGACCAGCGGTGACATTAATATAAGTCTGTGGTCTCCCTGGACAATGATGGAGGAAGAGTTGAGGATAAAACCTTGCTCGGTCAAGCATGCCAACCGACTAAGGAATATTTTTATTCCACTTATAAAGAGCTAGTCAAAAGATTCTCATGTTGGGAATCTGCTGTCTGTAATTGGTTCTGAGGCATTTGCATTGCCATAGTAAAAAAAAAAAAAAAAAGGAAATTTTAAGTCCCTTATAATCATTGCGTGAACTCACACAAAAATGTGTAGCTTCCAAAAATAAGAAGATGTGTAATAATTGGGAGTCGTTAACTCTAAATGATTCCAGCTACTCTTACTTAGTAGAAAGCCATAATTTGCACATTTTCCCTTTCTTTCTGTCTCCTTTGAAAAGATTGTGATTGTCTGTTAGTAATTATGAGGAGTTGAGTGTATTATGCCATACCTCATTTGGTCATCTGGAAATTCATTTGTAACTATCAAACACCTTACAGAAATGTTCTGTGAATTAACGTTTATACCAGCCTTTCTTCTCTATGACTCAAGATGGACAGCAGTTGAAACCCAGATGAGCTGGGTGACAGCCACCCCACATGCCAATCTGATGACCCACTACCAGAAAATCAGTCATGACTGAACGTGGCCATCAGTGGGGCTGTTTCAGAAAGGGGCAGTGTTACTGGACATCCCAAGTGCATATGCCAGTACACTCATCAACATTAGTATTTTGGTACCAGAGGTGCCACAATCACCTCTCTTTTGTTTTCTTTGTAGTTAAAAGACTGCCTTATAAATTCAGTTTACTGGTAATTCATATTCCAGAGGGTTCCTTGATAACTTCAAGAGGAAATTAGAATACCTTTGTTGTTACATGGTGGGAAACGTTTGTCTTATAGTTGGGGGGGGTGAGTGTCTGTACCATCTTGACCCGCCTTTTTCAAAGTTTTGATCCTTTTAATCCTTAGAAAATACATTCCAAGCAGTATAATGATGAGTTTCATGTCCTTCTCTGTTTTTAATTCTTGACCATCAGCTGTGTCTCTTGTACCACCTCCTACCATGGTGTCCACATAGCAGTGTTGTGTTTAAGCTGAGGTCACTGTTCACCTTTGGGCGCCTTAGGCGGAGCATGCTGTCCTGCTGATGGCTTCCTTTCCCCAGGGTTGCTGACTTTTCTGCCAACCCAGATTGGGGTTCAGAAAGTTCCATGCAGTGTGCAGGCTGCAATGAGAAGAGCTCAATCTCTCACCATCCACATTCGGGCTGACAATTAGTTTGCACTAGATCTGAAATTATATGTGCTGGGGTTTTATGTCTATTGAGATTTGCATTTTGGTTTTCAAGCATCTGAGAGTGCAGAGACGTCTGCCATTTAAATAACTATGTGAGGCATTGTAACCAGTTCACAGAAGAGACTGTTGCTTCTCCAGTCCGCAAAATAGCAGAATGGAAAACTCATGGATATGAAAATAACGGTTTTGTGTGAAATAACATTAGTGACAAAATCAAAGTAAGTTAGCCTATGTTTAAAAGGAAGAAACTATATTCCCAAAATTTTTTTAATTAAAGGTAACCCCGAAAATGTAGTCTTTTGAGCCAGTCTACTTGAAGTCCTCAGGACTCACGGCCTATTCCAGAGGCCTGAGATGGGGGACACTGCCAGCATAACGGCCAGTGGCGTGTGATGGTCAATGGAGGAGGCACCCAGTGGCATCAGGTTGGCGTGCTCCTGGACCCATTTGGTGCAGTGTGTCTGCTTCCCTTCGAAGTGAATCCAGGCAGCAGCATTGCACATAGCCTGGGATTCTATCGATGCTCATATGATGGTATTTTCTCACTGAGAAGCTTCTAAACAAGTGGACTTAGAACAATCAATGCCCCAGGAGACAAATGTATGTATCAGGACCTTGGTATCAGGCAGAAGAAGTCCATTGTTTAAGAGAAAGAAAAAGGCATGACATTTTACACGTTGAAATTGATTATTTCATCAATAGGTTAATAGAAAACCAGGCTGCGAGTTCACTTCCTGCTTATGCATCCATTCGGTAATGGGAGACGGGAGTTTGAAAAATGCCGGGCATGAGGCAGGCGAGGACAGAGCTTTCCTGCACGGGAGGAGGCAGCTGGAGCTTCCCTCCCGTGTCTCGAGGGGTGCCAGCCCAGATTCGGCCTATCTATATGTAAATCTTTTAGAAAGAGGTAAGTTTTACGCTGAGCGTAGCCTCTTTGTGGCTCCTACTTTCTGGAACTTGTAAAATATGAGCCAACATGCCAGAGCTTCAGCTATTGAGATAAGGAAGCACACGCTTAATTCTGTGAAAGCATCCGTTATACCTCAGCAACCTGCTAAGTATTCGTTGACCATTTCTAAGGAAACATTTGAGGACTGACTGCTGTGGTTTCCTGGGTCTCCAAGGCATGACTTGGCACTGGTGCATACCGGAAGCTCCCTTTGCCAGGTGTGGTCTTACGTGGGACAGATACCTTGAGGATATGGAGAAGGCACCTTCTCCACCCCCGAAACATTCCATTTAGACCCATATACCCTAGAAGGGCCTCGGTCGCCATCTTTAAATGCCTACTAGTTTAGAGATTACTTTTCTTCTTAAATTATTTTGTTGGTTTTCAGACTACAAAGTAATTCCTGGGTGTTTAGTTATAGCTTAACTTTTTCTCGTTTTAAATCAGGTGACAACTAAGTTACAGCTATTTCTTACTCTCGTCATTAATATAAAGCTTGCGTCCTGAAGATACAGTACTGTTTCACAATTGCGTTTGCTTCCCTAAGTGTCCCTGTTCCTCGCATCGATTTTATATTGTCCCTCCTAACAAACCCAATATGCAGAGAAGCGTTTGAGATTCACGTGAGCAGCAGAACTTCTCAGGGGGGACGTGGGCATCACCCTGGGTCATTCTGTGGCCCCCAGAACTAGGCATGCACAGACCTACGCCGCACTGTTTGAGGTTGAGTATTTTGGCTCCAGCACTGAGCAGGGAAGAACAGCCAACCCATCCTAAGTCAGGAGTTGACCCTTGACTGTGCGTGCCTTGTTTCTACATCAGTCTGTGAACCAAAGGGTCAATGTGGCTTCCTTCTGTGAGCCTCAGACACACCTGTGGAAGCACAAACACCTGCCTTCCCCAGGTGAGCGAACGGTTATCCAAAGAGAGCCTAATGGGAGGTTTGACCGGTTCCTCTTTCTGTTTGTGGAAGTTAAGAGAGACGACAGATGGGCTGGTCGTGCCTCTTCTTCGGGAAAATGGGTGACTGTGGCGTCACTGCCTATGCTGACGTGGGTGCCCATGGGGCAACCCCGTCCAGCCGGCCCGTGGATCTGTGGCTGTGTCTTCAGCCCCATTTGCCTGAAGACTTGCTCAGATAGAGCCATGCTATTTAACTGGTAGCTGTGAAACCTCTCCTGAAGGGCTGACAGGAAGCGACCTATTAGCCACAGGTGTCCACATGCCTGAGTCGATGGTTGGGAGGGTGGGGGCCCAAAGAGATGAGAATGCGTCCCTGGAGAAGAGTGTCCTTGGAGGTGGGGTTCCCGTCTCACCCCACACAGTCCCTGCACACACTGTGAGCAGAGGGCATGCTACACCCATGTTAACTGGGTTCTGCGTTTCACTTCCTCTGGGGGTAGCTTGGTATCCATCTTTTTTCTTGGATGCTTTCTTCAGTGAGCTGAGAGCTTAAGGAGGCTGTGCTCTCTGGGTTCCTGGGAGCTCCAGGCAAAGCCTCCAGCATCCTCCCTCTGGGAAGGAGCATGGACTCCGCCCTTCAGCCACAGCAACGGTGCTAGAGTTTTGCTGGTGTAGGTTACTGTCCAGATCCAAATATGTCTGGGAGGAAAAAGCCTTGGTTTTTTAACAGTTCTGGTTATTACAGACCTACCTTCTGCAGCACACACATGATCTGCCAATCACCAGAATCTCTTTGGATTTGACATGCTGCCAATGTTTTGCCAAATCAAAGGGCTTATGGCTGCTGGCATCACAGCTCCTTCAAAAGATGTCACCAACCCCCAAGGAAAAGACCAGCTTTGCACTGTTGTGAGCAGCCACGTGTCACACCCAGCAGGGTGGGCTAAAGGGATGCATGGACTTCCTTGCCTGGGCATTTGTTTGATTTTGTGCAAACCTAATGACGCTGGCTGGCACGCCTCCGCCGTTCCTGAGTTCTGTGCTAACAGCGGGGCAGCCGGGGTCCCGCCGGCTGGCCCCGAGCGCCCACGTGCCTCTCGGGAACCGACGGCTCCGAGGTGACCTCATGTGCTACTTTGACATTTCTTTTCTCCCCTTTTCATTTGTATTTTTTTTCCTTTTTGTTTTCTCTCTTTCCCCCCCACCCCTTTCTGCTCTCGGGATGCAGCCAAACGCAAAGCATGGAAACTAAACCGTGTTGGTAGCCTGCGAAATATATACAGCAGCAGCAGCACCAACACTGAAGGTAACGCCACACATTCCCCTCTCCCCACCCCCGCCCGCCGTCCGTCCGTCCTTCCTTCCTTCCTCTCCAATGCAGAAATGGAAATGTGATTCGCCCAAAGCCGCATGCACCCTTATTGTGTTTGCAGAGTCATTCCTGTGGTCTTTTCATCTTTTTGTTTGTGTGTTTTGTTTTACCATTCATGTTCCTTTCAGCTTACTTAAATTTTGACCTTTCCCTTCCGTCGTAGAGTAGCGATGTTTAAATTACTTCAGGAACCTATTTTCTCCTCTTTTTTCTTTTCCTTTATACATGTGGGCACTCAATGTAATATTTCCCAAGTTATTACAGTTTTTAAAAGTGTTAGTATCAGGTGTAATGATCTGTAGCCAAATACAATAGTGTGCCGTGACATTTAAGTAAGAGTCTTAATTTGTTTTGTGGAAGCATTCTCCATAATACTCTCTGCAGCTCTAATCCAGAGGCAGCCAGGCCCGGGTCATTTGCATGGGCTGCTATTGCTTGTAAATTCAGTGTATTGTTGTGTTTCTAAAGGTCGTCTGGTGCCAGAGTTCACAAATTGACTTGCATTGCTTTTTCCACCGAAGACAGCCGGCATTGCTTTTGTATAATAGCAGATGGAGTTTTCCCCCACCTTCATTTGAACAACACAATTATAAATTGCCTCTTTTTTTTTATGATTACAAATGTCAAGGGTCAGAATTATTTTGATGCCAGGCAAAGGAAAACCACCACCATCAGCCCAAGCACTCGTAAGGGAGGCTGGCGTACAATCCGTGTGATGCAAAATAGGTCACAATCCAGCGATCTTGGTATAATAGGGGGACATTTTTTTTCAGTTAAGTGCAAGCCAAATGGGTCAAGTAATCACAAGCTCGTGCCCTAACACTAATTGACTTATTTGGGGATGATTATAACTGTAATATTTTTCTTAATGTCACTGTTTTCTGGGCTGTTGATTTTAGCGATTGCCAAGCAGTGGCATTAAATCTCTTGTAAATTTTAAATTGCACGCGATTTCTGTAAACAAGTCCCCTCTCTTCACATCCCGATCATTAACCTTTCCTGATTTATATCACATCCTTTTTTTCTTCCTTTCACAATTACTCCTGTCTGGTCGCTGAAAGCCCTGCTCTCAGCCAGAAAAAAAAAAAAATGAATCTGGAAAACAAAACTACATTTTCACGATGGCTTGTTAAAGACCTGTTTTTAATCATAATTTTCTTTTCATTCCTCAAGGGGAAACTGTCGTCTGTTAAGGTACCAATGGAGCCTGACCCCCTTGGTGTCTTCTTTCAAAGTGTTCACTCAAGAAAGACAAAATGAAAGAGAAAAATAAGAGGATTTTAGCAACACTCACATGCAATAGCATTTTTTTGGTTGTACTTTAAAGAGTATTAAATATACTCATTCACTGCTTTTTAATGTTAGTTTTTCAACTTAGGGTGAAGATCGTTTCTGTTCCCTCTGTCCTTATCAAATATGTTTTTCTTTCGTGTGTGTGTGCATTTGTCACAACAAATTTGTTTGTTGACTTTTGGCCCTAAAAGAGAAGAGACGTGATGTCCGGTGTTATGTGGGGTTGCATACAAAGTTGGGGGCAAGAAGGAGGCACACACTTTGGCTCCTTAACCTTGAGGGCAGACAGCTCCCCCTCAGACTCACTCATGGAGCCTTCCTGGAGACCCCGGTGGGCTGCAGCTCACAACAGGTGTGACGATTTGCAGAAGTGGGGACTGGTCAGCCTCGGCCAATCAGGTAACCTGCGGCGTCTGCCCTGGGTGATGGGTGATGCTAGCTGCTCTCTGAAATCCACAAATACCGGTTAACCAGTTAGAGTTGGGGTCCCTCAGCCGACTGCCAGCAGCTACTAAAGGCAGCCCTGGGGAGATTGGAGTCAAGAATGGCCCCAAAACCACTTCTCCCTCACGTCTTCTTGTACTCCTGTTCGGTGTTCAGTTACATTTATGAATTTTCAATTAAGCAACGTGATCTTTCTTCATTTACTTTGGGTTTCGTTTAAGATGAAGATCTGTGCATACAAAGTCGATTCATATGGCTTTTAGTTGTATATTACTGAATTCATATAATTATATAAAATAAATTCTCAAAATGCCTTTCTGATTTCCAGTCTTTGGATGTCTCTAACATGATCCTGTATGAAAATTCATATCCTGAACATTCTAACTTTTGTTCTAACCTGAGGCCTTGAGTGTTATACTAAATGGACCCATCTCCAAGTGGGGTACTCTGTAAAGTGTGCTACTTGAGTAGTTTATTTAGTTGTACCCACAAAACACAAAACTCCAGTTGACTCCAGTGTTTCCTGTGGAGAGAGCTGGAACTTGAGTTTTAGGAGTAAGAGGAGGGCCCTGCTGTGAGCCAGGCACTGTCCAAGCTGCGTGTCCACGCATTGGTGTGGTCCTCAGCACAGCCCAGAGGAAGGGTGTCCGCACCCCACTTTCCAAATCTGGAGAGTGCAGCTCAGACATTATGGGACTTGCCTGCGTCTCAGGTTGGTGAGAGAAGGGCAGGAGCAAGATTTGAACCCGATGGTCTCGTTCCAAAGCCCTTTTTCTCTTAAGTCCACTCTGTTCTGGTCCCAGGACTGCACTATCTCATTTAATCTTCGTAGTCCCCTGCCAGGTAGGTATTATGCTACAGAAATTGGGGTTTAGTCAAGTCAAGTGATTTTCTGCAGGACACATAGCTAGCATGTTGGACATATGCCCAGCTCTCCCAACTCCAGAACCTGTTCTCGGATCCTCATGGTCAATGTCAGCGTGGATGTAAACAAGTTAGAACTAATTAGAGAAACACACATACAAGCTTAGAAAACAAAAATAATTCTCTTCTGCTTTTGTCTGTCCATTAGGGCAACTTATCTCTGAAACCTAGATGGAAACCTAATTTGTATATATTTTATCGTACTAATTTTCAAATCTTTGTTACTTTATAAAAATTAAACTCTTCCCCAAGGTTGGTGAAATTTGAGTTCCTTCAACAAGAATGCAACTTTAATTTTTCGATCTCAGAAGCCTGTAAAGTGGAAGGTATATTCACGATGTGATTCTCCCCTTTATAGCTTCTAACCCAAGGGAAAAACAAATCTCAACACCAAGGGGCTGAGGCTCCACTTGGGAATGTCAGCTCCATGATGGACTTTTTTCTGTGAAAGAACACAGAGAACTAGCAGGAGGGGGGACCTCGTGTAGAAGGAAACACGGAAGGGAGGCCTGTTGGCTTGTTCGGAGCGGCAGCCCAGGGCGCATTATGGAGTCCATGGGCTTGTCCTTGGGCCTCACCTTGCCCTGCACAGCTGGAGACAGACCAGGTTATCATCCACGTTGAGCTGGGTGAAGATGTGGACTCTTTCAGGGGTGTTTAAGCTCCCTTTGCTCTTATGGAAGCAAGCACTATCTTGTCTTGATAAAGCATAAAATAGGGAAAAGAGAGATGTATTGGGAAATAAAGGTCGTTTCTTGGGGTGCCAGGCCCACCTGCGTTATATGAGCTGAACAGGCCACTTTACACTGTAGATGACGCTTACACCCAAGTACTCGCCAGGTTCAGCGTTAGCCCGAAGTCCCAGTGCAGCCCTGTCTGTCGAGGTCCATTTCTGTGCATCTGGAACTTGCGCCAGAGACAACCTGTGAAACCCATTTGGAATGCCTCCCTGCGGCCACAGCTGCACAAGAGAATGGACTCAGAGGTCCCCAGACACTGTGGTCCCAAACAGGCCCTGCCGTGGAGAAAAACAAGTCTCCTGTTGGAGAACATGGGTGGCAGACACTCTGCGTGCCTCAGACCTGTATCAGTGCCCCACACGCCCTTCCTCCACTGGACAGGCAAGATGGTCCCTGTTCCTGTGAGCACACGTGAGCAGCACTTCTAAATGGCAGGCCTCAGTCAGTGGCCTCTCTCTCCACCACGCGGTGTTCATAGTCGCAGTTCTGAGATGTCCACCTCATTCGAGTTGAGTTAAATTACAGGCACATGCTTACACACTCACAAGTCGCAGTGATGAGCCTGCCCGGGTCTCGGGTTCCTGCCGTGGCACACCATGACCTGTGCTGGGTCTGGGCAGACAGAGAGGGGAAAGGCTGATGGTCAGCCCAGGGGATGTCAGACAAAGATCTGATGCAGAGTGAGGGAGGATAAGTTCCGAATGAGGCCTGGGTGCCCTGCGGGTTTAGTGGAGAGCGAAGCTACATTCAATTTAGGGGTTCAGGAAAGGCTTCATGATCTATGGGACTTGACAGGACCCCTGTGACCACAGCGCTGAGAAATTTCCTGGCATCCTGTCCTGTAACTCCCTGGCAATCCCTGAGGGAGATCACATCCTCCACATTTTACAAAAGGAGAAACCGAGACACAGAGAAGGGCAGTCAGGAGCGCCAGGAAAGCACAGTGGCATGTGGAGACCAGGCTGGGCATTGGGGTCGGAGCCACAGGCTGAAGCCCGGATGTGGGCTCAGCAACGAGCACGGAGTACTCTTGGGCTTCAGCGGAGAGGTGTGGATGCCCCGTGGGGCCGTGACACTCAGCAGACAGCCGTCACCACGGGTGGGGGACAAAGGCTGCTCTGCCCTAGCAGGTGTGACAGTCGTGCTGTCCTTCTGAAGGACTCCCTGCAGTGTCTAGTCCACCCCGAGATGTCCCAGCAGCGTTCCCAAGGCTCCGCGTGCCCGTGGGGCCCACCCTCTGAGGCTGCCTTCCACACTCAGGCGGCGTTTTTCTTCTTCTAAATCATTGCACATGCTGTCAAACTTGGATTCTGGATCAGAAATTCTGCACACCTTGTGTTTGTGAGCGGCAGTATAGACAGTGGTTTTGAGCCCAGACCCTTGAACCAGATAGAATTGGTCCAATTCTTGCACCTCCATTTCTTAGCTCGAACCTTGGGTCATGGACGTGCCCTCTCTGTACCTCGATTTCCCCCTCTGTCAACTGGGGAGATGACGCCCGCTGCACAGGTTGGGAGGAGTCAGTGAGTTAACATAGATAGAGGCGCGGAACACAGCGCCCACACCCACTGCTCTCCTTGCCTAATGTCAGGAGTGCCACAAATTGTCATTCAAAGAAAATTCAAATGCTTGAGCATCATTTGCATAGCAAGGAGCAGAAATTCGACAAGAAGTGTTTTCCTGAAAGTGCAAGAGGAACTTTAAAATCAAGCTTCTTTTTTTCCCAGACTTTTAAAACTAGCTTTCCCAGTCCCATTTACCATGCTCCTCAAAAGAATCATCAGATGTGGAAATTTGGCTCTGGAATCAGACATGCCTGGATCCGCTCCCAGCCCTGCCACTTCCCAGCTGTGCGAATTTGGATGACTTACCGCTTAGTTTTCTTTCTCTAAAATGGAGACCATAAAACCTACCTCGAAGGATAATTGAAAAAGAAATTAAGTGAAGCCAACGACGCCCTTCCTGCAGAGCTGGGCACATGGCAAGGGTGACCACGGTGGTTGCTGTTAAATTGTTGTAAAGACTTAATTAATAGGAAAATAACTCCAAGACCACACTCTGTGTGGAGTATCCACGGAACCATCTTTAGGCCTTGAAGGTATCCGTTTAGGGCAGAATCAGCCAAAGCAGGCCCCGGCCGGTGATGAATGGCACAGGTTAAGAACTCATGCAGATAATTTCAGATTTGAGAAGCCCTTTCATGGGAAACAACTCAGAATTGACGTTTTGGGGAAAGAAGCAAGATGGCTTGCTTTTCCAGCCCTCGACTTAAGGATGACGGTTTGACGGTCATCAGAGCATCCAGCAGCACTTGGAGAGAAGACCTGTGGGCGGTGAAGGGCTCCGAGGGGGGTCTGATGAACCCACATGCCCGTCTCGATTCCCACCCTCAACTCTGAGGAGAGGAAGAAGCTCTGGGCCCACCCAGCATGGCAGAGCCCACATGTCCGTCTCAGGAGAGTGGGGACTCTGAAAAGTGATGCATACTCTAAGTTAGTGTGAGTAACGTGGTAAACGGACAGAGGACTGCTTAGTAACTAGATAAATTACAACAGAGGCCTCTGGTTTTTCTTTCTCAACCAAAAGCTTGGTCCTTGGGCTTTCAGGGGCTGCCTGGATCGTGAGCAAGAGCCAGCAAACATGTGAACACATCCACTCTCTGCATCCTGAAAGGTTTTCAGTTTGGGATCCGATTATTCTTTTCAAGAGCGTTGTTTTAGGCGCTCTCCTTCATTTAAGCAATGCGTGGCGCCCTGCGGTCTGGAATCCAGAGCTAACAGAATGGAGTTTCTTGATGCCTGGCTCTCAGACTGCTCTCCCAGCTCCTTCGAGTGTGTTCTGAAAATAAAAACCTTTGCACTTCCTGAGAATGCCCCGTGACAACAGTTAGCAGTAAGCATTCCTAACTTTGTGACCTCCCTCTGGGGACTCGCTTCTTCACAGAATTAATTCTGCTCTTCTCCTGAATTAAGCCGCAGTCCGACACCTCTGTTGGACTCTGGGCTAAACAAAGATGTTTGCCAAATTCAGAGCTTGCAGAAATATTTACCTGAGAACCATGAACTGCATGTGTTTATAATGACCAGAAGTAACGACTTTTTGCTTTTTGTTTAAAATTAACTTCTCAAATGGGAGGAGGGATTGTTCTTATATATATTATTTTTTTTGCCATGGGTCTTGGTTCTGCACAATCCTGGACCATATTCTTCAGGCTTTCCTTCACATTTATCTTTTCCTAAAAAATGGGAGAAATATTGAAAATAAATAAAAATGAACTTTTTATATTATGGTGGGTTTGGGCTGAAATCTTAAATATGTGTGGTTTTCATCATAATTGAGTAAAATATCTAAACCACATGCCTACTTAATATATGCTTTGAAAGCAGAAATGTTGATTTTATAAAACGTATGGCTCAAAAAAATTAGCATAAAACCCTGGGCTCTTTATGCCATAGCCTTGCATTATCTCATAGATTGCAGTAGACCCAGAGATGGGGCAAATAGCAGATACGTTCCATCTCAGTTTCCAGGTTTGGTAAACTGATAGTGGCTACCTGGAGAATTGTGTTAGGCAGGATTCTGAGGCTGCATCAGGCTCTTGGGAATCAGGAAGTTCTTTCCTGGCAAAACAAGGGGAGGGACCACACGCCTTTGTCATCCCAGCCCAGCCTGGCACTTCCCTTGTAGATAAAGCTGAGATCAAAGGGTGAAATGGTCTGCTCATGGGCTCCCAGTGAGTAGATGGCAGAGCAAGAAAGACAGGAGAGTGGACCCCCAAACCTGAAGGACATGAAGAAAAGACAGCGTGGAGCTTCAGGCAGAAAGTGCGAGAAACCCGTTGCTAATACACCCTTGTTAATGAGAAGAAATGACTTGGCCAAAGGTTTCAGTTGCCGTTGACATATTCATCGGGGTCCTGTGGTGGATCCTAAGACAAACGTCCTTAAAACTCTAACAACAGAAGTCAGAAGTGGAGAGGATGGCTGTTTCCGGGCCAGCCTTGGCTATCTCACTGTCAGGTCATTTTTAAACGGTGACCCCCTGGACACCTCTGGGCTATACGGATCCTGGACTCATATGGGCCCCCTGTGCAAGTGAACATGTCTGTCCTCCATACTAAACATTCGTCTCTGCACAGTTTAGATGATGCATTTTCATCACGTTTGTCATTAAATATGTCAAGAAGGACGCTTGGCCTCATGGCTAGGACTGGTCCTCAGGGGTCTGGGTTCCAGGTGTGTGGGGGAGCCGGGAGAATGGACTCAGATTCCTCATCCAGCCAATGAGCACCTTGGAGTGAGCAACCTGTACAGACACGTGGAGCCCTTCTAAATTCAGAAGAGAAACAAATCTGCTCGGTGTCATTGTCCGTGTTGCCCCAGCATCTCACAGACCTCTTGGAGCCATGGTGCCTCGGTTGGGCCCAAGCGCCCACATCCTCTTGGTCTTTGCAGAAGCACAGTGCCACCATTCCATCCCCTGAATCCACCAGTGAACCACAGGTGCGCCTCTGTCCGGCTCTCCTCCCCTTTCACCCGCTGCCCCCAAAGGCCTCCTTGTCAGATGTCTCCTGCTCCAAACAACTTCCCAACGTACAACAGTGGCAGCTGCTTTAGGCTCTTTAACCCTTTGTCTGCTAGGATTCCGCAAAAATAATTGATGACTGATTGGCCCATTAACCTTTAAAAAAAAAAAAAGTTTGACAGCCCAGCCTTGTGTAATGAGAAGGGATTCCTTGTGAAATCAGCGCGATGGCTGTGTTGCTTGCCCCTGAGGAGGCGAAATTAGCCCCGTGGGGCCTCGTCTGCATAGAAACTGGACGCAATTAGTGTAATATCCGGTGTTATTAATGTCGTTTGGAATAATTGGGCAGGTTGATTTCGACAGGTTCATGGTGCTAAAATACTATTATAGTGGACCCTTCCACAGCTAACCGTTAAACACGGAAAACTGTTTAATTCCCTGTGAGCCCAATCACAAAACTTTATGAAACAGCTCAGCCCTGGAATGTCACGCTGGGAAACAACGCCATTCTTTATTTCAGGCTTGGGGCGTGGTGGCGCTTTGAGTTTTCATTGTCGAGGGGCTGGGGGATCGCGTTGTGCTGATCACGTGTGCATCTAAACACTAAGGAACACGCCTGTAGCGTGGATGTCATCAGGACTTTCTGCGTCCGGAATTCTGGCTTTACAGAATGAACGAAGCATAAGCCACCGTCCTCGTCGCTAAGAATAGGTTGGTATGAGTGAAATGGACAGCAACGGCACGTTCTCACCGTCCGAGGCTCATGCTTCACGTTTTCGGTGAGGGTGACAATGAAGAATATGGCCCAGTCTGTCTTTTCTGACTGGTTGGCCTCATGCTGCCCATTATTGTTTTTGTCGTTGTTTATCTAGTTGCTGATAACGGGAATGGCGTCGCAGTGTCACTCCATGATGTGGTGGAATCCCGGTCCATCGGTGATCTGAGTAAGGCCGTGTCATGGGATGGCAGTTCTTCTGTGAACCTGGGGAGGACCGGGTTCATGTTCTGTCGTACAGAAGAAGGGAAAATATTGGGGTCCAGAAGTCTCCTAGCTGTTTCCTTAGTGAGTGGGAATAGTCCCTGCAACGATACAGAAGTGGAAGCCAGCATTCGCGGTAGAGGTTTACCGGGTACTGAGCTCATAAGATGAGCAGTCATCACATTGGAGCTTCCCACCAGGCATAGGTCCCTTCTCCGCTAGATTAGTCAGGACTGAGTTTGGAAGTGACAGAAGCCCGATTTAAAGAGGTTTCGGCAGACTGGGAGAATAGGTTGGCTCATGCAACCAAGTGGAGGGCAGACAGCTAGAGGTGGCTGCAGGAATGCCTGCCCCCAGGAACCTCCCATCCCTGCTTCGCTCTGCTGGTCAGCAGCATCCTCACCTGTCCACAGGTCATGGCCTGGGTAGCAGAGGTTTCCCCTCCTCTGGAGGGGGCAAAGCCACCTGCACCTGTAGGCTGTGTCTTGACAGATCCCAGATAAGAGGAGAAGGGACCCCAACTCACATATGAAAACCTGGAGGACACTTGATCTTGTGTCCCCTACTAGAACAGATCTGAGTGGCCAAGAGCATCACATGCTCTGACTGTCCTGGTGTAGAGGGGACCATCCCTCCTCCCATGCTGGGCAGTCACTGGCCACAGAGCCGGATACCTAGGAAGATGGCAGCTGGAAAGTCCCTGGCTCATGACTACCACATTATGGCACCGTGTCACAGGAACCTTGATGACAACAGTAGAAAGGCTTTCCAATAGCCAGTCCTCACATCCCTCAACATCCTCCAGATAATGACCCGTTAAAAAGAAATACGATGCTAGTGACAAGCTGGTTAGAGATTTCTGGGAAAACTACTTTTAAAAGATCCACCACCTTGATCCTGATATCAGGAGTAAGGGAAAATAACAGAAAGAGTCACTGGGAAGTGGGGAGACCCTTCCAGCTCCCATTAGACACCCTAGGGGAGCTTTTTTTTTTTTTTGGTGAGGAAGATCAGCCCTGAGCTGACACCTGTTGCCAGTCCTCCTCTTTTTGCTTGAGCAAGATTGTCCCTGAGCTAATATCCATGCCAGTCTTTCTCTATTTTGTTATGTTGATTGCCATCACAGCATGGCTTGATGAGCCGTGTAGGTCCACACCCAGGACCCAAACCCATGAACCCCAGGCCACCAAAGCAGAGCACAGTGAACTTAACCCCTACCCCACTGGGTCAGCCTCGTGCTTTTTTTTTTAATGTTAGTTTGTTTTTAAGAAATGGAGAAAGAGTGCTGCTGGTCACTTTAAGAGAGGAAAATAAGTGAGATAACATCTGTAAAGTCCTAGCATTTTTCCTGACACAGAATTGGAGCCCGGTAGTATATTTGTATTTATTATTCCATGCAATAGATTCATTACAAAGAAAACTAAGTATTCCTTCATGAAGTGATATGTAACGTAATTAAAAATGCAATTGCTCTATAATCCTTGTTTTCTTTTTTAGTCTTGGCAGGCAGACAAGTCCTCTAGCAGATAGGATTCAGTTCTGAAATTTTCACTGTGTCTTAGGTATTCACATGTTACCCACCATCAAAAAAAAAAGCCACACAAAGACAGGATCCTGGTGAACGCATGATATGCTGAGCATGAGCTGGATTCCATTCGGTGATGGTAGTGTAGATTGCTTCTAGACTCATGCACAGATCTTAGGCCCTTCCTCAGGAAGTGAGGCCTGCCAGCTGCCCGGCTCCTTATAAAGACATCTTTGCCAGAGTCTGAAATCTTAAAGAAGGCTCAGTAGCACCCTGGTGGGACTGCATCTGCACTGAGACAACATGGGGGGTTCCCTATCTTCTCCACGGTGGGCTGGACCCCGCTCCAGGTAGCCCAGGTGTTAGCAGTCGCAGTTGAGCAAGGAGCCCCATCAGTGTGGCCCACCTGGGAGAGGCTGGCTCAGGTCAAAGGCGCCACTGCCTCTCTGATTGGGAGCCATGGCGGGACCCTGCATGGACAAGACTGGAGGGGCATCTTCTGCCTCTGCTGGGGTCAGGCTGAGCCATTCAGTCAATACACGAAAATTCCCCAAACAACTGGTGATCAGTGTCCCCGAGCTCTTGCTCAGACTGAATAGCCTTGCATACAAGTCCCAGTGTTCGTACCTGTCCTGTCACTGAATCCCTTCTCTGTATGTGCCCCATACACCTTAAAAACAGGCAACACGCACACGGATTGTCACAGTGATTATGGAACTTAGGATTGTACCACACTTTGTCACTGAAGTATTGGCTGTGTGTGTCTGGATGCACGTCTTCATTATTTCGGTAATTGTGTGCCTTTCCAGGTCACAGTCATCCCATAGGACGCCCTGTCTAAAAGGAAAACTGTCCCAGATGGGTCGGATTGCAGGTGTTTGTGCAGTTGGTTCTTAATTGGGACATGAAACTTAGTTGTGCCTTCCAGGGTCCTTCAGGCCTGTTCTTTGGGCTCCCCTTTCCAATCCAATCCAATGCCTTTCCTTGGAAGCTGGGGTCCACTAGACTCGAGTCACAGGATGTCCTGCATCCCTTTGCTCTTTGCTCCGTTGAGCCTTATGGGCATTTCATCATGATCAGCAGACCCAGCCAGGGTTTCATCTTCCAGGAGAGGAGGTGTGAAACCGCGCCGGCCACTCTCACACTCTTTGGTTTGATCTATCGCCTCGAAACGCAATGTGGGGTCCTCTCTTTACCACCTGTGACTGCAGGTGCCAAGTGGTCCTTGACGTTGTGGCTTTTAGGAAATTGTCTGCCTTATTCACAATTCTTTGTAGCTCTCTTTCCCTACCTCACTGATGGAGAGAAATATGTTTGTAAACAGATGTATTTGAAGATGATGTCTGTTTGATCATAGTCTACAGAAGTACAGTTAACATTTCATTATATTGGTCTTCTGTCTTGCCCATTTACTAACTGCTGTTATTTCTCATAATTTATAGATTATTTGGGATCTCCAATGTAAATAATCACATAGCCTGTGAAAGATGATTCCGTGTCTTTATCTTTCCAGTCCTTAGACCGTTTATTCCCCTGTGTTGTCTTACTGCACTGGTGTTTAGGGTTGAGCGAAGGCTGATACGGTGGGCATCTTTGCCTGGAGTACCCTTAACTGATGTGAAATGATTGCTTCTCACATTTCATCCTTAAGAATTATGATGCTCTGGGTTTGGAGAGGTACTCTTTGTCCAAGATAAGGGGGCTCCCTTCTATTCCTAGTTTGATAAGAGATTTAATCTTATTTATTTTTCTTATTAACTTTTTTTCCCCCTCTTCTGGTTGGCAAGTTATCCACTCTGCTTCTTTTCTTATAAAGGTTAACTCTGATATTTTACCAAAACCTGAAGTTACTTCTTAACTCCCCTGTGGAATGGTTGAAAGTCCTACAACATCTTAACTCCGGTGTCCTCACCTCCACTTATTTCTCTGATATTTTGTACCTTCCCCACATTCGACATTATTATGAGTAGTATTTGATATCATTTTTGTTTAGATGTATCTATGTATTTATCTATTCATTGCTCACCAACCCTGCTAGCTCTAAGCCTCTTTCTAGAATCTTCTGAAGTGTATCTTTTGGTGGTTCCTTTAGTGAAGGTCTATTGATAATGAGCTGTTGCCATTTTTTTGTATGAAAAATATCTTTATTCCGCTCTTGTTCTTGAAAGAGCGTTTTCCTGGATCCCAGTTCTAGACTGACATTATTTTTTCTCAGGACTTTGTGGATATTATTCCTCTATCTTGAAGCTTTGTTGCTCTTGAGAAATCTGTCATCCTTGTGACTAGCATTTGTTTAAGAGCAGTCTGCCTTTTCTTGCTTCACATTCTTAAGAGCCTCTCTTTGTCTTCAGTTTTCCAGTTTCGTAGACTCATGGTATGGTTCTCCTTGTCATAAGCCCTCTTGGTAAAGGTTGTGTTTCCTGTATCTAGACCTCCACATCATTCAACAGTCCTATAAAATTCTCAGTGTTTGGCTGGCGGTTAGGCGTGTGTTATACCCTGCGACTCTTCTCTACGCCTCATCATTTCTTTCATATCGTCCACCCTCCTTGTTGTCTCTTCTGCATTTTAACTAGTTTCTCCAGATCTGTCCTCCTGCTCAACAGTTCTCACCCAGCTCCTCTTTTAACCCATCCGTGGAGGGTTTTGTTTTTTTTAACAATGATTTTTGGAATTTCCAAAAGATCTAGCATTTTTTCTGATCTGTCCCGGTCAATTTCCATGGTCTCCTTTTGCTTGAAAATTTAGGAGATTTTATTTTTTTATTTCTTTAAACAATTCACCCATGGTTATTTTAAATTCTGTGTCTGTAATTCTTTGATCTAAGTCCTCTGTCCTGTTTCCTGTGTGTTTGGTGTCTTTGGTTTGGGTTCATATATGGTTGATCTTTGCCTGTGGAATGCTTTTGTTCTGAGAAGGTGCCAGAAGCCAAGGGGGCTTTGCAGACCCAGAGCCCCTGTAGCTCCGTTCTTTCCAGGATTGCTGGATGTGGGACTCAGGTTTCTCTCTCCCACCTTATTGTGACCTTATTCATTTTGCCACCAAAAGGGTTCATCCCTTAGGATAGTCTTCACTTATGCAGGCATTCAGCGCTTAGTGCTCACAGTTCTGGTTTCAACTCATGGGTTTGATTTGGATGGGGAGAGAGAGGGTGGGCTTAGGGCTTGGAGATTCCACCTTCCTGCAGTTCCAAGAATGCAATAAGAAGTATGTTTTGTAGGGAAGGTCCTTCCACATATCTTGTCTGCCATATTGTGGGGCAGTCTGGTTGGCAGGAAAGGCTGGCCCACACCACACACAGCCCTGGAAGCCAAGCCCAGGCCAATGGAGAAGTGCTCACGTGTTGGTGCAGGGGGCAATAGTGCAAATCTGTTGCACGGTAAACTCTGAGCGATGTGTTCATTCTGAGCCAGAGCCAGTGAAACAGGCGAGGGCTGAAAGTAGAAGGAAATGGAGAGAAAGGTACAGATTGGGGGATATGTCTAAGCAATGTTATAACTGATTAGATGGCAGTGGGAAGAGGGAGAGGGTGGAATCTGGGTGATTTTGAAGTTTTATGACTAGAAATAGCATTGTAACTGTTAACAGAAATAGCAAAACTCAAAAAGGAGCATTTGACGATTATGGCAGATCTATTTTATGCATTTAAATTTGATGTGAGGACAAAATATTCAAAGAGTATCTGTGGGCATTTAAAAATCCCAAAATGATTGGGTTTTGGGTTCAGAAATACAGATTTGATGATTGACCACGTGTATTGGAAGTGACTGTCTAAGGTTTGGAAGTAAATGAACACTTGGAGGTGGTGAGGGGGTCTGGAGGACCATAAACTAAACCTGGAATCTGCTTCCCTGATGAACACATGCAGAGGAGCCAGAGGGGAGAAAAAGAAGCAGTGGTTAAAAATCTAGAAAGAATACTATAGTTGAGCTTGGTAAACAGATGGCAAGTATGCCACATGCACCCTTCCTTGCCCTAGGGCAGACATTGCTATTTGATTGTGGCACTTATTCTCTTGAGAGCCTGGAGCCAGTCTTGGAATCCCCACCATGGGATGCCTGGCAGCTTCTCAAAGGTCTCCCAGTAACAAAGGAGTTGAGAACTATCTTGCATCCCTCCCACAGCATCTCAGTTGAAAGGGCCCTAGTGGTCATCTTTGAGGTGCTGAGTTCCCTCCAGTCTCCCACTGAAAGGGCCACACAAGGCATTGAAGCCCAAGGGAGCAGAATCCAAAAGTTGGCTGCTCCACCTGTGGATAGCTCTGATGGGGAGAGAATCTCCCACCAGTGGAGTCCATCGGTTTTCTGTCTTGGGGACTCCTCAGGGCTCCCTAGAACAGGCATCACCCATCTTCTCTCAGAACTCATGAATCTCCATTGGGTGGTTCCTGGTGTCCTGCTCTTTTTGTGATGCTCCTGAGGTCCACCCTGGGTGATGGCACAGCACAGAAGGGTCCTGAACAGGAGCAGAGCAGAACCACCTCCCCCTCAGTGTAGATGACACACTTGTGGCCTGCATTCTTACTGGCAGCCTCGTGCTGTAGATTACTTCTCTTTGGGATGGGTGTTGACTGCAGTCGCTCAGCCTTTGCACGTTTGAAGCTGGTAAACAAAATCTCCACCAAACCTCGCTTGCCTCTGGGATCCAAGGGCAGGAATTCCTAGCTGTCCGTGAGGCATTTCACCTTTTGAGTCATCACCGGCTCTGAAGTCCCCTTTTTAAACTCTGGGGTTGAAACCCTTGTTTATCTGTGGTCCTCCAACCGTCTGCCCTTTCAGAATTTGATAAGCAGACTTTATGTGCCCTCATCCAAGTCATCGATAAAAATGTTGGACAGGCAAGACTGAGCTCAAAGTCCCACGGTATGCCACTCCACACCTCCTTCCAGGTTCCAGTAATTAGTACCCTTTGGATGGACTCTTCCAGTGAGTTGTTCACCCATGGAACTCTACCCGCATCCCTTTTGTCCATCCTCATAAATGCCTGTTCACATCCAGGTGCATATTCAAGGTGATTGAGCAGCTCAGAGGACCAAGGGGGAAAGTCACAAGATGGTGGTCACAGTCAACAATGCCAGACACTCCAGAGAGAAAGGGGTCTGTGGGAAACCCGTGGGCCCTGGCTATCAGTTCACCTGTAATCGTATAAAGTGATGCTTCAGTAGAATAGACGAGGGGGACTTTGTTAGAGAAAAGGAAGTGGTTAAGGGGAGCATGCTCAGGTAACGTGAGCACTTTGAGAATGGTGGACGGGAAGGGGGATGGGAAGAGGCAATCGCTAGAGGATGGAGTGAGATCAAGGAATGTATCTGTGTGGAGTAGGGGTGAGTGTCCTGAGTGCAGGTCAAGAAGAAGGGGGTCATTGGGTTTGGAATAGATGAGGAAATCATTGCTGAATCCAGCTCCACAAGAAGGTAAGGGGACCAGGTAAAGGAAGCGCGGGGGTGGGGCGCAGAGAAGGACCATGAAGTGAAAGTCGAGACAGAAGTGTTTCGTGACATAGAAGATATTAGGAAAGGAAACTTGCTTCCGGAAGAAGGAGAAGGTAGCTGGTGGAATTGATTTTTAAGAAGAGTGAGAGGCTGTAGAAGAGATGCTGTAGGGAGAGTACATTTGGAAATTTGTAAGAAATGAACTCTGATGTTCCTGCAAACACTTAAATATATTTGTTCCCTTAAGTAGATTTTGCATGGGTAGGTAAATTTCGTTTACATAGTTCATAGGGCAAAGCCAAACTATACTTTAGCAACTTAACTTGGAAGTTTTGTCTTTGCATGAGGTATTGAGAGTATTTTAGCAGAAGATGCCCAAACCAACTACTGCATTGGAACAAGACAAAAAATATCGATGTTTCTGTGGCACTGTATTCAGACCTCCACTGTTGTTTCCATCGCTCTGTATTTAACCCCAGAGTGTCTGTGTGTGCCTGTCCCTGTCACGTGGAGACGTTTGGAGAGCACAGACTGTCTCCTGCAAGCTGGAACCCTTGCACCCTCGAGGTGCCCTGCCCACCGGGGAGGAGCTGACGGCCGGCCGCAGCCGCTGAGCCTGGCCTTGGTGTAAAGCAAGTTAGCTTCTTTCCCTTTGGTTCCAGGGGATGTAGCTTATGATCCCGGCCAGAAATTTGAACAGGAAAGCTTTATGGCACGCCAGTTGTGCAGAAATTTAACTGGGAAGCTAATGATGGTAATTTTTTTTTGCTAAAAGCTCTAATACCTCCTGCTCAGAGGGAGCTTTTGTCTGTGTATTCCAGTTTCACAGATTGAGGAAGGATGAGCCTGTTCGGTAGATGTCCCAGGCTACAGTTGTCAGCTTCTTCCCACGAATTACCAGATTTTCCTGGTGGCCTAACTGTGACTTATGTAGCTCTTTCTTGCCTTGCCTATTAGTTTACCAGGGTAGTTTTGCATAAAATGTGTAAATTTAGGGCACTATCCTGCAAGAATCAGTGTGGAAAAGGTTGTAATTCATAGTATTAGGACATAAAAGCCTGTGGATCAGGAAGCTGGGCCTTTTAAAATCCACAGATGTAGCGTCTCAGCCAGTAATTACAAGGTGTAATTGCAGGTCAGCCGTGGGGAGACCTGCATGAAAGTCACAGCTAATTTTTTAAATGAAAATCCCAACAAGTCTCATGAGTGTCCGGGGACATTACTGGGGTGGGGGCGAGGGATCTGCAGACGCCACTGCCCCCAGCCTTTCTCTCCCACCTCCCTTTTCCACAGCAAGTGGGGTGTTCTGCTTCTGCATAAACACAGGGGTCGTTTGTTTTCCGACTCAAGAGCCCGATAGATTGGGGTTCAATTTCGGATGACTGTCTCACTTTCAGAACTCTAATCACTAGCTCTCCAGACCTCAGGAACCCAAGAGATTCCGAGAACGTGGGATACTAGCATAATGTGGAAGACGCCTTCTGGAGGCTCCCATGTCTCATGTTGAAGTCAGCTGCTCCTCTCCTCCCCCCCCTTCAAAGAGCATCCCCGTGCAGCCCCTTGTCTGAGCTTTCCACACCTGCTCCAAATGAAGCCCAGCTTGGCCCTTTTCAGGGGGTGGCCTGACTTACACTCAGTACGTGCACCCCAGCACTTTCCTGCAGCCCCCCCAGTGCACCCTCGTTGCAGCTTTTAACATCTCCACAGAGAATCACAGGCCTTTGGGAAGCTGGAGGAAGCGGTGGACCCTCTTGTCCCAGAAACGTCATTATGCTCGGTGAGGCTGGGCACGCTAATAGGAGAAGCCCTTCACCAGTGGTTTGGCAAACAAATGTGCCCGCCTTCCCTCCCTTTGGGCCCCTTGGAGCTGGTTCCACAGATTTAGGCCCAACTCGCCAGGAGGGTTAAATTTGAAAAGAGCAGCCATGCTGGTTTTACGCAGAACACAGTACTGTTATTGCCAGAATATGTAAAGATTTCCCCCAAAAGTGTCATGGCCCTGTTTCCATGGCAGTTGGTGGTAGTTTAGGGAATCAGTTCCCCAGACCTGGCTGTGCGTTAAGAAGGACATGAGTCTCCCATTCCTGGGCCCTGTCCCCACCCCCCAGGGATCAATGGGGTCAGGTGGGAGGGGTCTCAGCCACAAGAGTGGGGGCTGCTTCTCTCTTGAGACGGAAGGGAAGGAGGAGAGGATGCTGGACATGGCTGTAGTTGCTTTGGAGACAAGCTGAGTGAGCATCCTTGTCTCAGAGGCTGAAGGGCTCCTGGTGAGGCAGGGCCTTGGGAGAGCCATCTAGAGAAGGGGTGGGGCCGCCCGGGCAGCACAGAGCCCAGCAGAGGTCAGGGGCTGGAGGTCAGGGGCTGTGAGCATGGAAATTCAGAGGTTCATGCAGTGGATGTGAGTGAGCCAAGTGGCCATGTGCAGATGACTGAGATAATAACTAAAACAGTGGTGGGCCGGGTAGGTAGGAAGGTTGTCATCATTAATAACAATTGCTCACCAGGTGATTGTAATACAGCCAGTTCCCAGACTAGTGATTGGAAACTATGAATCAAATGAGGTGTTGTGCCTAGAAACTCAGCTCAGGATTTCCTCATGGTTATTTGTAGCTGATGATGCTATTTATATGTAGGGCCTCCTCTCTATTTTGTTTCTGTGGCAGGACCAGGGGGTAGATGACAATAGAGGACAAACGCCGACATTTATGGAGTGTCTCCCACAGCGCGGGCTCTGTGTTGGCCTGAGTTACTACACATCACTTAGCCAGTGGAAAACACTCTGAAGGAGGCGGCCCCTTCCCCCGTCGTAAGGTGAGGGAACCAGCCTTGGAGGAATCAAGAACTTGTCCGACAACCCCGATGTGGCAAGTGGCATAGCGAGATCTGAATACTAGTCCTGCTCTTCCCAATCCAGACAGGTGCCCATGGTGGCCACAAAGTCTCTTCAAATCGCCTGTAATCCCCCCACCCTCCCAGTCTGTGCATCTCTGGATCTACACACTGACGCTTATAAGGAAATTAAAACTGTATCCCAAGATTAACAATATTAACTTAATTTTCTTCCCACAGATGTCGATGGTCAGCAGTAAGTTACAATGTGATTTTCTTAAGTTGCTTCATGCGTACCCAACCCAGAGACACTGACATCACACGCTGGTTTTCATTTTTCCTCATCCCCTGAGCATTGATTGAAACCTAGCTAAACCATGCTGGCTTTAGGAACCAAATCTTGAGTGTTTGGAGGTCTGCGGATTCAGATCTCCGCTGTGTAGCCGGCCAGTCCTGTGTGTGCCGCCAGCCCCATGCAGGCGCGATTGAACCCAAAGGCACTTTTATGACCAAGGACTGGCAGAGGGGCTGCGGTCTCATGAAAGCTAAACTCTTCATCCCCTCCACTCTGTGTTTCAGAACAAGAAGAAAACTTTGAGTTTATCATTGTGTCCCTCACTGGCCAGACGTGGCACTTTGAAGCCACCACATATGAGGAGCGAGATGCGTGGGTCCAAGCCATCGAGAGCCAGATCCTAGCCAGCTTACAGTCATGTGAGAGCAGCAAGAATAAGGTAAGACCCTTAACAGGCTGCCCCCCGAAATCAAGAGCTGCTGATCGTTAAAGGGAAATGGAGGCCGAGAGTGATGCCCAAGGGAGGGGAGAGCATCATATGATGTGTGTGATTGACAAGACCCAGCTATTCTTTCCTAGCAAAAAGCTAAGTAATTGAAAAGATGAAAAACACTTTGTGTCGATATGTATCATGTAAGGTGGATTAGTGTCCTAGCTTAAGCACGTTTGTGTGGCAGACTATGCCATTTTAAATCTTCACTCTCTCAACTAATCCCAAAGAGAAAGCATTGACCTTTTATTGTAGATGATGGAATCTTTTGGACTCTTCTGGCTTATGTGGCCACATTTATTTTTGTTTTAGGCAGAATGCACTCAAGAAAAGAGATGCACTGTTCTGTTATCATAAATGCCCAAAATTCAAATCCATGTCAGGTTGGAAAACCGACTCTTGTTACAGACGGAAATGAAAAGTAGATGCCCGTATATGGGCATCCACAGACCTTAGGGAGGACACAATGTCATTTTCCAAACTGTGCTGATAAAACGTGGTATATGCTTTATTCAATTAGACGTGATTCTTTTGCATTTTGCGTTTGTTTAGCTTGGGGGGAAAAAAAAGACTTTAACCTGCGTTTTCTAGATTACTGCCCAGTGATACTCCTTATGCAAAAGGCATTTTTCCCATTTTCCTTCTCCCATTAGAGATTCCTTCAAATTCATTATTTTAATGCTTAGATGTTTTTAACCCCTTCTCTGGGACCTTTTAGAGTCTTGGAGAGCAGCTTGATTTTTCCAATTAAAATCAACTAGAAACTGAGAGAAAGGACATTGCCCACCAACCTGCAATTTCATTTGTAACCATTTAAAGAAATTTCTGCCAGTGATTTATGTTCCACTTTGTCATTAGGAAGAGAGTCTGTCTCTCAGAAAGATGGACTGTCTTATTTTATTACCCTCTTTAACCAGGGTAAACCAGACCATAGTCATTATTATTATAATGTAATTTGCTTCTCTTTTTTGAAGATGTTTTATACCCAAGGTGGAAAGAATCCCAGCCTTTCCTTTCTGAGCACCTTGGCTTTACTGAGTCATGCAGCCACAGACGTGGCACTGAAGCCAATACAGGATGCTCCCAGGCCTCCTTGTCAATGGGGATCGACGACACGTGTCACCCACAAAACATGGGAATTTAGTTTCTGAAAGGCGTAGGAGGACACATGTGGCTGAGCAGACAAACGCATCTCCAAGTTTTATATAAAATCACAGTATCCCAAGTCAGACTCTGAATCCATGCCACATCATGCAGATTCCGGAAGATCTGGGAAAGCGTGGGCCTTTTTCCTTTCACACCCTTGCCAGACTCTCCCCAGCTCTTTATGAAAACAGACGGCATTGCCTCTGGGCCTGAGGCAAACACCAGCCTTAAAATGCTGCCCCTTGTCTCTCACTGGACATGTGCGCTCGCCAGCGGCCGCTTCCCCTGGGAGGAGGACTCACTGAGCACTGAGGAAGGCAGGCTCGCGTCTGTTTACCTGGGCGTGTGCTGAACAGGCGAGAAAGTGTACAGCATGGAAATAATATCCACGAGGAGTAGCTTGAGGGGAAGATACAGACTCAGTTGAGAATGAGCTATAAGGAATTTTTGCTGCCTGTGGATAATTCAGAGTTGGTAGCTAGTGTAGACGTATGTATGCATGCATATGTTGTAGAAGTGGTACAGGTAGACAGACAGACACGTCCCTGTATATGTGTGCGCACGCGCACACACACGCCAGATGCCAGTATAAATTGTTAAACATACTTTGAATTCTCGGGTATCTAACCAAAGGGAATAAAACCCCAGTAATGCATTATGCTAATTAGACAGTAGCAATTAATCAGTTATAATTTATTATTAGGTAGCAAGCGATAAATTGTTGCACTTCAGACAATTTTACATGGGATGGTTCAGTTTATGAAGAATTCGTATACAAAAATCAAGTGTGTTGTGAGTGTCTTCTGAAGTGTATTTGGCTTTAACCAGTATATTAGATGTATGCATCGAAAGCTTTAAAATAGTACATATCCTTTCACCTAGCACTCCCCTACCTCCAGAAATTTATCCTCAGTAAATAATCATGAATATGTGCAAAGATTTAGCAGTAAACATATTCTTTACAGCACTGTTTGTAATAGAATAGAGAAAAATTGGAAGCAACCTAAATGTCCGTCACAGAAAACTTCATAACTAAGTTGTCATAAGTGGAATATTATGCAGCCATTTAAAATGATGCTGTTGGAGAACACGTGGTGGTGTGGAGAGAGAGCAATATGTCATTAGGCTGCAAAGGCAGTTTCCAAAGCAGTAAATAAATATATATGTATATATATGTGATGCTGGCTTTTTTTAAAGTACATGTATAGTCATGCATCGCTTAATAACAATGATACATTCTGAGAAATGCATCTTTAAGTGATTTCATCATTGTGCGAACGTCACAGAGTGCACTTACACAAACCTAGATGGTAGAGCCTGCTACACACCTGGCTACATGGTACTGATCTTATGGGACCACCATCATATAGATGGTCCATCACTGACTGAAACGTTGTTATGTGGCCCATGACCATATGCGTGCAGATGTGCTTTCAAAGAAGGCTGGAAGAGTAGTATCCAAATGTGAATAAACTGAACTATGGGTGATCATGTCATAGTTTATAAATTTTTATGTTGTCCTTTTCCCCTTCTATATTTTTTTAACTTGCTTAGCAAAGATAATTAAGTATAAATTTAAGAATACATGCCCCCAGCTACACTCACACTCCTCCTTGTCCCCACACTGGCTAGTGACTTTCATGCCGTAGCAACTGACATTGTCTTAAAGTGAAAAGTGCCTCTCCCAGGCCTGGAGTGGGGTGTGGACGTGGTGTCCTAACGAGCAGTCCTGAGACGTGTGTTAGGATGTTGATTCAGCCCTGACTCTTGGCTTATACACAGGTTATTTCTCTTTCTTTAATCTTCACACCGAGTAGACACATGACAGTAAAAGTATGTTAACCAATTACATTCTCCAGGGGGCAGTGGGTCTCATGTTCATCCACACATGATACAGAACTTACCTCTGTCCTCATTTCCGCTGGAGGCGTCCATCTGATAGATCTTACCATGTAATATTTCCTCACGGTGCATAGCGCATTCTCCATCGGGGTCATTGTCTGAAATCGCCCTCATCCTCTGTTTGCTCACCATCTGTTTGATTTCCCCCTGACGCTATTAGTAGAGATATAAATTTCTCGTTCTTACGTCTTGCATTTATGTGTCTTCCTGTATGCCCAGTCCCGACTGACGAGCCAGAGTGAGGCCATGGCCTTGCAGTCGATACGAAACATCCGGGGGAATTCCCACTGTGTGGACTGCGAGACACAGAGTAAGTGTGTGCGGGGAGAGGGGGCCTGGCCCTGGGCAGCAGGAGACCTGGGGCAGGGGTGGGGGAGCGAATTCTGACTAAGCCCACATGGCATTGAACCCACATCCACCGTTTGGCGTCCGAGGTTTAGTATGTGACTTCATGGCTTTTAAGGAATTGAAATATTTCTCTTTGGATTTTATTTTAACACAATACCCTTCACATGAAAGCTCGCTGACACTGTTCTAAGTCCTGCCTAGGCCTCAGGCATCCCGGTGAGCAGCGGTCCCACTGTGCGTGTGGGAGTGAAGGACTCGGCTGCATGCCCAGATTCTGTGCCGTATCCATGAATCGACTTTTTCCTTCATCACGATCATAGGCTTGTGTGCTTTTTCCATAAAAACGGAGTACAATCAGTTCGTTCCTGCCTGGAGATTTCTGGGGTTTGTTTTTTTAATTTCAAAATTATGTGTTCTGGATTTTGCCATCAAGTGGTGTCTTTTTTTTTTTTTTTTTTTAATCTTAAATTCCCTACACACTAAAGCATTTGAGTGAACTAACAGACATGGTAATTACCACTTCAAGCCTTGGAATAACCTGGTTTTCCCGCGTGCTCTGTTGTCCATAGGTACTGCTGTTTTCCCATTTCGTTGCTCACATCCTTGAGATTAAGGACTTTTCATTCTTGATGTTCCAGCCCTTAGCACAGTGCTGGGCACGTTCTGTAATGTTTTCCAGTCATATTTGTTGCTGTTGTTAAAGTGTGTGTTTTTCGGGTTTTGGGGGATTTTGGTGGAAAAGATTTGCCCTGAGCTAATATCTGTTGCCAATCTTCCCATTTTTTTTTCTCCCTAAAGCCCCAGTACACAGTTGTATATTCTAGCTGTAAGTCCTTCTGGTTCTTCCATGCGAGCTGCCACCACAGCATGGCTACTGACAGACGAGTGGTGCGGTTCTGCAGCTGGGAACAGAACCTGGGCTGCTGCAGCGGGGCGCACTGAACTTTAGCAACTAGGCCATCAGGGCTGGCTCATTAAGGTGTTTTGAGGAGAAGGAAATCCGTTTGAAACAAGATAAAAGGCACTGGCAGCAGGCCGGGTGCTGCCTAGGAATCAAAGATGTGTGTGATGCAGTCCTGGTCACCCCAGAGCCTGAAACCCAGCGGGCCAGGCTGCACCCAGTAACCAGAAAACCCAGCACCGTGGAGAAGGGCCACGAGGGGTCACACGGCAACTCAAAGCAGACTTCAAGCAGGAGTTGGCGTTTATGTGGGGCTCTGGGAATGGGTAGGCTCTGAGCTAGTGACTGAAGGAGTCATCATGAGTCAAGGCTCTGGGTGCATTGAGGAAAAGGCCGCTGCTGCCCAGGTTGGAAGCTGGTTGGAGCCAAGAAGATGAGGGCGCTAAGTGGAGAATGTTAAAGCCTTTATCCTTCCTTGGTAAAAGGATGGAAATCGTTACAGAGTTTCAGAGCAGGCCCGAGATTCTGAGCTGTGCCTGGGGAGACTGCCCAGGGGCTCCATCTCAGACAGATTGGAATAGAGAGGCAGAGTGAGGACGAGGCCAGCAAGTGGATTTTGGTCATCTGACCAGGAGGAAACGAGGCACTAACTCAGGGTGGTTGCACTTTAAAGGGAAGGGCAGAGCCCCCTCGGAGAGACCACTCATTGGTAGGACAGGACAGGGAGAGACCGAGAGGCCATGTCCATGGCCTCCGGGTGACAGAAGTGGTCTCTTCTTCAAGCATCTTGAGGTATGTCTTTAAAGTGTCTTCTTGGGTTTGAATTCTCCAATTTTACTTTCAAAACGTGTCGTGAAGTCGAGTTAGAGGAGAGAAGTAGTTATTTGAAGTATGTTTTTGTCAAAAAGTTTTTTAAAGTAAGGTCTTTAAAAGCACAAAATCTGAGAAATATTAGGAGAAACCTCCACGATTGTTTCCACCGTACATGTAAAGAGTCCTTTAAAAGGGACGATTCTGTCGCTCACACGCTTCGTGGTATGTGCCAAATTGGAGGTCAGGAATCCTTTCTGAGAGCGGGCTTGGGCATGCGAGTGCCGAGGGTGGGGGAGGCTGTGGGACAAGTTTGTTCAGAGCAAGGCCACCTGAGCAAGAATTACAGGACAAAGGGAACGAGGAGAGGCCACGTTTGACAACTCTGGAGAAAAAAAGAGGGAACAAGCTTCCATTCCTTAAACGCTCCATCTCCATCAGGCCTGTGCCAAATCCTCTCATGCATTGTCTTTTTTCATTCTTGTGACCCTGTCATGCTTGGTGCCACAGTGGGCCCCACTTATAGGGGAGGAAATGAAGAGTCTGAGGGTCAAGTTGTATATCCCAGATCACAAAACTAGCAAGTCATGTAGCAGGATTCAAACCAAGCTCTTTGCCACCTGCTGTATTTTTTTAAGTCAAATACCCGGTTTGGGTGAAAGTGCTCAGAAGAACGATGAGCTGTAAGACATCCGCAGGGCGGTTTGGCAATGTACATAAAGCCTTCAACAAGTGGGCGCCCCGCACCCCAGCTGTACACCTCCAGGAACCAAGCCTGTGGGAATGAGCGAAGGGCGCAGACATCTAGCTTCAAAGATGTTCATCACAGGGCTGTTCATAGAGCAGGAAATCAGAACATCCCAAATGTGCGAAACTTACGAACTGTTCATGGGCTGATGTCTTCTCATCGTGAAATAATAGGCAGCCTTAAAAAGTGATGTCCAGAATATATTCGTTGAGGTGGAGAAACATTACGATGCATTGCAAAATGAAATTATATAGGGCGATAAGTCGGGGAGAACCCAGCGAGTCTCTTCAGGTACTTAGGGGGAAAGAGCTGTAAGGATGCATTCCAGAGCGTTTCCCCAGGCATCTGAGCATTGGGGTCTTTGGTGATTTGGGTTGTCTCATTTTTCTATAGTGAGCATGTATGTCTTAGGAACTAGAGTATTGGGTGGTCCGTATTTCGGTGTGTGCAAGAACACAGAGAGGTCAAACGTTAGATGTAAGGAAAGGCTCTTGTTTTTGGGTGTTGAGAGGAAGAAAAGGAAGCTGTCAAGAAGAGCTTGCAGCTTTCCACGAGGCCCAGATTTCTCCTCACAGCCTTTGGGCCTGGTGTCTGGCCCTGCCTGTGTCTCCTTGTCGCCTACTCTTGTCTTCCAAGCAGCACTCTGCAGTTTCTTCCAAGGAGTGTGCAGGACACCTCTGCAGCCCTCTTGAGCATCATGGCTAAAAGGTCATCAGGCATGCCCCAGAGTTAGGGGGGTTCAGGTAGGAAGGGCAGGCCTGAGCCAAGGAGTGGCCTAGAGGGCGGGCCTGCCAGGCAATAGATGTGGCTGGGGCTTCTCTTGAAAGCCACTGCGATCTGGGCTTCCACATTCTGCTGCTGAAGCCCTACCTTGGGCAAGTGCCCCCCATGCTTTTTGTCACCGGTCCTTGGGAACCAAGCCCAGGGCCTCCCACTGGTATGTAGCCTGGGAGAGTTTTTGTTGTTCTTACTGATTAAGGGTTTTTTTGTTTTGCTTTGTTTTCTGTGGGTTTTTTTGTTTGTTTGTTTGTTTGTTTTGCTGAGGAAGACTGGCCCTGAGCTAACATCCGTGCCCATCTTCCTCTACTTTACATGTGGGACACCTGCCACAGCATGGCTTGATGAGTTGGTACGTAGGTCTGAGTCCAGGATCCAAACCAGCGAACCCCAGGCCACCGAAGAGAAGTGCACGAACTTAACCGCTATGCCACGGGGCCGGACCCTGTTTGTAGGTTTTTTTGGCAACAGCAAGAAAATAACTTTTTTGGGTCCTAGATAGCTTTGTCTCTTCTCCCCTGTAGCCATGTTGTGCTGTGTCTATAGGCTCCTTTTACTTCCAGAAAACTCTTCTCAAACCACATCCTGGAGGACCAGGTCCACATCTGCCCCACCAAGGCACATTCAGGACAGTCTCTGCTGTCAGTGACACCCTGCCCATGTGGAAGCGCGCCTCTCCGGGAGCAGCTCAGAGCAGACCTGGCTGTGGGGTGCCCAGTGGGCTGCAGAGCCCCTCGGCACAGCTCACCGGCTGAACCCCAGTATCACCCACAGGCTCTTGCAGAGCTGTGCTGAGGCTGAGGGGGTGATCACAGAGAGCTGACTGTAACTCCGCTGTGGCCGGCCTGTTGGAACGGAAGCCGTGCACTGCTCCGCTTGGCATGTCCAGTCGGAGGTGATACTCACGGAGCGTTGATGGCCTCCGTAGTTCACATAGCTATCTGAGGGGCAGAATCCCCCCAGCCTCCATTCTCTTTGCGTGGAGCTTTGGCAAAACCGTGCACGGTCCCCACTGGCCTGGCTGTTGACATAATTATGGGTCAGATACTGACGACAACGTGAGTCACACGCAGTTCAGGAGGCTGTCAGAGCGAGACAGCGTTCCTTGGCCAGAGAGAGGAGCGTCAGTGTTAAGACCGTGATACCCATCTCGGAACAGGGTCAAATTAGGGGAAATTGGTTACTCTGTAAAATGTAATGGGGCAGCATGGAAATGAGAGCAAAGAGCACCACACTCGTGTTCTTCACAGCCGTGTTGGAGAGAAAATTGGCTGCAGCCTCAGTCTCCAACAGGAAAGGAACTGGCTAATAAATGAAGTATTACGACGTTAAGAATTATTCTTAGAGAAAGTGCTTATGTGTATTGTTAGGTGAACAAAAGTAAGAGAAAGTTTTGTTTGTGGTACATTTTATTTGTAGAAATACATACAAATAAAAAAGTGAGTTGACCACGAGTGAGGTGGGTGGTAGTTCCAAAGGTTTTCTCTCCTTGTTCTTTCTAGTTTACACATTTCTTCAAATGAGCTTGTGTTATTTTTATACTTATAAAGGGGTTAAGTGAAGATTAAAGGGGGGTCGAGGGCATAGGCCCTCCGTTGGCTTATTCCCCCGCTTGAGGGCGAGGCCCGTGGCTTCACTGTCCCGTGTCCAGTGGTGGTGTGGGAGAAACCGTGGGCTCTGGGCACCACATCTGCTCTGGGCGGTTCCCTCTGGCTCGTGAACGCTTTCCCACCGGTTCAACTGTGTTGCCTCTGGGGAAGAAGAGGCTTGTGGATTTCCATGAGGTGTGGGATTTGGAGCTGCAGAAATGCCCCCCACCCGCCCGTGTTCTTGCTGAGGATGCTCCAGACCTCCAGAAGCCTGCTGGCTACATACCTGCCGCATCCCAGAACACTGGTCTTCACCATCATCTACCTGTGGTCATTGGAACGCGTCCTGCGCGTGGATGTCATCCTTCAGGTCTGGCACCAGGGCAGAGTCTTGGAGCTGCTGAAGCTTGTAGGGGAGGAGGGCAGGGGTGGCAGTGGTCTGAATTCTGAACAAGGGATCAGGGTCATTGGGTTTCCGTGTCCATAGACAGCTCATGGAGAATGGCTGGGGTGGTGGGGTGGGCATCAGAACCTAATAAGAGGTTCTTGGAGCAGTTCAGGTGAGCAAGAATAGGGCTCTATATGTACTTGGTAACAATGAGGACAGTGTGTGAAAATATTAACCACAGCACTTGGTGATGGGAGGTGGGGACATAAAGGAGAGGGAGAAGTGGCGGGGGGAGCCACTTAAGGACATAAAGGAGGAGGATATGGAGAGGGAAGATGAATTCAGTGTTGAATTTAGCTGGAAATACAACAGGCTCGGTGGCCTCGGGTGCTGTACTTGCTGGAACCTCTTGGGAGTTCTTGCATGACACGTGGGACCTATCCACACCTTGGATGCCAGCACGAGGCTACAGAGCTTGCACCCCTTTTTGGATCTGTTGTTTGAGTTGAAGATCGGGTCCCCTGATGTGGGTCTGAGCATTCCCAGCAGATGGACCAACCGTCCTGGTGCCAAGTGCACGTGGCATTGACTAATTCCATTGTTATGCCCAGTGCTGCCCCCACGAGCCTCTCTCTTCGCTTCTCTTCTTACCCTGTCTGCTCCCACCCACTCCAGCTCTTCCTCTGCTCAGGAACCCCATGGCTTTCTAGTATGTCTGCCCCTCCCTGGCCACCCTGACCTTCCGCCGTCCCCTTAAGCGTGTCCTCTGCTTTAGTTGAGCCAGTCTTTCATTCACCTGAAAACTGCAAGTGGAGGCAGATCCTAGGGAGGCAGTGTGAACTAAAAGATGCTCATTCCACCAGGGCTCTGCCGCTCCACAGGGAAGGCGGTCATGAAACAAGGCATCGTGCATGTACAGGTCTCCTGTGGCAGCGCACTCCTAGCAGGGGGTCTTCCTACAGCTGGGGGGAGGGGTCATCCCCCAGGAAGGAAGATTTCTGCTGAGACCAGCAGGATGAGGAGAAGTTGACCGGGCAAAGGGACATCATGCACAAAGAGGTCAGGGAACTGAAATGCTCCTGAGAGACAGAGGTGGGAATGGGGACCAGGTTCTGATCTTGCTGATAGGGCTTTTGGACTTGATCCCAATGGCAAATGGCAGCCACAGATGGGTTTTGAGTAGGAGCATGACGTGATTGGATGCGCCCTGTAGACCCTTGGCTGATATGTGGACAGTGGACTGCAGGGAAGAAGAAGGTGAAGTGGCAGGCAGGAGGCTGATGCATCCCTGCTGTGATGGTGCCCTGGACCAGCGTGGGAGCAGTGGGGACAAGAAGAAGGCATTGGATTTGTGAGACTGAGGACTTGGCGATTGGCTGGGGAATGATGAAAGGATCGGGTTGGTTGCCAGGATCCTGGCTTGAATAACAAAGTGAATGCTGGTGCCATTTGCTGCCAGTGACAGGTCCCTTGCAGAAGACCACGTTTACAGGGTGAAACATGGACAAGGAGGTACCTGCGCGATATCCATAGAAATGTGCAATGGTAACTGCATGAAGCTCAAGAGAGAGGAGCAGGCAGGAGATATCTGTGGATGGTGGTGAGCGTTTGGGTCATAAGAGAAGCCATGGGTTGGGTTGAGTTTGCCTGGAAGAGGATATAGAATCAGAAGAGATGGCTGCAGGACCCCCTAAGGTAGGGAACAGATTCAGGAGGAAAAGTTGGGAAGGAAATCAAGACGCAACAACCAGATAAGTGGGGGAAAAAAATCCAAAGAGAGTCTTGACCAAAGAGGCATCCGGAGGCAGTATTGTAAGGAGGAGTATCAAGAAGTCGAGGGAAACGATGGCTGAGTAGGGTCCTTTGGATCTTGCCCATGGTGGTAGCTAGTGACTTTTGGCTGCCCTGTTCCAGGGGAAAGGTGGGGATGGAGGCCAGGTTGCCAACAATTAGGAGGCGCAGAAGCAGAGGTGGCCGTTGTAGAAGTTGGGCTGTGAAGAAGAGTGGAGACACAGGTGAAAGCCAGAGGTGGAGGGGGTGTTGACTTTCCACCAACCGTCCACCACACCATGCTCTTCCCTAAACCCTGCGAGGCGCAGGCCAAACCTCCTCCATGCAGCCTTCCCATCTATACCCACTATGGCTCACCTCTTCCTTCCCACGATACCTGTGTATTTATTGTTTTGACTGTGCTCTTCAGCATTTAATCTGCATTCCCTTGTTCCATTTATTTTTTTTTAATTATTATTATTTGCAGCATATTTCCCTTCCTAACCAGAACGTCTCTGAGGTCACAGACCTCCCTTCTTGTGTATCACCCATGGTATCTCTCACCACCTTCCTGAGTGTATAGTGGATATTAAATAAATGGCTGGCTGACTTCCAATGAATTGGCATAAGCCCTTTCCTAATCATTTACCATTTATAGAATGA
This sequence comes from Equus przewalskii, assembly GCF_037783145.1. Classification (NCBI taxonomy): domain Eukaryota; kingdom Metazoa; phylum Chordata; class Mammalia; order Perissodactyla; family Equidae; genus Equus; species Equus przewalskii. The sequence continues at coordinate 22,337,919 of NC_091835.1, forward strand.
TTCAAAATAAATATGATGTCAGCTACCTGTTATTTTATTGACTCGTTAAGTGTACCTGGAGGAAATATTGCTTATTCCTGGATGATTTAAGCCTTCCTTGCTTCTGTCGGTGGTTAAATCCATTGACTGTCAAGGTCAGCCCCATCTTCGCAAATCAGCTGTAGATTCTAGCATGAAGCCAGCCCCGGGCCTGAGTTCTCAGTCTTCTGATGATGTCAGCTAGTTTCACGCGGGGAGTGATCCAGCTCAGGGGTCCCAGTGCTGTTCTCTGAACTCATTCCTTGTCCTTGGTGCATGCAATAAAGCATGTTGCCGTTCATTCTGCGAGTCAGGGTTGATAGAGCTCAGTAATAACCTTACCAAAGGACCCTGCCCGCCATCTTGGCAGCAGTGAAGAATGGACAACTGGGCGTTGCTTCAGCGGTTACCCTTAAATAAGATCACTGAAAACCATATTTTTTTCATTGTAATGTGCCTTTCTTTCGTCTTTGAAATTTGCAAGCATCCCCATCATGTGACCAATGAAAACTTAGATGTGCCCTGGTTCCAAAGGTGGCTATGAGGGACATTATAGCCTTGAGAATTTTCTTCTCAAAGCATCCCTTCTCTTCCCCTCTATCAGCAGCCGTCCACAGTGGACACCAGGTCACTGATGATTTTTTTTTTCCACGTGCATCTCCCCTCTCAAGGGGAATGCTGCTGTTGAAGTATTGGAAAGCGCATCTTTCTGTCCAAGCCAACTTGCAATTATTTATTGTGTGGGAAATTCAAAGACTTTGACTAAAGCCAGATTTTTAAAAGTTGCCACCAACCTGTCAAATCTTTTCGAAACATCTAAAACAGTCCCGAGTTCCGGCCAGGCAGTGTTTTCAAGCCGTGCGATTCTAGGGAGGGACTACTGGATGTGATGTCTGACTGACTGGCCGCTTTGTTCCTCAGATCCAAAGGGCAGTGGGATGAGGGCTGATGATCTGATCACATGTGGCGCTCTGTTCCTCTTCCCACAGATCCCAACTGGGCCAGTTTGAACTTGGGAGCCCTCATGTGCATCGAGTGCTCAGGGATCCACCGGAATCTTGGCACCCACCTTTCTCGAGTCCGATCCCTGGACCTGGACGACTGGCCCATTGAGCTCATCAAGGTGATGTCGTCCATTGGGAACGAGCTGGCCAACAGTGTGTGGGAAGAGAGCAGCCAGGGGCGGACGAAGCCCTCGCTGGACTCCACAAGGTAGGGAGTTGGGAAGGTGTGTGGCTATGGGGCATCTTGCCAGCAGTTAGCCAACTGGGAATGACCTGAATGACAGCCACAATTACGAAGTGCCCTGGCAACCTGTAGAATTGCTGATTAACCTGCCACAGAAATGTCTATATTTAAAATTACTCTTCAGCAGACGTGGATAATTCAAACTCCTTAATTTTTTATGTTTGTTTTTACACTTTGGGATTCCTCTCCTCCTCTTAGAAATGTGTTAGGCTTCTAACCTTATGAATGTACCACTTTAATTAATACGTTTCTAATAGGCATAGACTGCGCTGTTAACACAAATTGTGAATTTTTGATTCTTCAATTTTGTTATTCTTATATCTTTGATGAGCATCTATTCAATCGGGTTCCCCTCCCCCTACACCCACAAGAAGTGAGTTTATGATAGCAAAATATATTTTATTTTCCAAAATATATTTCTAACACATTTAATCAACCAAGTTTGGCACAGCGTATGGTGACTCCTCATTAATGTTAATTGTTATTCGGTGAAAAAAGCGCATTTATTTTGAGGCCATTTAGTTTCTCATTTTTCATTTACAGCTATTATAAACCGTTTTTGAGTACACATACATATTTAATATACCTAAGAGGTGATAAAATGGCAGGTCTTCTGAGAAAGCCTGTTTCGTAGAAGCAGAATGGACCGTTCCATCCCTGTGGTTGTCCTAAGGGAGAAGCTTCTAGGGGTTTGCCTCCTACATCCGCAGTAGGGGTGTGGGGTCGCTTATAGTATTCCCTTCTCGGGTGTGGGAAGAGTCGAGGGGAGAGAGGATGTCTCCCATCATTAGCGCTTTTGAAATCTCTCTGATTTGTCTTGCCGGCGATCAGACAACACAAGCGCACATGGCCATCTATGGTTGCGCCACGTGTGAGTGGTAAAAAATCGGTTTCCGCCACTAAGCCATGATAACATGCAAAGTGTTGGTGGACTTTATTTCCTTAATGCTGAAAAATGAATTTGTGGTGCCACTTCGGTTTGCTGTAGAGAGAGAGTGAAGCTGGTGTGTTATTAACCCTGCTGTTCACATTAGGTGTTCTGTGGGGAGGGGAGGGAGCCGGAACGGGGCGCAGAGTCTATTTGTTTAGCATTGCATGGGTTTGCTGCGTGAGCTCTTTATATGTGACTTATACCATGTCATGTAAATGTGGGCAACTTCCTTACAGACCGAAGAAATGATACGCTTTTTAAAATTATTTACCTTGATTTGTCTAACACTAACACAGAAATCAGCTGAGTCATCAACTAGGAGCGTTCTTAAAAGATTTGTTCTTGTTTGAATATTTATTTTGTCATAGTTTTATGCTTTCCTTGAAGGATGTTTAGGTCTGAAAATGAAAAATGATTGGAAGTTGGATTGAGTGTAATGCATGGATGCAGAAAACACTAATGGAAATAAGTTGGAAAAAATGAACATTATGCATTTTACTGTGTATGTGTAAAAGGAGCATATATACTATTTTTAATATCGTGAATTAGGGAAGTTTGTTTTTCCACTTATTATGATTAGAAATCATTTAGAATAATTGGGAACAGAGATGTGGTTAATATTTGAAAAGGTAAATATTTATAGTAATTTCATCTTCATTCGTAAGTGAAGACTGTGTATACGGGTGTCTTCTAGTGCTATTTTGTGTATTTGAGTGTGTAAGCTCTTGAGTGTGTGATGTTCTCTTCTATCTAGTGTTATGCACATCACATCTTTATATTTTAGAGACGTTTCAGAGTCTTCCTTTCTCACAAATGGAGCGACTGCAGCGAAATCCCACCTGTCTTTTGGCCACGTTCACTTTCCTAAAGAGCTGTGCCGCGGGGTAACTCCTCTCCGAGACTTTGATAATGGCGATGTGGTCACGTGGTGTTTCCACAGGTTCCTTTGGAATTTCTGAGTTCCGTTCACCTCCAGGAGGTGAAACACATTGGAGAATGATGTTTCTTTGTGCCTTTCGCGGTTCTCCCAGAGAGTTTTGTTTTTCATTAAATTCAGCAAATATTCATGGAGCGCTTTCTCATAGAAAAGAAATGATAAATGGTGATCATAACTCTGCAGTGATTGGTGACTGTTCTCAGGGCCGGCTGAGGATGCCGGGACTCGGGAGGACTCAGAAAACAGAGGCATTCTTACAGCCTGTGGGATCCAGGGAGGTTTCAATGGAGAAATGGCATCTGAGCTGGACTTTAAAATGTGGGGTGATTTCCTGGCCTAGGGGAGTCGGGGGTGCATGTGCTGGAGGATGGGAGTGGCCTGGGTGAAGACAGGAATGTGGAAGCCTCAAGGTGCCTAGGGAAGTGTGGAAAACAGTGAGTTGTCACCCATGGGGCTAGACCCTCAAGTAAAACAGGGGGAGTGGGGGGTGGGCAAAGCCAAAACAGAGAAAAGGCCTGGGAGAGCCTTCGAGCCAGGGGTGGTGGTGTAACGGCGACTCTAGGGGTGGGCGGAGGGTGAGTTGTTGGGTCTGTTGAGGTGTTTGTAGGTGTCCCACCTGTTCCCAAGAGGACTAAAGGCAGCCAGCAGCACCATTGGAAGGGGAGGAAATGAGGCAAGGAGGCCATGTGGAAGGCTGTGGTCCTGGTGGACCATATGCATAGCCTTAGATACATTGTCAAAAATCAAAAACAAGTCAGCACAGTAGTATAGTAATAATTCAAACACTCACCACCTTCACTGCCTCCTGCCGGGTCCTCAGATGGGAATGAAAAACTCAAAGTGTGGGCTAGAATTTCCACCTGTAAGTCAGTCTGCTGTGTGAGAATAGATATCTAGTCTTGATCCTGCTTCTCCACGACAGGGAAAGACACCCCCTCCCTGCCACCCGCCTTGGTCTCTCTGCAGAACCTCGGAGTATTAGGATGAGCAGCTGGAGGGGCCTTTTAATGTGGCCCTAAGGAAACACTGAAAAGAAATATTTTAGTAAAATTTTATCTCTATCCAAGGAAAAGCCAAGTGCAGTATATCCGGTCTAATCGTTTAAAAAAGGGCCCAGCTGTTTTCCTGAGCAGCTCCAGTCCATTCCATCTTGTTCAGAAGATTCATTCTGACAGTGGAATATAATTAGAAATGTGCCATTCCGCCCCCCAGAAACACACGCACACCGATTCAGGACCCTGTAAAACGCAACAAATCCTTCTCCAAAGAAACAGCTCAGACCCCCAAAACCACCCCACGTTGCTGTCACCCAGACCTGCAAGCCGGTAAGTTAGGAGAACAGGAGCCTTGGACCAGCTGGCTGGCCTCCTGCGTGTTGTCCCTGCACCCCTGATTAGGGCAGCTTTGGACGGCTCATAATTGGTTCCGGTCATTCTCAGCCTCCCCGAGAACGGCCGTGCAAACTTGAACAGCATCGTGATCAATCGAAGCTGACGGCGGCCAAGCGGTATTGACTTCCCATTCCTAAGCCGGGGAATCATTAGTCAAGAAAAGCATCTTTTAATTACTCCCAGGAAGAAAAAAAAAATCTTTTTGGATGGATTCTGCAGCAACGGCCGTTTTTTTCCAGTGCATTCGATATTAAATTTATTGTCGCAGGAGGGGAGACGATGCCCTTCATCCCCACTATGTAATGGAGGTTTAATTTGGAGAGAGGAGTGCGGTGGAGATCGATGTGGTAACAATTAACTACATCTGGGGTGGAATCAGAATTCCCCTCTCTAATTGCTATTGATACCATTTAAGCACACACTTAAAATATTGATTTTGAGTGGGGATGCTGAAGAAGGGTAGAGGCAGCAACAGTGGGTAGAATTAGCTAGATTTTTAGGGGCTTAGGGAGGGGCAACTTGCCGTCTGTAGGACGCGGACTTCATGACATGTGGCCTTGGGTTTGTGCATCGCACCTTATGGGACGTTGTTGTGTAGGGTTGGACGTGGGGCCTGGAGCACCCAGGTAGGGCTCCAGTTCCCATGTTGGGACACACGTTGTAACCATAGGAATAAGTCACTGAGCTCCTCGGTGACCCTTTCAAATGAAAGAGTCATAAGCTCAGAGGTAGAGATATTAAAACAGTCAAGTGCGTATTTGAGTGAATGTATGAATGAGTGACTGAGAGAGAGAACTTATCAGCTCGGAATACACAAAACAGGTGCTCTTGCTACCTCCGTGCCTCGGAATTCTTTGAGTGTTCGTGAATGAAATTTCCAGCACACAGTGAAGCCATCTCAACAAACCACCCCGTACGTCCTCTCACCCTCGGCTGCGGGGGGCTGTTTTAGGGGGTCCTCCGCACCATTGTGGCAGGTTGTTCTTCTTTATTCCTATCCCCAAATCACTTAGAAGCTTTTCAGATTGACTGCAGTGACAAGAACTTCCTCCCAGGACCGCGCAGAGCTCTCTGGTGCCGCGTGCCTCTTGGCAGATGCCAACTCTGCTCAGCTCTGCCGCTTTTCTCCCTTCATCTCCCATCTTTGTGTCTCGGTGTCGAGGCTTTCGGCCTGTGAGGGTCTGTGGGGACCAGCTGCTGTTTGCCTTTCAGTGCAGGTAGCCCATTTACTTGGTGGTCCAGAAGCCAGCTGATTGGGTCTAGGAAATCCGAAGAGCCTGGGAGCAGAGAACCGTGCTCTCGATTCCATGCAAGAGCTGTTGGGAGAATCTCTGCGCCCAACTGAAATGTCCACCGCCTCTTTGATGCCACTCGGAAGGGGACCGGGTTGGCTGATTTAGTAGATGTGTTTTTCTCTCTTTGAGCATCCTTTTTCTTTTTGTCATTATTTGTAAGTTCGCCTGCACACCTAAACTCCCTCTTGTCTTTAACCTATAAAAAGATGTCACTTCGGGAGGAAGATTTAGGGCCGGACGTCAGAAATCTGCGTGGGAGAGGCCGGCCGCACACTTCCAGACGGAGCGAGTCTGCCCAGTGACACAAGTTCCGGCTCTTTTTTTAATTCTGGAATGCCACTTTCATCTCATTTATGCACATGGAGATATTGATAAAGGGGAGCTGTATCCAAACTGAAAATAATTGGATCCCCACCGCTGACTCTGAGATATTAAAAGCAGAACCACTTGGCCGCCTCTTTGTCTCGTTTGGTTTGATCAGCAGATCACAATATAGTAATCTCAGGCTCAAATTTCTGGCATAAAGATGCACTATTCCAAATGTGGCCTCAGGGAGCACGAGTACCCGCACAGCCCCGGGACTGTCTCCTCTGATTATTTTTCAACAGTTCTTGGCCCGCCGAGGTCACTGTTTTGTCTCTTTCGAGTGTTCCTCTATGCTTGACACCTTTTCCTATTTTCTTTCTTTAAAAAAAAAAAAAAATGGGCTGGGGGAGTAATGGGAAAAAAAAAAAAAAAGGACGTTGCCGTGATGACCAGGACCCATCTGCAGTTGGGTGGCATCTGCTCCCCACATGTCACTTCCCTCATTAACAAGCAATTGAATTAATTAAATGCTACTCAGAACACGCATAACAAGCTACCGGCAGTGTCCAAATTAGCACTGATAATCAAGGATGATTTCCTTTATTATCCTGCTAAGTGGTGTGCAGACTCGGAGCTCCCTGTCTGCCCTCATCTATTTACATACCCCCAGCTTCTGCCTTTGGAAGCGGAGGTTATCTTACCTAGTTAATTTGCCACGATCACGGAGCACGGCGGATGGATGCCCCACCGCCATGGCGCGGCCCCCCTCCCCGCCTGCCCTCCCCCCCCAGCCCCAGCCTTTGTATCTCAAGCTCACTGATAAATTAAAGGCCACCCCTGTGGTCTCTCAAGTGAGTAATAGAGGCAGAAATTTCATTTTGCAACTGGCTGATTTAATGATCCAAAGGGTAATTAATGGCCTGATTATCTTAATGTTAAATATGTCCGGCAGCAATTACTGTGACCTCCCGCTTGTCAAGGTCCGGGCTGTGCTCTTCTTTCAATTAAGTTCTCTGGGGCTTAATGGTATGAATAAACTCCTCTGATTCTATCATCCCGGACGGACGCGGAGGTTTCAGCGAGCTGGGAGCTCGTTTGGAGTTTTAATCAGCCTGTCTTCCACTCTGGCCATCCGAGTTAACAATTAGAACAAGGACAGCTTAACTTTCTTCTTCCCCGCACACACGGACCCCCGCCACACACTCTTCTCTGTTGTTTTCTTTCCTTTATTTTCTCTTTATTTATTTCCAGCGCTCCGAGGGAGAATTCTGTTTGTGGAGGGAGCCGCTGTTCTGCGTAGGCTCGTCTCTTCCAATATAAATTATCATGTGAGCGCTGTGGTTTTTCTGTTTGACAGGCTTAATTAATTGGCAGGAGCCCCCGAAAATGACAGTGCCACTAATTGCAACTCAGAGTGAATTTCTGTCATCGTGGTGCGCCTGTCAGCGGGCATGCCCCGGCCCCAGCCGCCAGAGCGGGCCCGCCCTCCCGGCCTCCCGTCCAGGCGGGGACAGTGTCCTGAGCAAGTGGGGACAGCAGCACACTCCTAGGAGCCGTGGGTTCACAGGCCTGCCGCCTGCATGCAGGAGTGACATTTAGTGCCAGTAAAGTTTATACGTCCGTGGCTCTGCAGGCCCAACAGCTGCTTGGGGCGCTCAGATTTTTCTTAAGATATTTTTGCAACTCCACGTTGCAGGCCGGCTCGGAATCAGGCTGCAAGAGCCATAACTCACTTCGCGACCCTCGGTGACTGGATGGTTCCTCATTAGCACGTTGCTAAATAGGCTTGAGTTTATCAGAGCTCGGCGCCCAGATCAGAAGTATTCCCCTATAAATATTAAGCCAATTAGGAAAATGTACAAATGAGAAGCAGGTTAACACTGCTTCAAAAATAATACCTATAGATTACAGTTGACAACAGATGCAGCGATTCGACTAGAAAACCTCGGCCAGGGAGCTTGGCGGGAATTCACGCTCAGCAGCAGTAGTCTCTGAATAAGCTCTCAGCATAGACTAGCTCTAATTATAAAAAGGGCAATTTTAAGAAGATTCTCTTAAGGTTAAGTAAAATGGGATCCACTTTTACAGGATAACTGTACCTTCCGTTCGCCTTTGAACCACACGGACAGAATGGTGCTCCTGGTTCATTGTGGCATCCCGCTGCACATGATCCCCAGTTCTTTATTTGATCCTGCAGGAAACCAGATGTGTCCCGGGAGCCAGCTTTGCAACCAGGGAGCTGTCTTCGGTTGAAAATCCCTATCATTTACTCTCTGAAATGTGGCCATGGAGACGATTAAGGAGTTTTTTTATTTTTAAGAATTTTTATTATCCGCGGTAGATGAAAACACAAGTCGTCAGCATCAGCTGTCTTCTGGGTGCCCTGACGAGGTTTGAGCCTCCGTCCGTTTGTGAGTGAATATAAAGGGATGTAACATGAAGATTAACCTTTTTTGGATGTGAATTATTTATCATGGAAGACATTCCAAACATGAGCTTATAAATGATCTCCAGAACAACTGCCTCTGTCTGCATTCGTCCAACAGGAGAGCATTTTCCAGAGGGCCGTTTCTTGCAGTGGTATTTTCATTATTTTGCACCAGAAACTTTCTCTCTTCCGAAGAATGTTCTGCTTCACAACATTCTGTGTGCTTTTCCTGAGCACGGAGCCACCCTGAAACATGGGATTTTCCAAGTGAGAAGATTATGAATTGAGGTCCTTGAGTCATTTGTCCAGGGTCACATAGGGCTATGGGGCAGGTCACTTGAACCCAGGATCTGACCCCTGAAACCCATCCCTGGTCCTTCTGCTCCTGTCCTTTTTCCGCTCAGCATCATGGGGCCAAATCTGATGGTCAGTCCCAGCGTCTAGAGATACCAGCTCCCCTCCCCTCACCTCCCCTGGCCTCAGCCCATACTCCTATGAGCCATGTGTATCTGTGTGTATATATATTGGTAGTGTGATATTATTATGTAAAATAACACGACTACAATATCTTTCCACTTATGAAATCTAGTCGACTCTCTCATGGTAACTTAAATAAGGATAAAGCATCATTCATTTTAGTTTAATTCATGTGGTAAGCCTGATCTTGTGAGGCACACGGTCATGATTCTAAAGTCTTCATTCTCTGGAGTCACAGTGAATCATAAAAGTTTCTGTGGAAAACAGTGCTGAGACCTCTAAATATACAGGTCAGCCAATATAGATGTGGGGTTTTAGCCCCAACTTTTCGTGGAGCCACATCCTTCTCCTACCTGAACTTTCGTCTGTTCATGCCCCTGACCCAACACTGCCTGTTGAAAACATTGAGCTTATATCAAAAACCCTCACGGTCATATTTATTTATTTTTTTGGTGAGGAAGATTGGCCCTGAGCTAACATATGTTGCCAATCTTCTTTTTTTTTTCTCTTTTTTTCTCCCCAAAGCCCCAGTACGTAGTTGTATATCCTAGTTATAGGTCATTCTAGTTCTATATGGGACGCCACCTCAGCATGGCTTGATGCGCAGTGTATAGGTCCATGCCCAGAATCCGAACCAGCAAATCCCAGGCCACCAAAGCAGAGCATGCAAACTTAACTACTTGGCCGTGGGGCCAGCCCCCTCACAATCATATTAATTATCTTCATGATGAAATGTGGAGCCAGACCAGAGAATTTATAGTTCTGGCTCCATGGTCGGGATCTTCTATGATTCTGATTTTTTAAAAAAACAGGGCATTTTCTCATTCGTAAGATGAAACTAGTCATTATTTCCACCCACTTTCTCATGTAGGTTTAATGCTAAAAGAAAATAAACAAATGTCCACACCTCTGCCTGGAGCCCCCCTCCCTGTTTTGCCCAAGTCCCTGGACTCATTCCTCATTTCTTGAGACCCAGGTATCTGTCTTCTTTCTTTACCAGACTTCTGTCTGGTCTTGCACATCCATTATACCATGTTGGCAGGTGCTACAACGCACAGAGAACATCTCTGTGTCTGGCCCCAGTACAAGAGGATTATATGCTGTGATCAAATGTCATTTTTACCAGGAATGCAAGGTTGGTTCAAACATAAAACTGAATCAAGGTAAAACACTACATTGATAGAATAAAGGACTAAAACTGCATGAGCATTTCAAGAGATGCAGAAAATACATCTGACAAAATGCAACACCCTTTCATGAAACAAATACTCAGCAAACTAGGAATAAAAGGAAACTTCCTCAACCTGGTAAAGGGCATCTGTGAAAAACCCACAGCTAACATCCTATTTAGGTGAAAGACTAAAAGCTTTCTCCCTAAGATCAGGAACAAGGATATCCACTGTCACCTCTTCTATTCAGCATTGTACTAAATATTCAAGCCAGGGAATTAGTCAAGAAAAAAGAAATCAAGGTTACCTGATTTGAAAAGAAGAAGTGAAATTACCTCTGCAGATGACATGATCTTATATATAGAAAATCTGAAGGAATCCACAGTAAAATGTTAGAGCTAATAAATGAGTTCAGCAGGACTTAAGAATACAAGATCAATATATAAAACTTAATTGTCTTCCTGTACACCAGCAATGAGCAATCCGAATAAAATTGAGGATACAATTCCATTTACAATAGCATCAAAAAGAATAATATGCTTAGGAATAAATTTAACCTATATACTGAAAACTGCAAAGCATCGCTGAAAGAAATTAAAGAAGACCTAAATAATTGGCAAGACATCCATGTTCATGGATTGGAAGACAATATTGTTAAGATGGCGGTACTCCAAATTGATGTATAGGTTCAACACAATCCCTTTCAAAATCTTGGCTGCTTTTTTGTGGCAGAAATGGACAAGCTGTTCCTACAACATATCTGGAAATACAGGAGACCCCCAGATACACAACATGATCTCAAAAAAGACTAACAAACTTGGAAGACTCAGACATATCAAAACTTACTACAAAACTATCATAATCTAAGACTGTGATATTGGCATAAGAATAGATGTATAGAGCAACAGAGTAGAACTGAGAGTTCTGAAATAAACCCGTACATCTGTGATCAACGGATTTTCAACAAAGATGCCAAGATAATTCAATGGGGAAAAAAATCGTCTTTTCAACAAGTGGTACCAGGACAACTGGATATCCACATACAAAAGAGTGAAGTTAGACCCCTATCTCATGCCATATACAAAAACTAACTCCAAGTGAATCAAAGGTCTAAGTGTAAAAAGTAAACCGTAAAACTTTTAAAAGAAAATAGAGGGGTAAATCTTTGTGAACTTGGACTAGCCCATGGCTTCCTAGATATTGTACCTAGAGCATAAACAACGGAAGAAAAAAACAGATAAACTGGCCTGCATCAAAATTAAAAATTTTAGTGCTTCAAAGGACCATATCAAGAAAGTAAAAAGACCACACACGGAATGGGTGAAAATACTTAAAAACCGTATGTCAAATAAGGGTCTAGTATCCACATTGTATAAAGAATATTTACAACTCAACAATAGAAGAGAAATAATCCAGTTTTAGTGTACAAAGAATCTATTTAAATTTAAAATGTTCAAATGAACAGATATTTTTCCAAACAAGATATACAAATAACCAATAAGCACGTGAAAAGATGCCAAACATCATTACTTATTAGGGAAATGGAAATCAAACCCACATTGAGATAATACTTCACACCCAGTAGGATGGTTAGAATCAAAAAGATGGACAATGGCAGGTGTTGGATGTGGAGAAATTGGAACCCTCATACACTGCAGGTGGGATTGCTAAATGACACAGCCACTTTGGAAAACAGTCTGGCAGTTCCTCAAAAATTTAAACATAGAGTCACCGTACAATCCAGCAATTCGTCTCCTAGGTATAAAGCCGAGAGTAAGGAAAACACACGGCTGTACAAAAATTTGTACATGCACGTTCATAGCTGAGTTACTCATAATTGCCAACAAGTGAAAACAAACAAACATCCATCAACTGACGAAAGGATAATAAAAATGTGTTCTATCCATACGATGGAATGTTATTCAGACATAGAAAGGAATAAAGTACATGCATGTTGCAACATGGATGAACCTTGAAAACATTCTAAGTGAAAAGAGCCAGACACAAAGGCCACATATTGTATGATTCCATTTACATGGTATGATCGTAGTACTTTGGGGAAAATGAAAATGATTTGGATGTCCGTGGTGACGTTGGCTGTACAACCTTGTAAGAATACTAAAACCCACTGACTCGTACACACTTAAAGGGTGAATTTTATGATATATGAATTAGGTCAATTAAAAACAAAAGACGAGGAAGAATTTCCAAGGGAAAACAGATGAGGTGGGACATTCCACGAAGAAAGAACATTCTAGGCAAAGACGCAGAAGCATGAGATGGCGGCTGAAGCCCGTGTGGTGGGGAAAGGTCAGCTCAGCCCCCACGTCTCCCCTCATTTGGCTCCGGGAGCCGGTGGAGGAGTTTATCCAGCATCATGCTCTGAGCAGGATTTGCACTTTAGCCAAAAAATCCCTGCCTTGGGAGGACAGACCAGAGGAGGGTGAGACCAGGTGGAAGGTGGTGCCTCACGTCCAGGTGAATGAGTGGGTCTGAATCATTGATCATCACAACCAGATACTGAGGGCCTTCGGGGAGCCTGTGAGAGGCCAGGCATGTCACAGCCATCGCCTCATGGAATCTGCAGGACAAACCGACGTCATTCTCCCCTTTGCTAGATGAGGAAACTGGCCTGGGCCACTCAGCCTATGAATGCAGGAGCCACAACCCAAAGCAGGTCCTGCTGGCGGCAGAGCCAGACCAAGGGGATCCAGGGGCACAACATCGTCAGGTCTCTTACCCAAACTGGACACAGAGCCTGGGAAAGACAAGCATTCCAGGTGATGTTTCGTTTTCTTTCTTGGGCCGTTGGGCAGATGGCAAGGCCTTTAAATGACAAGCAGAACAAACAAAGATAATTTCAATCGTAAAATCCTGACAGTTTGATTTCATGTGAGTGAAAGTAGAAATGACACACGTTTGTGCCCAGCAATTTTGACAAGGTGGTTAAGCAACACGGTCCAGGCCCACCCCTGCCTGTCCAGTCCTGCCTTTGGAGTGGGGTCTTGGGGCTTCTGGGCCATTCCATCCAAAACCAGAGGGACAAAGCAAGTCTCCCCCCACTGCAGAGTCCTGATTTCTCTGAGAGATTTCTTGAGGCCCCAGAGAGTGGGAACAGCAGTGGCAACACCATGAAAGCTTCAAATAGTTAAATGTCATTTGTAACAGATACAAAATGTCATCAACCTGTGGTCCGGAAGACGCACATTACTGGCGTATACATCACTAAGTCTTAGGGACTCATTCTTATAAAGAGCACCTCTGATATGCATGATCTAATACAGATGACCCTGGAGGACAGATACATAATCGTGTGACTTTCTCAAGGACCTCCAAGGGCTGCCACATATGGTCTCACACTGATCCTCATGATCTTAATGCAATTAGGAGATGTCTGTTGAAACTCAGAGAAGAGGACACCCAGACAGAAATGACTTGCCTGTGACTTGGAACAGACCTAAGTTAGCTCATGGGCTTGTCGTCCAGAGGCTTCTAAGAGGAGTCAACTGCGTGGCCGTGAGCATGGGATTCCGTCTACAAATGACCACAGTCCTTGTGCCCACCTTCTTCTCCAGTGGTTTTCAGACAGGAAGCATTTGGAAATGACCATGGGGGAAGGGGGTATGGCTGGCCTTTGCTAAAGGGGCCTGGATGCTAAAGCCCCAGACAGTCCTACCAAAGAAAGAATTGCTTTGGCCAAAATGCCAGCAGCACCCCTGCTGAGGAGCATGGAAGAGCCGACCAAAAACTAAACACATGCCACTGCCGAGGGAGCCAGGATCAGCTGTCTCCTGCAGACTGTTGACATCCTTTAAAAGACTCGTGCAGAGTGCACTCATCTTAAGAAGCAATTTTGAAATATATGGTAAAGTTGAAAATGATAAAAAAAAAAAAAAAAAGACTCGTGCAGAGTCCTCTTAAAATACAGTAACTTTCCCAGGAGATTTTTTCTGGGGGTGTGGAAGATGCACTGAAAAAGATGAATACATTTTTGTTCTAGAATGCCAAACTGTGCCTTTCTAAATGCGGTAAAGGAAATGAGAAGGGTCATGTATTCCGTAAAGTTGCAGAGGAACCGTAGGGGATGCTCAGTAAACATTGGAGAGAGTAATTTTTTACGCCCAAGACTAAAGTTGGGACTATGACACATGCGTGATGAAAACGGAGCGGAACTAAGCAGCCGGCCCAAGGCTCCATGGAGTATCAACCCAATGGAGGACTCCGTGCACAAAATAGAGGGCATGTCAGTACTTAGAAAGTGTGACATGACACTACATGAAAAAGACGCAGGGTAGTATGCACCTGCTACTCACGGCGGTGTAGAACCCAGACTCATTCAAAAGGGTAGACGACAGTTTATAGAACCGTAAGGCAGAGGGTACCGAAGACTCGTGGACAAAGCAGTGTTCCCAGGACTGGGGGAGATAAAAATAGCATTCAGATTTCATCCAGGAGGTGCCGATCTAGTGGGAATGGCGAATCCCACGTGGCCAAAATAACACAAGGCTGAAGAAGATGGCACGACAGCAGAAATACAGATAAACGCTGAAATTGCTCAAATCCTTAATAAAAAGTAGTCTTTGCATCAGAAAAAAAAAAGTGGGATATAATGTCATTTTCTGCCTCAAGTAACCTTACGATGGTTAAAAAACATTGTGATGTTAAAATTTTCATTCCTTCCATTACAACCGTGTCTACAGACAGTTTTGTTTTTCAATGATAATGTCTCTCCTCAACAAGGCGTGTGTGAGAGTTTTTAATCTCCTGGAATCAACCTGTTTTTCAAAGACCAACAAAACCCAATGGCTGTGCCAGGTAGTAAGGTGTCAACTGGAGGTGACTTCAGCAACAGTCTGGATAGAGGCTCGGCACCCCCGCGTCACACGAGGATGTTTACTCAGTTGGTACAAAGCAGAGCACCCTTTCTGGGTGAACTAAATGCCAAGGGGAAGTGTCTCTGTGAATGGGAAGGTACTGGTAAGGGATTAAAATGGGATCCTGGTTATGTCTGGAAACGATTTCCAAGACCACAAAGCACCAAGAGTAAGAAGCAGTGGGGAGAAACACACACAGGGCAGGAAGAGCGGGAATGTTCTGGAAAGTCATGTAGTTTCCTACAGGTGGAAGAAGATTTAAAATGCCCCCTGACGGGCCCACGTGTCCAGTGATCCATGAAGGCCGCTGCGTCTTACAGGGTCATGGGGCTTACGTACAAGAGGCCTTTTCAGCTAAAGATCCTGTGGCCCAAGCAAGGTGACTTGCAGGGTGGGCCTCCCCCTGCCCCCACGTTGGCCTTGGCACCTCGCCCCTCACATCCACGCCGCTAAAGTTATCAAGGTCAGAAACGAACTGAGCAGACCCCAAAGGCCTGGGGCCTCAGGAGCTCTTACCTAAATGGTTTTTTAAAAGGCTGGTGTTCCTCTTGCTACCCACAAAGTGCCACCTCCAGGAACAATGTGACGATGCCACAAAGAGGTCATGCACCAGGTCCTCAGCAGCCTGCCCCCTTCCCATGGCACCTGGGGCGGGCAGGCCCTCGCCACCATGGTCCTCCACATGAGTCATAGCAGCCCCTGGCATTCCCTGAGGGCCACCTAAGTTCACCCACCGTGCCCAGCACTTCACGCAGGCCATGTCATTTAAGTCTCCCAAGAACCCTTTTGGGAAGGTGCACTTTTTGTCCCCATGTTATAACTGAGGACAAGGCAGTCACACAGTGGGTATGGGGTGACATGGAATCTGTCCCTGGGAACCCATTTTCCAAAGGCTGCAACACTCTGAGCCTCCATGCTTTGCTGCTGGGCTGTTGTGGGGTCAGACAACCATGTGTGACACCAGACAACAGACACTGCAGTGGCCATCGGGGTCAGCAGGACCTAGGATGTCCAGGCGGCAGTGTGTCCATGCCTGTCCCTCCTGCGTCCCGCCCGTATAAAATGGGCAGTTGGGGCAGGTGGTGGGGGCTCACCCTCTCCACGCCCATTCCCTGCCACGTGGCATAGTGCCTTCTTTCCAACGCTTGGGGGCCATAACGCCGTCTGAGCACTATGGGGAGCAGATGGGAAAAACACGTTAGCCCACGTTTCTCTTTTACTTTTCAGACTAGCAACCACTGAGAGACGACTGGTCAGTCCCATAAGTCTCTGTCTGGTACATTAAATTCTTGCTTCCCCACGTGCATGCTGGTCGTACCCACCTTCCTCCTCAAGGTGAAAAGTCAGAGGTCGGCTCTATAGAGGTTATAGCTGCCTGTTGCTTGGGCATCGTGTCTGCTTTTGGGGGAGGGGTCCTTTGAGCACTCTTTATGTGGAAAGAGCAGAAAAGGGGGCATTTTGTGGTGCTTCTTGGAAATGCTGATTTTGCTCGGACCTGCAACCCAAGCATGGGTGATTTTCTTCCTGGCGGTAGGTTCCTTATTTGAAAAGGTCTCCTAGGGAGCAGGTGAAGCTGAGAGAAGCCTGGTTGACAAAGGCCAGGAGAGGGGCAGAGAGAAAGCCTGGAGGCCATGTTGTGATGCCGGGGGAGGCTTCTGGAAGGTGCTAGGTAAACTCCCAGGCCCCAAACAGTATAGTTGCTGTCATGTAAGGAACACCGATTCCTAACAAGGTTAGTCTCTTCAAGTATCTCGAGATCAGGAAAAGTGCTGTCTGGTTTCTATTTTAAAGATAAAACCAAGATAACAAGCATCATGGATTTTTCTCCTCCGTCTGTCCTGGAACCTTAAATGGCAGCTCGTGAGAGGACAGAGGCAGTAGCTTTGGGAAGAGCCCCATCTGGGTTCTGGTCCTCCCTCTGCCCCCTACCAGCAGGTGAGCTGACCATGCCTCAGTCCTGTCATCTGTGAACTGGGAACCGTAGCACCTGCTTCCTGAGCTGCTTGTGGCGCTCGAGTGAGAAGATGCAGGCAAAGCACATGGGGGCGCTGACTCATCTTTCATGCTGATGTAGGGATGTGTGTCAGGTGATCTGTGGAATTAGAGTGGCGGTTCTCATTGGGGACCGGGGGTGGTATTTGACAGTGTCTGGAGATGTTTTCAGTTGTCTCAACTGGAGAAGGGGAGATGTGGCATCTCACGGGGAGAGGCTGGGGATGCTGCTGAGCATCCTATGGCCCGCAGGACAGGCCCCACCACAAAGGATTATCTGGCTGCAAGGTCAGTCGTGCCGAGGCCAAGGAGGGAGAAGGGGCAGCATGGAGAGCTCTTTCCAAAAGCTGTCTTGGAAGAAGCCTAAGGTTAGGCTGATCCCCAGAGCCTCAGCAGCCATGGGAGAGTCGCTACCTTACACGTTTTTGCAGAGCTGAGGCCACCTTCCCGTGATGGGTCTCCCGCCAGGGGAGGCGTGAGCAGGATCAGGGCTGTGCCTGGGCTCAGCACAGAATTGGTGGAAGCCGAGAGGAGGCCAGAGCAGGCGCCTTCAGCCATCCTTCCAGCCTGGCTTCTCTCCATGCCTTGCAGGATCCTGATCACCGAGTGCCTTCAGGCCCCGTTTCCTAAAACACTGGGCAGTTTGGAGGCCTCAGCTGGGTGGGACCCGGGGAAGGTTGGCCCCTGCAGTCAGGTCTGCAGTTCTGAGATGAGCATAGAGCATCTCCTCTTGACCTGCCCGCAGGGTCTGAGGGGCCCCAGAGCGTGACCAGGAGGGCAGCGGCCACTACCAGCTCTTCAGCCGAAGTCAAGGTCAAAGGGAGGTGCTGCAGCCCGGGTGTGGACAGGGCAGAGGGAAGAGGTTGTCCTCACGCCAGGTAAAGGCCACAGCTTGCTCCAGAGGCTTTTTCCGCCCTCCTTAAAAAAGCCCTCTTTAATGTGGCGCCGCCATTGTCAGATTGAACCGCCTTTGCCGGGAGGTGAGGGGTCTCAAGGTCTGGAGGTTCTGCTCAGCCCCAGCTCCCCACCGTTCTGCCCTGGATGCTCCAGAGAGGCAGTGTGGAGAGCCACTCTCCCTGCACCCTCAGGCTGCCAAGGGCACTGGAAAGGGCTGGCTCGGCCCCCACAGATGAGCTGACTGCAGATGCCGGGGTGCTCTCCGCCTCTCCCCCAGGCACCCGGGCAGCGGCCTGCATGTGTGCAACGGCCACACAGGGTAATCGGGGTTCTGCGATGTGCAGCCACAGGACGGGACGGCTGTAGTGGCCGCTGTGTTGGCGTAAGGGTCCTGACCGATGGGCCTCTCCAGTAAATCCCCATTAGGCTGTTTGCTAAACCTCCTGAGCTCCCTTCAGACGCTGACCGTTCCCCTCACCTAAACCTGACCGCAGGCAGTGGCATCCAAGCAAGCCAGCCGAGGGTTGATCCCAAGGTGCCTGTCAGAATGACCAGAGAACTCCTGGGAAGCGAGGACAGTGGGCAGGGAGGTGGGAAGATCAGCCAGCAGGGGTTGTCCTTCCTTGGGGTCAGCATCTCTAGTCTCCTGATTTCCTACAGACTGACCGTCAGATGGCTCGTCTCCTTGAGGTGACACAGACGCAAACATTCCGACTCCATCACAGGCGCCCTAAAACTTCCCTGGTTTCAGCAGGGCCTCGATGGAGGCTCTGGCCCTGATATCTGCATATGTGGTTTGCAAATCACCGAACCAGATGAGGCTAAATAACTTATCCAAGCGCGGGGAGCCAGCCCATCCATCGGCTATGTGTGAGGGGTGTCGGCACGGCTCCTTCAGCATCGGTCACCCTATTGTCACGCCTGCTTGTTACCCTGCATTCCGCTGGCTGCGCTTTATTTCTGAAATACACTCCCCTCGTGGCTGGTTTTCATCTGGCTGTGAAGCAACCATCAAAGAAAGCTACCCTAAATGTTCTGTTCGCGGGCAGCCTGGAAACCTTTGCTGGCATGTTGCTAACACTCCATCAGGCTCTCTTGAGAACAGGAACGGTGTCTGGCCAGCCCGTGGACCGTGGGGCTATCATCTAAAGAGAGGCACACAGGAGCCCAAGAGCGTGTAGAAAAAGGAAGGACACTTTTTAATGTGCATATTTACAGCGATATCCTGTTTTCCCAAGGTGAGTGAGTGGGTCCAGTTGTTGCTGGAATAGCTCATCTCACTAGTCCTTTTAAAATGGGGGGGTCTTTTGACAGTTGCCTCATGTTGAGTTTGCGAGCCCTGTCCTACCCAGCTGGGCTGCGTGTTAAATAGAAGCTGGGGCCCACGTTCCAACACATGGCCTTCCAAAGCCCCAGTGCTGTTAATCAAGCTCCTCGTCTGCTGGGAAACTCCTTTTGCCATTGAATATGGGCCTTCAAGTCACTGTGGCTTTTCCCCACGGCTCTTCTGCTCCGATTCTGTGGGGTAGCTGTCTTGTGGTCAGCGTGCGTCCTCCACCGTCAGCATCCCTGCTCGTGGCCCCCGGCGGGGTGTGCTCCTGAGCGTGGCTTGGCCGTGCATCCTGGAAAACCCCACCTCGCTGTTGGTCTTCCTGCTCCAGGGAAGACCTCGAGGTCTGAAGCTCACACTCAGGCAGGTAGCTCCCTGCCCTTCTCCCTGGAGAGGAGGGCCCGCTGCCTTCCCCGTTCTCCTCCTGCGACCACCCTTCCCGAGCTCAGGAGAGACCGTCCGCTTTGCAAATCCGTTTACTAAAACATGAACTGTGAGAAAATTTGACCGACAGGCTGACGTGAGTGTGCAAAAGCCATTACCAGAAACGTGGGTACCTTGTTGTAAATGTCCAGATGCACACTGAACACTCGCTCAGAAGCCTTCCTGTTGAGATGGTTAAGATGAATCGTCAACTCTTGGCAATTACTGGATTATTTAGTGAGGTGGGGGAGGGGTGGTTTTAAAAAATTTATTTCGAGATATAATTTGCATACGGTGCATTGCACACACCTTGAGTGTGCGATCAGTTCCACCAGTTTTGACAACCCCACATACCTGTGTAATCCACACTCCTGCTGGTATGTTTCTCTCTCCCCAAGAAGTTCCCTCGTACCCCTTCCAGTTAATCTCCCTGTTAAGAAGTGGTCATGGATCTGATCTCTATCACAACAGATGAGTTTTGCCTATTCTAGAAATTTATATAAATAGCATGCTGGGGTATGTACTGCTTTTGTGACTGACTTCTATTCTTCAAAAAATATGTTGAATAGCACTGTGGCTCTACCAATGGTATCTTTGTCTGCATGCTTCATTCTTTTCAGAAGAATATCTGAAATATACTTTCTCATCAACAGTGGTTTTTTAAATTATCTTATCACTAAGACCTAAGAGCTTAGTATGTATGTGTCAGATGCGCTCCAGGTGGATCTGGTTCTGAAGTCGAGGTTCAAGTTCAGACTCAGGTTCAACCAACGAGGGTCGAATCTTAGTTCACCACTGCCTGGCTCTGTAGCCTGGGCTGTTTTTCTGTGTGCCTCCGTTGCCCCATCTGCGAAGTGGGGGTAACTATAGTAGCTGCCTTTACTTTAGGGTGATTTTGAGAATTAATTGAGCAATATATGTAACACAGTGCTGAGTACCTAACCTTCTAAATAAAGGTCTGCATTCTAGATAAATGTTGTCTATTAATTTTTTTTAAGGAAAAATCACCAAGCTTTTAAAGGGGAAAGATTTCTAAGAGTTCAGTTCAACAAGCTCGTTAAAAAATTGCAGTGTACACACATCATGTTTGCTACAACGTCCTACATCAAGGGATCAGCACATTTCATCAGTGTCGACAGTAATAGGGGTTGTGCCAACCCCTGTGGGACAGACAAGAGGGATGTTTCTGGAAAGACAATTCAATTATTTTCTTATGACGTAGTGCAAAATAATATACTCTGCGCTAAATTCTCTGGCTAAGACTGTGAATGGCACATATCTCAAGAAGAGAATGAAGGAAATATTTCTTCTTCGAATCTGGGGATGCAGCCTCATGTCTTAGACATCCTCCACATCCTTTACAACACACGTGTTACATACATAGGAGGTGAGGCTCAGGAATCATGAGTGATTTGCATGTGCGGTCACAAGAGCCCAAGAGCCATGACCCTCCCTGGGGTACTTTGCACCGTGTTCCACATCACAGCTGTTCCACTCGACTTTCAAGGTCAGCCATCGGCCTGTGCTAGCTGGTCTGGGAAAGAAAAGGGCACGTTGTCTATGTTCCTGTAAAACAGAGTGGCTTTTACTGAAATCCCATAATTAGCTGCAAATCAATGTACAACATCTGATGGGTAAAAAAAGATAGTTATGTTTCTTAAAATAATAATGTTTAGTGTTGGCCAGGGTTTCATGGAAATGTGCCCGTGGCCCCTCCCTCCCCCACCAACACTGCTGGTAAGAGTGAAAATTGGGAAAACCTTCCTGGAAGGAACTTGGCAATCTGTATAAACAGCCTTTAAAATGACATGCTTTCTGACCCAGCGGTTCTCCTCCTAACATTTTTCCTGAAAAATGCAGGCTGTGTCAGAAGATTTAGTTGCAAAGGTTTTTATCGCGTCGTTGTTCGTAATAGTTAAAAATTTTAAATAAAGCAGGAATCCAAAATAGGTGATTAAATAAGTTATTTACTTTAGTATATAAGTAATGTACATATTTATATCATATAAAATGTATATGTGACTGTAGTACGTAGTATATACAATGAAATATTTTGAAACCTTTAAAAGTGATGCTGCAGAAAATGTAACACAGACAGGTACTCACAGTGTAAGTTAAAAGCATCTTATAAATTAGAATGTATCTTAAGTTGTTAATTTGACTTTCTTAGAAGATGCCTGTGAGCTTGAAGCCTTAGGAGGACCGGGGATGTGCTGTTGGCATGACCAGCATGTGAGTGAGGATGGCGGACTGGCGCCACCCCAAGGGCACACTTGCCTGGGGCCCCGACATCCGCTGGCCGTGGCCCTGTGCTAAGAGCATTGGAGCTGGAGGAGGCATTGGTACTGGGACTTGAGCCACGCAGCCTTGAAACACCCCCTCCCCAGGCCTCAGTTTCCTCTTTCGTAAGAGGACCTGGCTGTTCTCGTTTCGTTCCCGTAGTCTGGGTTAGGGGAGGGTGGTTGGTTAGGGGCCGCATCCTGAATGCCACGTGCACCCACCTGTCTGATTAGTAATGGGATTGAGCTGTATTTAAATAGACTAATTTGGAAGGACTATTGGCAGGTGAGGAACATCTGTAAAATGATGAGTTCCTCAAAAGGTTAAATATTTAGGTCATTTCAAAGAGGGCTTGTAGGACTAAAACCAGGAGCTCTTAGCACTGTGACCAAAGATTGGAGTTCTCCGTAGGATGCAATTGTCACTCAATAGTGCTCTGTTTTCCTAAGGAGATAGAAGATTTAGCCACTCATATCCATGATGGTGATACGGGAAAGTAAGAAATGTCTCCCAAGTTTAAACAAAACAAAACAAACAAACAAGTTAAATATAAACATAGAATTACCATATAACCCAGCAATTCCACTCCTAGGTGTATACACAGGAGAAATGGAAACACATGTCCACACAGAAACTTGCCCAGGAGTGTTCATTCCAGCGTTATTCATAATGGTCAAAAAGTGGGAACACCAGATGTCCCTCAACTGGTGAATAGATAAACAGAGTGGCACATAATGGACTATTACTCGCCGTAAAAAAGGAACGAAGTACTGATTTGTACTACAACATGAACGATGTTGAAAACACCATGCTAAGTGAAAGAAGCGAGCCACAAAAGACCCCATATTGCATGATTCTGTTAATATGAAACATCCAGAATAGGCAGTTCCATAGAGACGAAGTAGATTGGTGATTGCCGGGGGCGGGGACGGAGTCAGAGGGAGGCATCAGGAGGAAGGGCCGTGACTGCTAATGGGCACGGGATTACTTTTTGGGGTGATGAACACATTCTAAAACTGATGATGGTGATGGTTGCACGACAATGAAAACACCGAAAACCGTTGAATTGTACACTTTGAATGAGCGAATTGTATGGCATGTGAATTATATCTCCATAAAGCTGTTAGATAAAGAAAAAAAATACGCCACACGTTTTAAGTGGTGAGAAAAATAAAAGACAGCAGGTTCTGAAGTTGTAAGTGAAGCTGGAGAAAATCGTGTTTCCGAGGCAAGTGGTAACAGTCAAGGAAGCACAAGGCATTGCCCAGCACTGAGACAGAGGAGAAGGCAAGGACATCTGTAGCATCATCAGGCCCTGAAGCCTGCACTGGGTCATTTCTTTGACATCAGTGGCCTTATCCCTGCAGAATCCTGTCCAGAAGATCTAAGAGGCACTCAAGCTAAAAGTGTCCCAGAATTTGGTTTGCGAACTGTCTAGCATAGTCACAGCCTGAGTCAGAGCCCAAATTGTGTACAAGTGGCTTCTTGCTGAGCACCTCCCATCCTGGCTCTGCCGGAAGGATTGGTCCCCACGCTGAGGACAGACTGAGGCTGCCCACAGGAGTTTGGTGTTCCAGCCGTGGGGAGGGCGGGATGTCAGGGTCTGATGGAGTGTTTCTTCCACAGTAAGTCTCCCAGAGCCACCCTGGGGCTGTGCTATCTACAGACCCTTGGGTGGGTCCTTTTTGCACAGGAGATGCTGATGGAGCCCGGTGACCAGTTCAGCACACATTCTAGAATCTGCAGTGGGCCAGGGGGAGGTGTGAGCCACTGTGGGTGAAACAGAAATGCCACCTTGTCTGCAGTTAACTGACTTTTAACAGCTTAGTGAGGCCATTTGGGCTTATTAGTCTGGAAGAGATTAATTAAAGGGGAGAGTTTTAATAACAGAATAAAGAAGAGAAAAATGACAAGGAGCAGGGGCGGGGTGCTTCCTAACATTGCCTTGGAGTTTCTCCACCGCCCAACCCCTTTCAGAGTCTCCGCAAAGCTCTTGGCAGGCTCCTTGGTGGAGCAGGTTGGGGTACCACAGTCATCTACGGCTGGCACGCAAAATCAGAATTTTTCTCAGCTTTGAAAGCCAAAGCAGATTTTGGAATTGTCGAGAACTGAGAGTTGCCCATAGCTGCCAGTGCTGGTGGTCATGATAATTCTCCTTCCAATGGATGTCCCCGGCCATCTCTAGGAGAGAACTCAATACATTCCCACAGGAGGAAAAAAAAAACTCAGGTAACCTCTGGTTTTCGCATTGCTCAAAGAATGGTTTCTTCTCTCCAAGAACAGTCTTATATTTTCCCCTCCGATCTCTCACTCATCATCACTGCTCTGTGCCCAACACTGTCCAGAATTATGATGTGAGCCACATAGCTTTAACCCTTCTCCCTGGGCAAAGGGATTGGAGCTGTCCAGTGCAGTGTTATTAAGAATTCTGCCTCTGCAGAGCGTTTGCATGCTGGTTCCCCTGCTTACCAGCTGTGCGACTTTGAGTGAGTCCTTTAGCCTCTCGGGACCTCGGTGTCCTCCTCCAAACACTGGAGAGGAGAGTGTCTGCTTCATATGGCTGTGCTGAGCTCTAGAAGTGTGTAAAGCCCCTTCCGTAATACCTGGGTCAGTAAACGATGTGCGTCATTATTATCCCCCTGTGCCCAAATTCCACTGGATTTCTACCTCAGCCCTGTTTTGGTAAAATGCCTCATACCTTGATCATCTTCCCAAGGCCTGGGCTCCTGTCTCATTCCCCAGACCTGGACTGGTCCCCTGGACCCTACAGATGGATCTTCAGGTGGGAATTGCCTGTCCCCCAGCCTTGTGAGTACGGTTCACGTCTCAGGCCATCCCAAGACCTTGTATGTTAATGCTGCCTGCTGGACTCGAAATCCTGTGTGCCCACAGCCTCCTGGACTAGCAAAGCCTTCCTGCCTTGGCCTCCCTGCCCCCTGTGACCACCAACGTCATAGCCCAGCACCATCCCCAAACACAGACCTGATAAAACACCTTGGTACCAGCTGGCTGTTGCGTGTATCTGTGACTTGCTTCCAGAAAAGTTAGAGCCGCCAGCTTCCGGAAGAAACTCAGGGCTGCCCCCAGAGAAGGCCGGCGAGACTGTGGAGAAGGTTATGGGCTTCCCGGGGAATAGATTGCCCATGACTTTTGATTTCCAGACAGTCTGTTAGACTATACAGCCCTCCTTCTCATTAAAGACCCAACGACAGTTTTCATTAAGGTTTGTCCTGACGTCCTTGATAATAAGTCACTCCCCAACTCGTCCTTCCATACCAGCTGACTGTGAGAGGGAGCAGCTTGACGTAGTGGGAACCCCAGTGAGAAACTGCAGATTCTTGTCCCACGGGGCCACAGGTCCGTGCAGGTCGCTTAACTTGTCATAACATCAGTGTCGTCTGCAAAGGGAGAGGTTGAGCAGAAGACCACCAAGGAGCCCCTTCTAGCTTGGAAAGTCTGTGATTCTTTCTTCCCTCCCTCCCCATTCATGATCAACTATAAAAGGCTTCAACATTCCTCTACTGTGAGTTAGACCGAATGTAGAGTAAAGACACCGTGTCTAAGAGACTTCTCTGATTCTCCATTTCATCATCCGCATGGTCTCTTCAAAATGGGGCAACTCCATCATCAGGTTAAC
Organism: Equus przewalskii; assembly: GCF_037783145.1. Taxonomy (NCBI): domain Eukaryota; kingdom Metazoa; phylum Chordata; class Mammalia; order Perissodactyla; family Equidae; genus Equus; species Equus przewalskii. Next base: position 22,363,552 of record NC_091835.1, read on the forward strand.
GGATAAAGATACTGAGGTGCTAAGGCACATTCTGCGCTCTAGGAATGCAATGATCAGGTTTTTTATTTTTTAAACTGTTTATTAAGGTTATGATAGTTTACAACCTTGTCAGATTTCAGTTGTACATTATTGTCAGTCATGTTGTAGGTGCACCACTTCACCCTTTGTGCCCTCCCCCCACCCCCCCCCTTTCCCCTGGTAACCAACAATCAGTTCTCTTTGTCTATATGTTAACTTCCACCTATGAGTGGAGTCGTACAGAGTTCGTCTTTCTCTGTCTGGCTTATTTCACTTAACATAATACCCTCAAGGTCCATCCATGTTGTTGTGAATGGGACGGTTTTATCCTTTTTTATGGCTGAGTAGTATTCCATTGTATATATAAACCATATCTTCTTTATCCAATGTAATGATCAGTTTTTATCTGGCACGGCACAGGCTGTTCTTAATTTTCAAAAGTTTAAACTCAGCAACTTCAAGTTCATTTTGAACATCAAAAGAGTCCTTTTGTTCTTACTAAATAATAGTCTACATAAAACCTAACACTAAATACAGTAGGTATTTCCAAACCACACTGAACCAAAATAGACATGTGGAAATGTTATGAAACTTTCGTTGAATTAGTTGAATGGTGACACAAAATTACTTCATTGCAAAGCGCTCTCTCAGATGTGGTTTTTATTTGCAATTCTCGTTTTCATTCACTTAACAGTCATCCATGGAATGAACAGGAAGACTTGAGTCCTCAGTGAAAGGAGTCAGACGCCAAAGACCTACATAGTGTATGATGTTATTTCTGTGAAATGTCCATAAAAGGCAATCTAGAGAGAAAGAAAGATTTGTGGTGGCCCAGGTGTGGAGTCAGGGACTGACTGCAAATGGACATGAAGGATCTTATGAGGGTGACAGAAATGTTCTAAAACTGGTTATGGTGATGGTTGCACAGCTCTGTAGATTTGCTAAAAATCATTGAACTGCATACTTAAAACAGGTGAATTTTATGGGATGTAAATTATACCTCAATAAAGCTGTTAGGAAAAAAAAGACTTAGTCCCACCTGCCCCCAACCCAGGGGGCGTCCCGGTTTCTAAAGAAAACTGAAGAAAACCCAAGACAAAAAGAGGCAACATCAGTGAGAGTTGAAGCCACGAAAGGGCTGCTCTTGTCATAGTGAATGATATTCCAGGCTGGGAGGAGGACGAAGGAATCTGGGCCCTGATCTCTTTTCCTTGCTTTCCAAAGCTTTTTGGGTAAATATGGAACCTGCTGGGGCTTCTTCATTCCTGCAAATGGCCTGAGGTCCCCTCGTCTGCTACGACAGGCCTGTCACCTCATCATGCTCTTCCCAAGCCTCACAGCGTCTCTGACAGCTTCCGAGAGGGCCCTCTGACAGTGAGCACAGGCATGCCCACTGCCCGGTGTGTCCTGAAGATACTGCCAGTGGTTCTAGATTGGAAAGCTTGCGTCAGGGTGATTGGCTCTGAATCTGAAATGTATTTAGAGACAAAAACCATTCAGAGGAAGCCTCAATGAAGACAGCACAGCAGCGGCCACGGGGCAGAGGAAGCCTGGGTAGGCACAAGTTAATAACATGGCGGGCGGTGTTGCCACATCCTCACACAGGCCTCAGGGAGCCCCGAGACAGCTCTGCTCTTCACCAAGACCCATCCTATCCGGTAATGGTCCTCCTCGTACATGTTCTCAGTAAGATCTAGAAAATGAAAATAAGATTGTTTTCACAATCTAGAGAATGTTGTGCTTTTTCCTTAAGTCTTGAGAACATCTGTTTCTTGAACATCTTAAACATGGGCCATAAACCATCCAGACCTTCTCAGTGTGGTAACCAGGATGCCGTGTCAAAGCCGTGACTTCCAAAATGTACTCCTGTGAATTTTAATTCCAGTGACAATAAAGATGTTTCTGGAAAAAGAGGTGTGTTTGAGAAGTGAAGTAAACAAAATTATAGTGGCTTCTTTATGGTATGTACAACTTCCCAAACGAGGAAAGGGTGAAGGCTCTGGACTGTGAACATCCCAGCCAAGTGCAGTGTTTCCCCAGATTACTGGACAACAGAACCCTTCCTGAAGAAATGCCTGCTAAAGGGACCGGCCCTATGGCCGAGTGGTTAAGTTCTCATCCTCCACTTTGGCAGCCCAGGGTTCCCACAGTTCGAATCCTGGGTGCGGACATGGCACTGCTCATCAAGCCATGCTGAGGCAGCACCCCATACAGCAGAGCCAGAAGGACCTACAGCTAGAATATACAACTATGAACTGGGGGAGAAGAAGAAGGGAAAAAAAAAGATTGGCAACAGATGAAATACCTACTAAAGGTCAAGGGCCACATTTGGGGGAGTGACCATGTCCTATGGAGAGCTGAAAATACATACATATACACATATACATACATGTAGGAAAATACATACATATACACATTCCTACGTGTACACATACGTGTACATATACACACACCATACATACATATCTGATTCTACCCCCAGTTAGTGTTTCTGTATTCCATATAGTTTTTCTTTTTTTTTTTCTTTTTATTTTTTTTTAGGAAGACTAGCTCTGAGCTAGCATCCATGCCCATCTTCCTCACTTTATATGTGGGATGCCTACCACGGCATGGCTTGACAAGCAGTGCCATGTCCGCGCCCAGGATCTGAACCAGCCAACCCCAGGCCGCCGAAGTGGAATGTGCGCACTTAACCGCTGCGCCACCAGGCCGGCCCCTACGTATAGTTTTTCTATGCAAAATTTTTGAAAAGAAACAATGCTTTAAAAACAATTTTAAAGCCTTTTTTTCTGGCTACTGTTACATCGTCAACCTCTTTCCATGTCACTGTATCTTTCTTTTAAAGCATTACTTTTAACGATGTCAGGGTAACTCATCTGACGATTGTGCCTTCATGTAATCACTCACCTTTGGGCACTGGGAATGTTTGCAACAAAATACTCAAAGAATGTTAACATGAGCCTTTGTGTGTACATCTCTGAGGGGCTTCGGACTAATTCTTTTCCAAGGATGGGATCCAAGAGGGAACCTAACTAGATCAAAGGTTGTGGACTTCTTGAAGAATTTAATGTGTCATTTCAATGCTCTCTAGAAAGGGTGCCCCCCTCCGACATGCATCCTTCCTTTCTCTCCCTTCTTCACCCTACGCCCCTCGCCACCATGAAGCCAGCCCGTGTGTCACCTCCAGGCTCATGATTCTGCAGCATCTCTTTGATTGGGTCACTTCTCTACTCTCTAACCGATACAGCAGGTTAGAGTCAACAGCATATGTGTGTGGGTGCCCGCACGTGTACAGGGATAAAGAGATTTATTTTAAGGAATTGGCTCACATAATTGTGAGGGCTGGCAAATGTGAAACCTGTAGAGCAGGCCAGCAGGCTGGGAGCTGAGGCAGAAGTTAATGGTGCTGTCTGAAGGCAGAATTCCTTCATCTTCAGGAAACCTCAGGTGTTTTGTTCTTAAGGCCTTCAGCGGATTGGGTGCGGCCCACCAACGTTGTCAAGGGTGATCTCCTTTCCTTAAAGACAACTGATTGTGGATGATCGAATCACTGGATGCTGCAGCCTGCACAAGTTGACACATGAAAGTGACCATCATATCTGCCGTGGCTCCGACTGCCAGGAGAATTCATCCCAGCAGAAGCTACCGGCTGTCCACCCTGGGGGCGCATTTTATTGGCCTTTCTGCCTTTTAAAGGATAATCTTCCCGGAAAAGTATTACTACAGTGACATCTTGAACAACTTAGTGGTATTGCCTGACCCCAGATGGATTTCACACATTTGTGGCCCCTACCCGGCTCCTGCGACTTGATGCCTTTATGGACTGGACCCAGTGTGCCCTCCGGCCCCCTTCTCCCTGTAGGATTCCTATTCTTCAGCCAGACAGGTTGCTCTACAAAGGCTCCTGCCCTGTCTCATGCCGTCGACCTTGCTCATGCCCTTCGGTCCACCTGAAATGCCCCTCATCCCATGTCCTTAAATGAGGGACCACACCCACTGCCTTTCCTTCCTCACCTCCAGCTCTGCCTTTGTTCCAGCAGAAGGTCTGGCCACATATGGTGATCCCAGGGCTTGAGAGTGAGGTCCCAGTCCTGACCTCATGAGATGCCCAGACATTAGACATGTCCACACTCCCTGCTTGGGGCCAGGCCTGGCATCCAGACAGCAGAGTGCCCTCCTCCTGCTCTGTGCCAAGCACTATGCTAGCCCCTGGGACACCATGCCTGCCCTCAGGGGTCTTGCAGCCCAGAGGAGACACGGACATACTAAAAGCTGCTTGGTAATGTAATACATGCCAAACTGCAGCAGGAAGAGGAGAACAGAAGTGAAGGAGGCTTCACTGAGGAGAGAAGGGAACACCAGACAGGAAGCTGGTGGGACAGGGAGAGGCTGCTGCAGAGAGAGCTATAGAAGAAGGTCCCAGCACAATGTGTTCACATGTATTTTACTGCTGGTGAGGATAACATTCCAGACAGGGGTTAGCAGGAAGTGAGAAACTGTGATGGCTCTGAGAGTTTTCCTAATGGCAGGTTAGCCTGCCACAGTTCCATGGAGCTGGTCCATGAGACTCCTGGGTCAGAGATGAAGAAAAGCTTATTACTCACAGCTGTAGGGGTAGCCAAAATATTAGCATCGGTGTCACTTCCCAAACCCCCAGCTCCTATAGAGTGATTCAACTAGGCATCACCAGGCCTGGTAACAACTGCACCCACAGTGGGCTGCATTGCATGAGAGGAGCCCTCAGCTCAAGGAACCCGAATCTTTTATAATGGGCAGAGAGCACATTTGCCTTTGCTCCAAGCAAGACATGTCTCTCTGGTCCAAGGCTGTACCCTAGGCAACATTCTCTGAAAGATGGTTGGAAACAAAGGCCAACAAGCCTCTGCAGGAAGACGTGCAAGAGATCCCTGAAGGACTGTTTTCCAACAAGAGGATGGGAGACAGCGTGGGACCACCTCTTTCATCAAGTCTTCAGTCTAGATTCTTCAAGAGTCCAGAACCCTCCTTACTCAGGCTAGGAGGGCAGTGGGGAGGCCAGTGTGCAGCCTGACAAGTTTGGGGGCCTGTGGAGTCCCCAGGCCAAAGGCAGAGAAGGTTTCCCAGAGGCTGCATGGCCACGAGGCACTGACACTGCCAGATATCACATTCAGTGGGCCAGCTCAGCAAGGCCCGCCACCCTGTGCTTTCTTGTACATTTCATCCAGTCCTTCTTTTCCTGAGAGTGGGGATATTAGATTCCTACTGCTTCTGCACCAAATTACCACAAATTTAGTAGCCTAAAGTAACACAAATTCATCATCTCACAGTCTGGAGGTCAGAAGTCGAAAATGGGTTGACGTGGCTGTGTTCCTTCCAGAAGCTCCCGGGAGAGTCCATTTTATTGCCTTTCCCAGCTTCTAGAGGCCGCTGCATACCCTGGCTCATGGCTCTGCGTCACCCTGACTTCTCATTCTTTCCTCACATCTTCGCTGACTCTGAGCCTGCTGCCTCCCAGTGATATTGCCGTAGGGGGTAACATCTTCTCAGACTCTGGGGATGAGGACATGGACATCTTTGGGGAGCTTTCATCCATCTGCTACATGATTCTGTCCTTTCCAGACGCTGTGACCCATATCATCAAACCCCCACTACAGTCGCGGCCCAGGCTGCATGCTTCTCTCCTTCCAGATGTTGTGGTTGTGGGCCCATCTCAGTCTGGGATGCAGATGGAGCCATCTATTGGAAGGAAGGCCATGTAGACTCAGAAAGAGGAGGGTCCTAGGCTCAAATGAGGATGCTGGTCGAGAGGGCTGGGTCCACCTCAACCACCCATTGACCACCCAGAGCCTCAACTTTCTTATTTAAAAAAAAAGATGAGAATAGCAGTCTTGCCCTACCTACCCACCAGATTGTTGTGAAGCTCAAATGAGAAATGCCTGGGGGTGCATTTCTGAACTAGACCACATTTAACATTTTGCCATTCTGTATGTCACATTTTTAGAGCTATAGCATTTTCTCCATTTGAGAGCTTCTCTGTGTGTCAAGATTGGGGTAAAATGTGGACCAGTTACCAGGCAGGTGCCACATCTCTTGGTCAAAAGCCACCAAATCGTTCGTGAAAAGTTCTCCAGTCGAGATGCGTAACTTCCACCTCAAAATAGATTAGTCGGGAAAACATACGGATTGTAAAAAATGTGATGTTTCTGTCTGCTTCAAGTTCTGCTTCTTTTTGCAGGGCGATTATCTGTATAAAATACTTTTTACTTTTAAGTAGAATCCCATTGCTAATGAAACCGTGTTTTGAACTTGAAATTTGTTACAAAGAAGAAAAAATGTCATTATCCAGAAAAGCAGCCATCGCTCCCACATTTGCTGGTCTAAATAGGATATTCCTCTACTAGGGGAGATGAAAGCGGTCCCGTCACATCAGCCTATGAAATTATTTTAGAATTGAGTTTTAATCCCTGGAACAAGGAAGGGAAACGGAATCCTCATATAGGTTCCATGCATGGGAAGTCAAATCTGAAATTTAGAGATAGGATACAGAAGATAGCTCGCCTAGTCACTAATCCAAAAGAAATATGAAAAAAGAGTTGTTTTAATGTTGGAAAAAGGCAGCTTGAAAGGTAGGGCTTCCTTCCTGCAGCTTCCCCCGGTGCCCTTTTCCCCTGATCACATTTGCTGGATGTCCATTTCTGTAAGTTTTCCCTCTAGAACAAACCTATCATTTTTCACCGCGGGATATTTACGGCTTCAATCAGTGCCAAATTCAATTGGCTTCTGATCTCATCGCTGGAAGTTATGGATGCAGATATTATTTGCACTGCGGTTAATTATGGAGCAATCAAACTTTGGCTTTTCCACTGTAATTTCCTCTGCCAGCTAATTTAATTAATCACCCCCAGCTCAGCTCTTCCAGCTGCGACCAGCAGGGTCATTAATTAGGCATGTGGCGGTAGCTCACCGACCGGGTCCTGCTTCGAGGCTGCTGCCCATTTGATCTCTCAGGGAGGGAGAGATTTTCCGAAGCACCCAGGCAGGCTTAGGGGCGGGGAGGCATTGCTCCGTCCCCTCCAGAAAGAAAGATGATTCTCGACAGGCCTGTCAGGGGCAAACAGCTTACCTGCCGTGCTGGTTGGTTTATAAAACTCGCCGAGTTAGAGAAAGAAGCAACCTCACCTTCTGTTTAGACTGGCTCATGAACTTACAGAAGTGGCGGTTGGCAGTCACCTTTGGTCTTGGGTTTTTCAATCAGCCTATGCATTCCCAATAATGTAGACGTCAGTGTGAAGAGCTAAGTTCGTTGTATGTGTGTCGTTTCCCTTACGGGCTCATTACAGCAATAATATGACTTTGGAGGCTGGCTTTTTCCCTAGAGGAAAGATTAAAGGATTGGTTTGGGTCTTGTCATAAGAAAGTGACTGTTTTTGGTGGGCATCAAAATGACACCTTCATGCTTCAAATGATCCTCCATTTGCTTTGCTTTGAAGAGCCTCTTTTCGATCGGTTACCAGCTTACCTTACTGCATAGAAAGCACTCGTTACTAAAAATCATCATTGGGAGTCCATGTCATAGCGTGTGTGTGTGTGTACACGCATATGTACAGAAATAATCACCCAAATTCGGGAGGCTTTCTTATGATTATCCTTAAGTAGAGTTTCTTTTCTTATAATTATGTGGGCTTTTTTTTTGACTTAATATATTCCATAGGAAGATTTTTGTAAAATGTATTCCCTTGGAAGATTTTTGTAAATACTTTAAAGAAACTGGATATTTTAAGTCTGATATTTTTTTTTTTTTTACAAAAGGATAAATTGATGAACAGGTGTTTTCAAGAGCTGTAATAAATCATCCGAGAACAAGGAATGTCTCTTCTGAGATCCTCTCCGATGCCCTGCCCTCAATTAGATGAATCAAAGAGATAAATGTGAATGCGTGTGTGCACACGCACATACACAGGCACACACAGAGGTTCTAGTTGAGAGGGAGCAGGGGGGTCCAGCTCGGTAATTAAAGGGATAATAAGGATGCATCGTGTGCCAGGTGGAAGGAAGTGTACAGAAGAGCTCAAAGTCTGTAGGGTTGATGTGTCTGGTCAGCCAGGCAGGAAGCACCCCCATCATAAAACCCCCATGGCCTGTAAACACCAAATTTCCCTCCTGCAGGGGAAGGGGGCTAGGCGGGCCCCAGCGGGTAATGGCTCTGAGGATGGGTCCCTTTATTCGTGCCTTCCTGCAGAGGAGGGGTCTCTGCTGCTGCCGCCTTCAACTTAAACAAGTGTATTCAATCTTGACGGCCAACCCCGTGACCCGCTGGCATATTAAAATTTAAATGCATGGTACATCCATTCATTTCACGCTGTAAGGATCGTTCTGGAATGAATTGTAAGTGGAGGTTTTTCCATAACATTCCTACTCTGCTGTTGGGAATGTGGAAGATTCTTGAGAACTGCAGAACAGCCATCATGCAAAGGACTTCTGCCTATTTCTCTTCTCCAAAAAAAAAAATGTAGCAAGGAAAAAAATGGATTAATTTTTCAGTCGTTTTCTTGTCATAACCTCTGTTTAGATTTAAATAATTAAAACCCTGAAACAAATCCATCTTCCTTTTCGTAACTCACAGATCAACTGTCAGAATTTTTGTTTACCCAATTCCATTACTGCCTGAACCAGCCTGTACATGTGGAGGGGGAGGGAAAAAAAACCCACTGATTCTTTCGGGAGAACTCAGAACACTAAAGTACAGATCAGAAAGTATGGTGATTTCTGCAGCTCCCCCAACCCGTGTGGATGGAGCTGTCGGGCCGAGGAGACTCTGCAGGCCTACTGTGTTCTTGCTGTGATGTCTCTAATGCTGACCTCACGGCCCCAGCGCCAGTGTCCATTCATCCCCACTGTCCCCACACACAGAACCACAGACCCCATCCCAGATGGTAGTACCAGCTCATATATATCCCACAGGCTTGGCATGCTGCACCGGGCCCAGCACACTTCTTATTTTTCTCTGCCTCATCCCCTGACAGCCCTTACTGTCAATGAAAAGAAGTGTAGCCCTCAAGTGGGGGATGGGGTATGCTGCTGGAAGAGGGGTGCGCAGACCTAGGGTATGACCAGGCCCCTGCATCGTTCCCCGAGGGCACCCTGTGGTTTTCCAGGCCTGGGGAGCTGCCCTGCTCCGTGGGCCACCCCAGGATGTGGTCCAGCCGGCTTCCTTTGTGAAGGCATGCCAGCCCCCGGAGGAGGGCTCCAGCAGGGACAATGGCTGTCTGTCAGGGATAACAAATCCCATATCCTGGCCTTGGGTTCATTGGGCCCGGTGGGGTGGGGTGATGGCAAAAACCCTGAGGACGGTTGTCATTTCTCTGCTCTTCTCGCAGCCTTGGAACAGGAGAGAGTAAAACCAGCCCTAATCTCCTTTTTTTCCCTCTTTCTTCTTAGAAACAGGCCCTGACAGTCCGAATGTTGGAAATAATTGGATTCTAAATTCTAATTCATCTGTAAAGTATTCAGTGATTAAATTAGCCTAATAGATATTATTTCTTACGTGGCTGCATAATTTTGCCCTGATCGGATCTCTGGGGCACTGACGTGGCCCCCAATTTACTGTTGACGTGAAATTCTCAGCAGGCCAGACATAACTCTCTGCCTTCCTCAGTCTGTTTTCCCAGGTTAAAAGTTAAACTGATTTATGTCTAAAGAATATCACCTTCCCGCTCAAGTGCAGTTGCACCGTGTATATTATTCTTTAAGAAGAGCAGTGGAAGAAAAATATTATTTTACGTAATTTTGAATCCCCGTTTTCTATTCAGGAATGGAGAGATATACTGACCTCTGAAATTGTGGGCTGCACTTCTCTTGTAGATTGCATGGGTTTTTTTAATAGTTAGCAATTTTATCACAGTCAAGCTTTAATTGTCACCCATAACATAGATCTTATAAGTGTGAATACAGCCTCAAAATTTTAAATATCCTTCAGGTACAATTTTAGCAAGAGCATCTTTATTTTTTTCTAGAGCTGGTTAAATTCATGGCCAGGAATGAGGGAGTGGGGGAGGACCCTGGAGTTACATCTTCTGCCTCATTTCTTTATTTCTTCACATGAGTTTAATTTCTTCAAGTATGTGCCCCCTCCTCTCCCATCGCTTCCCTCCCCCACCCCCTGCCCTGCCTCCCTCCCCAAATCTGCAAATAAAATTTACGGCTCCCTCCCTCGTTCAGTAGCTGGAAACAGCTGGTGGGTTTTGTGTAGCGACTGAACAGTGGGGGAAAAGAGTTTTGGGCAACACTCGGGAAACCCAGGACCGAGGAGGTAGGTGGACTCAGGAAACTGTTTTCATGAGTAAATGAAGGAAACAAAGGCCGCTCAGCAGGCACAGGAGGGACACACACTCCCTCTGAATAGCTCCCTAAAAACAGAGCTGAAAAGGAAGAAGGCCCATTTGCTTCTGGGAATCCAATAAATTGTTTCAGGAAGTGAAAGTCTGTCCAGGCTAATGGAGCTGTGATTGACAGCGCTTCTCATTATGGAGCCCATCAGGGGACGGGGCATTCAGTGCTATTTAGGGGGCGAGGTGGGAGCGAGAGGGAGCCAGAGCCCAAGGTGAGGGGGGTGGGGGGGTCATTCTGTGTTCCTTGAAAGAGTCGTGCACCCCTGCAAACCCCCCACCAAGAAAAGACCACAGGAAAAGAGAGCGCTGTCTTTTGGGAGCATTTACCTTTTCTGTCGTTCCACATCCCGCTCACCATTTCTCACAAATCTACTGCACCATCTTCCTGAGAGAGCCTGTCCCTGCCCACAGTGCCTGCCGAAATGGCCGTGCAGCATCGGACGGGACTGCAAAGCAGACTTCTCCAGGAACGGCCGCCTATATGGCTCATACCCATCGCTGACCAGTTTGATGTTCTGGACAGTGATCCCCCTGGAGCATGGTAACAGGACCACCCAGCATTTTTAAAGGCTTTTTTCTACACACTCGTGGTGCTGTGGACAATCCGTTAAGGCCAGTTACAGGGGCGCTGTCTGTTAGATGACAACCAGAGACATCGTCGTTTTCTTCATCCCTGTAGGACCAAATCAGAGGAAGTTGACTTCTGTTCACCTAGATTGATTAATTATTACCCAAGACTCCAGAATGGGCTCTGGAGGGAGGGAGATCAGCCATGTTTGTGGGGAGGGGGCATTATGACCGTCCTCTGTGGTTGAGACCCTGACCTGCTCGAAAGTGGAGAGACCTTGAGGGCTGGTCATTTCACGGGAGGAGAGTGACCGGACGTGGCAAGTCGGATTAAACATCAGCACCAAGCACAGGCAAGGGTTAGGGACAGCGTATGAGACATGCTCAGTGTCACCTACCTGGAAGGACAGGTCTTAAGGGCTGATTGTCCAGTTTGTTGATGTGGTGGTCTGGCAAGACCCCGCTCTGGGGCAAGAGAGACCCTCAGCCTCCGTGATGGTCATTTCACTTCCAGAAAGTTGGAGAGCTCCGCTAGTGTTCTTTGCTTTTGAACTTTACCCATGCTGGTCACCCCGGGACCTCCAGTGACGCCCGCTCTCCTGGGTCCCAGCCTTACCAGGTCTTGGGGGCACCTGTGAATTAACCTGACGACAGATGGATTAACAGGAGAAAAGACATGCAAGTTTATTAAATTTTCGTTTTATTTGCACGGGGGCATCAGAGAAAGAAGTGAATGCCAAATGGATGGTGACATTTGACAGCTTATATGCCATCTTCATAGGGGAAAGGAGAGGGAGAAAGGCCACTTATGGGGGAGCAAATGGTTTTTGCTTCCTAAAAAATATAAGTAATGATAAATGGGCTCTTAGGAGAATGGATGGGAGATATGATTGTCTTGATAAAGTGGGTCTGAGTGTGGTGCCAACTTCTCATCTCTCTCGGGATGAGAATCCGTCTTCCCTGGTTGGTGAGAGTCTGGGAAGGGAGGAGACTTATAATTGAGTTCTTTTCCTGGAGAACCTGTTGGTGGGCAGATAAGGATAGTTCAGAGAAAGCCTCTTCCTGATTTGTTGATTCTCAGATGTCCTCAGCTCAAAATAATTCTAGGTATGAGTGGCATATTATGATCTCCTCCACGGGGAACTGGGCATCAGTGGACAATGGGGTCCTTTATTAACCTTCCTGAGAGTCTGTCAATATTTTCTCTTGGAAATGAGCAGAAGAGAAGTTTTCCCCTACAGTGCTTCAAAGGAGTTCACGTGCACACTGACACAAAGGCCGGATGACTGGCTCTGCTGGAAAACAGAAGGGCCATCAAGCAACAGACACACGTGGAGTTGGGTCTGATGTTGCCAATCCCTGTGACCACCCTCTTGAAATGTCAGGTGCTTCTGGGGCACGTGGCACTCGGCTGCCATTTCCCAAAAGGTGGCCTTGGCTCTTGAGTTACCGGATGGGGGGGATGTCTCAAGGTTGATGGCTCTGTGAACTTTAAATATTTGTCTCCGTGATTCACAGGCTGTCCGCACACCATAGATGCTCTCATGTTTACAGATGCCCTGTGCGTTCTTAAGCTGCAGGAAATAGTGTTCATTTTTCATCTGGGTTTAGCTACACTTTACATTTTGTAAACTAAATCCAGGGCTGTCTGCGTAGTAAAAACCAAGAGTACATGGACTCTTTCTTACTCAGTTTGTTTTGTCCCTGTGACTTAGAGCAGCTTATTCCACACATGCAGTTCTCTTCCCATTGTGATGTGTTTATTTCTCCATCTGCTTCTCTTCACCTGTGGCCCAGATGCTAACAGTGCGGTGCCTAACTCCTAGTGAGCGCTCAATTGATATTTCTTGAAAGAATGAGTGCCTAATAGAGCATTAGATGGTGATGGTAATCAGATCAAATTCAAAGAACTCACCTCAACCAAGAAAAAAAACGACTGTCTGTTTCAAAGTACAGAAGTGGAAGGGACGTCAACACCCATCACCTGGAGGAGTAGGGACTGTACTCGGGGTGCTGTGCAGAGCCGGAAATGCCCAGGAGGAACAGGTGCAAGCTGGACCACTCCCATGGGTGGCAACATCCACGTCCGCTTTGTACATTTCTACATGGTTGACTTTTTCTCAAAGAGCATGCACTTCTTTCGTGATTTTTTTTTTTCCTTCAAAGAAAACATAAATTAAAGCCAGTCTAGTCCGTTGCTTCAGTGCAAAGAGCAAACTTCCACACTGGTTCCCTGGGCAGATCTGTGTGTTTCCTCACTATTCCAAAATGGGCAAATTTACCTCCCAGTTGCCAGGACACAGTCTCTGTTTAAGCAGAGGTACTTTCCAATGACTGCATGATGGAGATGAGCGTGTCCCAGGCCTCGAGTCCTTGCAGAAGAGTATGTGGTGCCCGACTAGACATAGTGATACCAGTCAACTAGAAGGTTCTCTGACCGCCTGTGTCTGGTGGGGAATCCCAAAGTCTGGAATGAATCTTGTTCCGTAGAGATTTCATGCTCATCTCAAGTCCTTGTTTACCACTGGAGAACAAAGAGAAGTTTGCATAGAAGAAAAGGAAGGTGGTTTAACCAGAAAGGGCCTCAGAAAATTACAGATTCCATACAGTCAGCATTAATATGCTGCTTTTTAAACATATAAATGGAGGATTGAATTGCGAGAACATCGGCAATAAAGAGTGCATTTGTGGAATGATAATCTGATTGGCGTCCCTGCCTTTTGAATGGCTGATGAGGTCTAATTGGCATATAACGCCCTATAAATTTATTAGCGTGCCTTGCCTCTCATTGGTGGACCTGCTACTGTTAACCACCAAGAAATTACCAATTTTCAGGAGTTAGTCACTCAAGGCGCACTATAACTAGGTTTCAAAAAAAAAAAATCCACGCTGCTCATGTTATAAATCAGCCTTATGCCTGTACAGCAGCTCTCCAGCTGCAAAGTAGGCACTTGGAGAGGGAAGTTGGGGCTATGTGGGGTAGCAGGAAAGAGCCCGTGTTTACAGGAAGCCCACTGCTTCTGCTCACCCCTGCTCCCCACGCCTCTCAATTTCTTCACCAAGACCACTGGCGCTGTCTTATTCACACGTCTGCCAGCCCCAGGGCTTCAGCTGCTCAGGCCAGCGACAGGCTGGGGAGAAACTGCAGTGTTGCAGCCACTGGCATCCAGGACTTTGATGTTCTTACTGATACATTCAACCCTCAGGCATCTCACACAAGGAGGACTCATCCACCGTCTTCTTTCAGGAGCATAATAGAAATATTCAGCAGCAGACATAATTACTTCAGTTCCTTCTCTCTGGTGTTTGAGACGTGTACTCCAGAGTCACAAATTAGAAAATAATATTCACATGTTTCTTCTAATTGCTAACAGATTAGCGGCATTTTTTCTTTTTAAATAATTTCCAAATGTGCCCCAGAGAGACTGGGAAGGGACGGGAGAAAGGTGTGGAAAAGCAAACTCGGCTTTGCCAGGCAAGCGAGGGGCCCCATTTTGGCCAAGTCCTCGGACCATGATGTGTGGGAGGCCCCTCTCCTGCAGCGTGTATTCGGTTCAGATTTTTGTTATTTTCATCACTTTTTTCCTGTTGAAAGTCAGCAGAGATGGGACTTCATATTTTCTTTCTGACCAACTTGTAAACTCAAACCTCACTTCAGTATATTTATGAACACGTTTTTGTTTTTTATCGAGGTCAAATTTGTTTACAACATTATATAGATTTCAGGTGTGCATCACTGTATTTTGTCTTCTGTATAGACTGCATCGTGTTCACCACCAGAAGTCTAGTTTCCATCCATCACCATACACGTGTGCCCCTTTACCCTTTCCACCCTCCCCTCCCCTCTCCCCGCCCGGTAACCACCAATCTGTTCTCCCTATTTATGTGTCTGTTTATCTTCCACGTATGAGTGAAGTCATACAGTCTCCCTCTGTCTGACTTATTTCTCTTAGCGTAATACCCTTGACATCCATCCATGTTGTTGCAAATGGCATAATTTCATCCTTTTTTATGGCTGAGGAGCTTCCCATTGCATGTATATACCACATCTTTATCCATTCATCCATTGGTGGGCACTTGGGTTGCTTCCAAGTCTTGGCTATTGTGAATAATGCTGCAATGAACATGGGGGTGAAGATATCTTTCCAAAGTAGTGTTTTCATATGCACACATTTTGTTTGTCTTTGTTTTGTTTTATTTTGGTGAGGAAGATTAGCCCTGAGCTAACATCTGTGCCAGTCCTGCCTTATTTTGTACGTGGGTCACTGCCACAATATGGCTGAGGACGAGTGGTGTAGGTCTGCTCCCGAGATCCAAACCCATAAACCCAGGCCGTTGAAACGGATCGCGTGAACTAGACCACCACACCACGGGGTGAGCCCCAGGAACACATTTTTTGATCCCTGCACACGGTTTCTTCAGTCACATGTTTTCTACACACACACACATTTGCAGATAGGTGCTCTTTTTTATGTCCCATCTGCTTCTGGAAACAAATTTGAAGTCTCTTGTGCCTCCGTCTGTCCGAGAATTTTGGAGGGACGGACACGGAGGTTGCACTTGCCCTGGGTCCCCCCGGATACCACGCTCTAGTCCCAATTCAGAGATGTCACATTCCTCTAAATCATAAGGCTGCTGACAACTCCTTTTTCATAATGGAATTTGCTTTTATCAAATATTGTCTTAAAAAATTGGTGGCTTCGACTCTGGAAAACAGTTTGGCAGTTTCTTATAAAACTAAACATGCAAGTTCCATAGGACCCAGCAACTGCATTCCTGGGCATTTATCCCAGAGAAGGAAAAACTTAAGTTCACACAAAAACCTTTTTATTAATATTCATAGCAGCTTTATTTGTGATAGCCAAAGACAGGAAACAAGCCAGATGTCATGCAGTGGGTGAACGGTGAAACAGCCTGTGGCACATCCATACCATGGAATACTACTCAGCAATGAAAAGGAATGAACTATCAATACACACAACAACGTGGATGAATCTCCAGAGAATTATATTGAGTGAGAAAAGCCCATCCCCGGAGATTACATGCTGTGTGATTCCATTTACGGACCATTCTTGAAATGACAAAATTATAGAGATAGAGAACAGATTAGTGGCTGCCAGGGGTTAGGGATGGAGAGGATGAGTGGGAAGGAAGTGGGTGTGGTTATAAAGGGGCAACCAGAAGAACCCTGGTGATGGAGATGTTCAGAATCTTGACTGTGGTGGGTACGGGGACTTACAAGGGATCAGATTGCATAGAACCAAATGCATACACATGCAAATGGAAATGACCACAAGTAAAACTGGAGAATCTGAACAAGATGGATAGATTGTGTCAACATCAGGACACCTTGATTGTGATATTTACTACAGTTTTTCAAGATGTTATGAGTGGGGGAGACTAGCTAAGGGGTGTGTGGCATCTCTCTATATTATTTCTTTAAACTACATGTGAGTCTACCGTTACCTCCAAATTTAAGTAAAAAAGTAAAATAAACGGTGGCTTCAATATAAAAAGAATCCTAGACTTCTTAGGGAAATGGCACATCCTAGATCTGAGAAAGTACAAGGTGGGCCCAGAACACGCTGCTGTGCCGGAAAGCATGAAAGCATGAAACCATCAGGGACGAAGGGTGACATGTCAGATAGAATGAGGCAGCTCGAAGGGGCTCCTGCTGGCCACACCTGGAACAATGTAAGCATGAAAAAGAGTAATGTTGGTAATAGATCCTATGACACATTTAATTTTTTAAAAGTCTGTGGCTCTATGGTAACACTTCAAAAAAGGAGCTGGTGGAGGGTAAGGCCGTTCTTTATAGAAAATGCCAACTAATAAACAGAGAAGGAGTGAGAGAATTGGAAATCTCCGTCTTGTACCCAAGAATGTAATAATTGATTCAGTGGGGATCGTCAACGCACGGTACAACGCGTTGGGCAAAGGTCTTCAAGGAACAAGAGATTGGCCATCTTAAGGCATCAGCCCCCAGGAGCCTGGTTAGTTATACAGAGGAGAAGGTTCTGGACAGAGGACAAGTCTGGGGGCCACTCTTTAACGACATGCTCAGCCTCAGGAGTGGTACCGTCCCCAGTCTGCACCTCCTGACATGATGACGTGGGGGAAGGACATGGGACCTGTGTGGTCTTCTCACTGAAAATATGTGACCCAAATTGAATCAGACAAAACAAGATTGGGGGACATTCTACAAGAGAAATAGCCTGGACTCCTGAAAAATATCAGTCTAATGAAAGACCAAAAAAGGGGTGGGTTTGGAGGGGACTCTTAGGTTAAAGAGATGAAAGATACAGGATGACCGAAGGGAACATGTCCTCACTGACTGACTCCTGGTTTGGAAGAAAAATTCAGCTGCACGTGATATTCTGAGATCACTTGGGAGAAACCAAGTCTGGACCACTGTTGTCGATAATATTAATCTCAGGTTTCTTGAGTAGAATAGTATGGGCCATCAAGACACAAGCACTCAACTTCAGAGAATCACTCGGTGGTGTCTGTGTCAGGGAACAAGAGAGCACTCAGACCCTGGACTTTTTTCAATCGTGGTACAATATCCATAACATAAAGTTTACCTTTGTGATCCATTTTAAGTGTTCAATTCAGTGACATTAAGTGTGCTGTCACTACCATCATCCCCAGAACTTTTTTATCGTCCCAAACTGAAACTCTGCCCATTAAACACTAACTCCCCCTTCACTCCCCCTTAGTCCCTGGCATCCACTGTTCTACTTTCTGTCCCTATGAATTTGACTACTCCAGGTACCTTGTGTAAGAGGAATCATCTAATATTTGTGTTTCTGTGACTGGCTTATTTCACTTGACATAATGTCCTCAAGGTTCATCAATGTTGTAGCAGGTGTCAGATTTTCATTCTGTTTTAAGGCTGAATAGTATTTCATCGTATGGATGGACCACGTTGTGTTTATCCATTCCTCTGTTCGTGGACACTTGGGTTGCTTCCACGTTTGGCTCTTGTGAATAATGCTGCTATGAACGTGGCTGTCCACATCTCTCTTCAATATCCTGCTTTCAGTTCTTCTGGCTGTGTACCCAGAAGTGGGATTGCTGGATCATACAGTAATTCTGTGCGTAATTTTTTGAGGAACCACCATACTGTTTTCCCAAATTCTAGATTTTTGACGCATTTAAATAGCAAGTGATGGCTGTCTCGATAAAATCCTTTTTTCAAAAAGCCTGTTTGAGGGGCTGGCCTGGTGGCGCAGCAGGTAAGTTCACCTGTTCTACTTCATTGGCCCGGGGTTCACTGGTTCGGATCCCGGGTGTGGACATGGCACCACTTGGCAAGCCATGCTATGGTATAAAGTATATATAAAGTATATACATATAAAGTAGAGGAAGATGGGCATGGATGTTAGCTCAGGGCCATTCTTCCTCAGCAAAAAGAGGAGGATTGGTGGCAGATGTTAGCTCAGGGCTGATCTTCCTCAAAAAAAAAAAAAAGGAAAAAAAGAAATTCCTGTTTGAAAGACCCTCACATCCTAATGCATGAGGATGGGGAGGAAGGACCTGCCCTGGTCTCCTGCTGGAGCAGCAGGCGGTGCCACCCTGGGCAAGGCCCTCTGCAGGGAGGGGCTGAGTGGATGGGGCTTCCCAGTGGGAGATAGACAGAGGGTGGCTAATTCATAGCTTTGTCGAGTTAAGGACATTAAATAAATCATTTACTGTCACCAGCACTTCATAAAAGGACATTTTAGCATCCAGAAGACAGGAAGGACATAACATCAGAAAAAGAACCGCCCTGCAAATTCCTAAATTTAGCTTTATGAAAACCTCACTGCGTGGTTTCCATTTTGCCATTTATCAGCAGACTGGCCATAGCTTTGCCACCAAGTGATACTTGAAAGCAACTGGCCTACCCAGGACCAGCTGGAGAACTTGTGGGGCCCAGTGAAGAATCAGAATGTGGGGCCCTTGTTCAGTAATTATTGGGAATTTGAAGACGGCCACAGTAGAACTTTAAACCAAGCGTGAGCCTCTTCTGAGCGTGGGGACCTGCACAGCTGCAGAGGTTGCATCCTCATGAAGAAGTCCTCACTGAGGTCTTCTCTGTGCCGGTGCTCTAGGATTCCCTCTCCAGGAAAAAGCCAAACAGAACTTTAATGTTGTGTTAGCAAAGACCGTGACATTGGGCAAACTAAACCCTGTGTCAGTTGTGGAAAATAACACATCACCAGTTTCTGCCTCCTGACCCCATTAGTTAGATAGAGGTTTGGTGATTTTAATGAAAGAAGTTAACTTTAGCTTGTTAAAGAACGATGCTTTCCTTGCTCTAGAAAAGTCATGTGTATACTCATGATGAATTATTCTCAAGATCTGTTCCTCTACTCCATGACCAAACTTTAAAAAAATAGTAGCTGGTGGAGATGTACACTTGAGTCTACTATTTCTAACGTTTGAGATTAGTTGAGAAAGAACAAACAGCTATTATTCGTTTGTTGGGTTTTCTCTGAAAGGGGTATCTAGTCTTTAATAAATTTCCAGTTGTCTTTACATTAGAGTGGAATTCATCTTGGCTGGTGCAAATAGTCGCCAGCAGGCCATCCCCATCCTAAAGAAGGTGAGTGCCAGTCAAGGTGACCACCAATCCAGTTAGAGTGTCTTTTAGCATGTTTCTACGTTTTCATATTTTGAAAAAAGTTCACAAGCAAGTTCATCTTAAATGCCTTTTCCATTTGCATACCCTCTGGAATGCTCTTCCCCTTTTAAAATCTGTTTCATTGTTGTTGTTATTGTTTTGTTTGTTTAGCTGTTGAGGAACCGTGGGGCTATTCCATTCCCCTCTTCCCCACGCCAAAATTAAAGGGAAAACTGCGTTAAGAAGATTCTTCATATTGTTCAAAGTCAATAGTCTTCTGTCTTTAAAAAGACAATATTTCCAAGGACTGTAGTTCTTAAAGCCACTTGGCAGTTTTTACTAGAGATCTACTCAGAGCTCTCCATCACTTTCCAAATGTGTCGCCATCCTATAACCCGCAGCCGTCTCTCTCTCTCCATGTTTAATGACCACTTAGCCAACAGGTCTTTGAGGAGCCACCAGGTCATGCTTGGCCCTCTGTGATCACTCCATCTTCTCCCTCGATTTTTCGTTGAGGAAGAGCTGTGGAGTTTCCACTCCCTGGTGTTTAAAGGGCACTGGTGCACGTCCGGCAAAGGCTTATATCTATTTTACAGTATTCTGAGCGGAGGAAAAGGGCCATTTCTCTTCCCTTATCTGTTTATGATGCGATATGTTGCAAAGCTGTTCCCATCAGCCACTGTTATGGTGAACTTAATTCGCTGTGATGGGGGTCCTACCGCCAGGGCTACCTCGAGCGCCGCCGAGGAGCATCCCGTTTCATGCCACATTACGCGGAATCCAAGACCGCCTCACTCGACTGGCTCAGGCTCCCTCTCACTTGGCACAGATTTATCGGGATTTATGCTTGAAAATAGTTGCTGGCATTTTTTCTCACGTGCAAGAGCAGAAACATCCAGTGTGTGCACGTGGCCACTGTAGCTTGGCTACGATTGCTATGTGAAAACACACACTCAGTTTGCAAATTAATTCACAAACTTAATTTGTCAAACTAGCTTTGTGCAGAATAATAAAGGCGTCAGCGCAGAAATTCCAAAGATAAAATATGAGTGCGAGTGGAAAATGACAAGAAGGGAGCACAGAGACGCTAAGAAAGTTCATGAGTCAAGGTGGGGTAACTAAGGTGATCTTTCCTGTTAACTTCCCGTGTTTCATTGTGTTGTTTACAATAGATTAGAAAATAAGAGGAAATATTGAAAATAAAAACATCTCGGCTGCTTCAGGAACAATCTGGATGTTTTGCCTTTCTCTAATCGTATAACATGTTTTCAGAAATGATTTTCTTAAGGGCTAGATTTTGCTCTCAGCACCCCCCGTCTGCCTCCTCTCCACCTTCCACCCTCACCTGCCCCCTGCCCCCGGCCTCCTGGGCCCCCCATTAACTGTCCCCAGCTCTGTCCATTGCTCCCGGAAGACACGGCCCCCCAGGCCCTGCCTCCCCCTTGACCCAAACCCACCCTTTCTCATCTGGCAGCCTCCTAAATGGGCAGGTAAAGGTTTGAGACGGGTGGGCCCTGGGGCTAAGCTGTGATTCCAGGGACTGGAGAATAAACAAACATCGGCAGGTCCTTGCACCCTGGGGTTAATTTCCCATGAATGGAGCCTGAGAAGGCAGTTCAGGTCACTCAGCAGGTGGAAGGGTGAGCCTCTTGTGGGGGCCACATGCTGGGGAAGTAAGTCCACCTTCCTTTGTCCCCATGCTGGTGGCAGGAGGATGGCGTCTGCGGGTCAGGCAGGAGTAGATCAGGAGGACCCATCAAGGTCTGGCCTGGAGACTCGGACCAGGAGAGGCCGCGTGGCTGCCTCTTCCTGTGGCAGTGAGAGCGTGCGGGGTCCCGAACAGTTGGTTAAAAACTGTGAGTAGGGGGCTGCCCTGGAGTGTGATGCATTTTATAGATTTATTTTGTCCAAATGGAAAGTTCAGCCTAGGCACGCCTTTGAGTAGACCCAGTGAGAGGAAGGCCCGAGTGGACCTCGGGCCCACCAGTGTGGGGCTCTCCAGTGCTCATGGGGCAGTGAGTGCCTTCTGTTCCATCATTGACAACTACCTCCCAAGCCGAAGTCCCTCTGGGGCCTGGAGCTTCAGAGTTGGCAGGCCCTTAAATCACCCAGCCTCTCCAGAGGGGACACCAAGGCCCAGGAGAGGGTGGGCACTTTGCCTGGGGCCCCAGGGCCAGCATGGCCTCCCAGAGAGGCCTGGGTCCATTCTCGCTGTGAGCCTGCAGCTTTGTGAACGCCTGGCACGCTGGAGGCACCTGACAGCTTGTCGGGTTGGAGCTGGTTTTGCTCATTCATTGGCCTGAAGTTTCTTCACTCCCAGGCCGGCGCAAGCCAGGGACCCGCCTGACACCTCCTTTATCCCAGGTTGGAGGTTTCAGAGTAAAATCTCCATAGGTTGCCTCGAAACTTTAGATGGTGATTTACGTTGTTGCTTGGATCCTGGGGTATTTTTCTGCACACCCTGGTCAGGTTCTGAACCAACAGGTGTTGGCAGGTGCCCAGTGCTGGTGACAACCTGGACCTCAGACTCAGGTATAAGAAGACCACGCTCTGCTCATGGGGACGGGCGTCTCGTCTGGTGCCCTCTGGGATGACACAGGGCTGAGCCCGTGTGCCAGGGCGTGCACCTGAGCAGCGCATCTCGCCCTCCTGTGCCAGACTTAACTACGACTCATAGAAGTAATAAGCCCAATACGGTTGACTTTATTTAATTAATAATGATCCTGCTCTGTTCTTCCGAGCTCATAAAACACCCTCTGGGGTTGGCAAAAACACTCATAATATTGATCAGAAGTCAAGCGGGATATTTATTTGGTCTTTGCCCCATGAGCATAAATCCTTGTCCGTTGCCTCCTGCTCTCTGCGTGCAGGATTTACAGTGGCCGGTTTCTTAAAAGCTTTCGGTAATTAAGGAATAAATACCCATCGGTCTTTGTTGGCCCCCCACAACCTGCCCCCTAGCAACGCAGCCGGGGTCAAAGGTATGCGGGCCAGGGGCAGCCAACTGCTCCCGGCGCGGCTCGCGGTGGGCCGGGGTCTCCCCCTGCAGAGGGAGGAAGCCCCCCTGTTTTCCTAACATATTGTTCCAGCCCCCTCTTCCATGCCTCCCCTCCCACTTCCTGTTTTGCTTTGGAAAGCAACACTTTGGACATTCCTTGCTGCTAGCTAGCCCTTTCTTCCCCCTTCCTCTGTCCTTCCTCCGCTCTTGGTCTGCGTGTAAAACCATACGGGTCTCCTCCGGTTTCTCCTCCTCACCCCCAAGGATGTTCCTCTGCCCCGATATACTTTGCTACAGAATCTGCCCTAAAATCAGTGTTGAAAAACCCTCTCCCACCCCATGAAGGGAACAAAAAAGATGTTTTGGAAGGGAATAATGTGACAAGTGACAGGCACCAGAAAAAGTTCTTGGCCTTTTCACATCTGGGGGGAGGGGTTCCCGTAAAAATGAACACATTAGACTTGACACGGAGGGGGCTTTCGAGAAAGGCTGTTATTGCTCAGTGTTGTATAAAAGCGTCCAGTTCAAGCCTCCTTTTTGGAGATTGGAAGGAAGGCTGAGGCCAAAATCAACACAGGACTGTTCCTCCTGCCACCCTAAAATGTCATCGGTCCTGCCTCCATGATGGCCACTGAGGAGACCCGGTGGGGCATCCGGTCACCGCTCGGTGTCTGTGCTCCTAATGACTCCTCTCCTGGAGCACGAGAAGACAGTGGTGGCTTCGAAAGCCAATCAGAAGCTCTGTGGATATTTGTTAAAAACTGTCTTTTCTGGGAATCCAACCCATTAACCTCACGACCCCTTGGCAGCCTGTTGAACCTTCTCTGCCAGACCCAAAATGCGGCTGTGATGGCGGTTACGTGTGACTGCACCCCCGTAGCCCTCAACGGCACAGGGCACGGAGAAAGGGCACGGCATCATCTCTCCCAGAAAGCCACCCGGGTCCCCAAGGGTCTTTGAGACTTGCCTGCACTTTGCACCTCACTGACCACAAGGATCAGCAGTGCGCACGGACAGCCATTGCCACCAGCAGTGACCAAGGTTCTCTCTGGGACCCGGCTCCCTGGGGAGCCTCAGTACCCAGGGCACCACATGTCCCGGCATTTCTGTCTTGAGGACAGCTGTCTAAACTGTTTTCCTTTCCACTCGGTTTTTCTGCCCCATTTGTGATTTCCTTTCTCTTCGTTCTGCACTTATGTTTATTCTCAAAAAATTTGGGTAAGGAAAAACATGGGAGGGAAAGAAGGATGGGTTTTCTACCTTGGTGCTGTCCTCTGCAGCAATGGAAATGTTCTAGATCCGTGTGATGGAGATGTTCTGGGCCATCCACACTGACCAAGACCGCAGCCGCCTGCCCCGTGTGTGAGATGTGTCCAGAGGATCTGAATTTTTGTTCATTTAATTAATTTAAGCGTATACACCAGTGTGTGGCTCGTGTTGCCCCACAGGATGGCCCAGCTCTGGATTCTCTCTCTGAAGTGACTCACACCTAACCCTTCGCCAGAGAGAGGAATCAGGGCTCAAGATGGCCAAGGAGAGAGCGTGGGCAGCGTGCTGCTGCAGGCACGGCTGGAATCTCACGGCCCAGGTGATGGCTACGTGGGCGGAATCAAGTTTCCTTATTCAGTGGGGGGTGGGGGACAGCAGAGCCTGGAGGAAGAGCTCAGGCAGTGACCCCCGGGGTCTGCTGCTCAGCCATCAGAGGTGGGAGACCTGGGGCAACTTCTTCACCTCCCTGTGGCTCACCTTCCTCCTTGTAAAATGGGGGTGTTAGCAGGACCTACCTCACCAGGTGTCGTCAGAATCAAACCAGAGAATTTACAAAAGGCTCAGCCCAACGGCTGAGACAACATAAGTACTTAGTAAACATTAGCTATCATGCCATTGATGATTCTCCTAGTCTGTGCACTGCAGTCCTGCTTTTTTTTTTTTTTTTTTGGTGAGGAAGATTGTCCCTGAACTAATATCTGTTGCCAATCGTCTCTTTTTGCTTGAGGAAGATTGTCCCTGAGCTAACATCTGTGCCCATCTTCCTCTCTTTTGTATGTGGGATGCCACCATAGCATGGCTTGATGAGCAGTGTGTAGGTCCACAAACCCTGGACCACTAAAGCAGAGCACATGAAGCTAACCACCACACCATTGGGCCAGCCCAGAGTCCAGCTTCTTTTTTTCTTTTCTTTTTTTTCTTTCTTTCCTTTTTTTTTTTTTTTTTGGCTGAGGAAGATTGGCCCTGAACTAACATCCATGCCAGTCTTGCTCTACTTTTTGCATATGGGATGCCACCACAGCATGGCTTGATGTGCACTGTGTAGGTCCACACCCAGGATCCAAAACCCACGAACCCCAGGCTGCCAAAGCAGAGCACACAAACTTAACCACTACACCACCAGGCTAGCCCCTTAATAGTGACTCTTTACTTGTGTATGAACACATGTCCGTGGATTGATTACACAAAGCCCATCATTTGGCTCATGCAGAATTGTAAATGAAAGCGGAGAAATGACGAGAAAGGCTTAAAGTTTGTTATGAAGCAGCAGACTTTGTTGAGGGCAGCATCCTAATCAGTTCACGCGAGGAAGGCCGCCTGCTTCAAGCCTCCCCGCACTCGGACAAGAAGGGGCCGACTTCCATACTGGGCAGCGTGAGGTGCTGGGGACGACCAACCCTTCCCAGGACCCCCCTGCAGTTACCTTGGACAGACAAACCCTCACAGTTAGGTGCTGTCTTTGTCATCGTAATCAGCAACGTTGTCACCTGGCTGGCCTGGCCCTGGTGGCATTCTTGGCTTCCGGATGCCTCCATCCCGGATCTTCTCTGGCTCCTCAGCGAGCTTCACGTGTCCCCTAGAGCCGAGCACTGCAGGGTCTTCCAGCACCCGGCACAGTGGCCCTCCGCCCAGGACTGGAGCCCGTGACCCTAGACAGAGCCCAGGGCAGCCCTCACACGTGGGTGGGCCCCATCCCCGGGTCCTGCCAGCGAGGCTGGAACAAAGCTCTCCTTCCCCGCGGCCCTGACCTTCCCATTTTCTTTGGCAGACATAAATGTGCGTTTGCGTCCTCGATAAATGTGCGTTTGCGTCCTCGGTCCCATCCTGTCCCCATCTTCTGTTCTCGACTCTGACCTTGACCCCGTCCGGGGCTGAGTTAGCTGTCCTCGCCGTCTGCATCCCGTGGTTTGTACCCACAGGCCCTGGGAGTCCTCGGTGCTGCACTGAGTGGGGCAGGACTGGAGTCCACGCTCGCTCACCTCAGGCACACACGGCCGGGAAGCTCTCCTGCTCTTTTCAGTTGTCCTCGCGCAGGAGGAGGGAGCTCAGCTGCCATCCTTCTCCAGACAGCAGAGCTGCGGCCCTGCCAAGCTTCCGCCGCGGCCCATCTTGAAGACCGGGGCCAATCTGGGACCCTCGCTCCGATGCCCCAGCTGGTTCTTCTTCCATCCTTAGCCCCGTCCCGCCTGGACGGTGCAGGATTCCCCCGGTCTTACAGTCCAGCCGCCCTGTTTCAAAAAAGGAAAATTTGTGTCTGTCTATTCCAAACCCTCTTCTGAAACTTGGAACCAAATTGACCCTTCTTTTTTTTTCATGAAGCCTTTCCTTTTTGTCACAATTTCCAAAAATATGGCCACAAGTCTGTCATCATGTGTGTATTTTGCTCAGCATTTGATATGTGGCTCGTTTGTAAAGATGTGTAATGTGCTCCAGGTCCCTTTAAGAGCCGAGGTTACCAGGAATTGTCTGTAAAGCCCTCAGCATCGTCCCAGGAAGTGCTCCTGTGGCTTAGAGATGGTGCTTCATCTGCAGGTCCAGGCGTGTTTACTGGTGCTGGCAGCGGGTTCCATTCGGCAGGCACTAAATCTGTGGGTTGCTGGTGGGATGTCCCAGGCATCATCTTTGGGGGGTGGGGAGCACTTGGAGCCTTGGCCCTGTCAACACCCCTCAAGGTCAAGTGTGGCAAGACCTCGTCTGTCAGGCTGCAGGACCAAAGCACATCTGAGCCGGGCAGACCCCCTAAGATTCAGTGGACGCACGGCTCCCTCGACCTGGGCCCTGCCTGCCCTCTGACCCCTAAATCCTGTGCTTGCCCGTGGCTCACACATCAGGTGGCATCCTGGGCAGGGCCCAGGGAGGCATGGAGGGCAAGAAGAAGAGAAAATATTTGCTGCTTCTGTACCTTCGATTGTATCTTTTTCCTTTGGGGACTGGGTCAGTGTCTGTCTTCCCCTGAGTTGCCCACTCTCATTTTCCCCGCTCCCGTGCGGTTGATTTATTTAAAGGTGTGTCAGCACGGGGCTCAGTGAGGAGCCGGGCCTCCTGCTTTCTGCTGACGGCCGGCCGCGCCAATAATTCATTTTTTAGCTCATTAGCTAACGGAGGCTGTGAGCCGCGGGCCTCCAGGGAGCTGGAATGAGGCGAGGTGAGCTACTGCGGGCCACACTGCTCTTGAACTGGCCTTCCGTGGGGAAAATGAAAGGCTCGGCTGAGACCAGCCAGGGGTCCCAGAAGTAAGATTGGGACATCAGAGTAACGATTAGAGTGTTTGTGCTTTGGCCTCGTGATTTCTTGGGGCAAACGGTTTTAGACAGAAGCTTCTCGCAGAAAGGGAATCATTGTCCGAGTGTCCATCTTTCACGTGTTAACGGTTGGCACAGAAGCCAAATGAGAATGAGGGAGAATGTCGTTGTCCAGTGTCTTAGTCGGCTCGAGCTGCCGTAACAAAATGCCATGGACTGGGTGGCTTAAAGGACGCCTATCTCACAGTGCTGGAGGCTGAGAGTCCGAGGTCAAGGTGACAGCAGGGTTGGTTTCTCTTGAGCGTCTTCCTGGCTTGCACGTGGTGCCCACTCCCTGGATAGTCTCACGGCCTTTTCTCTGTGTGCACATGGTGACCGACAGTGAGCTCTGGTGTCCCTCTCTTCTTATAAGGACCCAGTCCCTTCAGATTAGGGCCCCACCCTTATGGCCTCATTGAACCTTAATTACCTCCTACAGGCTCTGCCTCCAAATACAGTGACGTTGAGGGTTAGGCCTTCAACATGGGAACTTTAGAGGGGGGGCGCAGTTCAGTCCACAACATTTAGGAAGACTTTAAACATCTCAAAGCTGTGGGCAGGGGCCGACCAGTTTTGGCCCCAAAGAGCCTGACAGCCATGGCGTTGTTTAAACCGGCTGAGCCCCCCTCATCCCAGCGTCTTGGGCCCCTCTGTACCCTGGGAGGGGGGATTCACAAGACGCCGATAGGTTTGTCAAGACCCCCGGCTCAGGGTCCCCACCTCACCCTGCCGAGCGCATTGACCATGTGAAGTTCTTATCTACAGACAGGCGGGAGTCAGAAACCTAAAGCACCCAGCAGGCATTTCAGCCCCCACCCCGGTGCCACCAGCGCCTCTTGTCACACACACCCACCCCCACAGCTGAGCTCTTACATGCCTGATAGCAATGTGAAGCCTTAGATACGTTATTCTCTTCAATCGTAATAACACCAGGAGCTGCCATTTGTGGAGTGACCGCGGCAGCCGGCCCATCCTCCAGACACGTGACCCCAAATCCCAAAACCACCTTGCCTGCTGTAGACATCACTGTGCCCATTTTACAGATGAGGAGAGAAGAGTCCAAGGGGTTAACTGCAGTCGCAAAAGTCTGCTCCACTAAGAAGAACGAAGCGGGCACACAAACCCCAGTCTCTCTAATGCCCAGAACTGCGGCCTTTGGTCCAACATCAGTTCTCTCGTCCCTCCCTTTGGCCACTGCAGAAAGCACACAGAATTAAGCTTTCCCCTAATTTGTCAGGGGGGCAACCACCATAGGAGACGGTCTCTAAATAATAATAAATGTTTACGCATGAGTGGGAGTTGCTGAATTAGCACCCAGAACACCCAGATGTGCACGTCTGAGTCCTTTGTGCCTACCAGCTGGATTTCAGTGCTAAAAAGAAAGCCTGACCCAGGCTACAAGCCCAGCGGCCTCCCTTAGCTTTCTGGTCTCCTCCTGGTGTCTGAACACACGGAAGCGTTGCAGTCCTGCACGTCCCAGAGGCCGGCATTGAAAGCTTGTGTTTAAATAGCACGAGAAGTTTTGGTGAGGCGCTTTGATCCCTCAGATACTAAAAGCCACACTGGGGCGTCCTTGGTGGAGGGAGGGGCCACGTGGACGTGGAGCTGGGAGGGGCAGAACCCACCGAGAAGGCCACTTTGTTTTGTCTCCTTGCAGTATTCCTCAGGGACAGTTCAGAGCACCGAGCCTGCTCCTGTGTTTGAGTTGTTGGAGGTTCCAAAGTCCTTATCAATAATGGTCACCCGGCTCCCACTCCTGTGGTATCACAGGGGGGTGCCCTGTGAAACCAGCAAAGCCTAGGCTTTGCATGAACCCTCTCCGTGGCCCTGTTCCTAATGTATATGTAATGTTGAGTCTTCTCTTCAGGAAGGCTCCCAAAATAGTATGCATTTCAGCCACAAAACCTGGACCTGCCTTTATCGTGTATTGTAAACAACACTGATTTTTTTTTTTTTTTAAGATTTTATTTTTTTTCATTTTTCTCCCCAAAGCCCCCTGGTACATAGTTGTATATTCTTCGTTGCGGGTCCTTCTAGTTGTGGCATGTGGGACGCTGCCTCAGCGTGGTCTGATGAGCAGTGCTATGTCCGCGCCCAGGATTCGAACCAATGAAACACTGGGCCACCTGCAGCAGAGTGCGCGAACTTAACCACTTGGCCACGGGGGCCAGCCCCTAAACAACACTGATTTTTAAAAGTGAAGAACAGTTTTAACAGAATAATCATTCAGATGCGTGTCGATTTCAGTGCATTCCGATACGCTCGTTCGTGGCGTGACAGAGCCGAGGACAGAAAGTCACCCCCACGTCCCCATGAGAACCCACTGACACCGGGAGACGGTCCGGAAGCTGGGGGCTCGTCCTCATTCTTTGGCCCGGATATTCAAATATTAAAAAGAAAATGGAATAATGGCTGTTAGGACTATCGTTTCTGCATTTGGTTCTTCGGTTTTTCCCTGGATGGTTTGGCAATGAGTGTTAAAATCAGCCAGAGCAGAACATCACAGTTCTGATCTTAACGCCTGCCAGAAGACGAGAGTTAGTGATTGCGATTTGAAAATCAGATGTAGCCTTCAACATTGTCCCTTTGCATTTAATTCACGTTGTGCTCTTTCTCTTTGGTGTTTTTGTGAAATGCATCAGGATGTGGTTAATACTTTTGAAATAAGGTTTTTAAGTAACCCAAAAAACACGGTGCATTGGGGATCATCCCTCGCCCTCCCCGGGGTTTCCGAGACGCGGTGGCACTTTTCTGCTTGTGTTTCGGCCCAAGTGGGGACAGCGTGCGGGCTGCCTCCGAGCTGCGCCGCATTTGTGGGTGCTGCTGGGGGTTCTCAGCTGTAGCCAAGTGTTTGTCCTGGAAATCTCCGAATGAAAAGGGTCGGGGGTCACCCTGGGGTCACTCACACGGACCAGGAAGTGAAGCAAAACTAATCCAGATTTACTCCTGGAAGAATTTGTTTGCCTAAGTATTTAAAAACAGATTAGGGCTCACCCGACACTGGATCACTGGCCGCAATGTAAACACGGGTAAAAGGTGTCAACGAGGCCTTTTTTCCTGTCCTCGAGAAGAAAAACCATCCCTGGTAATGAGTTTTCTTTCTAGAGTGTCCCGGGGGCCCTGCGGGATTTCTCTGTGCAGTCGTAGCTATGTACCCTGACGATGCTCCCGGAGAAAATGCCGAATTTTAGGGGAAGGCGATTGTGAATCAGTGTGTTCTCTACGTCTTGGTGGGTAATTACAGTCACCTCTTATCTGTGGGGCTCTCCTTTCTTCTTTCTCGTCCTCATCAGAAAGCATCTGTCCGGCTTAACAGAGCTCTCCTCCCCACTCTGTTCTCCTGACTCTTCCAATTCAGGAACTACTTGTGAAATCTCACTTCCGCCTTTTGCTTTTTTTTTTTTTTTGGCCCTTTTTTTTTTTCCCAGCAGTGCTGCAGTCTTGAGCATGGCTGAGTTGGTTTCGGTATCTCTTGTGCCCTTTTTTTGAGAAACCAAAACCAAAATCCACCATCAGTAGCCACAGTGAGACGGAGATTCCTGGGGTCCTTTCCTTTGGGTCAATACAAACACACCTTGCTTGCTTTTTTTTTTAGCTCCTCTTCCCTTCCTGCCCCCTCCTCTTTTTTCTCAGCCCTCCCTCCAGATGTCACAGGCAGCTTCCTCTCCCCATCAGACCTCAGGGGGGAAAGGAGTCTGTGATCATACCCACCCAGCTCAGGAAGCTCATTCTCAACGGGTTGTGCCATTGGGGGAGGGGGCACCAGCTGCCATCATCCTCGCTCTCTGCATGCCTGAGGCCACCACCCTCCCCTCCCCACCTCTGTCCTCTCCTCCACACCCCTGCCTCAGCTCTGGCATCAGGGGGCCACCTGCCTGTATCCTAGGCTGGGCCGTAGGACACTTTCCTAGAAAACCCAGCCGTTCCTTGTCATTTAAGGAATTCTTTTTTAAAAAAAGAAAGATTTTATTTTTCCTTTTCCTCCCCAAAGCCCCCCGGTACATAGTTGTGTATTTTCAGCTGTGGGTCCCTCTAGTTGTGGCATGTGGGACGCCTCCTCAGCATGGCCTCGTGAGCAGTGCCATGTCCGCGCCCAGGATCCGAACCAGCAAAACCCTGGGCCGCCAAAGCGGAGCTCGTGAACCCAACCACTCGGCCACAGGGTCGGCCCCAAGGAATTCTTGACATTCTCCACTTCAGCCTTTCCCAAGTGTCTTGAGAGATGAAAGCAATGCGCAGGGCAACTGAGTTTAGTTTGTATGTCTTTTCTGAACCTCCCCATCGGAGCCTCTGCCCTTTCGCATGTGGGTCTATAGCAATGTTTTCTTCAACTGGAAGCATTTAGAGACCCCGGGGAGCTCACACACACCCCCTCTGGGGCAGGTGGGTTAAGAGCTGAGAACAGAGGTCGTGCCCAGGTAGGGGGAGCCCAGCAGCTCTCTTGACCCCACAACTCCAGCGGAATGTCGTTTAATCCTGACTCAGTTGTCACTGCTTACAGTAGAAAAGACCTCTGGGCCTGTGGCGTTGTCCTGCATTGGGCCGCATCCCAGGGAGCAGGGACGTTCCTCCAGGCCACCACTTCTGCACAAAAGCAAAGGAAATCAGATGAGAGCTCAAGGCTGTGGGCGTCCTTGGTCCTCACACCTTAGGTCATCAGAATTCCCTGCAGGGCTCGTTAAAACACAGGGGTTCAGACTTAGGGAGACTTGGGGGGGCCTGAAAATCTGCGTTCTAACAGGTTCCCAGGCGGTGCTGATGCTGCTGGTAGGGGACCCCACTTTGTGAACCATAGATAAACCTTTCCCAGGGGGCTTCCTTATTCTTAGCAAAGACACTTGTCTCCTGCTATTTCACTGCCCCCTCGGTGCTGTGCGTTCCAGGACAGAGGGCTTGTGCCTTGGTTGTCCTGCCTGATTGTGACCACACCTGTCTGGTGGCTCTTGCAGGGAAGAGAAGGAGCGGTGGATCCGGGCCAAGTACGAGCAGAAGCTCTTCCTGGCCCCGCTGCCGTGCACGGAGCTGTCCCTGGGCCAGCACCTGCTGCGAGCCACCGCTGACGAGGACCTGCGGGCCGTCATCCTGCTGCTGGCGCATGGCTCCCGGGACGAGGTGAACGAGACCTGCGGGGAGGGCGACGGCCGCACGGCGCTGCACCTGGCCTGCCGGAAGGGGAACGTGGTCCTGGCCCAGCTCCTAATCTGGGTAGGTCGCCCAGGTGCCCGGCGGAGGATGGAGTCCCTGTGGGCGCTCTGTGCTGCTGCTCGGGCATCTTTCTGGCGGACGGCTCTCCTTACTAACCTGAAAATGGGAAGCCGTCATGAGTAGGGAGTTCAGGAGCTCAGAGGGGAGGCCCTGCCTTTTGGACTCGCCTGTGTGAAGTCACCTCTAGAAGGTCTGATAAAGGGAGGCATGAAGTCCGTGTGGCATGCTCTCCTTAGGTGGAGCCCGTGGTCCGTTTGCATAGCATCTGCTAGAGTTTCTGCAAAGTTCATCTTTTCCATTACCCCCTGGGTCAAGCATGGCTGGTGGTGTCTCTCTTGATCCTTTTACAGAAAACTCCCATCATCTTTTTTGGGGGGTATAGGGAGAGCGTGGAGATGAATAGTTTATATAGTTTTCCCGTTACCAAATTTTTGCTTTTTTCATTCATGTAACCCAAAAATCCTAGACCCACAGCTTGGAGCTTTAATCTGCTAGGAGTTTGTCAAAGGGCTTCTTCTGGACCATTCTGAGGAATTTCTACTGGGAAGATTATGTTTTAAATTTCTATTGAAGCATCTGT
The DNA here is from genome assembly GCF_037783145.1 of Equus przewalskii. NCBI lineage: Eukaryota > Metazoa > Chordata > Mammalia > Perissodactyla > Equidae > Equus > Equus przewalskii. Next base: position 22,396,445 of record NC_091835.1, read on the forward strand.
CGTGCAGCTCGAATGGGGAGAAGAAAGGAAGAAAGGGATTGTAAAGGGAGGCCCCGGCCACGTGGGCCAGGAGCTGCTCCTGAGAAGCCCACACACCCCACACGGGGCTGCCTGCACACCTTTGGGGTCTTTCGCCATGGCGGGTCCCCAGCAAAGGGTCCCCCGAGAGGGTTCCTGGGTAGGGAGGGGAGGTGTCTGCTCACCAGGAGCGGGACACTGCCTAGAGGTGGGTCACCCCCTGAGGCTCTTCTGTCTCCACCCCCAGGGCAGGGATGCGTCTGTCGCACACAGCTGAGCATGACGCCAGCATCTGACTTTTGTGATGGGTATCATGGGAGAATTAGATGCATGGGTACCAAAATCATTCAACCGTCCAGCTTCGCTTTAACACTTGTGTCTGAGTCAGCTCAGGCCGCCCTAACACAATCCACACACGGGGCGGCTCGAGCCACAGATGCTTACTTCCCACAGTTCCAGAGGCCAGATGTCCAAGATGAAGGTGAGGGCAAGGTCAGCTTCTCCTGAGGCCTCCCTGCTTGGCTTGTAAGACGGCCGTCTTCTCACTGTGACCTCAGGTGGCCTCTCCTCGGTGCCCGGGCATTCCCCTTCTTGAAAGGACACAGTCCTGTTGGATCAGAGCTGTACCTGTATGACCTCATTTAACCTTAATTACCTTTTTAAAGGCCCCGGATCCAAATATGGGCATGTTCCAAAGTCCTGGGGGTTAGGACTTCAATCATGTGAATTTGGGGGGACACAGTTCAGTCCATAAGAAAATTACATGCCATCTTTCCGTCTCAAATCAGCCAAGAGTTCCTCTGATGGTGCGGCTCCCTGCTGACAAGAGAGTGGAGAGACTCCCGTCCATCGTGGTGGAAGTGGAAGTCAATCCACCCTTTTCCCAGAACAAGAAGCTTAAAAAATGTTTGTGTAATTTAACCTAGTATTTCCCCTTCTAGTCATCACCCTAATAATCAGAGCTCCTGAGAAAGATTCAATGTGAGGCTGTCCATCACAGCATCCTGTGGCACTGTTTATACCAGTGGGAATTTTTGTGTTGCGTGTGAGGAAGATTGGCTCAGAGCTAACGTCTGTTGCCAGTCTTCTTCTTTTTGCTTGAGGAAGATTGTCGCTGAGCTAACGTGGGTGCCCGTCTTCCTCCATTTTGTATGTGGGATGCCATCACAGCACGGCTTGATGAGTGGTGCTAGCTCTGCGCAGAGGATCCGAACTTGCAAACCCCGGGCCACCAAAGTGGAGTGTGTGAATTTAACCACTACACCAACAGGCTGGCACCCCCAGTAACTATTTTTAAACACTATATGCAACAACTGAGGACAGAGTAACTGAATTATGTTTACATGGAGGAATAGTATATGGCTATTACATGTCATGTTTTTGAATAATTTTTAATGATGTGACAAGCTGATCAGAGTACAATGCTCAGTAAAAGAAAAAAAGTAGGGCCAGCCCAGTGGCGTAATGGTTAAGTTTCTGTGCTCCGCTTTGGCGGCCCAGAGTTCGCCAGTTTGGATGCTGGGCGTGGACCTATTCACTGCTCATCAAGCCGTGCTGTGGCAGCGTCCCACATAGAAGAACTAGAAGGACTTACGACTAGGATATGCAACTATGTACTGGGGCTTTGGGGAGGAAAAATTTTTAAAAAGAGGAAGATTAGCAACAGATGTTACCTCAGGGCCAATCTTCCTCACTAAAAAAAAAGGGGGTGCAAATTATTTGTATGTTTTATCTCAATGACACATATAGGCGTTTAGATTCAAAGAAAAAGCATTAGAAGGAAATACACTGAACTATTAACCAAGGTTATCTCTGAAGAGCGAGATTATAAGTGACTTTTTCTCTTGGTGTGCTTATATCATTACCTGTGTATTTCCTACAATGAAAATGAATTGCCTCTGAGATCAAAAAAGTGAGTATTTTTTGTTTTCACATTTGGAAAGTCAAAATAGAAATAGCAAAACTTGGGTTCTCATTGGTCCTTTTCTCTTGCACAAAGGAGGGGCTTTTAGTTGCAAAAAGCTCATCCTTTCCTTAAAAGAATACACCGCAGGGCCACGTTGTGCCACCCACACGTGACCTTCGGTCTCCCTACCTGGGTCATCTGCAGCCCGTCCCCAGCGGGTACGTATCTGTGCACAGGCTGCGCACAGAGGTTGAAGAAAGAGGCTGTCCCCTCCTTCTGTCGCCCCCCTGGCAGCCGTGCCTTCCACCCCCGTGATGCTAACGTGGGCTCTGTTGCCTCCGCAGTACGGGGTGGATGTCATGGCCCGCGACGCCCACGGGAACACGGCGCTGGCCTACGCGCGGCAGGCCTCCAGCCAGGAGTGCATCGACGTCCTGCTGCAGTACGGCTGCCCGGATGAGCGCTTCGTGCTCATGGCCACCCCCAACCTGTCCAGGAAGAATAATAACCGAAACAACAGCAGTGGCCGGGTGCCCACCATCATCTGAGGGGCCCGCCTGCCCCGCCACGCCCGGGCCGGCCACAGCCTCCAGCGCCCTCCCCCGGATGTTACAACACGTGAGTCCCGTCGCGTCCCCTCGCTCTTCCTGGTGGCCACCTGCCACCCGCCCCACCCCGAGCAAAATCACCAAACCTGGACAGTCCTCAGGGGGCGAAGAGGAGAAGAGGAGGCTGCAGATTCGATTCCTTTCCATAAACCACCCCTCTGATCGACAAACAGGAGCGACCGGCGGGCCCGAGTGGGTTGACGATAGCACACGGCGGCGCGGGACCTCGTCCCCGTGGCCCGTAGACAGAGCACGGCACAAGGGATGGGACGAGCGGGGGGCGGGGGGGAGGGGAGGCAAGGCGTGGGGAGAGGGGGTACCTCTCCTTAACTGGCAGTTAAGCCCATCAGTACATTTCACCTCTACCAAACGGAACGCTTGGGTTTCATCTCTTCTCCGAGGAGCTTGACGGCATAAATCAGAAGCAAGCAGAGTTTGTCAGGTTTGAAGCCCCTATGATGGTATGTGTCAAATCAGTTGGAGCTAATCTGTCCAGGGAGAATACTGGCTTCATTACACTTGTATAGTTGAGTTCTTCCAGCATTACCGCTGTTTAATAGGACGTGATTAGTCATCACCGAGAAGAAAGCATATTAGCCAAGGCGGTAGCTACGCCGCACGCTCCGATGATTGCCGTGATGTGATTGCAATACTCTTAGAAGCATCCGATTATCCCAGACATGTTCTTTCCAGCCCTTGGAGCCCTCCTTTCTAAATTCACTGTCATAATTTAGTATCTGTTTAATTTTTCAGTCCAAAGAGAAGAAATCAGTCGCTGAGTATTATCGGACTGCGTTCTCCTTGGTGCAAAAACAAATGGGGGAAAAAATAAATAAGAGTCACTCCGAAATTCAAAAGGAAATCACGAATTCAGCTAATAATAACCTGGCGAGTGCTTCTCGTAAACTAAGTCCGTGCACAGAAGGCTATTTTTTTTTCCTGAACACGAGAGAGATTTTATGTCCTTTGGCCAAGGTGGATGTCTTGGGTCCTAGTCACTCCTGGGCCACGTTGCCCAAGTCACACAGGCTTCTGTATTGTGTCTTTAGATAAGATGTGTGAAAATCTATTTGAATAAAAGAAGTTCATAAATATGCATTGATTTTTGTACAGACAAATGGCACCTCTGTTAATTTATAAATTGAACTGGATATGAACTAATAATATGCAACTAGTTGAGAGAAGAGGGTTACAGATCATTGTACATGGGAAAGATTCCCAGCAGTAAACACTTCCATTAATGTGATCTACAGCTTTTAAAAAGGAACATAGCAGAATAAGATCGTGGTACAATTTGCTTATTAAAATCGAAAAAGAAAAAAAAGAAAAGACACTGAAGCAGATGAGAGAGGGGAAAGAAGCAGGTCATTCCTCGATAGCGAAGGGACGGATCTAGATCGGACACTGCTTTTGCCAACCCAGAGGAAGGGGCTATGGCAGGGGAGGGGGTAATTGTCTGAATACCAGACCCCCGTGCTCCCACCGTTCTGTGGCTCATGAGCATCCGGAAGACTTTTCCTAAGTGGCCAGGCCTTCCGCTTCAGTCCATCACCTGATTTGCTGTCATCCTGGTCTCGGGCTGCCTCAGACTTCAGCCGTCCTCAACGTGGTGGCCAAACATAGTAACCCAAATCATGACACCTGAGGTTAAAAAGAAAAGACTCAGCCTCCAGCCCTCTGGTGGTGGGGGGGGACAGGCTTGTCTCCCTGAGGGACGACAGCAGCCTGACGTAGCTACAGGAACACAGGGCCACATTCGCCTGGCAGCCTCTGGGGAAACCCCGTGCTCTCATATAGTAAAGCTTCTATTTTGTAAGAGTTTTTCCTCTTCTTCAACTTTTTAAAAAAAGAAAAATTAGGTAGGGAAAAAAAAATAAAGCTTTACGCAGAATTTATATGTGGGTCAGTGTCTCATGGACATTTCTAACCTTAATTCAGCTCAGTGGAACGTGGGAAGGAACAGGTGCAGGAGCCATGAGTCTGTGGTCCGTACGCCCTCCACCCGATTTTTAATTGTGTTTTATCACTGTGTAGTTATTTTAAATGTGAATAGAAAGAAAAGGAAAATGGCATTGCCTATTTTTGAAGAGCGCATTACTGTTCTAATCCAGCTATACCTTCCGCACAGCTTGTAGCATAGACTTGCCATAGTGAACGCAGATATAGTATAAAGGAGATTCTTAAATTATTTCATTGTAGTTAATTCCCACTATAGGAATGCTTTATCATAGTGAAGCCTTCTTTTCAAAAGAAACGGAATTCCCTGTACGGCTTCTCTTGGGATGTATATGTGTGTACATATTATTATATGTGTTTATAATATAATATTTTCCCAACTGACTTCTTTTTTCACTAAGCCTTTCACGACCTGAGCGCTGGATGGGTTTCTGCTCTCCCCTCCCTCCAGCCCGGGCACGCCATGGATTCCTCCTTAGAAAACTCGACCCCTGCTTCGGCTATTTTTAGTGATGCTGATCGGCTCCAGGAGACAGTCTGCTTTCTTGAGCTGGAGTTTTGGCAACAGAAGAAAGGCAGGGGGTGGGTTTCAAGGGTTTTCTTTTAAAATAAAGGTGAATGGTGGCTAATCTTTATTTCAGTGTCAAACTAGATGGCAACACTCTCATTCCCCCTTAAAGCCTTATTAACACCAACAGTGGGAGAAGGCAGACCCTGGGCCAGGGTTAGAAATCACCGGTTTGGGGAGGGGTCGAGTTTTCATTGTTTATTCCCATGTAAGTTCTGTGAAGTGACAGCAACATGGGAAGCCACCACTGCAGAATCCACATAACCTTTTCAACTGAGAATTAAGATTTCCCCTTGATGAGAAACCATCCCCCGGGGAAGGTACGCAAGCAGGCAGTCACACATGGTGTAGCTGCAAGAGTGAGCTGGACGGATCCCAGACTTCACTGGATCCCTTCTGTGGCCACGAAAACCCTGCAGGGAAGGAAGGCTTGATTCTGACCCTGAAGACGCAAACCTCAGGTCCTGGGGCGGGCAGATGGTTGACCAAGCCCAGAGCCCCAGGCGGAATCCCGGCCCCGTCTGTCTAATCCTTCCCAGGAAGTGAGCACCTCGATGGGGAGCAAGTGCCATATTCGTGAGTCTTTGGTCCCACAAATAGGTGCAGCTTCCTGTCTCCCAGGAAGTGCACACTGGGTGTAATTATCCCAGAAAGCAGGTGAGGACAACAAGGTGCTTGCTGACCACTGGGCTATAGGGCGCAGAAGAGAGCAGCTCTTGCTGCATCACTCTGGACCACAGTTCTTAAGTGGGCGCCTTCTCTGCAGAGCCGTGAGCTGGCACTGGCCCTTCCAGTACACTGCAGGACCTCGCAGCTCTGCCCCCTCTTCTGAGGTTTTGTCCAGCCAGACGCGGTCTGCTTGGACCCAGCCTCTGCATCCCTCATGGACACGGGTCTTCCCAGTTTTGTGACATCTGCACACGTGCGGGGTCATTCCTACATCTGCAAAGAAGCTGTCACTAACTTCACTAGGAAAAAACACCGTCCAGGGAGAAAGACATCCCCGGGGCCCAGCAGACCTGGCTTCAGCTGGCTTTGCCATCACACCTGTGCAGCCTTGGGATGGCATCCAGCTTCTAGGACTCTTTTTCTCCATCTGTGAAACTGCGGTGGCCTTGCAGACTGTGGTGACCAATGAGAGAAATGCCAGCCCAACACCCAGCCAGGGGCTAGATGTTCAGGCAATGGGAGCATTTATTAAGAACAGAAATGCTGATAGGACTGAAGCCAGAGCATACTAGCCTGGAAACCTGCCCCCATGCTGGCACCGTGTCCTCAGCCAGCACTCTGGGAGTCGGTGATGGCACATTTGCCAGCCGCCCTCCCATTTGAGCCTCTGGTGCTGAGCCATCTTCTCTCTCTGCTGAGCCCGTCGGTGCTCTGTGGGTCCCCGCCTGTGGAGCACCTTTCTCCCCTGAGGAAAGAGCCCAGACTGCCCACTCACCATCTCATCAGCCTGCTTACCAAAATTTATCCTCCATTTCTTTTCGTCTGAGTTTGATTTTCCAGAGGCAAAGAGAGGGTTGTCTTACTGTCATGGCATTCACTAATCTTGCTTTTGGCCCAAGATGACCCTTCTCTCTCTTACGCCCTGTTGCTGTGTTGCTGGCTGGGACAGACCTCCCATCCTTCGGATGCCACCTCTGGTCACCAAGAGGCTGCTGTGACACCCTCATGTATTGGTCCTCGTTTCAGTGTCCTTTTCCTAGTTCCTCTTAAATTCAGGGCCTGCTGGAGAGCACCCTGGCAGGCAGAGTGTGGCTTTAGGCTTATGGCCTCTCTGTCTCCTTCACTGAGCTTGCACGAGTGGATGAGGAGTACCCACCTGGCTGCAGCTCTTGTCCCTTTCAAGGGCCACATTCAGCTTGTTTTATGCCTCCACTTTGTGATCACATCCTCCCCCTCAAGAGTGGCCGTTGGGTCCTGCCCGACCCCCAGACCGAGCTGTGCTCTCGGGTCACATGAGTCCCCGTGACTCCAATTCTGCCAACTCTTCCTCCTTGCGTTTCGAATGTTCTGGAAACAAGACGGGGACATCCATATTCCCCCCTAGGTATGTTCAGAAGCCATGAAACAATGTAGACCCTCTAAGAGTAAGGATGGTCAGGTCTCAAAAACTCCCCAAAAGGCAAGGATATTTGGAGAGCAAACCCATTTCCTCTAGATGGGCCACTTCACCCTGCCCCCCACATCTGCTCTGTTTCCATCCCTCATCCCCCCACAAGGTCAGCACGCCCTTTCTAGAACTCCCCTGGATTGTATTTATGTCCTTCAAGCAAAAAGACTGAAAAGTGGTCAGGAAGGAACTCAGTAGGAACATGCTGACGAGATAGAGCTCTCTTCCCCAGGAAGTAGGATTTCTCTCGAACTGCCTCCTCAAACATGGGTTTCACACACTGTGAAGTCCAGTCTCCAAGGGGTTTCCACGCTCATCCTTCACCAGAAAGCTCAGTAAGGGCCTTTGGCATCAAGACTTGCAACTTTCTCTTCCAGCCATGATCGACACCTTTCTTTCTTGGACTCCCAAGTGGTTTTCTTCAGGAAGCCCTGTGCTCAGTGAGTGTAGTGCAGGGCCCGGCTGGGCTGGGATCTCCAGGTGTGCTGCTCACAGTGGGCAGGGGGCCTGGCCACCCACCTGGGCTGCTGAGGGGTGGTGTCTGTCCCCGCTCTGCTCTACACCACCCATGGGTCCTTTGTCATTCAAGCATCTGAATCCAGTTGCCTCTCAGTGAAAACATCCTATCCTTCTAGTTATGCAGCAGAGAGAAGGGGCGGGGTGCCCGGGTGGGGTCGGTGGAAGCTGTGCTCAGACTTCTATCTCCATCACTGCCGAGAAGTAGCCGCTGGGAACCCCCGTGATGAGAGAGAGCAGTGCCAGGCAGGCCAGCCCCCCACCTTGGACCCTCACCTCTCACCTCACGAGGAAAAAGTAACATGTGACAACTTAGGCATGAGTATTTCCAAAACACGATGTTCTTCCCCTTAGAGAAGACAAGCTGTCCTTAAATAGATTTATTTTTAATGTTAATAGAGTCCCTGTTGAACGCTGGATGTCTGCTGCTTTGTAAACCTGGGTGGACACTTGCTTCCATTTGGGTTCTTCAATTTGGGTCAGAGTTGAAATTGGAGCACATTTCATTGGTAGAAGATTCTGGAAAACCGAAAAGTCTGTTTTTAATCTGTGATTTTTAAAAAGCCCAGGTTTTAGCAGGGTTTTGGTTTCCCCAGTGTAGTAGGCACCCTCCCCGAAGCAAGGGTAGGTGCGGAGCCTGCAAATCTGAGAAGCTCTCCGTGCCGCGTTTCATTTATGAAGTGCTGATTTTTGCTATCAAATGACAGCCTTGGGTTTTGGGCGCTGCGCCTGATCGATAAAAATGTTCTTGTCTGAGGCCCTCATCCCATCCAAACGGCCTTTGGGGCCCGGAGGTGGGTAGGTTGGGTCCAGCGTGCCCAGCAGGGACTGGCCGGGGCCCTGGAGGTTGCAAGTCTTCAGACAAGAGTGGCCCCAGTGAAATGGACAGATGAGCCCTGGCTTCTAGCCACGTGACACCCAGCACCCAGCAGCCGCTCGACATGTACGAGAGGTCCGCTCGGGGCTTGTTTTTTTATTTTGGCCAGGCATGTGGCATCTGTAGAGAGGGACACCGCCCCCCCCCCCCCCCGAGGGTCATGATCAAGCCAGATGATAGAGACTCGCCTGTCAAAGTCCATTTAGGACTGACCTCAAATTCTCTGTCAGTGGGAAATCCATGACCTTTGTCCCGAGATGCAGGTGAAAGAAAGGAACCAAGCAAGATTCCAGGGTGTTGGGGGAATCTTCGGGATAGAACAAATCCCCTTAACAGACCCGCTGTCCAGGACAGTCGCCCCTAAATCAGATTATGCGCTGATCTCCGAGGTGCCAGGCAGTGTCCACCACGGCCCAGGAAACTAATGTCTGAGCTGGTTTGAAAACTCTTGTAGAAGCTCACTCAGTGATTACTTGTGTCCGGACGTCCCTGGTCTTTCCACCCGTGGTATCATACCTGTACATAGGAATCCTCAGTGACAGGCCTCTTGTAAAGACACTAATGGGCAGCCCAGCCAATGGCCATTGCTCTCAGCCCTGCGCTTGACCTTGCACTGAGTGGCCATCAGAAAACATATGTCCTGCCTGGGTTCTCCAGGGCGGGGAGGACAGAACGGACCACGGGTGCCGTGAGCTGGGGCCAGGCTGGGGAATTAGTTCCCGCTTACTGCTCACTGAGCACCCCACGGGCCTCCCAGCCCCACCCCCAGGGGTCTCAGCGATTTTCTCACCACCACTGTTACCGGGGTGCACAAGCGGACTCGGGTGAGGATCGGGGTGTCCCATGGCGGATGGGCAACGGGTACGTTTAGAAACTGCTTTGTGGCAGTTCACGCATCTTGATGTTAGAAATAATGCCTTCTCCAAACCTTGGACAGCATCGCAGTTTTCCTCCTCCAATGGGTTTTTGGGTCTAAAATATATCAAATTCCTGAGGCTGCAACCCCTGCCCCACCCTGAGCACCCGAATGCTGGGGGGAGTGCCGCTTAGCACTAGATCAGAGGCCCCCCACTGAGCCCTGGAAGGGGAGGGGCTGGAAGGGTTGGCCACCCCAACCACAGACATGTGGCTTCCTGCCCCAGACAGCAGCCTCCACTCTCCTGTCCCCCGTGACTTCGAATTGGCTTCTCATCTGGCCACGGGGTCTGTTTCTGAAAGGGGAGCCCAAGCAGGTCAAAGGTGAGGAGCATTTCTAGGAGGGAGCGGGGAAGGCCGTGCCTCAACACACCCTCTTAGCATGTTTTCCTGTTTCTGTAAATAGCAATGTACAGAAGATGGAAGAGCAGTCTGGGGTTTATCCAGAGATGGGTTGGGTTTGGGTTTTTTTTGGTTTTTTTTTTTTTTTTGGTTTTTATATTACCTCATTCCGCAAGTTTGTGTTTCACAATGACTCAATGACGCTTTATTTATGTTGTTTGTACTGTAATTAAAACCATTGACAGACATTTCACTTTGCTCCTTATTTCATATGATCTTGTTTTGATTCAATATGCCAGTTTGTATTTTCCTGCCTTGGGGGTTTTTTTGTGTCAGCTGTACAGTATTCTAAGGGGAAAAAAAAAAAGAGAAAAATGTGTAAAGTAATGAAGAGAGGTGGCTATAGTGTAGAGACCTCTTTCTAATAAAGAAATGAAAATATGTCTACACCACTGCTGTGGAGGTTTTTGTTGTTTCGTTTTGTTTTTTTGTTGGGGGGAAGGTTGGTCATTTTGTCATGACTAATTTTAGGGTTGCTGTTTCCAGGCGAGGTAACTCAAAGAGTAAAGGGGCTTCCGATGCTTCTGGAAGGGACTGTGCTAGCCCCAGGCAGCCACATGCATGAGAGAATTAGCCCACATACGCTGCACTCACGGGCATTTTTACCCACTCCTTCAATTACGACAACCTTGGAGAGGCCATGGTCTCCCAAGCTAGGGATTGTCTGGGCCTGGAGGTTCCAGATGCTTCTGCAGTCTCTTTACACTAGAGCTGACTGGCCCAGATATGGGATAAAGACTTAACAGTGGCCAGGAAGTAAAACCATGCCAGAACGCTACTATGAATACCATGAATATTCATATTGTTACGATTTTCTTGTGCAAAATACATTATATCTTTACCCGCCAAATCAGAAAAGTCAAACTCACCCAAAAATGCCACCACTCAGACATCACCACGGTCAATGATTTGGTGAACACCTTCCAGAGGCTTCCGTTTACAGATAAGTCAGGCAGATGTCTGCTCACCCCCCACCCCGGCACTCTTCTATGACGATGAATACAGAGCCACCTGATCTCTGTTTCTGCTGAGATTTCCCCATGGCATGGGGAGCCCACAGCACCACGAGGTGCCAACACAGAATGGGATGCAGCACCCCACCCAGCCACGCAGTCACGCAACCCCCACGGACATGGTCACACAAAACCCAGCAGGCCAAATGCAGACTCTCGCAAGGGTTACTTGTCTTCTAGGAAATAATTAGAAAGACAGAGAAAAGTGTTTTTAGGAGGAATCAGTTCCACTTACATGGATATCTGTTATCCCTCCATTGTATTTGATTAACAGATTTACTAAACAGTGGCTTAAATAAATTAAGGGATTGTTTTTCCTCACAAGAGAAGACACCTGGAGGTGGGCAGGCCAGGGCTGGCATGGACAGTTCCAGAAGGCCATCCGGGGCCAGCCTCCTCCAGACCATCTGGTCAACCATCGTTCATGGGCGCTGTGGGGGCTCCTGGCACCCAGGGAGGACCATTCCCCCTCCAGCATCTGCATTCCAGGTGGGAAGGAGAGAAACGGCAAGAAGAGCAGCCAAATCAGGCCCTCTTATTCAGCGTTCCCCGAAGCCCCACTCTTGACCCCACTGACACACCACTGGGCAGACGGGCCTGGGCCAATCAGGGCTACAAAGGAGGCTGGGACACATAGTGGCTCAGTGAGGTGGGTGTGGTGGTAAGGAAGAGGTGGAGAGTGGGTGCAGAGTACAACAAGGTCTCTGCTCGTCCATCCTTTGGTTCCCCAACATTCAAATGCACCCTCTGTCCACACACAGAACACTTCGCTCCCCCAAGGAGATGCCCAGTGGGCAGGCTGCTCCTCGCCTCACTGCTGCCCAGCGGCTCCTCATCTGTCCTGGCCACCCCATCGGTGACTTTGTCCCCACCTTCCCTCCAGGACTCTTGAGTCAACCTGAGTGTCCATCTCCCTCCCAGGAGACCACAGCTTCTCCGGCCCCCGGGGTGGGGATCTGAATCTCTCACCTTTGCAAGCCAAGGTGCTTGAGACAATGTCCTGGAAAGATCTGCCAGGTAGGTAAGGTAAAAAAAGCAAGGCTGAATGTCTAGATTTTATAGCCAAGATTTTTAAAGTGATCATACACAGTGCTGGCCCGGCCACAATGGGACTGTCGCTTACATGCTCTTTGTGGAAAGACAGTAAAACAGCATTTCTGCAAAGAGGTACAGAACTGTGTACAAAGGCTCTGAAAATCTTCCTTCTGGCCCAGGAATGCAGGGCCTAGAGGACACCTTCATCACAGCAGGGGCTCCGTAAATAGGTGTTGGTTACGTGAATGAATCAGTGCCCAGGAATCTGGGCAAGGAGTAACGTGACCACTTCAACATTTTCTTAAAAGACGTTGTTTGTGACTTCGGTACTTATAATAACAAAATATGGGGAACAAGCTCCAATAAATTAAATAATTTTATTAGTTAAATTACAGCACATCTGTAAAGGGGAAGATGAGTCATTGCACAAATGAGTCATTTCAAATTGTGTTTGTCACATGATACAATGATACAATGTAATGATACAATGTAAATTAAAACTTAGGATACTGAAGTGTGTATGACTGACCTCTATTAAATAAAGATGTTTCTATGTCCTTATTTTATATCCAAAAAAAATCCAAAATGTTATCCATACCGTCTGTCTCTGGGGAGTTCTGGATGGTTTCTATTTCCTTTATATTTTACTGTCCACCTTTTCTCTATAAGGGTGTATTTTTAAAAAGTTATTTTGAGTTACATTTTAAAGCTCACAGTTTGCCATTGACTTTGAAGAAAGTGGTTGGGTTTTTTATTAATGTATTTTTCATTCATACTGAAATTGGAGAAATGATTGGTGAATTGATTAATAAATTAATGAAACAAATTGATTAAAAATTAGGAAGTATTCGGGTTAGGGGAAACCATAATTTACAGAATCCGAAGGAAAAGTCAGATGGATGCCTCAGCACAGACTCCAGTCTCGGCACACAGAGCTGGGAACCATCCGGAAGGCCAGGCCAGCCGGCGCCTCCTTGCTGGACCCCCAACCCCAAGGGCTCTCCATTTGTCCTCCTCACTCCCTCCTGGTTGCCCCCAGCAGGGGACCACGGCTTCTCCCCTGCCCGCTCTTGTCCCCACCATACCCCCTCTCCCAGCCAACCCCCTGCTTGAAACCCCTTCACAGCTCCCCAGAGTTCTGACAGGGAGCCCACAATCCTAAAGGTGGCCCCAGGGTTTGCTGGCTCTGCCCTCCCACCCCCCTCACCTGCTCCTCTTACCCCTCTGCCCCTCACTCCCGGCTCCAGCCACACCCAAACCTCCTGACCCCTCTCCTGCTCTGGGCCTTGGTCCACCTGTTCCCTCCCTGGGAAGACCCACTCTTTGTGGCTAGCTCTTTCTCATCTTTGGGGTCTCCAATGAAATGTCCCTTCTTCAAAGAGGCCTTCCCCACCCGAAGCCTGGCTCAGTCCGGCCCCCAGCTCTCACATTTTGCACTCCTGGCCCCTTACTGGGATTATCACAGAAGGTCCTGCATTTCATTGTGGGATAATTCACCCCCTCTGGCACCTCACTTGGGTCCCCCGGCCCTGGTTCTGACTGTGTCACCCCTAGAGCCCTGGGCACAGCCCAAATATCCGCTGAATGGATGAAGGCATGAGAAAAGGAACAAACTCCAGCACACTGATGGCCTGGCCCTGCCTGGGGCATTGGGCGCCAAGGGGCCAGGCGCACCAATGATTTTCTTTGGGTCATCCTGCTTTTCAAGAAACCAAACCTCATTAGAACTGTGACAGGGCCAAGGAGGGAGAATGTTCTGGAGGAATGCCCCCAGGTCAACACTCCGGCCCTGCCCCACTTCCTGCCAGGTCTCTCATGGCCCCCAGCTGTCCCAGGGCACCGTGGGAGAACCTCAGTTGTGGCCCGTGTTCCACAGCCAGGATCTGGTTGTTGATATGCGGGGCTCTCTGGGGCCTCCCTCAGCTGACTCCCCCAGCCCGGCCCCCACAGGGTCCCCTGGTGCCCCCTGACCCGCCCCCACCTGCAGGTGAGTGGGGCTGATGGTGACAGTGCAGGGTGTGGGGACAAAGCCTGCAGTGTGTGCTGGCGGTGAGCATGGGAGCTCCCAGCACGTCCCGAGAAGCCGCTAAGCCACCATTTATCAGCACTCAAGTCCAGTAAGGCGCCTAATTGGCCCATAAATGTCGCTGGATAACCGCACCTGACACCCAAAGACACTGCAGGCAATTAGCACTTATTTATTTGCATACGGTATCGACAAGCTCGCTGCTACCCCTGCTCCAAGGGTCTGTTTACTCTCAAGCTGGAGGGAGAAGCAGCTCATTGACTGCACTGGAAAGAGTACCACTGCCAACATGCACACAGCACACACATATACACACACCATGCACATCACACACACACCACATATATATACACATACACATCACACACACCACATACACACACACACCACATATATACACACACACATCACACACACCATACACATATACACACAGCACACACACATGCATGCACATCACACACCACATACAATCACACATCACACACACCACATATATATACACACACACCATACACACCATACACATACACACACATCACACACACATGCATGCCCATCATACACACCACACACAATCACACACACACTACATATATATATACACATACACATCACACACACCACATATATACACACACACATCACACACACCACATATATACACACACATCACACACACCACACATATACACACACACATCACACACGTATGCACATCACACACACCATACACATACACACACATCACACACACCATACATATACACACACATCACACACACATGCATGCCCATCATACACACCACACACAATCACACATCACACACACACCACATATATATACACATACACATCACACACACCACGTATATACATACACACATCACACACACCACGTATATACACATACACATCACACACACCACACATATACACACACACATCACACACGCATGCACATCACAAACACCACACACAATCACACAACACACACACCACATACATATACATACACATATAAACACACACCACACACATCACACACATGCATGCACATCACACACCATACACACATGACATATCACAGATCACATACATATACACACACATATCTATCACACACCACACATATGCACATCACATACATATACACACATACATCACACATATATACACATACATGCATCACACACCACACATATATACACACATGCATATCACACACCACACATATATACACACACACACATCACACACACACGACATATACACACTCCACATGCACATACGCACCACACACACATCACACATATACACACATACACCACACACACACACACATCACACACACCACACATGCACACCACATGCATACACCACACACACATCACACACACCACACATATACACACTACACAAATACATACGCACACACACACATCACACACACACCACACATATACACACACTGCACGTATACACCACACACACATACATATCACACATACATACCACACACACACACCCCACAAGCATACAACACACATATGCATACACACTCCACACACACATACACACCACACGCACATACGTACACACACCAGCGGGGACCGTGGGCATTTGGCACTGCCGTGCTCCTGGCTGAGGAATTCAGGGGCTAATTTGTGTGTAGGGCCGTCTCCTGTGAAATACTCAACAGATCAGGCCCCTGAGTGGCTGCCTGTCCTGTGCCATCTGTGCCGGTGACTTTGCACGGGGCATGCACGGGGCAGGCCGAGGAGGGGCGAGGAGGAGAGAGTCGCCTGGGACCCAGGCCCAGGCTGTGTGAGCTTTCAAAACGCACAGAGACTAGTCATGTTCACTCCACCCCACTCACCGTGGCTTTGCCAAAGCACACGCAGGAACCCAACTTCCCCAAAGATGACGTGTCGCCCGGATGCCAAGTTCTCCAGAGAGCTGGGGCTGCAGCTTCTCCCGGCACCTGAGCTGTTTGGTGCAGAAGATGTAACCTTACCTTTTATCAGCAAAATGCCATGCTCATTGCCGAAGTGATGGGTTGAGTTGTTTAAGGCGTGGATGGCACACCCAGACAGCCTGGCTTCCTAGACTCTGAGTGTTTATCTGTAAAATGGGCGTAAAGATAATACTCACTTTGGAGGGTTGTGAGGATTAAATGCGCTAATACATGGAAAGAACTTAGAATCATGCTTGGTCCTTAACGAACTCACAGTAAGTATTAAAAAATCATCATTAGTATCACAGAAAATTTGGAACATCAAAATAAGCAACACTGTACATAACATTAGAATCCCCCAACCCATATGCATGAAATAAACATTTTGCAGGAGATGGAGAAATGTTTATGAAGCAGAGTGAGTGTGTGCAAAAAGCGAGTTTTTCTCCAGAAGAACGTGCAGAAAATGTTGACAGGAGTTCTCTCCGAGATTAATCTTGATTTTAATTTGTTCTCTGCTTATTTGAATTTTCAGATTCATCTGAGCATTTATGACTTCTATAACTATTTTTAAAATAAGGTAAGAAAATGAAATGAACAGTTACTAAGCTCCCAGAGATAGGAGCTCTCAGCGCTTGAATGTACATCTTTCAGCCTTCTGAAAAAGATATATATACTTCTATTTAAGAAATAAAATAACATTCTTCAAACTATTTTTTAGCCTACTCTTCCCTTCAAATATTTGTTTTGAAATTTTTCAAGCCTACAGAAAAGTTGAAGAATAGAATATTTCAGAGATGTCTCATTTATATTCACCAATTTTTAACATTTTAACATATTGGTGATCTCTAGGTAGATGATAGATAGATAGACAGACAATAGATAATAGATGATGGATAGATGATAGATAGACGATGGACAGATGGATGATGGATGATAGATAGATAGATAGACAGACAGATAGATAGACAATAGATAATAGATGGTGGATAGATGATAGATGGATGGATGGATGGATAGATAGAGGATAGATAGGTAATAGATGGTGGATAGATGATGGATGGATGGATGGATGGATAGAGGATAGATAGGTAATAGATGGTGGATAGATGATAGATGGATGGATGGATGGATAGATAGATAGAGGATAGATAGGTAATAGATGATGGATAGATGACAGATAGTTAATAAATGATAGATAGATAGATAGATAGACAGCTGATAGATAGACAGACAGATAGATAGATAGACAATAGATAATAGATGGTGGATAGATGATGGATGGATGGATGGATGGATGGATGGATAGAGGATAGATAGGTAATAGACGATGGATAGATGACAGATAGTTAATAAATGATAGATAGATAGATAGATAGATAGATAGATAGATAGATAGATATAGACAGCTGATAGATAGACAGATAGATGAGAGAGAGAGGGAGGGAGAGGCAGCGAACAAACACAGGCACCATGCTGGACCATTTGGAAGTAAATTACCAACCTCATGATTTTTCACCCTTAAATAAATAAGCACAAGGACTTTCTGTGTCGTAACTACAAGACCATTATCACCCCCAAGAGAGTTACCATTGATATGATATAATACGCAGTCCATATTCAAATCTCCTCAATTGTCCCAATAATGTCTTTTATAGCTGGTTTTCCTCTCATCCCAGATCCAATCAATAATGACACAGAGCCCTTAATTGTCATCATAACCTACTTCTTTAAACTTAAATGAGCAGGAACAACTTTTCATGTCCAAAAAAAAAAAAATAACTAATATGATTTAAACACTCACCAGCCGGGAGGGTGGCTGCCTGGTTCCCAGCACTTCGCCAACGTGGTGCTAACATTTTATTTTGTTTTTCTCCAATTTGAAAGGCAAAAAATAGGATCTCTTCATTTATCTGCATTTTAACACTTTTGGGGTTGAAGTTTTTGAAGTTTAATGATGATTTGTATTTTGTTCGTTACTCTTGCATAGTCTTTGCTTACTTTTCTTTTGGAGTGTTTATCTTTTTCTTAGCGATGTGTAAACTTAGAGGATGTTAACCCTTTACAGATCACATGTTATAAAACTTTTCTCAGTATTCCATTTCCTTTCTAGTTTTATGATTTTTTAACATACGCAACTTTAACACTTACGTCCTCAGACCAGTCTCAATCTTCACGATTCTCGCCTCTGGTGTTACGCTCAGAAAAATCCTTCCTCGCTCAACATTAGACAAGACTCAATTTCTCTTCTAGTACATTTCTATTATTTGATGGTTCTTTATTACATTTAAAACTTCCACTCATCTTCCATTTGTGAAAATTTTATTTTTTCCAAATGGTTAGCTAATCGTGCCAATTCCATTTATTAAACAATAGCATGGAAGTCCTTTTTAATGTATGACACATAAATTATGGAATATTCATATAATAGACTAATATTAGCCATTGCAAAGGGTAAGGCAGACCTGTATGTACCGGCATAGGAAGGTGTCCATGATATACTATTAAATAAAAAATTCAAGTTGCAGAGAAGTGCACAGCCATGTAGCATGTGACCCCCAAAGCAAGGGTCCTATGTGTGTATAAAAAAATATAGGTGTGCATGTGAACGCACCTAGACACACACAACAGACTCCGTGGTCCCTCTCGGTGTCCTTTGCTGGCAGCTCCGCCCCCTCTTTTGACCTCCAAATGTTGGGAGTCCCAGGACGCAGTCTTGGACCTATTATATATGTTCTTTACCCTAGAACCTTCCTAGATGAACCCATAGAGGCTCAGGGCTTTCAAGATTTGCCCTTGACTTCCAAATTTCTATCTCTTGCCTTGCCTCTCCCCTGAGTTCTAGACTTCTGTATCCACTGCTGAATAGGTATTGGGGATGTTGCAGAGTTCGGAATGCTTTTGGCTACAAATAATAGAATACTCAAGTAATTGGCTTAAACATTAAAGACGTTTAGTTATATCACATAACAAAATATTTAGAGGCAGATAGTCCGGGTCTGGTGCTGTGGCTCGACAGTGTTATTAAAAAAAATAAATAAATTCGGGTTCTTTTATGTTGTTCCACTATTGTTAGCAAGTCACCTCATAGTCAAAATACGGCTGCCACAGCTGCAGACATTGCATTCACGTCCATGGGATAAAGGGATGGCACTAGCCACATCTATCCTCTTTATCAGGAAAGCAAAGACATCCCCAGATTTTCCACCATCCTCCAGCAAATTTTCCTTTCATGACTCTCTCTCTCATTGGCCAGAACTTGGTCATATGGCCATAATTTGCAGATGTTGGCAAAGCAAGTGTCTATCCTTTCCAGCCTCTGGTCTGTGGGTCGGAAAGAGAAAAAGAGGCTGGGACTAGGTGTTGGGGGAGCCAATCCGCAGTGCCTCTGATATCCAAGAGTCAAGTGCAACTTTTCCGGAACAGAAATTCGCTATTCCACCCCAATACCACCCTCCCAAATATGCCCCATCTTAGTAAACGGCACCTGGCCCTTACGCAGGAGTCATCCAGGACTTCTCCCGTGCCTTATGGGCCTGTTGTGTCACCTCCAAAGATACTCCCAGAGCTGACCACGTCCCTCCCGGGCCCGCACAGCTGCCCAGATCCGAGCGCTGGGTCACTCCAATAGCCCCGAGCTGCTGGTCCTGCCTCGTCTGCTGCCTCCTCCACCTGGAAGCCAGAGTGACCCTTTCACAGTGCAGTCAGTTCCTGAGACACCCGCGCTCTGACACCCGCGGCTCCCTAGCGTCCCCGGAGTAAACTCAAGATGCTCACCTCGTCCTGCACAAGTCCCGCGAGATCTCACCCGCCTCCTGGTGTGAAGTCTTCTCCTTAAGCTCCTCCCATCCCCGCCCCGACAGGCGCGCTGGCCTTGCTTTGTCTCCAACGGGCTGATTGATCGGGTTCCCATCTTCACACGTGCTGTTGCCCCCCCAAGTTCTGTTCCTCCTCCTATCTTCCCTGTGGCTGCTGCCCAGCCGGCTCTCTGCTCAAAGCGATGTCCCGCGAGAACTGTCCGCTGACCAGCCCACCAAAGGCTGCGACCACCTCCATCACTCCGTCTCCACTTAGTCGGCTTGTTTTGATGGCACAGACGACGCTGTAGCACGTCTTCATTGTTACCTGTTGAGGCCTACACCGCCTGCTGGAACTCAGTCCCAGCAGGGCAGGCTCTGTGTGTGTCTTGTTGACCGCTTTCCCCCAGCACCTCAAACAATACCTCGCATAGAGTAAGTGCTTATAAATCAATTGAATAAATGAATCTTGACCTTTCCTCATTGCTTAGGAAGTTCACTGACTGTAATGAGCCCAGCGTACCCCACCCAGCCGGGAGCTCGCCACGTCCTGCCTGCTCTCTCTGCCTGCAGTGTCCTCAGATGCACAGGAGCAGGCAACTGGGCCTATCTTTACCTGGAGTCATCTGATGGGCTGATGACCAGCTCTTTGGGATGCCCCAGTTCCCCCAGGTGACTTTGGTGTGCATCAGGGAGCCGACATTTTAAGTCTGATGATCCCAAATGTTCCTTCCAAATTCGGTGGCAGTCCATCCAGCCCTTCTCCTGTGGCACAATAAGTAGGTTCCATTTTTCCCTTATTTATATAGATCGTTGTTCTGAACGGTACCCACCCACTGGAATCCCTGGGAGCTTCTGAAGAATACAAATGCCGGTCTCGTCCCTGAAGATTCCAATTTCATGGTCTACGGTGGGCCCTGGGCGCCACCCACAGATCCCGACTAATACAGTATCTCAATGAGAGGCCCCCCCCACTGCCTGTGCAGCCAGGCTGGGCGTTGGGGGCTCCCACAGACATACTGTATGAGGTAGATTTCAGATCAGATGCCAGAAATGGAAAACCACAGAACAGCGGTGGTAGTTCCAACATGACGGAAATTTAGACTGAAGTTCCCTTATGGATCATATAAAACTGGGGAGCTCTGCCATCCGGGGTCCACATGGCGGCTCTGCTGCTGGAGTCCTTGGGGACCCAGCACTCCACCATCGCTAGTTGACATCCTCATTCTTATGGGCCAAGGTGGCGCCTGCATGCGGGGCTGGAGACCGGAGAAGACACTAAGAGGAGATGCTGCGAGGAGATAAAGGGTATGGCATGGCCCCAGAACACTTCAGTTACGCTCCACTGGCCAGAACCCCATCACGTGGCCACATCCGACCGCAAAAGAGGCTGGGCATGTAGTCTCCACTCTGGGTGGCATTGCCCAAAGCGTCGTATTTGCAGAGATCAGTTATTGGGGTTAGTTCCAGTCTCGACCATGGGGATCGCCCACCTGCGGGCTCAGGTGGTTCATGGGGCAGCCACCAGGCTCTGGGCGAGCCACGTGCCAGCACCCGTGCCAGAGCAGAAACACGGGTTGGCCTGGCTGTCCCTTATATGCTCAACAAAACATGGAGGCCTCGCTGGGCATACCAAGAAGGGAAACCCTAGACCTGTCCTTGCTCCCACCTGCCCTCACCCCATCTTCCATCCCCCTCACTTCTCTCCCCTACGTGACAGCGTGCACGCACATGAAGCCCTTCTCCCTAGGCTCCGAGCTTTGCTGAGAGCAGCACCGTGCCCGCCCACTCGACTCTCCCACCCTGCCCAGCAGCCCCTGCAGCCCAGGCATCCTGAGGGGGACCTCCTTGGCTTTAGGGATTGATTCCCTAGGGAGCCATGTGGATCCGGCTTCTGGGATGCGGCCTTGGCTGGCACCCTTGGAGTATCTGGACCTGTCTGGACCACATGTCTGTCCTGGGCCTCCCAGAGTTGATGAGTAACAGGCACCCCGGACCACAGATGACAGGTCTGAGCATTGCTGGGGCACTGGGCCTCAGGCGTGCCTTGTCCCTCCTGGTGACAGAGTGCACTGGCTCAGCCATGACATTGGGGCCTCTCCCCACCATCCTTGCCGCTCTTACAGCTCATTCTAGATGAAAGGGCAGCCCACACCCGGGGGCCCTGTCCGCCACTACAGAAAGGGCTGTGGTGATACCTGGAACCAGGTTCTGATGGAATCACAGGGCCGGCAAATGGCTGTGCTGGTCACACTGAGTCAGGACGGGCTGCTCTGCCAAGGACCTGGAATCCGGAGATGGGGATGGATTTGACAAAGCAGATGGCAGCTTCCGAGATCCCTCCTGCCCCGAGATGCCAGGGTCTCCACCACCCCCTCCTCTGCCTCCCGTGCCCCAGTTGGTTGTCCTCAGTGAATGTGTTTGCAGGTCTGTGACCTTGGGCAGGTGGGAAGGCACCATATGCTCAGAAAAGGGCACTTATTGGTTCCTTATTAGGCATTAACACCTGAGAGAGAGTTCGCAGCCACTCTGCGGGTGTCTGCAATGGAAGGGTAGGCGGGCTGGGCCAGGCTGCCCAAGGTGGGTCCTGGGAGGGAGGCCTGGGAACTGTGTGCCTGGGGAGAACAAAGTTGTTCACCTTTGGGCCTGACCATCCCAGGAGAGGCCTGGAAACCCCTGAAGTATCCAGCAGCGAGGAACTGGTTAAAGAGAATATGGACCGTGGTACAGGACACCGGGCAGTTGGCCACAAGATCCAGGCTCTTCCATGTGTTAGGGTTATGGGAAAAATGGCCATGATATGTTAAGTGAAAAAAATCATAGTGCAGAGTAATGTGATTCCACATACTATTCCATACTGTTTACTCATGCGTACATACGGATGCACACAGAAAAACAATTTCTGGAAGGAAACACAAAAACCATGACCTGTGTGGGGCACCGTGAGGTGCACCACCATCCACCCCTCAGGGAGCAGAGAACCCATTGAGAAAGGGTCCTCGGATGTTCACCTGTGGTTCTTTTAATTTTTCTGCACGTTTGAAAATTTTCAAAATATATTTCAAATTTCTCCAATTTCAAAAATCGGAGAATATATTTAATTAAGATGTAACAGTAGAAATGCATATATGTAAGCTATGAAAGTGAATGGTAAAACAAGCCATTAGAAATAGAAGTCGAAAATTCCCAAAGTCCCAGAGGCACTGTCTTGAATGTTGTGCCAATTGTTCTCTTACTTCTTTTATTTATTTATTCATTTTTTAGAAGATTGGCCCTGGCAACATCTGTTGGCAATCTTCTTTTGTCTTTCTTCTTCTTCTTCTTCTTCTCCCCAAAGCCCCCCAGTACATAGATGTATATTCCAGTTGCAGGTCCTTCTAGTTGTGGCATGTGGGACGCTGCCTCAGCGTGGCCTGATGAGTGGTGCCACGTCTGCGCCCAGGATCTGAACCCGCAAAACCCTGGGCCGCTGAAGCGGAGTGCACGAACTTAGCCACTTGCCTCGGGGCCGGCCCAATCCTTTACTTCTTAAAAAATAGTTTAGTTATATATCATGTTAGTTTTGCTTGTTTCTGAGCTTTATAAAACTGGAATCATATTTTTTTTCCACTCAACAGATTTTCCAGGATTCTCTCACGTTGTGTGTCACTGAAGTTTATGCATTTGTACTGTCCCAGAATGTGAATATAGCACAATTTATTCATTCATTCTCCTCTCTATCTGAGCTTCCAATTTTGCATCACCAACTAGGCTGCCAAGAATATTCTCATACACTTTCCCAGCGCGTGTGTTCAGGAGTCTCTCTAGGTCCATGCCCTCCCAGCTTTCCCCTCATGAACTCTTGAAAAGAATTTGAAAAAGTGTGTATCTTTTCGTATCTTTCAAAGTTGAAATCCCAATTTTTATCATGAGTTTAATAGTTGAAAGGATATAATTTTGGTACTTTGTACATGTTAACATTTTAAAGTAAAATAGTTACAGTATCTTTTCATTTTTTTGAGATAAAGTAGTTTGTTTCATTGTATTCTAAAGGCACTGTGCTTAACATCATTTGTATGTAAAGAATATAGAAAAAATAAGGACTGTCGTCAAAGATATAAAGCAGGAATAGGCCTAATCTAATGGTCGATGACTAATAAATATATATTATTTTTTGCCTCACTTCACAGTTAGGTCTTATTGCTCTTCAAGCTACACCATTTTTACAAATGTGTCTGGTGGAATACAAGCACCATAGCCACTGAGTATCCATCATTATCCTATTGACAACTGCATGAACAGGGTGGTCAGCTCTCAGAAATCTTACATTGCTCCATTTTTTTCTTGAAATCCTACTTTCATTTCATTCTCTCCACAAAATCCTAATACTTGTGTTCTTAAAGGTCTTTTCTTGACCACCCTGTTATATTTCTCTGCAATGCACCTATGAATATAACATGAAATTTCAATTTATTTTGACTTCCTCTGAGTTTAATTATTAAACATTATTTTTAATGATGTTCCAGCTGATAGCTGTATTGGTTTCTCTTCCATGTCATTGAAAACAGTGAATTGGAAACTACCTGACTTGCAAAAGATTTATTAGATGATTATTAGTCATTCATCTCTTCGACCTTGACATCACCTTGTACCTCTGTCTGACCGTCTAGAGTATTTTTTACAACCTGGGGGGATACACCAAAGAAAAGATTTGGGCGTGGGGAAGGGAAAGTGGAAGAAGGTTGACTTGTGAAGGGTGAAGTGAGAAAGGAGGACATTTGGAAGTTCGTCTGAAGAGATTCCCTTAAAACCATCATCAGTTTCTCATTACTCCTTGGAAAGTCTTTGTAAGCACCCATTTGAGACCACTGTTCTGGCATACATTCCTCAAAGTAAAACTGCCATGTGGCTAAGCACCCATGTGGCTACGCTGTGTTTGACTTCACAATAGAACAGGCAAACTGGTTTCCAATGTGGTCGTGCAAATTTACATTCCCACATTTGCATTCCCATTCTCTGGTTTTTTTTGGAGATTGGCCCTAAGCTAACATCTGTTGTCAACCTTGTTTTTTTTTCTTCTTCTCCCCAAAGACCCGCCAGTACATAGTTGTATATTCCAGTTGCAGGTCCTTCTAGTTGTGGCATGTGGCACATCACCTCAGCATGGCCTGATGAGCGGTGCTAGGTCCACACCCAGGATCTGAACTGGCGAAACCCTGGACTGCCAAAGCAGAGTGCACGAACTTAATCACTTGGCCACAGGGCTGGCCCCTGCCTCCCATTCTGTGTAGGAGAGTTCCAGGTACTCCACATTTTTCTACCACATAATGGTATTTCATCATTGCCTTAAGTAAATTTCTCTGATTACAAATGAGATTGAGTACATACTCATAAATTTACTAGCCAATCATGTATTTTATCTCTGAATTGCCTGTTTGTATATCTTTTTCCTATTTTTTACTAATTGATCTGTTTCTTTTCACCATTAGAAGTTCTTTTATTGTTCTTTGTACCGATTCCTTACAAAAAATTTCTTCTAGTTTGTGACTTTTTTAATGCTCTCCTTGGATGAATAGTGCGTTTTGCAACCTGTTGAAGAAATCCTTCCCCTTAGAAAGAATATTCTTCCATGTTTGCTTCTAAAAATTTTAAAATGTTGTCTTTTACATCAGCATCTTTTATCAATTTGTGTCTGGGGTGTGAGAGAAGTATCTAGTCTCATTTTTCTCTAAAGAGAGAATCAATTGCTGCAGCACTATTTATTGAAACTGTGATAAATCAAGTTTCCATATATGTGTGAGCTATACGTGCCAGGCATTCAGTTCCATTTCACTGTTCAATTTGCCCAATCTCACGTCAATACTACACTTCTTTCATCACCAGGACTTCACAAGGCTTAATATCTTCTTGGCTACCTCCCTATACCTTGTCTCCTTCTTCATGTGTGTCATGGTTAGTCTGAACCCAAGTTCTTCAAAAATCTTCATGGGGTTTTGATTGGAATCACATTGAGTCTTCTAAACCCATTTGGGAATAACTGCTGCATTTACGACACTGTATCTTTCCATCCATAACCACGATGTCTCTCTCCATTGAGTCTGATGTTCTTTAATAACTCTCAGGGAAATTTTGTAATTTTTCCTAAGTACCTTATATTTTTGTTGTTTTTAAATATATCTTTCATAAATATGCTTTCAATTTTCCCCTTTCCATCCTTATGTTTTGAATTTATTTTTCTTATCTTACTGCTTTGGTGAGGACCTCTAGTTAAAATGCTGAATAAAAGTAGTAAGAGTGGTTTTTCTATTCATTTTGATAATAAAGTTTATTGCCTATTGTTTACCAAATTTAAAATAGATGGAGAGAAGATGCCCTACCCGCTGAGCGTGGGCCCCTTGTCTCTCTTGTTCACACCTGCCTCCCCAGCACCTCCAAGATTGCCTGGTTCATGGTGGCTGTGCAACCATTATTTATGAATGGATGTACTTCCTCCAGCCATGGATGAGTGCTCATCTCACCGGTGGTACCATCTCAGTGTCTGGTCTTATAAAATTTTTGTATTATAAATTCTTATTATTTTTATACTATAAACTTTGAAGAATTGTAGTGGTACTTCATTTTGGTTTTAACGTATATCTCTTTGAACAATTTAATATGTTTATTAGCAATTAAAGAAGAAAGTATGCACTCCTCTGCTCTAATGCCTCCAATGGCTTCCTGTATCAATTGAAATAAAACCCAGAATTCTTCCCAGAGCCTCCACAGCCTTCCACAGTCAAGTGCCTGGCTACCTCTGTGGCCCCCTTGTCCCAACCACCAATCTCCTTGCCGGTTTGCTCCGGTCACATCAGTTTTATGGCTGTCCTGCTGCCTGGAATGCTCTCCCCCGAGACCTGTGCATATCTTCCTCCCTTACTTCTTTCAAGGAGCTACCCAACTGTCACCTTATCAGCAAGGTTGCCCTGACCTCCCCACCTAGAATGGCACCTCCCACTCCCTACCTCCTCACTCTGCCTTACTCTCCTTCCTGTCACTTATACGTCTTCATAACACCTGGCATTATATCACATTCATTTGTTGGTTTGTTTCATGTCCATCACACCCCACAGAATGGAAACTCCATCCTAAGACCAGGGCAGTGTCTGGCAAGTAATCAGTACCCCATAAATGTTTGTGGAATCAATGAGTTTGCTTTTCACCTTCCATGAATTGTCCATCCCCGCTCTTTCCCAATTTTCTTTCCCTTTTATTCTAGTTCTTTACATGGAAACAAACGAGTGCACCTTGTCATGTTTCTGACAAGTATTTTTCCCAGTTGTTCCTTATATTTTTAACTATTTCATGATTTTTTTAATGAGCAAGAGCCTCAATTTTTTATGAAGACAGCTTTGCTATTCTTTCCTTGTCCTTCCCACTGAGCAGATAATTATTCAGCTAATCCTCTTTCTTAGGTTTTGAAGGTTTCCTTTTATACATTGAACTCTTAATCCATCTGTAATTGTTCTGTGGTAAGGTGGGAGTGGAAGATCTGTTCTGTTTTTCCCCCAATCAGCCAGTTTTCCCAAATATCACATATGCTATAATTCTTCCTTTTCCACCAATTTGTGGAGCTTTCTTTATCATAGATTAAGTTTTCATACATTCTAGAGTCTATTTCTGAGTTATGTAATCTGTCAATCACATAATGTAATTTTGTGAGCACCAGCCTGTCTGGGTTTAAATCCTGGATCTACTACTTGCTAGCTGTATGATCTAGGGACCGTTTTTAACCTCTCTGTGCCTTGGTTTTCCCACCTGCAAAATGTGGATGACAATAATACAAAGTTACCACTTTGTAGGTCCAAAAAATGTAGCAACTATCAGCAATTTCTTACGGTTAAACGTAACACCTACCTCATAGGGGTGTTGCGAGGATTCAATTAATAAATGTCAAGTGCTCAGAAGAGGGTCTGTCCCCCGTGGATCTTAGATGTTTGTTCTCATTAAAGCAACTGCCCCTCCTTGTGATCCCTCTCTTTAATCCCCTAGCCCCATCCAGCTGTCTTTTCTTCTAGATGTACTCTGGAATCATTTGGTCCAGTTTGGGATAACTCTACTTGGGTTCTAACCGGCATTATGTTGAAGTAATCTGTTAATTTGAGAAGCACTGGCATCTTTACAATCCTTGTCTCCTCACCAGCTTCACGCTGGTCTCCCATTGACTCTGGTCCTCTCTGATGTCTCTCCGCAGAGTTAAAAGGGGAAGGGGCTACAGTGGGAGGAGCAGGGCGAAGCATCTCAGAGCTCTCCCAGCTTGCAGGGAGAGTCTCCAGGGTCTGACCCAAGAGCTGGAGGGGGACAGGGGCTCATCTTGCTAAGTCATCATTTCAGGACCAAGATAGCCCTACTAAGAAGAAATCACGTCAATGAGAACTTTTCCCGAACGCATCGCTAAATTCCTCCAGCTGAAGCAATGGAAGTGCCGGGATATTGGCAGGCCACAGGCTTAACATGCCGAATTACTCAGAAGCTGCGGGCTCCAACCTCACCAAAGATGTGGCTAAATGTCTCCAAATTCGACTGCAAATGCCTCCATTTCCCTGGCTGTCAGGTGGCTGGGACAGGGTAGTGTGGGGTTGGGGGATGATGGTGATGATGATTTTTATTATCATCATCATTCATTCATCTTGAGAAAGCGTTCCAAAGGCCCTGGTGCCCAGGTGGACAACACGGCCAGCACAGCCCCCTCAAGAGCCCTAGGCTGTCAGGACGGACCGCTGAGAAGACCCTCATGCCTCCAAGACACACTGGAGGGCATTTTGGTCCTGAGCCCAACGGGGTGGGATGTTGAACCC
This sequence comes from Equus przewalskii, assembly GCF_037783145.1. Classification (NCBI taxonomy): domain Eukaryota; kingdom Metazoa; phylum Chordata; class Mammalia; order Perissodactyla; family Equidae; genus Equus; species Equus przewalskii. Next base: position 22,424,968 of record NC_091835.1, read on the forward strand.
ACTTAGTGATGTGCAAACTTTGCAGAGAGGGATGTGCCTTGGGAAGAGAGAGAGAACTCCCATGAGCTGGCATTGCCAGCCTTCATGGTCAGCTCTGAGTGCAGGTGGCCAGAACACTATGATCCCACAGCAGCTGCCCTGCTATGGTTGGCTGTGACTGCTGAGCTCAGATGAGCGCAATGGCTCCTCCAGCTTCTGAAGCAGCGTGAGGCTCACCATGGAACGGGAACACTGGAGCCAAGGGGGCATCTGAGCAGAGGAACCAGGTGACCTCTGAGGGCGCTGGGCTCTGGGCAGCTGGTCTGGGGCACAAGCACTGCTGTGTTGACCCAGAGCAGTTCCCCTGCAGCGTCCCTGCCCGGGATGCTGGGAGAGGCCCTGGTTAATGCCTGTTCTTCCGGTGGCCTCTGCCCAGCCTCCTCTGCCCTGTACGCCTTTCTTGCCCATGCTGGCTGGGGACGAGGGCTTTGCCACAAGCCTCAGGGTACTCTGTTTTCCCTACACAAGATCTAGCCATCATCCCCCTTGGCTCTGATTGCCCAAGGATGTACTGCACCCGGGGGCCTGTCGGGTCCCCTGTGCCTTGTACAGTGCCAGTGGAAGTGTTCTCAAATGGCCACAGTTCCACTCTCCTTGAGGACACTTTTGGCTGGGTCATACCTCTGGCATTCTTGGGAGTGTCCCACACCACGAAGAATTGTCCTGCCGCCAGTGCCAAACAGCTTGAGTTGAGTGTCTCTGCATAAAGGTGGCACTGGGGTAGGAGAGGGCAGCCCCCAGAGGCAGCTGTGCAGCCACCAAAGCCCCTGGGGAACCCAGGGCGCCACTCCAGCCCACTCATCTCGTCCCTGGGCGGCCTCCACTTCACTCCAGAACTGCCTTCTGGAGGGAAAGAGTAATTAGAGGGAAGAATGGAAATCTCTTGACTTTACAAATGTGACTTTGCAAAATGAGGCAGGAAGGCAAATCTATCTCCGCTATTATTCATTAAGGAAAGTCCTTTATAAATCCCAAATTAACAATTTCTCATTTAAAGATGGGCGATTATCATTGTTTTCTGGCAATTTATAGCTTTCAAAATGCTGAAAGATGAAACTTACGGTGGGGGGGGGGGGGTAAAATTCCAGCCGTAGTCGTGGAAAATGGAAATCTGCTTCGAAACTATTGATAAACACTTTTAAAATGATCAATACACTAAAGTCCAAAAGTAATAATCATATACCTATATGTGAAATGACTGCTTTGATAATACAGATGTTGCCAGTGATCCCATGAAGGTTGACATTCTAGATTCGAGTGGCACAGAGCCCCGAGTTACCAGAAAACTGAATGATTAGGCTGGTGGATTTCACCCAACTCGGAGATTCTTTGACTAACAACAGTGAAAACACAGCCTTTAAATTCTTATCGCAGTTTCTACGATGCACAGCCTCCTGTCAGCTTCCTAAATAATCCCACGCGACGCCTCTGGAGGGAGACGGGTGTTTGTGCAAAGGAAGGACTGTGCAAATATTAGGAATGATGGAGGCCTTTCTGAAATGAGACTTCAGATTGTTATTCATAACTTACACATTCATTGAGACGTCCCCTGCCAGGTGTTGTGCGGAGGACTAAGAACAAATCAGAGCACGGCTCCTGCCTCCCCCTCGGGCCCACCGAGGACCCCTGACTCTGGGTCTAAGATGTACAGCAGACCTGATCAGAGAGCACCTGCAGATAATTGAGGCCACTTAGCTTTATGGAAAAAAAGCTGAATGAAGATGGTCTTCACGGTTTGAAGGGGTGAGAAGCCATCCTTTTGAGGTGTCCTTAGCACAGCGATCACGGACACACAGCCGTCTCCCCTCGTGGGCTTCAGGCTCCTTGAGGCCAGAAAGCACCAGCGCAGGACCTGAAACCTGTTTGCCAAGTGAGTGAAGACGGTGCTGCTAACTCCAGACCTCCTCCACTTGGTGTGGACCGTCTCCACAAAGGACAGAATCGAAGGACCACGGCCTTCAAGTGTGACAAGACAAACCTGGGCTGGCAGGTGGAAGGGCTCTCACTGAACAAGTGCAGCTACACACAGCAGACGCTCACCCAGAGGAGGAAGCAGGCGGGCAGACCTCGTTCCTGTCCAGCCTTGGGCAGAGGAGCCTGCCTCTGTGCGGATAAAGACGGACACAGCGGCTAACGTGGACTCACAGCGTGCTCGGCTCTGCATGGTGCCCTCTGCGAGCATCAGCTTTGATCAGCCCGGCTGGTGCTGATGAGGAAACTGAGATGGAAGCCTAAGAACGGAAACCCAGGCGTTCTGAGTCTGAAGCTGAGCCCCTAGGCCCTGTGCCGGCTGCCGCGGTGGCCCTGACCTCACCATGCACTTCATCTGGGTTACATCGTTAACCTCCGCAGAAACCAGCCCATCTTGAAGGTTGCAACCCTGTGCCAGGTCATCGGGTGAAGAGGCAAAGGTTCAGATGGGTGAACTGGTTTGGTCAAGGCTGGCTAAGGGGAGTCTCTGTTAGGATCGGACTCCTCCTCCAGTGCTCCTTGCACTGCTCTGTGCTCCCTCTCCTGAAAGATCTACCCAATTTCAAATAAAGATGGTGGACTCTATTTGGAGAAAAAAGGGAAACTGGAAACAGGGCCAAGCATCCTCAGCCCTGCCCCCCTACCCCATCCCACCCCACCCCACCCCACCCCACCCCACCCCACCCCACCCCATCCCATATCCACCAGCAAGAGTGTTCAAGGCTCTTTCCACCACCGGCCTCCGTCTCCTGGCCCTTCCCCAACAGGCCAGTGGCTCCACCCTGACACCTGACTCCCACCCTGGGGTGGGGTATATGCCAATGACCTTGGCCTCAGCGCCCAAGGCTTGTGGAGAGACACCTCAGGTTTGGAGTGATCCAGGCCAGGCCTCACTGCAAGTGCTGCCCTGCCCAGGGCCACTTCCCCGTGGTCTGGCTGCCATCTCTGCAGACCGGGAGCCTCACGCCTGCATCTGTCCTGCTGGGCTGTGAGATAGGAGTGGGCAGACACAGCACTGGGTATAGGGGAGCACCTTTCCTATTTCCACTTGCACCCTAGGCCCCCACTACCTGGCTGGCACGGTGGGAGAGGTGCCCAGAGCGGCGACGCACAACAATCCAGGGTAATTCCTGACAGCCTGGGCTGCAGCACCCCTGCCTGCAGAGGGGCCCGTCCAGGCTGGGGTGCCGTCAGCCCCTCCCTTGTTTCCTTCGCGCTGCAGCCGGCCGGGCTTTTGTCATTCGGAGCCCGGGGCCGCGCTCTCTCCATAGGGTCAGGCGGCCACCGCCAAGACCCCAGGGCGCTCAGCTCACTGCCGGGTCCTCGCCCGGGCCAGGTGCGTCGCGGAAGTCGGGCGCGGGGTGGGGGGAAAGGGGCATGGGTGAGGGGAGGGATCTGAGTCTGCTCCGGCTGGGGGGCAGGCTTAATGGGATCAGGTCGGTGTAATCCCATTTCAGCCTTTGTCATTCGGGAGGCCGCGGAGCCCGAGCTGGGGGGCCGGGCCCTTTAAGACGACGCGCGGCCACACCAGAGACGGACCGGCATGACAAAGGCCGCGAGGGATCCAGTGGCGGGAAATAAAGAGATGAAGGCTTTGGGAGGTGGGGGGGGGAGGGGGGGAGGGGGGGGTGCCGCCCAGCATGACGTCCGCCTCCAAGGCCCGGCCGTGCCCGAGGCTTTTGCATGGGCCCTAGGTCGCTCTCCAACCTGGGCGCGCCTTGGAGTGGGGCCCCCAATTCCGGGCTCTGGGCAAGCGATCTTGACCCCGGGAGGGTCGCGCGGGGCATAGAATCGCGCGCGGGGTGAGCGGCTGCGCCCCCCGACGGCCTCCCTGCCTCCCCTGAGCTCGAAGCTGCGGGGCCCCGGCGCCACCCGGCCTCGTTCCTCTCTCCCTCGCGGCCCACTGGGCACACGGCGGTTCGGGCAGCACCAGGATCTCCTCAAGGGCTGGAGGCCTCACCTGGAGCTGCCCTAGCCTCAGTAGTCCTCTCCCGGGTCCGGCGTGTCCTGTAGGAACGGGGCAGGGCCTGTTCCCGGCTGGGCATGGAGGGTGGGCCTGACCGCAGCGGTGGAGGGGGCTAATCCAGGGCCCATAAACTTGGCAGGGAGCTCCTCGCGGTGGGTGGGGGGGGGGGGGCGGGTGCATTGCAGGGTGGGGAGGGGGAGCAGCCCAGAGTCCACGTAGAGCTCAAAGGCCAGGTTGGGGGGACGACGTGGACTCCGGAGGGGGTCATCCCAGAGACCGGAAGGGGGGTGGCTCCGCGCGGCAGAGCTTGGGGGTGTGCGGGGAGAGCTCAGAGGGTTGAGGGACGTGGACTACGGGAGGCGGGGAGGATTGTGGGGGCCAGAGACCAGAAGACTAGAGACCTGGGGGCCTCCACGCAGTGGGACAGGAATGGGGTTAGAGCTCAGAGGCACAGGCCGGGCGAAGGGGCTGCCTTCAGCGGAAGGTACAGTCCGCGGGTGGGGGGAGCCCAGAGGCACAGCTTTCAGTGCGCAGTGGGAGCTCCGCTTTGCTGGGCGCCTCGGGAGGGCGTTTCCAGCTCCTCCAAGTGGGGTCGGACTCTTGGCTACCCGGGATCCAGGAAAACGGAGAAACTCGGCAAGGCAGGGTTACACATGAGAGAGGGTTCGCACAGCTACACACATACTAACACTCTCCCGCGCCCACACCCCTGCTCGCCGCAGAGCTAGTTCCGTGGGGCGGGAGGCGCTGGGAGCGCCCTTTGGGTCTGCGGAGAAGTCTGAGCGGCGTCTGGGGCAGCAGCACCACGAGCCGGCCGGAAGGGCTGGGATCAAGCGGCGGCCTCTTTTGGTCAGGGGGTGCTTCCCGGGGCCCAGACTGGCCTTTGAGCCGCACCCGGCCTCGCAGGGTTTCCACGGTGGCGAGCCTGTCCCCTCCTGGCTGCGCGGAGCCGGCCGTGCGCGCCGCGCGCAAAGTGCGCACCGGGCCACCGGCGCAGCCAGGTGGGTCCGCGGCGCTGGCAGGAGCCCCGGGGCGCAGCTACCCCGTCCGCGGCCGGTTGAGGGAAATGGGCTCCCTGACCTTTCCCCTAAGCCAAGGAGGGCGGAAGTCAGTTTAGGTCTCCTACTTCCGAACTCTTCAAATAAGCAATCAATTTTTATGATGTAATTTATAATTTATGCAGGTTGTCTTCATACATATGGTGTTGCTTTTGTGCGTCGGGGTTTCAGGTGCTTTATTACTCTGACTGTGATTTGCATTCATGTTCGGTTACCAAGATCATATTTCTCCTGTTTACACCATAAGGGCCCGAAATGAAGATGAATGCTTTCTCCCTTCCCCCGGGCAACTCGTGGTAGACCCCAGACCGTGGCTCCCCCACTAGACCCCACAGCCCGGCTACCCCAGAGGCCCGGCGCCGAGCTCGTGGGAAGGAGGCCCCGCCGCGCCATGGCGGTCCGGGAAGCTTCGGCACGACAGGGGCCACCAGCAGGCCACCTGCTCGTGTTGTGCGCGTCTCAGCAGAGGCCTAGAGTCTGCCGGGACGGAAATAGGGGCGCGTTCCCCGGAGCCTCCTTCCGAGGGAGAAAGTCTCCTGCAAACCAGAGGGGAGGGCGCCGAGGTCGACTCTGCCTCCAGGGCCGCCGAATGCCTGCGCTCCAGCCTCTCGGGACGGCCACAGGGAGCTGGGAAGGGCCGAAGGCGAGAAGCAAGTGGTAACCAGAGGCTGAGGCCCACCAGAGTGTCGCTCCCGGCTTCCTGCGCACCCAGAACCCCCTGCCAAGGGGGACAGCGCGAGGTTCCACTTGGGACAGGCCAGGAGCCGGAGACAGCAGCCATGGAGGTCCTGTGCGAGGCTTGCCAGACAGTGCTGAAATGATTAAGCCAATTAAGCTCGAACAAACAATCGCAAGAAGGAGCGGGCGCTGACCCCGAGGGAGAGGGCGTCTTGGAATGCCGGTGCTCGGCCATCTCCACACCGAGTGGGGACGGCTCGGCGCGTAGACAACCACGGAGTTGGGATGGTCCTGCAAGGCAAACCCAGTCTCGAGACGGCCTAGAGGGCCCCACCGCATCCCATTTAGCTGAAAAGGCCCTGCGGAAGAATAATCCTGGGCGCTGAAGACTGGGAGGCGAAAGCTGAGCGTAGAAGCATGCACTTAGTCTCGAAAATTCCAACCTGCATTGGGGTTGGGGAAGGTCCAAGCGCTGGTGGCCCAGGCCGCTCCGAGGGTACCCCCAGCCACTGCGGGGAGCTGGAGGAGGAGGTTGCCTGATGCCCAAGACCAGTCTAAAGGGGACCCTGCGCCGGGAACCTGGAAATGTGGCTGCGGATTTTCAAAGTACCCTCGGTTTTCCAAAGGGTGGGGGGCACCCGGCTCCCCAGGGAGCTAGGGCAGGTGGTCGCCTGGTCGGTGGCTGTTCCTGCGGCCCCCCTCGGACCCCTGCCTGGGTTGGTGGACGTGGGGTGCCTGCAGCCCCGAGGCTCCCTCGCACTCTGCAGGGGGGTTTGGGGGGGGGGCGTAGGTCCACGGTGCTCCTAAGCGTAATTATTTGATCTGCAGATGTAAGTGGAATTTATTGTAACAACAAATATAGTGATGTCAAAACCCAACCTTGGATTAAAGCCGGCAGCCAAAGGGGAAGTGTATTAATTTCCAACAGCATCTCAGGCCAGAGCCTATTAGAACAAGCTATTCTTCAGGCCCCCCCATCAGAATTAATCATTGGGAGTTAATTTGAAGCTCAGACAAGTTGCTGTTAATTTAGTGCAGGGAGGACGGGATGGAATAAAAAGCAGAGGTGCTGGCCGAGCCTCGTGGGTCTCATTAATCAGCCAGCTGAGACGGCCTGGCTTGATTACAATTTGCAAAAAAATTCATTAGGGCCCGGGCGATTGACAATTTTTCTCTCTGCCTGTGATGTGACTCATTAGGCAGCCAAATGAAAGCCATGATGACGGCCATGATGACAGCGGCCATCAAGCCCCGCTTGTTTATCTTCCTCCCCTCGGCCTGTCTCTCGGGCGATGGCCTCCGCGCCGGGCTCTCGGGGGCGACCTGGCCTTCAGAGGTTGGGGATGAGAGGGGCAGCGTCCTCAGAGGGCAGGGGGCCCGCGGTGGCGCCGCGTCCGCGGGGCTGGGGGAGCCCCCGGCCCTCTCCTGGCGCTTCTCCAGGGTGAGGACATCCCCGGGAGGGCCAGGGAGCTTGGGCCCCGGGTGGGGCTCCCTGAAGGCGGCCCCCATCCCTGGGGAGGTTCACTTTCCAGAAGGGTTTGTGTAGCCAAGGCTCCGGGTCCCTCTGTGCCTTGCATCCCTACCATGGGCTTTTGGCGAAGGGGGTGGGTGGGGAGGGGTCACACCTGTTATGGTGGAAGGTTATGTGGAGAGGGCACTCCAGGGTCTGCGGGGAGGGCCCTGCTCTCTGTACCCAGGGTTCCTCCCCCAGACCTGGGGTGCCGGGTGGGGGCGCCCCCGCCCGCGAGGCCGCAGCTCCCCACGTCCTCGGCCAGGACTCCGCGCCGCCAGTCACAGTTCCGCCCGGGGGCCCATATCCAGTCCGGGGACTGACTGGCCCAGGTGTGGGGGGTGGGGATGGTGGCGGTGGAGGCGGCGTCTCCGTGGGCCTTGAATATCGCGGTAGCGACGTGTGGCCAGTGAGGTCCTGCCCCGAGCAGATGACGCCAACCGGCGACCCGAGTGTGCTCACCGGTCTGCCACTGGCGGGATCCGGGGGAGCGGCCGGGCCTTGCGGACCTTGAGCCGGGGCCGGGGGAGGCCCCGATGCACCCTCCACCGCTGGCCCCGGGGCGCTGGATGTGGGGGCAGCAAGGAGCTCCCGCAGCTCTCCTCGCCCTGCAGAGCCGGCTGAGGCCCTCGGAGGCCGGCGACTCCATTTTATGGTGCTCAAAACCCAAGTCTGGGCCATTTTCCGCCACTGAGAATCTTGAGAATGCGGCGGGAAACGGCGACTCGGTCGCGCCCGTCCCTCACCTTGAGCCTGATGTTGGGGCGGAGGCCTCGGTCCCCATGCGCCTCCGCCGTGGGGAGGTACGGGTTCTAAGCCGTATAAATGAAGTCAATATTAGTATTGACTCATGGCGACACGTTTCCCCTTCTTGGGCTGAAAACCGCTGTGGGTGCCGCGCGCGGCGGCTTCGCAACCCGCTCCCCGGCCCCCATTCGGAAGGCCGAGGTTGGCGAAGCCACCTGCTTCTCTTCGCTCTTCGGGCTGCTGGTTTGATGGCCGAAAGGGCTCTGGCACCACGCTCGCTCACCCTCGCTCGCCCGCTCCACGCCCCTGGGGCACCCCTGGACTGTCCACGGCCACCTCCGGTGGGCCTGACCTCTCGGGTCTGGCCGGGCGCTTTGGGGTCGGGAAAGGAGCCCGCAGAATGGGCCGGGCTTGGGGGCTGAGGACCCGGGGGTAGGGGGCAGTGGGATTGGGGATTGGAGCACGCCCCTCCCGCGCTCTGTTGGTAGTCCCACCGAGGCGGGGAGGTGCCCAGCTCCCTAGCATCCTCGCGGACGGGCCCCCAACGGGCTGGCGTCGCCCCCCCGCCCGCCCTCCCGCCCCATTCCCCGCTTTGTGCAGCTGACCACCCGGGCGCCCTTGGGGTGGGGCGGTGGTCCGGTCCCGCCTCCCTCCGACCCCGCCCGGAGAGGGAGGTGCCCGGCCCGCCGGCGCTCCCAGCCCCCTTCCGCCTGCGATCTGAGCGCTGCCGGGGAGCCTTGTGCGGCTGGCTGGGTTTCTCGACAGTCGGAAGATAACGCGCCGGAGCCCGATGGACCGGCGCTCGGCCCTGCTCGGCGAGCGAGCACCGCTTTTGGGGGCTGTTTGTAACGAGACGCGTGTCCTCTGTGGCTGTGGTCGATTCAGAGTGTCAGGAGTTTGTGCAAAGCCACCAGTACCCGCACTCACTTCCCAGCCTGCGGGCGCCCGGCGCCTCCTGTGGCTGAAGTTTGCCAGCCTCCTGGCTATCGATTAGGTTGCGCAAAGGGGGAGACGTTAGATTTCTAAGGTGAAAATTAGGTTTTCTTAAATGTATAACCCAACTGGAGCTCTTGCTCTCCAGTGAAAAACCTAGTCAAGGGCAGTGTGGCTGGCTGCTGTCCAGCCAGCCTGGGGAGGCCTGGACGGGGGACGTTTGTCCAGTATTCGTCTCAGTCCAGCTGCCTGACCACACTCTGATAGAGCCCCTTAAACAGCCCAGTCTGGACACACGTATGAGACCCAGGATTGGTCTTTTTTTTTTTTTCTCTTTCTCTCTCTCTCTCCTTTTTTATTATTCACAAGACTGAGATTGTTTAAATGTCATAACTTATAAGAAAATAAGCTACATTGAAATAAATTAAACACAACGGAGACGTGCTTCAGACATGGCTCAGATAGGGTCTGCAACCCCAGGAAAGAGGCCAGGGAAAGCCAAAGCAAAGCAAATTTCCAGGCTGCCCCAAATGCCTGCTTTTCAGTCAACTAAAAAAGCCAGAATAGAAAGCAAAATAAGTTTAAACCCCAGTGGGTGTGGTGATGTCATGTTACCTTTGGAAAAGTATGGAAAGGTGGCTGGTATGCGTGGCAGATTTACAGCAGAGGTTTTGTTTTCTTCTGGAATATGAGTGGAGAACATTACTGGGTAGTTTGGTCCTATAACTCAAAATACTGCAGCTGCGATCCAGTCTATATAGATATCTATGTACAAAGTAGGATAGTATAATAAATATTTAGTGTGTCTTCAGGTGTAGCTGGAACCCCTTCGAAAGCAGTCTTTTAAGCCTGTTTCAAGAATATACTCTCAATTTGCTTGGGATGTCCAAAGTTGGGGGGGTGACTGAGTTTGGCTTCAAACATGGGGGAGGTCCACCATGGGTTCCCTCCAGCCCTGCGGCTTCTCCACGGTGGGCCAGGCCCTGGCCCTCCTTGGGCCCTCAGGGCCTGGCCTGTTCCAGCTGCTGATGCTGACTTCTGATAGCAAACCTGCTGACATGGACGGGGATGGGGACGACGATCTTGGGGTTCCGAGAGGGCTCCCCTGTCTTGGAATTGGCATTGCCGGCCTTCACCCGTTTCCACTTGGCCCGGCGGTTCTGGAACCAGATTTTCACCTGGACCTCGCTGAGTTTGAGGGCGTGGGCGATCTGCGAGCGCTCGGTCAGCGAGAGGTACTTTTTGCAGTGGAACTCCTTCTCCAGCTCCAGCAGCTGCTCGCTGGTGAAGGCAGTCCGCCGCCGCCGGTTCTTGCCCGTGGACGTGGTGCTGCCCGCGGCGCCGCCGCTCGGCGGGGTCTCTTCCAGCGCATGGCCGGGGTCTTCCTCCTTGTGAGCCGCCTGGCCCGTCAGATTGTCATCCGAGCTGTAGTCCAGATCGCTCTCCAGCGAGAAACTCTCCTCCTTGCCCTTCGGGTCGTCTTCCACCTTTGACTCGTCTTTCCCTTGCCCTCTGACAGCCCCGGCTGCAAGCAAAACCAAACGGCGTTTTATTACATTTCGCACACTGGCCTTCCTCTCCCCTTCCCACCGTCACTTGGGCATTTTCCCTTCTTAGGGGATTGTCTTTCTATGACATTAACACATTGTGATTTCCTGGCCTTTGAGGGGTAGAGAAGGGGGAGCGTGAGAAAGCTCAAAAGAGAGGAGGAAACAGTACAGGCGACGGCCCTTTGCCCAGAACCATCACTCAAGTGGCGGCCAGGCCTCCCCTGCACCCTCCCAGCCTCCTGCAGCCTAAAGCAGAAGTAACAGGAGGCAGGAGGCCCAGGAGTGCGCCCTTCTTTGTCCCGGGGGCAGGGGCTGGGTGAGGACTGAAGTGGAGTTCACGATCCATCTTGCCCACTCCCCCCCTTCCCCAGTGAAAATTTAGTAAGCCTCCGTTTCATCACAGCCAGAGTGAGGGGGAGGGAGGGGCAGATCCCAGACCGTGTCTTTTTTTGAGACAGATTATGTTGATCCAAGGGAAGTTTCATAGCCTTAGGAGAAGTTGCCACCAGACACCCCAACACACACACACACACGCAGTCGCGCAGCCTCCCAGGAATCCGATTCTCGAAGGCAAGCAGCAAGCCCAGAGAAGGGGCTTAAGAGGTCTGGGCGCCCCTGGGCACATGCACGACTGAGACGCACATCTCAACCCGCCTCCCCTTAAGGCTCACACCTACCCGGGCCCCCAGGTCACGGCGCGGGGCTGGGTCGGGGGTAGACTCGGTCCAACTCGCGGCCAGATTTGCCACCCTGAGTGGCAGCTGGCTGGGGGCGCAAACTGCCACCCCTCACACCCAGAGACCGTGCTTGTTGCGTGGCTCTAAATGCTCCCCGGAGGCCCCGCGGCGCAGCTCGGCCGCGTCCCCCAGCTCCCCAGGCGGGGGGAGCTTGGGCTTGGGCTCGGCCTCGCCCCCTCGGCCCCGGCGGGAACCCGGAGCTGGCTCGTCCCCGCCTCCTCCCTCCCTCCCGCCCGGGTGGCGCGCGCCGCCGACTCACCGAGCGACGCCTGCACCGCCTCGGCCGCGGAGAAGGCGAGCAGCGAGCCCTCCTTGGCCAGGAAGCCTTTGCCGTCCTCAGCGTCGGCTTGCAGCGCCTCCGCCTTGTCGAAGTTGCCGCCGCCCGGCAGCGGCTGCGGCGCGAACTTGCGGGCGGCCGCCGCCTCCTGGTGCTGGGGAGACGCGGAGAAGCCGCCGGGCAGCGTGGCCATGAGCGTGGAGGTGAGCGCCATGCCCTGCGCCAAGCTGGAACAGAAGCCGGTGGGCAGGCTGGGGATCTGGTGGTGAGGGTGCGCGGGCGGAAGCGCGGGCTGCAGCGCGGCCTGGGGCAGCGCGGGCGGTGGCGGCGGCGGCGGCGGCAGCACCACCGGCCGGTAGGGCATGAACATGGGGTAGCCGGTGTAGACGAAATGGCCGGGGCTGGGCTGCGGCGGGCTGCCGATCAGCGAGTCTATGCTGAAGGCGGTACTACTCCCCAGCGGGCGCTGCATCATCATCAGCGACGGCGGGAACGCTGCGCTCATAGACGCGCTCGGGAGAGGCCAGCGAGAGGCGAAAAGTCCCCGCGCTGCGCCGCCGCCAGGAAGCCCGCCGGGAGCCGGGAGTACAGCTAGGTGCGCCGGGTAGGGGCCGAGCGGGTCCCCGAGAGCAGACGCCGCCGCCCCTCAGTCCTGGGCCCGCTGCATGCCGGGCGGGTGCGGGTGCGGACGCTGAGCGGGGTGAGGCCGTGCACCCGGGAGTGGAGAGGGCGCCCGGGCCCCGCGGGCTCGCTGGAGCCGCTGCTCTCCGCTTGCCCGTCGGAGCCCGCGCGCGTCGCGTCCGCGGCCCTCTGCCCCGGATCCCAGCTGTCTGTGCGTCCGTCTGTCCGTCCTGCAGTCCGTATCCTCCCGCGGGCCGCCGGGGAGCGCGCGAAGCTGGCGCACTTGTCTTCGGCGGGCGCCGCCAGCACCTTTAAATCGCGCTCCTCTTTCTCATTCACATTTTGCCTGCTGCCTGGCCGGGCTCGCCTCACGTGGGGCCGGGCGCCGCTGCCTATTGGCTGCGCCAGGACGGGGCGGGGCGAAAGCGGGGCTCCGCCCTTCCACCAGGGCTGGCTGCAGACCAGCTGCGGGCGCCACCGGCGGAGCGCGCGGGCAGGAGAGCCAGAGCCGGTGCTACCCGCCCGCGCCGCGCAAACTTGAAAGGCCCGGTTGGCAGCTCCCAGGCTCGAACCCCGAGGCCCGGCAGCCTCGTCGAGGGCGCCTCCAAGAGCAGCTTCCGGGGCTAGGGCGCGCCGCGGCTGGGCCGAGGGCTTTCCATTTCTTGTACATGTGCATTGGAACAAACCTGTCCTCGGCTCACCCTAGCGCTGGGTGCTGCGGCTGCGCCAGGGGTCCGGGCAAGGTTCCCAGAGTTGGGGGCAGGGTCCTGCCCCTCCAGATCCTCCCCTAGCGCGCTGGCCGGGAGCTGGCAGCCCCTGCCCACCGCGGGGAACCCTCCGGGTTGTACGCTGCGCCCTCCGCGCTCCCGGCAGGGCGGGGAGGCTGCTGGTTCCCCCATTCCAAGCTGGGCCCTCCCGTGAGCGATCCCTTCTCATTTTTCATGACATCCTTAATCATCGCACCTATTTACACACTTTGCCTGCGCGCACCAAAATAACAGCCACGATAATTATGATAATAAAGCGAGTCCTTTCTCTGCTCCATCCTCGGGGAGGAAAGGGGGGAGTTGCTGAGCCTCCAGATTGTATAACGTGAGATTATCCTGATGAAAGCTTTATGATGTTTGCTCAAATAAAAGCTGCGTTTTGTAAATAGGCGCTAATTAAGCACGTTGAGAACGGAGGGAGCGCTCACCCCGGCGCCGCCGCCCGGTTTCCAGCGCGAGGACTCGAGGGCGCGCGGTTCCGCTTTGCCTGCTGCGGGATGGAGCCGACTCCCTCAAGATGTTTCCCCTGTCTCGACAATGGTAAAACCCCAGAATCTGGGAGTAAGGGAATTGGCGGGGAGGGGGTGGGGCCTAGGAATGTTCTTATCCCCTTCTCCATGATAAAGACAAAAACTTTGAGCTCTTATCTTCCCTTTAAAAATGGGATCATTTCGTGGCACGGGCAGACCGTGCTAAGCGCGCCAGCGCGCGCGGGGCTTCCACGCGCCTCCAGGGCCTCGGCTCCAACTTCCCAGGTCTAGACGATCGCCCGGAACAGCCGACAAGCACGGGGCTCCGGAGAGAGCAGAGAAGGGCATTGTTACATCGGTCATTAAAAATCAGCTCACGCCGCGGAGCTAGTGGTTGGGGAGTTGGCCCGTGTTGGACGTGTGTTATGTATCACTTACAAGCGCATTTAATTGGGAGATAAAGATAAATCGATCTTTATGAATTTATCGACCCGATTCTTTGAAGCTCTTCTTTCTCGCTCTTCTTCTTTCTTGCGCTCTAACTCCAAGGCCCCCCGGGGGAACGTCTTAATTCCGGACCACCTCTTCAGCCAGGAGACTGGCCGCGGACCCACTGCCCACCCAACGGGCCCTGGAGGAGAAAGGGGAGGGTGCATCTTGGGCGCCCCGGAGTGCTGAGAAAACTCACTGGCCCCGCCGCCAGCCGCCCTCCGCCTCCTGCTCGCCTCTTTCCCCCGCCCCACCACCACCCGGACAAAGACGTCTCGAGCGCGTTTCCCCACTCCAGGCCGCGGTAATAGATGGCTCCAGCAGCAGGCGGTTTGAAAGGAATTCATTAGCACGCTGCCTGTATTGCCTCCGCTCCCTTCACGCCCAGACCCCGAGGTGGCTTAGGCGGTGTGAGAGGAAATGAATTCCCGTTGGGGTCCACGGGGAAGGAGGTGTCTGTGGGGTCTCTAAGCTCTGTCCTTCTTTCTCCACTCCTACAAAAGAGGAAAAGGAGAAGAAAAAAAAATCGAAGCCCAGGGCAAAAGGCTGATTTCTTTATGAGCATAATAAATACTCCCTCTTATTATGAAATAGTTACAGGCACACCGTCCCGGGCATAGTTACCTTGTTTTTTTGAATACTAAGAGAAAGCGTCGACTCCGTGCATGATTTGCGCTGCTCCTGCCGGGTGCCTTGCTGTTTGACACTGGCATGCCTGCGGAAGCTGTTACTCATTTTACCCAGGCAGGTTTGCCATCCACTTTGCTATTTCACCATAAAAATGTTGTTCTAGGGACTTCTGTCGCCTGATTACCCTCCAAGACACAGAGATTCCTTTGATTATTTTGGTGATAATTCCACATTTAAAGTTCAGCAAGAAGATTTAGGTCCGTTGAATTATAGCTACATTTGAAATAATTTGATGGCATATTATTTGCATCCATAAATTGCTGTGCAAAGTATTGACTGCAGGGGTTATAATACTAATCTTCTTTTATTAGTGAGTTCAGAGGATTCTCATCAATATGAATTTTATTTACTAGTGTGCTTTTTCTCGAATGCAACGCAGTAATATTTTCTCATCTAATGCTTAACTGCTTAGAAAACGACTGTTCACATCATAAAAGGATCCTTGTGTCTCGCCGTGATTAACAAGATTCATTTCGGGCACTTCAGCTACCTGCAAAGCGTTCAGAGCGTGGGGACTGCGGATAATAAAAGCCTTTGGAGTTTTTCCTCGGCTTCTTGGAGAG
Organism: Equus przewalskii; assembly: GCF_037783145.1. Taxonomy (NCBI): domain Eukaryota; kingdom Metazoa; phylum Chordata; class Mammalia; order Perissodactyla; family Equidae; genus Equus; species Equus przewalskii. Next base: position 22,440,034 of record NC_091835.1, read on the forward strand.
ATTTATGGGCAGCAAGCGACAGGTACCTGGCTTAGCCATCCTTCGGATTCCCACCTGCTTAGCTGGGAACTGCCTCCAACTGCAGGGCCCTGGGTGACTCAGCTTGGCCCAGGCTGCGCGGGAAAACCACCAGGCACAGAGCTTTGCAACTCTGCTTTACCGGCCTCCCCTCCCTCTGACGAAGAAAAAGGAAGGACGCCTAAGATGGGAGATCTGGTCTTCCAACTCCAGTTAACTTCTGCAAACTTTTGTCCCCAGGAAACCTCCCACGGGATGAAGCTGGCCCAGTCCCTGGGCACTTTCCTCGGCTGGTGCCAAGCTGGTGTCAGGATAGTATTAAACCATTTACATCTGATGTCAGTGTAAGTGATGCTAATTAAGTTGTCCCCACGCTTCGGGGCTGTCCCAGTCAGCGTTTGCTTGCAGGTGTATGGGGACTGAGTGTAAAATGCTAAATGCACAAGCAAATGAATATTCATACAGCAAACTTGAGCTGGCCCGCGGAGTCCACCGGGAGCCTCGCGATCCCATGCTGCCACCAGGGACCGGGTCGCGGGTGGTCGTGGAGATGGGGCAGCCTGGTAGCTCCGGGTCTCTGTGGGTGCAGAGAAATCCGTGGGCCTAGCAGGCGGGGCGCTCCCGCCTGCCACCCTGTCCCAGGCAACGGGCTGGTTTCTCGGGCAACCGTGTTGTTTTTATTTATAGGGACTTTGAGTGGCCCGATCATTCGGTCATTGCCGCAGCTCTTGCTCCTGGCAATAGTTGGGAAATAGCTTGGGATGGGTTTTATTTATGGAAGGGCAATTGGGATTCACACTCAGCTAACCCAGCTCAGTCCCTCCCGAGCCCAAGATGCTTTTACAAAGGGATGCTTGTGTAAAATTCCCCATCAGACACACCAATTTGCAAGTAGCAGAAAGCATTGAAGCCTCATCTTTTTAAACTATTTTATTCAGCTTTTTTTTTTTTTTTAACTGAAAGCCCAAAATAGACTCCATGTGGTTCTAAGTGAAGTCAGCCCTTGGCTGGCTTTGAAATCGCTCCTGCAATTATGTAAAAGACCATTCACCAACAGGACGGAATTAAAAGGGATCTCGCCCGCTTCCCTTTCATTGCCAACCTCTCACGTTTGGCTTTTCAAAGCACTTCCAACACGATGTCTTTCTCCAGGACAAAAGGCAGAACAAAAAAAGTCCCCAAACTTGTAAATTGAACGTCAAGGGAACTTTAAACAATTTAAAGCCCATAAATAATGATAAAGGAGACTGGCAAAAAAGGCAAACCCATTCAATTAATAGAGTTTCCCAAGCAAAGATCAAGTGGTTTATAAAATAAAAGTCTTTGGTTTCATTATTCTGCTCCTTGACCATGCAGAAAGCAGGACAGGGGGTTTTTCTAAAGCGCCCTGAAGAAGAAACACTTTGCGGGACTCTGCGCGCCGCGACATTCTTATGGAGAAAGTTTTACTCTTTTGTCCCCCACCCTCAAAGTAGCAGAAACAAAACCGCAAACCAGAAACGTGAAAGGGAGGAGACTTTTTTTTTGCATTTCCCAAGGGGAGCTGGAAAATGTTCCCCGCAGGCCTGAGGCCGGGAACGCGACCCTTCACACCTGTGCAGCGCTCCCCAGGGAGAGCCGAGGAGCAGGCGGAGCCAAGGCCGTGTGGCCCGGGAGCCGAGCCCCCGTGATATTTGGGGGCCGGGGTGGAGGGGTCCTGCACCGTCCGGGAGCCCCCTGGACTGCGGGCGTGGACGCGCGAATGGCGCACGCAGGCGTCTGCTGCGAGCGCGTGGAGCCGGGGTTCCTCCGCACCCCGCGCCGGGCTCGGTTTTAGAGCTGGGGGCCCAGGCGTTCGAGGGCGCAGGCGGGGGTTCTAGTGCCTTTTCGGAATAGCCCGAGGGGTGGAGTTGGGGAGTTCTTGACCACTGGGGGTATTGGATCGCCCGGTGCCATCGTGCTCACCGCGCGTCTCCCGGGAGCACCCAGCCTGGCAAAGGGGGATCCTCAGCGATGACTGAGCCGTACGCCCGCCCCGGGGCTCCCAGCCTGGGAAGCGGGAACATCAGGCGGAGGCCTGGGACGCCGGCGAGGAGGGGCAGAGAGGGCACCGGCCCCGGGTGCCGCGGGAAAGGCGTCCACTTGCGTCCAGCCCGGGCTGGCTGGGGCCGGGCATCCGGGAGGCCGCGCGCGTCCGCGAACCCCAGGCCCTGGGGTGCTGGGCAGGGAGGCGCAGGCCCGCGGGCGCTTCTCACCTGGCTTTATCTCCTCCCATCTGCCCCCTCGGATTCCCGCGGCCCCACCTTTCGGGGACTTCAAACGCGCCCCGCCACCCGGCGCCCGACTTTCATCTCCCGGCACAGCGGGCATTGTTTGCGGGACTTCACAGAGATGTTAATCCCCGGACCGTGTAAACAGCAGACCGGGAGGCGGGCAGAGGGCACGGAGGGGTGAGGGGGTGCGTCAGCCTGAACTGGGGGCCTTGGGGACCTCCATACGGGCAGCCTTCCCGGGACGCCGGGGTCCAATACCGTCCCTGCGTCCCATCCCGCCCGCCTTATCCTGGAAGGCGGCGGACACGTCGTGAAGGTCCTGGGCCGGACACAGCCAGCGTCCAGTGGATGCTGAAGGAGGAAGCGTCGGGCCAGCGACCGATGGCCGAGGCTCAGCTGTGCGCCCTGTGAGCTTTCGACTCTCGGGAGGTGACGCGCCGGGGGAGAGCCCGGCCGGGGACTCGGACTGGAGCCTCTCGGGACTCCTGGGCCCTCCCAAACCGGGGCCCCAGCTGCCGCCCCTCAAAGCCCCGACCCCCTGCAGAGGTGTTCTCTTCGAAAGAGGGCGAGGTTTACCTCGAGTTCATCCCTTTAACCCTTTAGGAGCCACACTGGAGGGAGCAGGAGAGCGTTTGGATCAACAGCCACACACACCAGGGGCCCCGCTCCGGCTTTAACTTCTGCAGGGACCGGGAAAAAAAAAAAAAAAAAAAGAGTAGCGACTGCTCTTAGACAGAACTCCTTTCTCCTATTCCCTCCGATGACTGCTCCCTCCTACAAGAAACCGTGACCCAGAAAGTGTGTCTCAAGACAGGGGCAGGGCACTGGGCGTAGACAGAGGGGGAGATGTTGGTTGAAGGGAGGGAGAACCGGAATGCCTTCTGTCACTCCTCACAAATCCCTCCCGTGAATTCCCGGGGGGCAGGAGGGGGAGGGGGTCATTGTAAGAATTTCACGTAGTAGTAAGTTCATCTGGAAAACTCAAGGATCAGTATGTAACTGACCAACGTAGCTCCGTGGAGGTTTCCCCAAAGGACAGCGGTGACGATTAGAGAAAGCTGCTCAGGGAGGCTTGGCTTCAATGATGGAGTTTCCCAAAGAGAGGACAGAAGGGAGTGTGTGCTGATGGGGTGGGGAGAGAGCCATTCTATTAGTCAACAATTAAATGAAGATAACAATAGATGCCAACCCCCTCTAAAAAGGCCAACAGGAAACCACTTACAGCATCCAACTTACAGAACCTGGGAAAAGAAGAATCCACTGGGGTGGGCCCATTCCACGTTGGAGGAAAATCCCATTGTAGATCTTTGACTCTTGTTTGAGGGGCTTGAAAGCCACCGTGGAGAATCAGAGCCAATGAGAAGGGCAGTCAGTAGAGGCTGGCCACAGGACTCAACTCTCCTCCCCCTTAGAACTCTTTGAACACTCTCCTATCCCATGCTCCTTTGCTCACTGACCTGAGTAAGAGTGGAGTGCAGGTCCGGGGCTCACAAGGGGTTGAGCTAGTTTCCTCTAACGAGGTTTGAGAAATGAAACGTAGGTGGGCATCTCTATTTGCCAGGCGGGGACACTCTAAAAACTGTTCCCTAGTTAAATCATCCCCACGCACTGTCCTTATGGCCCCTGCCGCTGCCTGAGGAGGTTGGAATGCTTCAGGAAGGAGGGATCCTTGTATTTAGGGCTCTTAATTGTCCCCGCTGCCTCAGGTCCCCTGAATATACAGCTCCTCCTTGGTGGTGATCACAGAAATAATTGGAAATAGTGACCTCCTAGGCCTTCGAAACAGAAGAACCGTGGAATTCCTCCCTTTGCCATTTGTATGACTTTGCTGCCAACCATTATGTCTCCTTTATGGGTACAACCTGGAGTCCCCAAACTTTGGGGAAAGAAGGAACTGAGAGCAAAGATAGAGAGTGGACTGTGACACCAGGAAGTATCTTCATCCAGGGACCAATGTGCCAGGGCGAGTGTAGATCACACGGGAAGATGAGGGGATGAGGAGACAGGATTCCTTTGACCGCACTGAGAAAAATCCAGAAAACTTCAGAATGCTGTCCCCACACCTCCCTAGGGGACACTTCTGGGTTTTGCAGGGAATGGAAACATTTTGCATGAGGCATGTTGCCCTTGTGTGTGTGTTTGTTGAGAGACTGTTTTTCTTTCTTTTTTTTTTTCAATGGTGAGCAGAGAGTTACAGAGAGGGAGTTCGTATCCTGCACTCCAGTATTTATTCTGCAGGATGATGATAAAACACCCCCGCAAGGGGAAGGTTTTCCTGTAGCTCCTTCACCCCTGTAGACTGAGGTGGGTCATGCTGAGGTGATTGCTACCCACAGGGGACATTGCCATTGACACCAGAAGACGGACTGGGGGCGGGGGCTGCTTCTGGGGGCTTCCATGGCTGCCTGTGCAGACCAGGCTACAGCAGAGCGGCCCTGGAGGACAGGGACGGACCCGAGGGCTGGTGAATGGGCCTCATCCGGACCGTCTGCCCCCAGCTCTCCTTCTCCTGGGCACGTGAGGACAACTAGTGTCTGCTGGGAAACCACCGAAGCCAGAAGCAGTCCTGCTTGTCTCCACCGGGACAAACCTTCTGTTCCCCGAAGTCTGTGACAGTAACCAACACGAAGCTTCAGAAAGAGCAGAAATTGACCATAAAGGCTCAGGAAATAAGGGTGATTTGGCATCACATGACCAATCGGATGGATTCACTGTGTTCAGGGACTCCCCCCCATCTCACCAGTTCCCTCCTTTTATTTATTTATTTATTTAGAGAAGATGAGTATTTTAGAATCTACTTGTTGCTATGACATTCCTAGCTTATCTCTCGGTTATTATAATTTCCCCCCCTGTTCTCAAGTTTCTCTCAGATCCACTTAAATTGCAGACAATACAAAACAAGAAAACCCGGGAAAACTTAAGACACGAGAGACCTCTTAAAGTTCAACTTCATTCTAACCCAAAGAACTTTCAAATTCGGTTCATTCAGGATATTGTAAGCTATTTTGGAAATTTATACTTTAAAAGGTAATGAACGGAATAATTTATTCTGCAAGCCAAATTTTACACGGCACTTTTTTATTTTAACAATCAAACAAAGTTATTTCATATCTGTAACCGAGACACATATGTATTATGTATTTTAATAAATTAATGAGGGAATGGCAGGAAACAGTTTTATTTGAGGATTCGTGATTTCAAAACTATTAGCCTGAAAAACACCGTGGGTGTGCAGAGCGCCCCCTATGGGCCATGTGGGTAACGGCATCTGCTTTACGGCCTGCTAGGGCTTCCCAGTCCCAGGGAGCAGACCCCTGCGCGGCTCCCCTGCTTCTCCCGGGACTGGAAGGGCCGAGACGTCTACCTTTTTTCATGCCTACAATTGCACAAGAAAGAGATTCCCAATTTCTTTTCATTATGAACGTCTAGGCCACAAGAGAAGCCTTTGTCACAGACGGGGGCGGGCGGGAGGGGCGGGAATCACACCTCTGTGATTGCACACCGTGTTAAGAAATGGGATCAAATTTTGGACCTGATAATAGAAAACCCACCTCGGCTCTCTTCAAAAGCCATGCAAGGTTCTCCTGGCTCTGACTCATCCTGAGCAGGGCCTGGGAACAGAAGGATAAGAAACCCTTTGACTGTGGGCCCGAGGGGCCTGGGAACACCGCCCAGCTCACCTTGGCCTCTGCTGTTCCATCTGCGTAGTGGGCGGGAATCCCGGCTCTTTCTTGCTGGAGGCCTGACTGGGTCCCTAAAACATGGATCATTAATACAGCGCCAACGTCACGGGTTGTCGCAGGGGCTGAGACAGACCACGCAGCACGCCATGGCAGGGCGCCTGGCCCACAGCGGACGCTCGGGAGGGCAGCTAACTACCCAGCGCTCCCGCCAGCCCCGGGGCGCTGCAGACTGCCGGGTGCCAGGGGCGCAAGTCTGTGCGCTCGGAGTGAGAATATCAATATGAGAGCAGCCTCTGATCACCAGACTCTCGAGCATTTCAAAACAAACCACAGGCCACCGGTGGGTCAGGATGCACTACAGTATTTAAGAACACACGACGCCTCCGCGGGAAGAGGGCGGTCCCAAAGCGCCGCCCCCGGTCGGCGCAGCGACATCCCCTTTGCACAAATGGAGACAGAGGCGCAGAGACCGTCCCCGGCCCTGGGAGCGTTCCTCTGTGGTGGCTCTCATCCCCAAGTTCAGCACGAGAGGGGCGCAAGGCGCTGCGTTTCCAAGGAGATGACTTCTATGTCATTTTAGATTAGTATTTTATTTTAAATTATGTGCTAAACAAACCTCAAATACATTCCTTTTTGGGGGAGGGGGCTGGCAACCCGCGCCCTTTGGCCTCTTGCTTCGCCCCAAACTCTGTCTCCCCAGGGCCCCCATCCCGACCCCACCGTCGGAGGTTTGAACACCGCGGGGCACTGGGGAGTGCAGGAGGCTGGGGGGCGGGACGCGAGCAGCGGGAGGAGGACCAAGGGCTGACCCCGCCCCTCCGCCCCAGCGGCTCAGCTCGCGCGACAGGACCCTAGCTCCAGGGCGCCCCCTTCGGGTCACGGTCGGGATCGGCCCCGCGGAGCGGGAGGGCGCGTCTGCCCCAGTCCTGCCCCAGCCGCGCCGCGCTGCGGTCTCCGCGGGGAGGGTCCCGCACGCTCCCGGCCTTCGAGTCTCTGAGCAGCCGGGGCATCGTTTCCTCGTTTCAGGTGGGGGGAGGCACGCTTTTACCGCCCCCAATAGGTTCCTTTTTTTTTTTTTGAAAGGAGCAAGCCTCTCCAGTTTTAATGTGGCCCAATTATCTCGTTTGCACGACTTAAAATGTTTCTCTTTAACTCATTTCAATCTAGTAAATATGCTTCAGCAAGTAGCTAATTTCTCAGGGATGGCTTCGCCTCCCCATTTGCATATAAAGCGCGTCGGAGGCCGGCCCCATTACTGGGTGCGCGGGTCGCCGGCAGCTGGGCCTCCTCCTCCGGGGGGGACGCCTGGGTTTGATCCCCGAAAGCGGAAGCCTTGGCCCGCGCTGGGGCCCGAGGGCCAAACGGCAGGGGGGCGGGGCATCTGGGCCCCGGGGAGGCGGCAGACCTCTCCTCTGAGCGCCCCCCGCCACTGCACCGCCCAGAGCCCGCGCCCGCTCTGATCCCGGGGAAGGGGCGCGAAGGTCGGGGGCGCATTTATCCCCAAGTGCTTTTCTGAAATCGCGTCTGGAGATAGATGGACGAGGATACAGGAGAGGAAACGCGGCGCTCAGTGGAGCAATCTTCTGGCTTTAAATTCCGAATAAAAGTCTCAAATATTCCCGGGTCAGGGGGCACTGTCTCATTAAAACCACTCTCGTTCTCAAACTGCAATGCGGACATTAAAGTGCAGTATTTTTCAATTAGAGCTGACGAATTCAATCAAAATTCCATAGATTAGGATGAAATGAGGCATGGGTCATTTACAGGAGAATTTAATTGCCGAGCCATTAGACAAATAGTATATTTGCCATTCCCGCGTTATCCATCATTTTCGACATCAATACCGGGGCCGCATCTCCCCGTCCCGCAGCCGCCCGGCGTCGGCTGTAAACACTCCCTTCCCTGTATCTTCTGATTATATCTGATTTCATTTAGGGCCATGGGGGATTATAAATGTTCACGCAATCAAGTTCATTAGGGCTTCAAATCGCATTTCTGATTGGGATCGCTCTGCCGCTGTCCTCGGTGCGCCTTTCAAACCCCAGGACGAGGCTTTCAAAAACATCTTTTTGAATTTAAAGCTTCACAGCCTTTTGTCTTCCGACGCCCCCTCCTGCCTCCCCCGCCGCCGCCGCCACCCCGGGAGGCCCCGCGCGCCTCTGGCCTCCTTCGCGGGGCTCGGCACTGAACCCCATGGCCCTGAGAGCGGGGCTGGGAGGGTGGGGCTGGATCCCCGCGCCCCCCAGGCCCGCTGGGAGGGGGGCTCCGCGGGCTGCCCTGAGCAGGCCGTTCCCCTCCCCCCAACCCCAAGAACCCCCTGCTGGGCCGCGAACCCCCGCGCGGCGCGAAGCATCTGGAGACCCCGCGTGTTCGCGAATCGCGGGTGGGTGCCGGCCCCACATTCCCCGCCCACGGCCTGGCACTCTTGAGTCCCGTGGCCGTCCGCAGGCCTCTGGGCAGCGATTGGGCCAGACCCTAGGACTGACACCTGGGATCCCTTTCCGGGCTGGCCCCTTTCACTCTAGAGACTAGGGTGGGGGCGGTACCCAGAGGAGCAATTCTCTCTTCCTCTTTGCAAACCCAAGAAACAAAGGGAGCAGACTCTTCTGGAGAGAGATGCGCAAGAAAGGCTCAAGACATCCCTTCCAGCACCGTTGAAAAATAATAGCTTAATATTAACTGCTTCTCATAAAAATATACTTTCACAGTTACCAGAAGAAAACCCTCATTTTACCCCCGTACTTTGTGCTCATCGCTGTTAGCTGCCTCAGTAATTTAATTGGAAGGAAACGTGAGAAATGTGTCATTTTTGAAGAATTTATGCATCACTTCCTAGAAATCTCATTGTGTTAACTAGGAGCCTACTGCGTTCTGTTTAGAAGCCATAATCACATTTTTATGTGTCTGTATTACGAGTTAATGTGACCTCCTGTCTTTAGCAGATAAAAAAAATGTTCTTTTTCCATAACATCTGCATCAAACTCTGGCTTGCATAAAGTACGCAGATACCCGGTTTCCCCACGTTTTCCAGACTTACCAACTTTCTTTGGAGCAGGGAAAAGAAATGTGGCCGCAGAAAGCGTCTACCAAATGAATAATTACACCCCGAATTAAAACCCTGCGTTAAACATAGTCGACAGCAAATACTGCATTCTCAATCGTGTTTATTGCTTACAAACTGCATTACAAAGAAATTTACTCTTTTTATTGGAGTGATTAAGCAGAGTGTTAAGGCTGCAGAAATACCATTCTGGAAGATTAGATGAAGGCAGAAAAGCCAGCTAGTTACATTGCAGTGGTGAATGTATAATTTTGCTAAAGAACACGTTTAACACACAAATGAGGATTGGGCTGTCATTATGGCATCATAAAAGAGTCAGCTGAAAATTATATTTATTTATAAACACATTGCCTATAAAATGCGCATATTTAATACAAAGGAAGTAGGCAATTCCATAATCAATATTTTAATTACTGAATTCTTTATTATAGCAACACAATTCTATAGGATACGTCATGATTCTATAGTTTTTCTATGCTCTCCTCCCCTTTATCATGGGAGCTAAAATCTCGTTTTCTCTTTAATTCTGGGAGAGCAGGGCGGCGGGCAGGGTAAGATCGTTTGCGTATGGCGCCACCTGCAGGACTCTCTGAAAATGAATTATTTCAATACGGTGATCCGCCTGCCTGGCTCTAGAAATTGACCTCAGGCTTATTTTAGCAATTTAAAGAAATTAATTTTGGTTTTGAAATAGAAAACGGTTGACAATTTCAAGATAAGTCCTGGAGTTTGAAAAGTGTTTTGATGGCTCTCAACATATACTTAAATCCCCCCAAATAAGATGCGGTATTGATCCTAATGGAAACTTCGGAGCTTCTGAATATCCCAAGGGAACATAGAAAATTTGCCTGAGGAGTAATTTATTCTTGAAATAATGGAATAAAAGATGCACTACTCCTGGCTTATCACTTGGTCCTTGGGCAGCCCTTACGACATGAAAAGCACTTGGCAAGCTGATGACATCCGCAATTACAGTGATTAAGCATCCTCTCAGATGCCCCGCATCAGGACCAGTCACTGGAGCAGACCAGCTCATTCTCCAAGCCTATATTTTATAGCATTTTTGTAGAGGGTTAAGTGTTCTCTGCAAAAGTTCAACAGCCGGGCCCATCACCGTGTGTCTAAAGGGTTATTTAGGACATTGAAAATGTGACGATTATATACAGTTCCTGGGGTTAACAAATGCTTCCTGAAGACTCAGTGGTTTTGATTTTCTTCAAAACATGCTGAAGTGATGATTATCACGGAACTGAAAGTTAAACGGACACAAATACACTAGATGTATAAGCCCAGTGCTGCGTTCAGAATTGCAAACATGACACGTCACCTGATGCCACGTCCGGGTGCTGATTGTCTGTGGGCTGTGGAGCATGTCTGTCTATCCTGCTGTGCTGTGCACATTTCATCCTGGATTCAAGTTAGGCAGGATGGAAAGAGGCAAAGCACCTCAGGACCATTGTTGGTGGAGAAACACACTTGTGTATCTTTGGATTCTCTGTGGTCAGATAACAAGGAGCAGAGTCAATAAAGTTGGAGGGAAAATATTCCTCCTCATCTTTTTTCAGCAGAAACAGCATTTACCCTTTGTTACTTTCTGAATTTTGAGCCATGTGGATGCTTCTCATTAAAAACTAAATTTGAAATTTACGAAAACAATTTAGGTCTTATGGAATTGAGTTTTTATAATATACTCAAAGAGAAAAGTAATGATGTCCAATGCAAATCATGTTAGAACGGAAAACGTTTTTAGACCCTTTAATAAAAAAATTGCCAGAGTAGGGTCTGGCCCAGTAGCATAGTGGTTAAGTTTGCATGCTCCACTTTGGCAGCTCGGGGGTTTGGTGGTTGGGATCCCGGGCACAGATCTACATATCACTCATCAAGCAATGCTGTGGCAGCATCGCACATACAAAACAGAGGAAGACGGGCACAGATGTTAGCTGAGGGCCAATCTTCCCCACCAAAAGAAAAGAAAAAAAATTGACCAGGGTATATTTTGTTTACTGGAAAAGAAGTCAGCCAGGATAATTCTAGCCTCAAAGTAGAATGTCTTTTTGGGTGTTTATCTCAACTTACTCTCTCCCTTCCTCACTTCTGTCTTCAGTCTTGTCCTCCCCCCCCTCCACTCCTGCTCCTCCTCTTCCTCCTTCTTATCCATGTGGAATTACGCAAATCCCCTTAACCTCAGAACTTCCTAACACATGTAGCATAGAGCACAGCTAGACACAGTCCCTGAAAGAACAAATTTTTTGCTTAACAAAGCAAATCGCCAGCAGTAATTAAATTCTGCAAAACTATGAATGAAGTGCATCCCCTTTGATGATTAAGATAGGCCCAAACAGTCACACTCGCCATTTTTGTCCCATTGCAGTCACAGCCATAATTCAAGAACTGTATTTAGCACATCTGGACAGCCACTAGGACCCAGGTGATTCAGGACTAATTTCTAGTGTCAGTTTATTACCTACTTATTCTGGAGCAGCTGCGAGGTCATGTTCCTGATGAGTCAGCAGCAGCGTGAAGGGCTCCTGACATCTTAGATGGTTCAGTTCATTGCTGTGTTCCCGTTGCACGTGGGTCCGTGTTGGCCAAGAGTACTGGACTGGAGCTACTGGACACATGTCACACGGGACTGGCTGGTGGGGCAGGCGCTCATCGTAGGAGTCACATGATCGCGTGTAGGATGCAGAGATGAGAGCAGCTGCTAAGTGCCCAAACTGCCACCTGCCCTGGGAACAGGCAGCCCCCATTCCAGGAAGAGACGACCCCAGGGAGAAAGTGGCCAAGACGGGAGCCCTTCCTGCCCACATCTGTCCTGGTGTGCCCAAGTCCCTCCAGCAGCCGCCCCAGCAGGCTCCACCAGGGTTGGTTAAAGGGAAGAACAAACGAGTGAATGGTGAATCGATGAGTGAGCCGTTTAAACCTATGGGACTTCATGGATTGGCTCTTCCTGGGAGCATCTGAATTACAAAAGAAAATTCCTGGGAGTAGAAATAATGAATAATAAAGAAAGAATTCCTCCATAATGGTGGGATTTCAGGCGGCTGTGAGAACCACGTTGTGTTTAAGTTATAATTGGGGGAAAAACGTGTTTTGGGAAACCTAATCATGGTCATTATTCATCAGATTTTTAGAAATATAAAGTCCATATGTTTTCAAAGAGTTGTACTTTGTTCCAGGACTCCAAAACATTATTAAAATTTAATGCATTTTAGAAATGCAACCAGTCTGTTTTCTAAGGTGGGTGGGATGGAGAGGCATGGCTGGACGACATGCTGTAGGCAAGTGTGTTCGCTCGGATTCTAATTTGCAAAACCTAGTGAGGACAGGGCTCCTCCGTGGCTGCTGTGGCTGTATTTCTCACCACTCTTACCTTTCTTCTGTTTTTTTTCTTTGGTGAGGAAGATTGGTCCTGAGCTAACATCTGCTGCTAATCTTCCTCTTTTTTGTTTGAGGAACATTGTTGCTGAGCTAATATCTGTGCCACTCTTTCTCTATTTTGTATGTGGGATGCCACCACAGCGTGGCTTGATGAGCGGTGTGTAGGTCTGTATCTGGGATCCGAACCTGCGAACCCCGGGGCCACCAAAGCAGGGCACATAAACTTAACCACTCTGCCACTGGGCCAGCCCCCATTCTTCCCTTTCTTATTTGTCCTTGGTAATACCATTGCTTTGCTTTTCCATTTTTTACCCTTTTTATTCCAATATTAGGCTATTTTCCTCTTCTAATAATGAAACAATCATGAGAATAGAAGGAACCATTTATTGAGTTCTGTCTCTGGGCTGGCTCTGGGCCTGGGGCTTTGCCATCTCTGAGTTTGGTGGGGTCAGAGACCAGGGTAAACAACCACCCCAGTCACCCCAGCTTGTCAGTACCATTCAAGTTCGCAGACTCACAGAATCGGGGCCCCCCCCCAGACTCTGGTGCTGGAATCTGTATTTCAACAAGGTCCCTTTAGCGTGAAGCCCTGCCTTACATCAGTTAGCTCACTGAGTCCTGACCCCGTGAGAGAGGCGAAGATGATTTCACTCTCCCGATGGGCAGCTCTCTGCTGATGTCGAGTGACGGTTCTTGCTCAGTGGAGGAGCCAGGATGTGAAGCCCCATCTCCAGGGTGTCGCCAAGGGCTCCTCCCCGCCCTCCAGTGTGTTGCATCCCTTTCCAGGACAAAGGACTCTCCATAGAGCCCCATCTGACTACATCTGCCCGCCTGGCTCCTCACAGCTCACCCAGTGAAGTCCAGCATCCCGGGTGTGGAAGCCGAGACCCTCCTGATCCACCTCCTTCCAGCTGTCACACGGGGACCCTCCTCTCCAGGTGGACAGGTCACTCTTTCTCCACTGTGCCCTGCACTTTCCTGCCTTCACTCAAGTTCTTTTGATCCAGTGGTGGCTCCTGAAGGTCTGTTTGGGGGGGCTTGAGGAGAGCCATCAGCCTGGGGTGGGGGTGGGAGGGGTCCTGAAGCTGTGTTTATGTGGCCTCTCTAGGTCAGCTGAGCTGTCCATCTCAAAGGGCAGGATAGGGCTGGGTCAGCTGAAGGCAGTGGAGGTGGATGTTGAAATCTGAGTTGAAATCTGACCACTCACCAAGGTTCAGCCTGACTGCCCATTCACATGCCCACCCTCACTGGGTGGGCCCTTCCTGGCCCCCTTTCACCCCCACAGTGGGCTTCGCTCATGGTGCACACAACATCCCCCCTTATCCTGCTATCATCGGCAGGATGTGAACCCCGTTCCAGATGCTGCAATGGGAGAGCGTGCCCTGCCCCCTCTGAGGCTCGCCTGGCAGCACCTTGCACTGGCTCAAAATGGAAAAAATGGAGCCACTGCTCATCCTCAGAGGATGACCATAAAGGGTCCTTGTTCTAAAATATGGTGTTGAGTAGAAAATTTGAGGTCGAGTAAGGCCAACAGATCAGGAGATGACTGCCATTGAAAAGAGAGTTTATTACTCACCATTCCTGAGAGAAGGGACACGCCACGCCTCAGGGGCCACGTGGGGAAGCACCAGGGTTGGTCAGGAGGTGGAGGAGGGGATGTGGGCAGGAGCTTTACCATGGTTTCCGTGGAAGGAACGGTCGAGGCAGGGTAGACAGGCTTAGGGTTGGCTAGTTTGAATAATTTCAGGGGGATCTGGGGCAGAGGGGCTGTCCCCAGTGTCTGGCACGTGGCCCTGGGTTGGACTGTCGCCCAGAGTGTGAAAGCCCAACAAAGGAGGCGGCTGGGATGAGCTCTGCATTGATTGGTTGAAAAGCACCGCTGGGGGCGAGTTGTTGACTATCCCCAGGGATTGGCTCACCCTGGGAGGGGCCGGCCCTCCAGCGTCAGCAAGGCCCCAGAGTCAAAGCACCAGAAGAGAGAAAATAGAAGACATGGTTTACATAGTCCTAGACCTTTCGAACATCTCTCTTGTTATGGATGCTCGGCTGAGCTGATGGCAACCTCTGTCAACTTGTGTCTACTCCTGGCATCTGGCTGCCTGGACTATTTGCCGGAGCTGGATCAGCTGGGGTCTGCTGAGGGGGTCAGACAGCAGACTCATGTAGGATCAGAATGTCCATCTCACCACCCCGCCATCATCCTCTAGGAGCTCTGGACGGTCTTGTGCTGGAAGCACCAGTGGGCTCCTGGGGAGGCGCTCTTGTTATGCAAGCAGGTGCCCTCTCTAAACGTGTACATCTGTCATGTGTTGGGGACAGTCTTTCCAGGTGGCCGAGCTCTAGAAGGGGTGGGACGTTTCCCATGAGGCAGAGGGTCTGAGGCTGGCGGGCAGCATGCACGTTGCTAACCCACTGGGGGTGGGAGACAAACCTTGAAAAAAATACTTCTACCTTTTAGTTCAACTTTTGTTGGAAGGTGCTTTCTGATACAAGACTAGGATAGTCACAGTTTCCATCCTCACGAGCAACGTGGAGAGGCAGAAAGGGCTTTTATTACCAGTTCCATCCCGAGGTGAACCTGAAGCTTGGCGAGGTCTGTGCATCCGCCAGGCAGAGTGGGACGTCCCACCCTCGGCGCTCTCCTCGCCACGCAGCCCCCACGGAAAGAAAAGATGAGGACTCGAGCCTTAGTCCAAATGCTCTGGTTTTCAATGCAAAACACCTTCTGGCTCCAAAAGGAGATAATTTTGCAGGGACTTCGGCAATGGGAGCAGGGGTATGAAGTAAAAGCAATTTTTGCCAAACAATTTCCGGATGGCACAGCGGCAGAGATGCTGCAGACAGCGCGGGGTGTGGGCCAACGCAAAGAAGGACTTGTAGAAAGGCTGGTGCATCTGAAAGGAAGGTGGGTGGGACATCAGCCCGTGCACGTGGAACTAACAGACCTTTCTTTCCTAGCAGAAGACCCCATACCACACAGTTGATCCTTTCCAGGCCACCTGGTACCAGACAGGACCCCAATACAGGGAGAAGCACCGTCTGTTCAAAGCCCCCTCCACCAAGAGAGTCTGTACACTTTTCTAAAGAGCAGCTCCTGCTGAGTCTAGGGAAACTCTGTTTTGGGTGATTTCAGAGAATACAGGTCATCTCCTTGAATTCTGCTCTGCCCTGTTCCCTGGGCACAGCCCATATGCTATTCAGTAATGTGCATGGGACTCAAGTCAATGAAACCCGAGGGGAAATCTTCTAGAGGCTTCCAGAAAAAACACATGTTCTCTCTTTCTCAATCGATAGCCACGGTGGACTCTGTCGTGTACAGCTGTAGGGCCCGCAGCTGCCTGGTGATATCTTAAGCTCTAAGCAGATGAAGGACACACAGGAGCCAGAACCTCTGCCGCCCACCCGTCTCTGGACACTGGTTCCTCGAGCCCTGACATTCCTCAAGCCAGTGGGAGTCAGTCTTCTGCAGCCAATAGCATCCCAGCTCTCATAAAAGGCTTTTGGCTGACTGATTACTGAGCCTCTAGGAGAAAACCAGAAAAACTCAAACACGCCCCCCATTTCCCCTTCTCTCTCCTTCTTCAGATGGTTTATACTCACCTGGATGTTTGTGCAGAACGCCACCCAGGGGTAGGCAGAGACAGACAACAATTCTGTACTCAAGGCGGGAGGAAGAGCCGTTTCCTTACCTCAAACACTTCTTCAGGAATCGCCTCCTTCCAGGACTCCGACACGCGGAGCTGAGGGTAAGAGTTGAAAAGGACCTCGACGACTTCAGGCGCGGATGCGCAGGTCTTCAGCACCTGGTGGGAGATGGGGAGACTGGGCTGGCAGACTGGGTTTTGGGTCCGTGCGGGGAAAGAATGGGGAGATGTGAGGGTGTGTCTGCATCCCACTTCCACCACTCCCCACGCCTCGGTCACAAAGGGAACAGGAGCAATCACAGTAACAGTACAGCAGGCTTGTTCAAGGACCACAGCGGTTAGTTCACAGATGAGCACAAGGCAGCAAGGGGCCCATCTTATCCTCATGGCAAGTCTGGGCAAGGCGCTAAGCGTTCAAATTCCCAGGAGGAATATTTCTGGCTTGGCACACTCTCTTGGCCTCTGGAGAGCTGCTCAGAGAAAAGGAATGAGGTTCTGCTGGGAGGAAGTTTGGCCAAGGATGGTGTTCCCAATTTCTTACCTCAGTTTTCTAATATGTCAGGAAATTGGGGGAGAAGAATTGCTTGGCCGTTGAATTTCCTCTCAACTTTGCCTTTCCATTTTATTTTCATAGTGCCCACTGGCAAAGGATTCCTATTTCCTTATTTGTCAATTTATAATTCAAGTCCATTGGCTTCATCATAAAGATGGGAACTATTCGCTTTTTAAAAATAAACTTTTTGTTATGGAGAAATTTGAATGTACGCAAAAGTAGACAAATGGCATGATAAGGCCCCAGGTACCCACGTTCCACCCATGGCCAGTCCTGCCCCGTCCACACCCCCATCCCCTCCTGCTAATATTATTTTAAAGAAAATTCAATGTATCCTATCATTTCATCTGTAACTATTTCAGTGTGTCTCTTAAAGGAGCCTTTAGAAGAAACATAAACAGTGTTATCATAACAGCTGAGAAATTAACAACAGTTCTAGCATCATCTAATTTATAGTCAGTGCTGAAATTCACAGATTTCTCTTAAACGCCGTTATGCTAGAAAAAATAATTTGTTTGAATAGGAATCCAAATAAGGCCAGCACGGTGAGATTGGTTGAGATGACGTATTTTTAGATCCCTCTTTTTTGTTTCATGTGATTTACTTGTTAAACCGGGTTATTTGTCCTGTGGAGTTTCCCACTGTTGGGATTTTCCTGACTGTATCCTGGGGGGTTTTTGAACACGCTGCCCTTTCTCTGCTTTCTGTCAATGAGCAGTTGGATTTAGAAGCTTGATCAAATTCAGAATTGATCTGGGGGAGGGGCGGGGCAATGTCACAGTTCTCTGCTTTTAAGATTTACCAAGTGTTGTAAAATTGTTCTTCTTATTTCTTGGTTGAGAAAACTGAGGTTAAGCAATTTTTCTAAGATGAGGCACCGAATATCTACAGGAGACCACGGTCGGGGCCAATAGCTAAGCCCAAGCCGAGCATGCTCCCTGGGGCTCCCTGAACACAGAGCCAGACAGAAAAAAGTATTGAAATCACTCAATATGATCACTTCCTTTACAACTTGCCTAGCTTCTTTCATACCTAAAACTCCTTTAAAATACAGAAAAGAGAAATAAAAAATTTATAGTTCTTTGTTCAGAGATAACCACTATTAACATTTTGTGTGCACTGTTTTATGCATTTAGACAAAAAATTAATATGTATAACAAAAAGGGTTGATGCTGTGCATATTATTTTGAAACGATTTTTGTCCATTCAAAATAGATTGTGAACAATTCGAAAATTATAAATGAGCATTTAACATCATTTTTAGTGGCCATATTTTATTTTATGAATATATCATAATGTATTCAATGAATTAGCTATTTAAGTTGCCTCAATATTTTTTGATATTTTAAACAATGAGTATCCTTGAACATAATTCTATCTCCTTCTGCCTCTGACCACTCTTATTTAGATACTGACACTGAATTCCTGGAAGTAGAATTGCAGGCTCAAAGAGGATGTACATTATAACTTTTAAAACATACTGTCAAATTTTAAGTGTGTAAATTGGTACACTTTTTGAAGAATTGAGTATGAGAGTGTCTCTTTCACCCCACCCAAAGCATCTCATTAGTTGTTTAAATTTGACAGGTAATATATGCAATATTCACTTTTGTTTTGGTTGACCGTATGTCTTTCTTCTTTAGAGAATTGCTAAATTATGTGTTTTGCTCATTTTTTCTATATTCTGTTCTTTTTTTCATTGATTTGTAAGTACACTATTTATTAAGGTGGTTTTTCACGTAGACAATCATTTTTGCAAACAGTATTGTCTCCTCAATATTAATATTCATTTTTCTTGTCTTATTACATTGATTAGAGCTTTAAAAATCAATGTTAAATAACAGTGTTCATGGCAGCCATCATCATCTTATTCCTAATATTAATAGGATTGTCTCTAATGTTTTATCAAAAATATAATCTTGGATATTAGTTTCATCAGATACTCTGTTCTAAGTTAAGAAAATATCTTTCTATTCCTAGGTTACTACAAATTTTAGGATTTAATTTTATTTTTTTGCCTTTTTCTAACCAAGTTGATACAAAAAGATTTTCCAATATTGACTCATTTTTGCCTTCATGAAACAGACTCTATTTGGCTATTCTTCTAAATACAATGGCAGATTCAATTTGCTAAGATTTTTGCATCACTTTTAATAACTAAATTTGGTTTATAGTTTTAGTTTTTCGAGCTATTATTGTCAGGTTTTAATATCCCTTTATGTTAACTTAGTAAAACTATCTGAGAAAATGTCTATCTTTTCAATACTCTGGAAGATTTTAAAAAGTAGATAACTATTGAAATTAAGAAGGCAGAATAGATCTTGATTTGACATCATCTAAGCCTGGCCTTTAGCTGCAGGTAATAATTTGATATTTGCAATTTCTTCCACGGTTACTGGCATATTTGGTTTTGACTTCTTCTTGAATCAACTTTGTTAATCTATATTTTCCTGGAAAACAATCTTCATTTTAAAGAAATTTAGCTTTGTGTATGTATCAGTCAGGGTTCCAATAGGAAACAGACGCACCTTCGATATAGCATTATTGCAGAGGGTTTACTGATACAGGGGCTATTCAGCCAGCTGTAAGTGCAGGGGGACTCCAGGGGACAGTGGGGCTCATAGCAGAGCCATTTCCACTCCTGCACCTGCAGGATGGAGAGTCAGGGGGGCTGTCTTACCAGGAGCAGTGATCCTCGGTGGGGGCCAGCATGAAGCAGAGAGGGGCCAAGCAAATACATCCTCTGACCTCACTCTCTTTCCTTCCCCTGCTTCTGGGAGACTGCACTGGCGAAACCCAGGAAGGCAGAAGCCTTGTGGATGTGTCCATGCACGTGAAGAGTAAATCTGGATGGGAGACATGGCCACTGTATCTAGGAATAAGCACCCTTCTCATTTGAAACTCACTGTAATTGTATTCTCAATTTTTTTTCATGTTTAGTCTTACTGGAATTTTGTCTATTTTAATCATTTTTTTTAAAAAGGAATCAGCTATTGGATTTTGCTGATCAGTTCTCTTTAAAAATATTCTAATCCATTAACTTTTGCCTTTATCCTTATTAATTATCCTTATTAATGCCTTTCTCCGGGATTATTAATCCCAGATGATTAATCTTTGTTTCTCTTTCCAACTCCTTGGATTGACTGCTCAGGTAATTTAGTAACACTTTTTTCCTGGAGTCATAATAAAAGCCACTTTTAAAATGGCATGGATTTTCCTTTGAACGGAGGTGTGGTCACAGCCATAAGTTTTGAGGCACAGTCTCAAAACTTCTCATTGTCTTTTTCTCTAAAATAGTCTGCAATTAAGTAACTATTGGTGCTTTAGTTATTTAGGTGTGTGCTATGCAATTTTCAAAAGGTTATTTTTAAAATGAACCTTTTGCTCCTCATTTTCTAGTGTGCTGCAGTAAGGATTCAAATGATGTTGCTTTTGGAGCACTACAAGTTGCATTCTGTTCACAGGATACAAAGTTCAACGTGTATTTGCACATTTATGACTTGAAGCTTCAATGCATTATTTTTTTGGCCCACTTGATCTGTGAAAGACTGAGAAATACATTAAAAATCGCCTACAATTATTATTTTTCAGTCAGTTTCTCTATTTTAACATAATCACGGGTCCATAATAGTCATCTTCCTTTGTCACTGTCAAATAAATCCTTTCTTCCCTCATCATGCACATTTCTCTGGAATTCTTCTCTGTTGCTTGCTGATGTCAACACATCATTGGATTTTTAGTTTGTTTTTGCTAGAATTACCTCTGCCCACTCTTTATTTTTAACCTTTTGTTTCACTCCATTTTAAAGCATTTGAGAGTCTGTACTGGTAATACACTAGTTTAAGAAATTTATATTTATTGCTATAAATGATCTATTTGGTCTTACTTCTATCTCATTATGTTCTTTCTGATTTTTTATGCTTGCTTCCTTTGTTGTCTGATTTCTGATACATAGGTTTCTATTTTCTTTGTGTACATCTTTTATATTTTGGAAGTATGCATCTTACTTAAAATCTGACTACTAGTTACCTTCAAAATAAAAAATATTAACCTGCATTTCTCCAAATATCTAAATAGCACCTTTTGCGTTCTAGATGTGCCATCATCTCTTCTCTCACATCTCTCACAACCAATTCTTCTTCCTCCTTAAAAACATCTGGAGTTTGGGTTCCAGATTATGGATTATTACAAGACCATATTTCATGTTAGAAATAATTTTTGGTATCTGCATTTAGTTTTATTGCCTGCCTTACAATTATCTGTCTCTATTTTAACGGGATCATACACTCACCATTTGTCCTTTCAGCCATTCATTCCACAGATATTTATCAAACGCCTACTAGAAGTCAGGGATTGTGTTATGTCTGCGTGATACAATGGCAAGCTCTGTCTTCACAGAATTTTACAGTCTCAAATAATACAGTTCCAAATAGTAATAATAGTAGATGGGGGAATCACAAGGTGCTGGCAATGGCACCTAACTCTGACCTGGATTTGCAATGGCGTGGTGAGTTGGTCAGGGGAAGATTTCTGGAGGAAGTGACATTCAAGCTAAGACCTGACTATGGAGTAGGAGTTACAAAAGGTCTGGAGGATTCTGAGGACAAGAGCGTTCTAGGGGGAGAAACATTTACCAAACTTGGGAGGCAGAAAGGAACCGAAAATGCTGGCTGGGGCATGGAGTATGACATGGAGAGTAGCGGGAACACACTGGAAAGACCATGATAAGAAGGCTGGACTTGATCTTGAGGACACAGGGGAGCCTTTGAGGGGTTATGAGTGGAGGAGTGACAGGATAAGATTTCAAGTTTAGAAACACCACAATGGCTGCAATGTTGAGAAGAGGTTGGAGGGGCCACATTGGAGGCAGAGAGCCCAGTTAAGAGGATGTTTCTGCCATCTAGGGGAGAAATGGTGGTGGCCTAGGCTCAGCTGGTGGCAGTCAGGATGGAAAGAGGGGAAAGACTTGGGAGATATTTAGGAGGGACCGTTGAGAGTATGTGCAGATGGAGTTTTCCATTCTTGAGATAGTCTTTCACATCACCTCTTGGTCAACTGGAGTACCTCCATCCCATCTTGCCTTTAGCCTCCACCACTCCACCCAAACAGCCTTTGCCAAGAGCACCAATGATCCGGCTACATGTGGTGCTCAGTGCTCTGCTTCCCCTCCTGCTGTATCAGCCCATCTGACACAGTTAATCGTGTCTTCCACTTTGATACGTTCTTCACTTGGCTTCCATGCTCTTATTTCTTCATCTCCCTTACTGGTTGCTCCTACCTGGAGCTCCTCAGCTGCTTTCTCATCTCTCCATCTTCTCGATGTTGGAACGCATTCAGTCCTCATTCCTCTTCTCTATTTACTTTCCCTTCCTGGTGATCTCGTGCAATGTCCTGGCTTTAAATACCAGCCATATGCCACTGACCCTCAAAAGTATATTTGTAGCTCAGTCACATCTCTCACTCTCCCACTCCAGGCTTGAATAGCTAACTGCTTACTTGATATCTCCACTTGGCTATATCTCACACTTGACATCAAAAACTGAACACCCGAATCTCCCCCAGAACCTAAATTTACTCTACCCACAACCTTCCCCATCTCACTTGATGGCAAACCCATCCTGCCAGTCTCTCAGGCTAAAAGCCTTGAGGTCATCTTTGACCCCTCTCTTTCTCTCAGTCTGTCAAGAAATCCTGTTGGCTCTACCTTCAAAATACATCCAGAATCAGGTCATCTCCCTTGTCCACACCACCATCATCCCCCGTGTGGATCATGGCAACAGCCTCCTAACTTGTCTCTCCACTTCTCTTCTCCTCCTCCTAAAGTATTTTCTCAGCATGGAGGCCAGAAAGATCCTTATAAAATGTTCGTCAGCTCATACCACTCCTCCACTCAAACATCTCCAATGGCCAAAGTCATTACAATGTCCTACAAGACCCCACACCATCTGCACCCCGCCCCCATCTCTCTAATCTCATCTCCAGTGTCCCACTTGCTCGCTCCACCATCAGCAACACTTATCCCCTTGTTCCACGCACACAGGTGGGGTCCACCCTAGCCCAGGGCCACAGACTGGCTGTTCATCTGCTGGATTGCTCCTCACCTGGAGATGTACATAGCTGATTCCCTCACCTCTCTCGAGTCTTTACTCAAAAGCCACCCACCCTAACCGCCCTACTTAAAACTGCAACTGCCTTCCACCCTGCCTCGTCTCTCTATAGTTCTTATCACTTCACTTACCTATTTATTATGCTTATTGTTCAATGTCTGTCTTGACCATTAGACTGTAAGCTCAAGGAGGACAGGAATACTTCTTTTCAGATCTGTTCACTCATATATCCTATCACCTAATATGTTGCTGGCACATGGCTGGTGCTCAATAAATATTTGTTGGATAAATAATTGAATAAATAGAAGTAGGTTTTTTCTTTTAAAAAATGCATTAGAAAGGCATGTCTTACGAGCCCTTGATATCTGAAAGTGTCTTTTGTCATCAAAATGAAAGCTATCTGAGTCTAAAATTCTAGTGTCTAAACTTTTCCTTTAAAGATCTGTAGATGATATTTCACTATCTTATGATAATGTCGCTGTAGAGAAATCTGAGTCCAGCTTGATTTTTATTCCTTTATGAATAACTTGTTTTCTGCTTGGATACTTTGCAGGATTTTTCTGTGCCTTTTTAGAACATTATTGCTAGAATGTACATAGGAATGTGTCTCCCATCATTGATTCGCAGAGAACATCCATTCGACTTTTCTGAGACTCTTAGTGCGAGTTTTCTTCTGTTATGTCTTTGACTATTATTTCTGATCCATTTGTTCTAGGCTCTTCTTCAGGAACATCAGTTATCTGTGGGCTGGCTCTCTAGTCTGTGTCCTTCATGACCATCACTTTCTCTTTTAGTTTCCTGGCTTTGTTTTTTTCTTTTGCACTTAAGAAGAGCTTTTAACATTAGTCCTTTATAGTGAATGTTATGGCTGATTTCCCAACACTCTGAATGATTAGTTTAATTCAATCATGGTAATTCCATCCCTTTTGCCATTTATTCGTTCGGGGAAGGGTAGGTTTAAGCCAACTGGGGCCATTAAAACACAAGGAAGGGCTTCCTCAGGGCTTCTAGAGAACAGCAACTGGATATGAACAAGGAAAGTGGTTGTCCCAGCTGTGGCTGGAAGCCATCCTGTGACCAAGAGAGGAGCCATTCTGAGGGCAAAGCTGAGGTTGCAAAGCATGTGGTTCCTTGACGACATGAAGACACAGAAACCACCAATCCTGAAGCCTGCATTTCCTCTGCACTTCTTGTTATGTGGGATACGAGGGAGGCTGGAACCAAGTCAGGGGCTGCCCAGTGGGGGCTGTGATGATCAGCAGGAGCTGTCTGGGGGTGAGGGAGCCATGGAGAGATGCAGAGAAAGAGGAGGAGAAATACCCTGGCTTCTTTTTCCCTCTGTACTCCCACTTCTTATGGAGTCCCCTTGGCTGAATGCAGCCAGAAGTCAGCTGATATGGGACTGTCAGCTTGAAGGGGCTAGCTGCACCGTCACGCCCCATCAAGACACAGAGCAGGACACAGGGGCAGAAGGGACTGGATCTGAGGGCACACAGGCAAACAGCACAAAACCCTCTTTTACATCATCAACTTGATTCATTTTTTATGAATCAGTTCTGCCTTTTACTGCGTTTCATGTATCATCTCATCTAGCTCTGTGCTCTTACTTTCTCAGTATAAATTTATCCTCTCCATCCATCTTTCCATGCCATTCTATTGACTTCTCATCTTAGCCCGTTGTGTTTTATGCACCTAAAGGCTACATCTTCTTGCATTTCATAGAGGATGATGCACACTGCACACGACTTCTCAGATTTTCTGTGGAAATATCTTTTTTTCTTCTGGTGAGAGCATGGATTTGCTCTATTTTCTGGGGGTTGTCTCACTTTTTATTTTCTGTCCTCCCCCAATGAGTTAGTTCATTTTGCTCTTTATTGCTCTTTGATTAAGGCGAGATCCAGACACGAGGTGTGTCAACATGCAGGGGAAGTCCACGGTCCTTATTCTCCATCCACTGGTGAGACTGCGATGGGCAAAGTGGAAGAAGGCTGATGAGGGCGATGCCCAGTCCCTTGCCTGGTTTGTCCATTCACCTGGTGACCTGCACTTGGCCAGGAAGCCTCTTCCTCTTGCCCTCTTCCCAGTAGAGTTAGCAGGCTGGTAAGCACCCTGGTTCCTCGGTGTCCACCTCCGCACTTGACTGCATCCCCACAAGCATCCCTATTGCCTGGGCAACTTGAAACATCCTTTGTAACGTCTGCCTGATTGCCTGAAAACCAATGGCAGTGAGCAGAGGCATGTCAGTTCTTCCCGACTCAGACATGAGGTCCTCTTGTCGGCACCGTGGCTTTGCTTTCTTTCCCTCCCATCCTCCCTCCATTCCTTCCATCCTCTTGTCTGTGTCGTCACAGATATTTTAGTATAAAGACGGGAGCGGCTGCCTTTTTTAAATTGGTAATCTTATTAATATTGTAAGAATGATCACGTCTGGTCCCCGCCCTATCCCAAATGTGTTTATTCCCCAACCATTACCATCACAAAGTCAGGCTTAAGTGGGCTTCAGAGAAGGAGAGAGTCGGAGAGTGAACACAGGAGACCGAGCGGCAGAGTGAGAGCCAGGGGGGCGTGCATCTCCCCACCCCAGCCTGGCCAAACCTCATCCCTCACCACCCCACACTGTGCCCTTGATGTGTCAAAATTTCTTGCCTACATGAGTTGCCACCACCATGCCATTTCCCGGAGCACGGCAGTCTCTGATTCCCACCATCCCCCTTCTGTGTTGGGAGGAAACCACACCATAAAGACGAGCAGTTCACACTGGACCCCTCCAGATGGAGTCTGGTTACATTTATAGGGTATCCTCGGTGGTTCTTGCCACTTCAGGCCTTCCTCAGCCTAACCTGGACCCCGGAATTGGCCCCTCACTTTTCTCTGCAAAATGTCAAATGGTTCCCAGTGATTGCATGCAACACGGACATCCCCCAGCCCCTGGGGAAGAGCTGCCCCGCCAAACAGAGGCACCTCCTCCGGGCCCTCCTCCCTGGGTTACAGACTGTGACAAAGTCTTATTGCCTGTCTCTGGGAATTCACATCCTGTCTCTCCTCTGTTCCACCTCTCCGGGGCTCCCTGGCCCTCCCCAACCCCTCAGCTCTGTGCCCCCTCACGTTTGCCAGGCAGCTGGCTGCCTTCATTATTTTTACGCCAACCCAGTTTAAAAATCTCCGCCGCCTCCTTGCTGTCTGTGGAGAAGCGGCTGCCACATTAGCCTGACATGCAGATGTCGTTCGAGTCCACGCGCGCGCTCTCTGGCTAATGAGGCGGCAGAAAGAAAATTAACGGGGAAAATCACACAGGCGCTTGGCTTGATATGGAGATGGAGAAATAAGACAAGAGCAAGAGAAACAGGGGCGCTCTTGAAGGTTCTTCTCCCTCCTCCCGCTGGGGCCGGGGCGCACACACCGCTCGGGGGAGCCGGGAAAGGGAGCCCTGGTTTTTGACTACTGGTACCCCCAAATCCTCCCACTAAAACGCCTGTGAAATTGGAGTAAGGTGACGTCACTTTACCTAATTCTGTAATTGGGTAAAAAGAGAACATGAACACTTTAGGTCCATGTTTTTAGCATGGTCAATGCCCAGAAGGTGAGACAAGAAGGAGATTTGCAGATGTTTCTGGAATCTGTCCTCGCCATCAACCTCAGTTTCCCCTTGTTTGAGCTATCTGCATTCCTCACTTGGATTGACACAGCAGTCTGTGGTTTTCCACCAGCCCCTACCCCAGCACGTCTCTACACTCAAGCAGGGAAATCATGCCCAAACCCTCATTTGATTGCCATCTCTTCTGCTTAAGATGATGTAATGGATTCCCATTGTTCTTAAGACAGAGGCTCAAGCCCTTAACAAGCCCCTGCCTAGCGGTCCCGTCTCAGCTGGCTCCCTCTGCTGTTTCCTCTCCAGCTACTGGGTCATCTTTCCCACTGCACGTGTTGCAGCCTCTTTCAGCCCCAGGACATTTGCCTGTGCTGTTCCTGCTGCCTGGAATGGTCTTTCCTCCCTTCTTCACATAGTTAAGTTTTCAGCCTTCAGATCTGGGCTCATTCAACACATGTTCCGGGGAGCCTCAGGACCTTCCCCCCCAGCCAGGTCAGACCCCCTACTTGGCACTTTAGGGTGCCGAGGGCCTTGGCGTTGTTGCTCTTCTCGCCACGGCAGCTTCACATCGGTGCGTGCCACTGTCTGACTCAGGGCTGTCTCACTCACATGACCAGCAGCTCCATGAGGGCCAGAAATGCACGTTTTGCTGTGCATCACTGTAACTAACACCGAGCACAGCAGGTCCCTAGGATTGTTTGTTAAATGAATAAGGGCTTAAGGGATGCCTGTGGGAAGCACGGCCTCCGTGGTTTGGGGGACATGGTGCATCGCTGGTGTTGTCCCTGCCCTTCCCTGGCTCACGCACGACTGAGTTTGAATTATTTATGACTGCCGGCATGCGCATTTCCACTGTTGCTGCTGGCCTCGCCCTGCAGGGCACAGAAGAGCCCTGGGCATAGAAGTCGCCGAGAGAAGGGACAGAGTTGGAGCAGCTAGAGTGTCTTAGCCACACAAGCTGATTGCACATGGAAGGTGCTTCCAGAAGGTCTGGTGGTATCAACGGCCACATAAAGCTGGCCAGTCAATCTGAGCTGGGCGTCAGGGTGACTCCCAGATGAACCCCCGTTGGGGAGGCAGGGGACAGCAGGGGGCTGAGTCCGGGGACGTGGGGTCCTGTCCTGGTGCTGCTCCTTTGCAGCTCTGTGACTTTGGTGGGTCACCTGCCATCAGAGAGGAGCTGGACTTAATGGCCTCCCAGGCCCTTGGGGGCTCCGGCCTTCTGTCCTGGGGTCCAGCCAGAGAGGTGCTCTTCAAAGACGTGGGATGTGAAAGCGGTGCTGCCTTGTAAACAGACAACACGGGGCTTCACTACAGTTTCATGAATCCATCCTCCAGGCGAGGGGCGGGAGGAGAGAGAAGCGAGCGCAAAGTCGGTTACTCCAGACCAGCATCCAAGCCACAGCGTCAACTAGCGGCAGTTGCCAAACAAGTTTGGATCCACATTCGCGTGTGTTTCTCTGTCCCCCTGCCGGCTCTCCTCTAGGCCGGGCCCCACCTGTCGTGACAACTTCCAGAACTCAAACGTGGCCCCAGCCTGCCCCTGCCCTCGGCCCCCATATCTGACTCCGGTGTTAACTAGCGGTCAGCCGGGCAGAAAGGCCTGGCATTGTCAACATGCTTGCTTCCCAAGCCGTGACACCGCTTTGATCCGCGCGGCAGAGCACTGCGCACGGCTCCGATGGATGCTTCGAGTCTGCCCGCCGCGGGGACGGTGCCTTTGTCTGAGCATGGGGGAAATGTGATTTATGTCATAAGCTCGCTGTGAAACCTTTTGCCTCAGTAATTCCGAGCTCCGTGGGTGTCTCTTTACATCTATTTAAAGCACGGCTGCTGCCCACGGACGGCGTGCTCTGTGACATTCCCCGGCGCCTCTGTGTACGCCTCGCCATGGCGCTGAGGCTTGCCTGCCGAGCATCTTTGTGGCCCGTTTCAGCGCGTCTGCTGCGCGCTCCACGGGGCTGCTGAGCCGAGTCGCGTCTGTCCCTTTGATGTCGCGCGTGGTGATTAGACCCATGCCCTGGTGGAGCACTCGCAGGGGGCCTGGCTGGAGGAAGATGCTGCCGCCGGATGTCCAGACCGGTTGCCCTGGTTGTTCAGGGATAAGACTAGAACATCACAGACGCTTGGACCTGCGCTGAGAGGATTCTCAGACACGCGTTCCCCTCCGCAACCTACTCCTGGCCAGGAGCGCGGGGGGAGCTGGTGGCTGCGGATCTCACCAGCACTCGTTCACGGGACGCCCCCTAGAGGTGTGGGGGACCTCCGCGCAAAGAGGTCGGGTCCCCGTTTCCAAAGACTGAACGACAGGTCACGCGCCCTGGAGTTGCTAGAATCCCTTTCATTCACTCAACAAACACCGACTGTTTGTCAGTGTACTGGCACTGCGTTATGTGCAAGGGAGGCAATGAGGGAATAATGCTTTTTGGTGAATGCCTCAAAGTATTAAGATTTCTCAAGGAAACGCCAATGGCTTCCACAATGGTGTGGAAACGCTGAGAGATTCATGGTCACTTCCAGGAGCTAAGGACTTCTCATGGCCTCTTGGCCCCCGCTATAACATAATGTCCCCCAAACCCAGACCCACCCCCAACTTGCACCCCCACTGACAAAAGCCCCATTCCTGTGTGGCTGACAGTATTGGGGACCCCAGGAGAGGGCCCCTGGAGACCCAGAGGGGAGGCACTGTGCCTTGTCTGCATCTGAGGTCAAGGTAGGGTAATTCCTACAGCCCTGGAGACAGAGTTTAGGCACTACAAGTCCTGTCCCCAGGGATGACGACTGTGGGGCTGCGCCCAGGACTAGAACACCTGGGCAGAGATGACATCACTCAAATTGAATGCCTTCAAGGCTACCAAAGGATTATTACTAGTCACTATTGAAATATATTGACCTGTTTTTCCTTTAAAAGAATTTGCCCCAGATACTTTTCACTGTGGCCCATCACGTAAAGCCTTGTTTCTTTATTCCTTCTTTATGCAGGTTCACACAATGAGAGCTGAAGTGTGCATCCTGGTTGAATGCAAACACGGTGTGAACTGGAGGGGCAGTGGGTGAGCCTTGTTCCCGCTGGAGGAACTAAGCCTGCTGATACTGGGAAACACTAAAATGTAAATGATGGATATAAAAAGCGTTACCAAATATAAAAACGCTGGCGTTTCTTCCCTTCCAAGAGTCCACTGTATTGAAATCACTGTCTTGGTAGAGCGCCACAAGAGAATTACTCAGATGTGGCTTGACAGCGGAAGAAACTTGCCATAATGTTGCCAGGTGAGGAAACACTCAGGGAGCTGAATGGGTGGATGTCCCACTCTTCAACTATGTTTTTATAGACACAAACTTTACTCTGCAGCGTCTATTGCACTAAGTTAGCCTTTGAGAGAAATGTGTGAATCCATTTCAGACCATCTAGAATACTGTCCACCTTGGATGACAGCCTTTCAGCTATTTGTTCAAAACTTATCAGGCCAAAATATGTCTCTCGCATGTGACTGGTGAGTCTAGGTGACGAGGATACTTTTTGAATTAAGCACACCCAATTTTACACTGAATGGAACGAAGTCTTTTGGTTGGGGGGATGGGGGGACACCGGGCATGACAATCTCTTATCCCAACCAATATTTTGGGAACTTTTCTTTTGGAAACATTTTCCTGAAAAGTCTTTTCTCTGATGAGAAATCTTTATCCTTCACCTTTATTATTTCAGGATGGATCCTTCTCCTGGGGCTGAAACTCAGGTAGGAGAACTCATGTGCCTGGCACATTCATAGGAGCGTGGTGGGGACCGAATGAGAGAAACGTGCAACCCTGTAAAGCGTTCTCCTTAATCCTATTAATCGGTGGGTGCTCAGTTTGGGTATTTCATTCCCGATCGAATGCCAGATGCCATAAGAGACTGATTATCATTATTCTGAGAATTACACCCAAAGATGAGCTGCCAAAACATTCTCAGTCATGACAGCATCATGAAAATAAAGGCTTGGGGTCCCTACGTAAAAGGATACACTCAGGTACCCTTCTGGACACCCCAACCTCTTAATTTTCTTGTGACTCTAGCTGGAGGCTTCCAGGCCCTTGATCCTCAAAGTGTGGTCCCAAGATCAGCAGCCTGGGCCTCATCGGGGGGCTTGTTAGAACTCAGACTAGCCCCCCGCCCCCCCCCCCCCACCGCCCCCAGACTCGCGGAATCAGAAACTGCCTAGTGACAAGCCCCAGGGGGTTCCTGGGGCCCTGGAAGTTTGGGAAGCATTGCATACCTCCCAGCTGCATCTCCAAGTTTGACGCCGGGCCACCTCTTACCTTCGGGAAGGCGTCGGGCCACACGGTGGGGGAGCCGTAGTTGAGCAGCGCCTGCACGGTGCGCGGCGCCGCGGCCCGGGGCGCGCAGGCGGCCGTCTGCAGGGCGCGCGCCAGCGGGGAGGCGCCGCCGTAGTCGAGAGCGCCCGCGTCGGCGCCGTGCCGCAGCAGGAGGCTCGCCAGGTCGGGGCGCGCGCGGCCGCAGGCCTGGTGCAGCGGGCTGCGCTCGTCCTCGTCGCGCGCGTCCACCGCCGCGCCCCGGCGGAGCAGCAGAGCGCACAGGCGCAGGCAGCGCGCGTGCTCATCGGGCCGCCGGGCCGCCCCGCACGCCGCGCCCAGCGCCGTCTCGCCGCGGCCGTTCCTCGCGTCCACGGGCGCCCCGCGGCCCAGGTAGAGGCGCGCGTGCTCGTCCAGGCCGTGCTGCGCTGCCACGTGCAGCGGCGTGTCCCCGCCCGAGCCTCCTGCGCGCTGCACCGAGGCGCCGTGCTCCAGCAGCGCCTGCGCGCACCTGCGGAGAGGCCAAGCCGGTCACGGAGGGGGCGCAGGAGGCGACCGCCCAACACCCCGCAACCAGCCACCCCCCATCTTCCATGCCCTGGCTGCGTTTAGCCGCTCCAGACACTCCACCGGGCGAGGTGGTTCCCCAAAATAGCAAAGGTGGCCAGAGAGAAAGAAGGTAAGTTCAGATCTCCAGTGTCTAGGTTCCAGGAGTTCAAACTGAGCTGAAATGACTATTATTAAAAACACAAGGTATAACAAGCGTTGGAGAAGATGTGGAGAAAAGGGAACCCTTGTACACTGCTGATGGGAATGCAAATTGGTGCAACCACTATGGTTGTAAACTATTGGAAACGCTATGGAGATGCCTCGAAAAATTAAGAATCGAACTACCACACCATCTAGCTGTTCCACTTCTGGGTATTTATCCAAAGAACAGGAAAACACTAATTCAAAAAGCTATCTGCAGCCCTGTGTAGACTGCAGTGTTATTTACAATAGGCGAGACATGGTGACAACCTAAGTGCCCATCAATGGATGAATGGGTAAAGATGTGGTACATGCACACAATGGAATACTATTCAGCCAAAAAAAGGGAAAATTGTGCCATTTGCAATAACATGGATGGACCTTGAGGGTATTATGCTAAGCAAAGTAAGTCAGACGGGGAAAGATGCTGTATGATTTCACTCATATGTGGAAGATTAAAAAACGACAACAACAACAAAACACGTAGATACAGAGAACAGATTGGTGGTTACCAGAGGAGGGGGGACAGGCAAAAGGGTAAAGGGGGACATTTGTGTGGTGGTGGATAGAAACTAGACTTTTGGTGAACACCATATAGTGTATACAGAAGTTGACTATAATAATGTACACCTGAAATCTATATGATGTTATAAACCAATGCGACCTCAATAAAAAAAATGAGATTATGGTGAACACTGAGGATTCAAGGCCCACCAGTTACTAAATGGTGGAAATAGCTAGGAACATGTCCTAAGAATCCACGAGCAGAATTAAAACTTACGAGTAATTTGTAACTGCTTGGAGCTACTTTGGAAGGTAATGTGGTTCAGATGCCAGCGCTCCAAGCACTAGCGACCTGGGCTTTTTGTCACAGGTGGGGGTTGAGGGCCCCTTAGACCGTCAGGCTCTTTCTCAGTCGGCGTGTACCTCTCCTGTATACAGCTCAGCTCTGCTGATGGTGTGAGGCAAGGCTTGTCTTGGTCCGGTGGAGGGAATCTAGCCATCTGGCAAGGCACTGACACAGATGGGCACTGGGGGGCCCTGAGACAGGGCTGGAAGCGTGCGTGGAAAACAACTCTCCTTGAGCAGGCTGTGGATTTTAGCTGTATCCAGATTCGCCAGTGGTCTCCTAGGGGTCCCAGGCTCCCTCCCCCGGGACACTGTGGTCTCCATTGTGGCCTTCTCAGCCTCCAGGTCCACCAACTGGAGGCCCGAGACTGTCCTCTCCGCCAGGCACCAAAGCGTCTCCCAGGAGAGCAGCTTCCTCAGAGCCACGTCCGCACCTGGGAGAACTCCAGACACCTTGACCTAAGCACAGATGGCAGGCTGCCGAGCAGGCAGGCCCACGCTGGACCTTGGGTCTTGGATACTGGTGGGAAACTCAGGCTGCCCCAGCCTGAAAGCGAGCAGACAGTCACACAGACCCTGCTTCATTCTGCCGGCCCTTGTCCTTTGTGGGCACTGCCCAAACACCAGCCTCACTTCAGCCACTCACTCCCAGGTCACCTCCTGGACGCTGCCATCCATGCTCCACCTTTGGAGTCTGACGTTCCAAAATGCCAACTTCGGACCACAGCCTCTGGTCCCTGCAGCTCACCCTTGCCTGTTGGTACCCTACTCATCTCTGATCTATTCAGACTTTGGCCCTTAACCTCTCTCAGGCTTCCTGGCTTCACTTCCTTCCCTGGGCAGCACTCCGGTCACTCTCTTCTCAGCACCCTCAGTTCCCTTGAGTTGAGGGGGCATGGCCATCCCCTTCATCAGATGGCCAGATCTTCGATCTGGAACCCATTCATCATCCACCCTCTCTTCCCCACTTGGCACTGAGCTGGCCGGAGGAAACCATTCATGGAGATCGGTCTCCCATCTCAGCTGGGCCTCAGGGACCTCAGTTCACACTTTCCACTGTTGCGGGCCGGCTCCTCATTCCTTGCCCTTTAGTAGCTTCTTCAAATGTCGATCGCTGTCCTCAAGCTCCCTCCCTTATTTCTACTCTCCTCCTCCCTCTCAGCAGTCTACTCTTACTTCATTCGAAGAGCGCGGGCTCTCCAGGAACTGCCAGCCTTTCTGCCTTCTGCCAGTGAATCTGCTCCAACACCTATTAGAAATCTCTTTCTGCGACAGCTGTTCTCTCCTTCCTCCATGTGTCTCAGGAGGGGAATCCCTCTTGAGCATCTGGCCCCAGATGTGGTCCTCTTCTGCTTCCTTGGGGGTCTTGCTCTGAAAATTACTTGCTCTTTGCCCTTTCCATGTCCTCCTCTCCCCCCACCCCGCCCCATCTCAAGTGGTCACTCAGCCCTGTTGACTCCATCTCTTTAATAATCACTTGAACTGCTTCTTCCTTCCGTCCCCACTGTCACTGTCCTTTGTTGAGGCCCAAATCATTTCTTGCCTGACAGTCTCCTAATTCGACCCCTTCGCCAATCTGACAAGCTCCATGCTACCCAGAAAGAGCCTTTCTGCTGTGAATCAGAGGTTCTGTGTCTGCTGTAAAGCCAACGGCTCCTCCCGTCCGCTCCTTTCCCAGGACACAGGATGCTGCGTGGTCCAGCTCCTGGGGCGCTCAGCAGTTTCAGTTCTGGATGCTCTGTCCTGTGTTTAATCCTCCCTGACCAGGTGTGGTTCTCAGAATGCACCCTGCCATCTCACGCCCCCGTGGCTTTGTGCCTGCCGTTCCTTCCTGGGATGCCCTGACTTGTATGATGGTGGATACACTCCTATCTTTCCTTCCTCTTCCTCTCAATGCCTTCCCAGTGCCACCAGCAGAGGGTCACAGCTTTGTGTGTGTATACCTCATGCATCTGTGCCTGGCACAGCATTTATCATACTATGTTTCCAGTGTTCGTTGGCATGCTTGACTCCTCTCTTAGACTGCTGGCTCCTTGAATGTAGAGATAGGGGTTTTATATCTCTCTGCTTCTCGGTGCCTATTGCAAGACTAGCCCACGATGGGTATTCCCTAAAAGCACGTTGAACAAACTCATTTTGTTAATGAACATCTTTCAGCTTTCCTTCATGTCGATGCTGTTTTTCCTGTTATTTCCATAACTGGGGCTCTGAACGGAATCCCCCATTGAGGGTTTCCAGGCTGGAAGCAGCTGCTTTGAAATCTGTTTCCATTTCTACCCAGGGATTCTCAGTGCTTTTCGTTCTCTCTCTCTGTTTCTCCAGCCTCCACATCAGCAGGATCTTGAGAAGTGGTCTGTCTTGGGTGAAGGATCTTTGCAAACAAGTACAATTTGATGTGAAATATCTTTTGGGACAATAACCAGCTACGAGAGGATGCAAATTTTACAATCAGAGTGCTTCAGATTCACTTCCTCCACGCCTCTCTGGGAGGAATTTCGAACAGTGCAGCAGGAGGTTAGAATCAAGGGTTCCGTCTCATTTTGCCACTGAGCCTGTGCATGCTTGCAAACAATTACCAAAGATTTTCTTCTATTTAGTTTTTCTGAAAGCAGCCCAGCCTCTCCAAAGAAGTCCACCGGGAAATAAAATCGGGCCTCTTTTCCACGTCCACAACCTAACTGGCTGATGGCCAGCTTGCTATTTACGACAAGGATACTTTTCAGAAGAATGAGGACACTGGCCCACCCTCTGGAGGGCTGCAGAGGCCCTTTCCTTTTTAATGAGGAGCTTCTAATTGGCTAAACCTTGGCACTTTCTTAGAGCAGGTAATGATGTAAGTTGCAGACCACAGGCATGAGAAAAAACAACACAACAAATGGACTGGGGCGCAGCTCTGCTGGTCCACACTGGGCAGTCATTAAAAATGAAGGTGTGGGAGCCTGTGTAATGACATGGAAAGCTTTTTGTAATGGTTCTGTGAAAAGCTCAGGTTACAAAACAGCACGGAACATTCCCATTTTTTAAAAAGGCACGTATGGATATGCATAGAAAGAAAGCCTAGAAATATATAGGCCAATGTGTGTTTACCTCCAGATGTTGGGGTGATGGGTGCCTTCATTTCCTTTTTGGCTGCCTGTATTTTGCAAATTTCCATAATGAATCAGAGTTACAGTTTGAAAGAGGAGCAACAACAGAGGTTATTAATAACAAAACCATCCCCCACTAGCCGCAGCAAGAGCTCATGGATTCTAAGAATATCAGCTTAGCTTTCCAGGTTTCCAGAATGCTCTGGAATTTTCCATTGATCTGTCCAGGCATGAACAGCAATTTTGGAAAGTATGTATGGCAGTGCCTATGAGAAGGTGAATCTAGAGGAGAGGGCTGGGGTGGGTGGGAGGTATTCAGTGATAAGCAGAGAAGGGATATCAGTCTTGGGGACCTCCAAGATCTGACCTTGGAAGTGTCACTGTCCCCAGTCAAACAAAAGATGGCCTGGCGGGGAGAGCACCACCAAACCTTTGCAGGACTGTGTGGATAACCCAGCTTTGGCTGAGCCCTTCCTCCAAGGGGAGATTTTGCGAGCAGGTTTCCTGCTCTCCTGATAGACAGGCCAAAGTCAGGAAGGCCTGGGGGCAGTGTAGAGCGGTCACTGTCAGGGACCAAGGGTAGACTGCCATCTGAGGATGTCAGAACGATTTGTCTCTATCTTACAGGGATTAAGGAGACATTGTGTTGTCTGAACAGCCTTTTGGATGAAGTAGCTTGGGCAGACACTAACCCCCTGATCCCTCATTCCCGTCTTTGATAATGACTGTGGTGACAGCATGTTACAGGGCCCGAGGTTGACAGTACACAGAAAAAGTAGCTCCAGCCGAAAGGCAGGAGTTAACAGCGATGAGCCCATCAAGGGCTGTTGAATTAATGTCATTGGAACTTATTTCTAAAGGAGGAAGTAGGACTCTGAGCCCGCGTTCTGCACCTCGCTCCCATCCACCCTCCAGCATCTTCCCTAAGCACTGGCTTTTCCCAGTCACCCCCTAGGCGCAGAAGATCGGCAGGAATGCCTCAGCCTGGGCTTTCCCACCGTTCACCAGTTCCCGTATCCTTTCACACCGCCTGCTGGGCCTTCCTGCCCCCGGGAGACAGGGCCTGCTCAAGGCTCTCCTTCATCCGTCTTCCTTATTTACACAAAGCCCTCAAAGGTGGAATTTTACAGCCGCTGGTTCTGAGCTGGGAGGTCAGTGCATTCCCAAAAGTCCTTGGTCTTTTTATTTATATTTAAAAACATGTTATCTTTAGTTCTTGCAACAAATCTCCATGGCAGGTAGAATTTATAGATGGAAGAATTGAGGCTTAAAAGAAGACCAGTGACTTGCATAAGGCCATCCAGCCAGGACTGCTGTGTTTGGCATCAGAGTTCTCCATCACGCCACCCAGCCTGCTGTTTCCTTTCACTGGGATTATTTGTTACACACTTTCTATGAGCCAGGCGTGGTACTAGGCCCTTTCCGTAAGTTATCTCTAAGTTTTTCATTCATTCATTCATTCAATAAGTAGATAACATCCTCCATCCGAGAGAACAATAGCCTTTCAAGGCAGGGAGAAGTGCTTCTTCTCTGAGCATCCACAAGAGTTTCTGCACAGACCTGCTGACAGGACAGTGAAGGAAGGACGAGGTGGGGAAGGTCCCCTGCCCCGTGGACTTTATGCTGTGGGGCCGGCAACAGTAGCCTGCTTCTCAGCCAGTTCTCTGGCAACTTTGCACAGTAGATTTTATTCTCCCTAGTTTTCAGCAAGAATCCAGTTTTTGAGGTTTGAGCAGTGATCTCAATGGTGGAGACCTTGGAGATGACGGTGACACCACAGCCAGCACATCCTGCTTGGGATGTGAGCCCCAGCTACCACTGGATAATAGGATGACTCAACAACCAGCAGAAGATGGTACTCAAAGAGCAATGTAACAACGACAACAAAGAACTATTACCAATAAGGCAAAACTCAAGATTCAACAAAATCACTTAAATTTTTTTCATGGGGAAACAGACAGCGCTTATGAGCACTTTGTTAGCTATGTTAAGCATCTGTCTCCTGAGCAGCAGCTTCTATCGCCGGAAGTCGCTGGAGTCCTTGGCCAATCCTGGCTGCCCTTGACTGTTCTGCTCACATGACCGCTGCCTGAATCCCTTCTGACAGACAGAAGGGGTTTCATGCTAGACAGTGTGCTCAGTGAGAGTAATGGGTGTGATGAACCAGTCTTGTTGAATCATCATTACAGCTACTTTTCCTCTGCAGAGTTGACACGGAGGCAGACGGGCTGGAGATCTCTCCCCAGGGCGGGGTGGCTGGAGCCCCAAGGCTGGGTCTGGATGCCAGGCAAGTGCCAGCCTTTGGGGGGGGCAGGGGACACGGGGAGAGACTTGGGAGGAAAATACAGCCGTGTTTTCTCACTGAGGCCATTGCAGGAGGTTCTCTTCTGTGGATTGATTCCCCAGCTGGCTTTGAATGAAGGACGGGGACATCGCCGCCCCAAGACTTTGATGGGGGAGCAGTTCCACTTTATTTCCCTGGACCTTCTGCTGAGCCTCTCCTTTGGAGACCTGCCACCCACCCCTTTCTGTTCTGTATTTTCTTCTCTCTCCCTTTCTGCCAGAATGCTAAGCTGTGTGACTATCAAGCATAAACATTTACGATGGAAATGGCTGAGGTGAATGGACAAATCCTTAAGGGTAGAGGGAAGGTTGAGAGAGAAACTGGCTGGCCATTTCTATCCTTATGGTTTCCCTGGAGCAATGGCTGCCATTTTATTTTCTTCGGAAGTGTTGGATGGTTGTGACTGGTGATGATATTTTTGGGCAAATTCTCCCCTCCCCAGATTGCAAAAGGAGCCCTACCTTTTGGTGAACTGAGAAACGATTTAGGGAGCGAGCTTTGAGAAGTCAGCTCCACTGTTTGCCCCACTTGCCCGTGAAGTAGATCTGACCTTCTGGAAGCTTCACTAGTGTTCCTCCCTCTCCCTTCTCTCTTGCCCTGGTCCCAATACTCTGGAGGAGAGGAAGACCCAGAAGCATCAGAGTCAGAGGAGGAAGAAGGAAGAAAAGTGAAAGAGAAGACTGTACATCCTTGGGCAGGGCTCGGGGTAAGGTGGGGGAGCTTTAACTTGGATGAGAGAAAAGTTTTATGTATTTATTTTTAAATTGAGGTAAAATTTACACAGAGAAACACACAGGTCTTAAAGGGTACAGTTGAATACATTTCGACAAAAGAATACACCTGTATAACCAACATCCCAGTCAAGATGTAGAAAATTTCCATCTCTCCAAGAAGCTCCCTTGCGTTTGCTACCAGTCACCATCCCCCAGTCAACCGCCATTCTGATTTCTCTCACCACGGTTTAGTTTTGTCTTTTCTAGAACTTTCTACGTTTTTGTGTCTGGCTTCTTTTGTTTAACATAATGTCTTTGACGTTCATCCATATTGTTGCAAGCACAAGTAACTCATTGTTTTTTTTTTATTTCTGAGTCATATTTCATTGTATGGATATACCACAATTTTAAAATTCATTCTCCTGTTGATATTGATGGACATGAGTGTTTTCACTTTTTTGGCTATTGCAAATAAAGCTGCTATGAACATTTTTTTACATGCCTTCTTGTGGACATATGTTCTCAATTCCGAGTGGAATTGCTGGTAGGTGTATATCTAACTTTAAAAGAAACTGCTGAATAGTTTTCCAAAGTGATTATAGCATTATACAGGCCCCAAAACAATGTATGAGAGCTCCAGTTGCTCCACATTCTTGCCAACATTTGGTGGTGTTAGCTTTTTTCATGTGAGCCGTTCTAAGGGGTGTGAAACGGTGAATGTTTTCTTGGGGTTTTAATTTGCATTTCCCTGGTGACTAATGATGTTGAGCACCCTTTCATTTGCTTACCATTTGTACATCTTTCGTGAAGTGTCTGATCAAGGCTTTTGCCAGAGGGTAAAGGTTTAATTTGGCTTGAATTACCTCTTTTATTTCCTCAAAGTGAGTCTTAGGTATTCAAACGGGACTTGCCAAGTGACCAGAGATGCCATCACCAGGTGGGGAAGGGGGATAAACCTGTAATAGAACATGTTTGAAAGTGGTGGTTAGAGATGAATAGAGCTACTTCCTGACTATTGAGAGTTAAAAAAAAATTAGGTTAAGAAGGGAGAGGCAATCTTTCAGCATCAATCTCTCTTACTACACTTGGCTTTTGAGCCTGGCTCTGACAATTTCCATCAGGTGAGCCACCTTAATGGCAAAACATTGGCCATCGGTGAGCCTCGGTTTTCTAATTTGGGGACTGGGGATAACAATGCCTGGCAAGCCTGCTGGGAGGATGGTAGCAAGTAAGATACTTGCAAGTGCTCAGGAATGCAAGACATTCTTCTACAAATATCAACTCATCCAGTGGGGGCACCCCTCTCCAACCCCTTGTTCTTCAACAGTGCTTGTGATGCCTTGAACTCCTGTTGAACCAGGCCACGTTCTCCCCCGTCGACTTGAACAATGAATCCATCACTTATCTGGGATGTGGAAAGAGTAGGTTGTTTCCCAGATTGTGTATCAATGTCCGGGAGCCTGTCCCCTCATCAGGTGGAGACTTTTGGGGTTGGTGTGAGGACTCTGAATATTTATCCCTGCTCGAATCCTCATCAGAGAGTGCCTTTCTTGCCTTAAGAAGAGTCCTATTTCATTTCTTTCTGCCCAGATTTCAACCTGCTGGGTCTGAACTAGAAAAGAATTGCCCGGTGATTTTCTTCAATGACTTTTTCCACCTAAGATAAGTAGCTGCTTTCATAGGTCCCACTCTGGCTTATGAATTATTTTTTATTTAGTCGAATTGACACAACTGGGATGAAAAAAGAAAACTTGCACGCTTTTGACTAATATCTTCATGCAGGAAGCAAGTCCTTTTCACTTTTGTTTAAATCAAGACAGCTTTAGATGAGAAAAAGAATCAGGATTCTACTAATTGTTCTCTCTTTTTAATTATCTCAGAATTTAAAAAAAAGGTCAAGGAGAGGAGTCTGATAATAAACAGGGCGAGGCTGGCATGCAGGCTACGAACGGACGTGAAGAGAGTAACTTTACTGGAACTTTTCTTTTTGGGAAAATCTCTTCAAAAGGCTCCTAGATTAAAGCTCTGATGTGTCTTTTTGTGTGTTGAATTCTGAATTCTGAAGCTCGCCGGTTGGAAGGAAGCACAGATAATTTTTTTTTTTTTTTAATCCCAGGTGCTCAGAGACTCAAAGGTTTTAAAGTCCTGTACCCATGGTGAATTGCTGACTAAAAGGGGACGGAGCAGATCCGGGTCCCTAGGTGTGGAGACCATTGTCATCAAGAGTCAGAAAATGAAACGGCTCTGTATGTAGGTCAACGACCCCCTCTCTACTATAAGGTAAAAAAATTAAGGATGACCTAAAATCTACTATGTATAAAAAGATTCTGGAGAAACTAGCTCTTTCTTGTCAAAGTGATAATGTTTATACTACCCGAAGCCAGACCTCCTCGGAGTCTAACTTTAGGGGGACTCTTTAGAGCTGAAAAGCATGGTCGAAACCTCAAGCCCTTTCTGACATCTATTCATTTTTTATCCTTCAAGGTAGTGGG
Source organism: Equus przewalskii (assembly GCF_037783145.1). Taxonomy (NCBI): domain Eukaryota; kingdom Metazoa; phylum Chordata; class Mammalia; order Perissodactyla; family Equidae; genus Equus; species Equus przewalskii. The sequence continues at coordinate 22,480,849 of NC_091835.1, forward strand.
CTGTGTTATTATAGAGGTGTTCAATGGAATCTGCCAGCATTTTCCATTATAATCATCGATATCGAAGGGATCCGAAGTCAGCTGTTGCATAGTTCTGCCTGAACTTCTGGTGGTATTCATCACTTATCTTAAACTTTTCCCCAAACACCAGGATTTAAATGAGTCCGGGCTGTCAAATGAAATAGCCAGGAAGAAAGATTCACACAGAGCGACACATAGAGACAGAAGAGAAAATGAGAAGAAAAAGAAGAAAGGGGAGGAGGAAGAAGAAGACAAAGGAAAAGAGATTTTTAAAGGCCCCACTTTAATACAAAGACATTTTAAAAGCCCTTATTAAACAATGTCCTGGATCTGTATGATTTCTGAATTATCAACAGAAGCCAGGAAATTAGTTTCTATTGCACAGCACATAAGCTGAATAGCTCGAATGGGCTACACATACCTCAGTTCCTTATGAAATGCAAATATAAACTTGTTGGCTTCTCTTAAGGGCTATTGTCAGGACTCAAAATATTTTGTGCTCTGAGTAAGTGTTGCATTCTCATTTCTTAGTAAAAAGCAATATTTTCTTATATTGTAAGTGGGGAGTGGGAGCCCAAGGTGTGAAGCAAACTTGGTTTTTAAAACTCTTTCTATTTTAAAATTATTTTAGATTTACAGAAGAGTTACAAAGATAGCATGGAGAGTCCCCAAATACCCTCTACCCAGTTTTCTCTAAAGTTCACATCTTATGTTATTATCGTACATTTGTCAAAATTAAGAAATGAATGTGGGTAAAATACTATTAACTGAACTGCAAACTTTCTTTGGATTTCACCAATTTTCCTACTAATGTCCATGTTCTGGTCCAGGATCCAATCCAGGATACCATGTTGCATTTAGAGAACTTAATTTTGAACAAGAGAAAAGTAAATATAGACATGCTTTTTTCAGGGGTGGGAGGCATGGTGTGTTCCTAGACAAGAAATATCATCAAAAGGGTCATATTTTCCACAGAAATGGGAGTTATAATTGAAAGTTATATTCTTGACTAAGGATATCACAGCAAATAAGACATAGGTGACCAACAGATATGGAAATAAAGGAAAGAAACAACAACAAATCCCCATATTGATTTAAAATAGTGAAACACTGTTTCAATTTCCATAAAATAAACAAATTGATTATACCAGAGGACCCAGCCATTGCAGTCAGCACCTATGTAATTCTTACTATATGCTAGGTGCTCTTCTAAACATTTTCCCCATGTTAACTCATTTAATTCTCATAACTGTCTTATGTAATAGACTCAGGTATTACCCCATTTGACAGATGTGAATGCTGAGACACAAAGAAATTAAATAACTTGCCAAAGGTTGCATAGCTAGTAAATGTTGGCATTGAGGTCACCCTAGGCCTGAAATGTGGTAAAACAATACTGTAGCATATAAAATTGTATGGTATAGAAATATGATCAAAATTGAGTGCAATCAATGTACAACTGATTAACAATTTTTCCTGCTCCACCCCCCCCCCCCCCGGGTATCTAGAAAGACTTCTGCAATTGATTTGGTTGGTTATATCCTTAATAAAGCTGATATATCTTTTTGTCCTAGAAGTTTTCCAGTAGAAATCCATCTACCCACACCCCCAATTTTTCCACGCACATAGTATATTCTACACATTTCTGTCCCAGTCCTAGCACGTATCATTACCTTCCTCTCTTCTACAACTGCAAGCATCTTGAGAGCAGAGACCATGTCTAATGCAGCACAGCCCAGCACCTTGTACAGTTCAATAACTTGCAGGAATGGAATCATTATTGGTTGATCTTGGAGCTGTGCTTTGCAAAAACAGACAGAATTTCTATAATTTTGTCATCAGATGGCAACTTTGTACACCAGCAAATCCTCTACCAGATGAGTCAAGAACAGAAATTGGAAGTTAAAATGAGGTAGAAATTAATCTCATGTTGAATGATTGGAAAGAACCTTCCCATAGAAAGTGGAGGATGCCTGCAGTTGATGAAATGGGTCACAAGGTTTGAACGACGTGATTGGCAAACACTGAATTTCTTGACCTCTCATGGGGCCTCTGGGCTCCCAGATTGGGGCACAGTGAAGGGGACCCAGGCAGAGCCCTGTGGGCTCTTAGAGTTGAGGAGATGGAGATGGGAGAAGGGAAGCCAAGGTGGCTAGAGTCTGTGGGGCAGAGTACTGGAGCGGGGATCTTCAGAGAGAAAGAACTCTGCAGAGGGTCCCCTTGAGTATTCAGTTCAGTACTGATGGGTGTATGTGTGTGAGGAAACTGCTAGGACTGGGGAAATAGCCATCTGAAAGGATTAGAGGGACTTGTGCCCATAGTGTGCATGGGTTCAGGAAGAGTGCGTGTTCTCAACAACCAGGGTGTAAAACTTCATAAATAATGGGGCATGGATTAGAGTAACTAAGAAGGGTGTTGTCTCAGTAGTGGGGAAAATTAACCTTAGACTAAATCCTGCTCTGTTTTTGCCTAACAAAGCTTAAAAGCAAGACCTGAAAGGATCAAACTATTCCCAGATAACTTTACATCCCAGAGCAGAGATCAAGAATATTGATGGGGGGCCAGCTCTGTGGCCGAGTGGTTAAGTTCGCGCGCTCTGCTGCAGTGGTCCAGGGTTCGGATCCTGGGCGCAGGCATAGCACTGCACGTCAGGCCACGTTGATGCAGCGTCCCACATCCCACAACTAGAAGGACCTACAACTAAGATATACAACTGTGTATGGGGGGGTTTGGGGAGATAAAGCAGGAAAAACAAAAAAAGATTGGCAACAGTTGTTAGCCCAGGTGCCAATCCTTAAAAAAAAAAAAAAAAAGAATATTGATAGGAATACACAAAAATGTCCAGCAGCCAATGAAATAAATGAAAAGAAAAAAACTCAATCAGTTAAAACTGACTCAGATGATAGAATTAGTAAACCAGGATATTAAAATAGTTATTATAACTGTATTCCATATGCTTGAGAAGCTACAGGAAAGACTGAACATGATAAGTAATGACAATGGAAGATAAAAAAGACCTAAGATTGGACTTCTAAAGTTGAAAACTATCATGTCTGAGAAGAAAAATACACTGGATGAGATTAATAGCAGATTAGATATTTCAGAACAAAAGATAATAATAGAGGGAAAAAAATTTAAAAATCTAACAGCACATCAATGAACTGTGGGAACAACTTCAAGTGGTGTAACATACATGCAATTGGAGTCCCTGAAGGAGAGGAGAGGATTGTACAGAAAAAAATATGAAGAAATAATTTCCAGCAACTTTCCAAATTTGATGACAAGTATAAGCCCACAGATACAAGAAACTCAACGAATCTCAAAGACAAGAAAAATGAAGAAAACTACATCAAAGCACATTGTTATCAAATTGCTTAACACCAGTGATAAGAAGAAAATCTTAAAGCCAGCAAAAAGGACATTATGTACAAAAGGACAGAGATAAAGAGGATAGAAGATTTCTCATAAAAAATGCAAGTTAGAAGATAGTGGAGCCATGTGTCTAAAGCAAAGAAAAAAAAACCGTGTCAACCCAGAATTCTCTACCCAGTAAAAATACCTTTCAAACACTCAGAGGAAATAAAGACTTTTTCCAACACGCAAACACTGAAAGAATTCACCACCAGCACACCTTCACTGTACGAAATGTTACAGAAAGGCCTTCGAGCAGAAAGAAGGTGATGCCAGCTGGAATCTTTATCTTTACGAAGGAATGAAGGGAACTGGAAATGGGACCTACATGGATAAACATAAAAACTTTTTTTCTTCTTATGTCAATACATTTAAAAGATAATTGACTGTTTGAACAAAAATAATATCAATGTATTATGGGACTTATATGCAGAAGTAACATGTGTGATACCAACAGCACAAATGCCAGGAGGAGAGAGTGGAAGTATACCATCATATAATTTTTATATTATATGTGAAGTAGTATACTGTTACTTGAGGCCAGACTGATAAAGCAAAGATGTATATTATAAACTCTAAAGCAACTACGGAAATAAAACAACAAAAAGTTATATATAATAAGCCAAAATGTGGAATCATGAAAAATACACAATTAATAAAGGAGAAGGCAGAAAAAGAAGAAAAGAGAACAAAGAATGGATGAGACAAATAGAAAAAAATAGCAAGATGTTTCATTTGAACCTAACCATATACAAATAACATTAAATGTAAATGATCTAAACACCCAATTAAAAGGCAGGGACTATCACATTGGATAAAAAACAAGACCCAATTATAATCGACACTTGACCCAATTGACCTAATTGACACTTATGGAACACTTCCAACGATGGCAGCATACACATTCTCTTCTGGTGCACATGGAACATTTACCAAGATAGAATACATTTTGGATCATAAAATAAGACTCAAAAATCAAAAAAGAAATGAGAAAGTATTTTAAACTGATTGAAAGTGAGAATATAATATATTAAAAGTTGTGGGATGTAGCTAAAGGAGTATGTAAGGGGACATGTATAGCACTAAAAGACTATATTAGGAAATAAAAAAATCATCAAATCAATGCCATTAGCTTTCATCTTAAGAAACAGAAAAAGAAGAGCAAATGAAACCCAATGTAAACAAAGAAAGGAGGACAATGAGGATCACAACAAAAATCAATGAAACAGAAAACAAAAAATGAAAATCAATGAAACTGAAAGCAAGACTGATCAGGGAAAAAAAATAAGACATAAATCCCAATATTATGAACGAGAGTGGTGATATTACGACAGATTCTACAGCTATTGAAAGGATAATAAGGAACAACATTATGCTAATAAATTCAACAACCTAGATGAAAGAGATAAATCTCGTGAATGATAAAAACTATCAAAGCTCGCTCAAAAGAAATATCCTGAGTAGGAGCATAGCTATTAAAGAAATTCATACTTAAAAACTTTCTGACAAAGAAAACTCCAGGCTGAGACAGCTTCATTGATGAATTCTACCAAACATTTAAGGAAGAAATAATAACAATTTTACACAACCTCTTCCAGAAAATAGACGAGGACGGGACACTTCCCAACTCATTTTTGAAGCCAGCAAATTACTTTAATAACAAAACCAGACAAAGACATTACAAGAAAAAAACTACAGATCAATACCTTTCAAGAACATAGATGTGGATATTTAAAAATTTTCAGCAAATCAAACCCAACAATTTATAAAAAACAGTAATACTCATGACCAAGTGTGGTTTAATTTCAAGAATGCAAGGTTGGTTTAACACTTGAAAATCAATCAATGTAAATAATTATAATAACAGTCTTAAAAACATACCATATGATTATCTCAATATATGTAGAAAAAGCATTTGAGAAAACTTAATATTCATTTGTCATAAAAACCCTCAGTGAAGTAGGAATAGAACGGAGCTCTCAATCTGAAAAAGGTCATCTACAAATAAACCTACATCTAATATCATACTTAATGGTCAAAGATTGAATGCTTTTCTCTAAGATCAGGAATAAGGAAAGTTGTCTGTTCTCATTACTTCTATTAAACATTACACTGGATGTTCCATCTAGTGCAATAAAGTAAGAAAAAGTAATACAGGACATCCGTATTAAAAAAGAAGCAAAACTGTGTTTATTCTCAGATGACACGATTGTCTACATAGAAGTTCTATGGAATTTACAATAGGCTGCTAGAACAATTAGTGAGCTTAGCAAGGTTGCAAGATACAACATCAGTATACAAAAATAAATTATTATCAATTTTATATAGTAGCTACACACAATTAGAAATTTAAATAAAAAATACCACTTATAAAAGCATCAAAAAATAAAAACTTAGGGATAAATCTGACAAAATATGTGCAAGCCCTGTATAGTGAAAACTGTAAGACACAGCTGAGAGGAACTAAGACCTAAATAAATGGAGAGCTTTACTAGGTTCACGGGGTGGAAGATTCCTGGATATTTTTATCATATCAGTTCTCCCCAAATTGATCTACATATTCACAGCAACCTCAGGCAAAACCCAGCAGGCTTTTTTGTAGAAAATGACACACTGATTTTAAAATTTATGTGGAAATGCAGAGGCTAGATTAGAAACAACTTTGAAAAAGAAGAACGATGCTCGAGAAGTTATACTACCTGACTTCAAGATTTCCTAAGAGCTACGGTATTCAATACAATGTGATATTGGTGTCAAAATAGACAGATCAATGAAACAGAATAGAGATACAGAGGAATGGCTTTGCCATGGAGTCCTGGCGACATTTTATATATCCCCATAGGTCACACAAATACCCTTGAACTACTGCTGATCAAAGTCTTGTCAGAACACCCTGTGATACACCTGGATGGAAGGCTTGTAAGGACCTGCTATAAGGCCATTGTCCACTCACTTCTCTGTCATGAGACAGTTTCTCATTACCTCCTGGGTTCCGATGAGGTTTGGGACTTCCTGCCTTGCCCCTCTTAGAAGAGAGCTGCAGGCTATAAAACCGCTCAGCTGAAGTCTAGATTTGGCTTCTCAGCGACACAGCATCTTACAACTCACACTGCCATCATCTGGCCCCCTTTGTTTGGGTGTTGTCCTCTGTGGTGTGTGGGACGAGGACCAGGAGGAATTGGCACTTTTAGCTATTCTCCTTTTCCCTGTTTGTGTGAGTGATGAATGGTCTGAATCTAAGAGTGGCTCCTTGGGTCTTTATCAGCTGAATCAGGCAGACCTTGCCTTGTCTTGTGTGTACTTGACAAGAGGGTCCAGAAATAAGCCCATACATATATAGTCAGTTGATTTTCGACAAAGCCACAAAGGCAATTTAGTGGAGAAAGGAAAGGCTTTTTGACAAATAGTGCTGGAACAATTGGAAATCCACGTGCAAAGGGGAAAAAAAAGCTTCAGTTGATATGTCACACCATATGCAGAAATTAATTCAGTTGTAGACTGAAATGTAAAATACAAAATTATTAAATTTCTAGAGGAAAACATAGGAGGAAATCTTTGTGACCCCGGGGTCATGCAATGACTTTTTTAAGGTACAATAACCCAACACAGTCCCCTAAGAAAAAAGTTAATCAGCTGGACTCCATCAAAATTAGGAACTTCGGTTCTTCAAAAGACACTTTTAAGAGAAGAAAATATAACCCAGAAACTAGGAGATAATATTTCTAAATCATTTCTGACAAGGGGCTTGTATCCACAATATATAAGAAATCCCAATTATTTAAGAAGAAAGTAAACAACTCCAGTTTTTAAAATGGGCACAAGACTTGAACAGGCATTTCACTAAAGAAAATACGTGGATGGCACATAAGAATGTGTAAAGATGCTCCACATCACTTGCTAGGGAAATGCAAACCGAAACTACAGTGGGATATTTCTACACAGCTATAGAATGCCTACAATTAGAGAGTGACCGTACCAAGTATTAGTGAGCATGCGAAGCAGTTAGAACACTCAGATGCTGCTGGTGGGTATGGGAAATGCTCCAACCACTTCGGGAACCAGTTTGGCAATTTCTTAAAAGGTTATCTTTTCATCATATCATATGAGCCAGCCACTCCAGTTCCAGGTATCTATCCAGGAGAAATGAAAGTGTAGACCCACAAACAAAGGCCGGTACACAAATGTTCATAGCAGCTTTATTTGTAAGAGCACCAAACTGGCAACAATCCGCTGTCTTTCTCCATTTGAAAGAATGAACACATTGTGCTTCCCCCTACCGCGGAATACCGCTCAGCATGGAAAAGGCGTGAATGAAGGAAACACACAACCACATGGTGAATCGCAAAGTAATTACCTTGCGTGAAAGAAGCCAGACAAAATAGAGAATTCTAGCAAATTTGGACTAAACTGTAGTGACAAAAAGCAGATCAGTGGGATAATGGAGAAGGGGAGCGGGAGAGAGAACAGTGGGATGGTTTCAGGAGCGGGTACCTATCTCCAGAAGTATCAAATTGCACACTTGAAACACCTGCAGCTTCCTATATGTCAATTACGCCTCGGTGAAGCTGCTTTAAAAAATGTATTGTTAGGACATTGTTTCCTTCAGTCACTCTCAAGATGCTTGGTGGTCCATGTGACTTTCTGAGTCCCCCCTCTGAACTCAGGCGATATTGGTAGGTGATGTCCTGCCTTGGTCACTAAGAGCCCAGTAGGCCCCGTCTGCCCACACTTAACATGGTGGTTTTATTTTCATTTGATCCTCACCTCAGAGATAGAAGGCCAAGAAATTATAACCCAAGGGCAAGGACTAGAGCATTTTGACTCAAGAAATGTCAAGACGACACAATGCAAGCTGAGAAACGCAAACATAAATCCTGTGCAATGACACAGTGGCCCTTGCCGTCTCTCCCGGGACCTACTGCACCCCGTGGGGACAAACACTCTTCAAGGACAGCGCAGGGCTGGACGTAGAGCTGCAGGACTTCCAGGACCCCAGCTCCTGCGAGGGCGGTGGGCTGGGCGCCCCCGCGAAGGCCGGCACAGCTCGGCTTCCTGGTGGGACTCCGAAGCCCCGCCCGAGGAGCTAACCATTTATGTCACACTGTGACAATTATTCTGCATAAAATTATCATTAAAAACCCTAATTTTTCAGTCTCCAACCCCGCCAGTGGCCTTTTAGCATTCTTCTGCGGGCCGGTGATCACCCGGCTCATTACCGCGGTGTGGCGCCTCCCCCCTCCGCTCGCAATCAAGCGCTAATTACACCCGTCCGGGGGCCGGGGCCGATCCAGGACCCGCCCGGGGCGTGACGGGGTCTGCGGCTGGGGTCTAGGGGTTCTGGGTCTGGGTCCCGAGGCGGGGTCCGCGCACCGGGTGAGGGGGGTTCAGGGTCTGGGTTGGTTGCGGGTGGGATGGGCGGGGACCAGGATCAGGGCTCCAGGGTCCAAGGTCTGGGTCTGGTGGTGGAGTCGGGTAGGGACCAAGGGCGGGTCGGGGTCCGGGGCCTGCGGCCGAGGGCAGGGCCGGGAACTCGGGTGGAGCGGGCGCTGCGGCCGCCGCGGGGCTCTGATGGACGGCGAGGGCCGTGATGTTGGCCGAGGTGGGGTCCCGGGTCTGGGTGGGGTCAGGTGGTGGGAGGTGTCAGGGTACTGGCGGGGTGGGGACCACGAGGTCTGACAGCAGAGCCTGGAGGTGAGGTCGGGGGTGGCCAGGTCCTGGAGCGGTGACAGAGGCCGGGTCTGGGTCTGGGAGGGATCAGGGCGCGGGGGATGTCGGGGTCCCAGGAGGAGGCCAAGGCGGGGTCCAGGGGTCGGGGATGGGGCGGGGGCCGCGGGTCGGGGAAGGGGGGAGGAGTCTGGAGGCGGGGGCCGGCGCGGAGGTGGCGCGCTCCCCGGTCGGTGGCCGAGGCCGGGGCTGTGCCTTACCCGAGCGAGGCGGCCGTGCGGCAGAGATGCAGAGGCGCCAGGCCCTCGGCGCTGAGCAGGTCGGGGTCGGCGCGGTGCTGCAGCAGCAGCTGGGCGCAGGCCGTGTGGCCTCCCAGGCAGGCCTCGTGCAGGGCGCCGCGGCCGCCGGGGCTGGCGTCTGGGTCGGCGCCGCGGGCGAGCAGGTGGCTCACGCAGGCCGTGTGGCCGCGGGCTGCCGAGATGCACAGGGGCGTGGTGAGCTCCCGCTTGTACTCCAGGGTCCAGAGGCCTGAGGGGGGTTGGGGGGAGAGGTTAGATGAGTGGGTGGTACCCGTGGAGGGCAGTGTCCATTAAGGCTGAAATAGAATGAAATCGTCTCGTAGAAGTAGGTACCAGATGGGAATGTACCGAGATATACAAAGTGGGATCCAGCTAGACGCACGGATGAGAGAGAGAGAGGGCGAGGCCCAGGGACACGGAGGTGAAAAAAACTCAGAGAGGGGCAGAGAGATCAAGGGAAAACAGTAATGCAGGAAGATGGGAGAAGGAGAGTCACATGTACACAGAGAGATGGAGCAGAGAGACATCGAGAAAGAGACAGAGATGGAGACAGAGAGAGAGAAAAGAAATTTAAAAAGGAAATTGACAAGGCCAAAACTGAGCCAGAAAGATTTCAGGGTGGCGTATGCAGAAGCCAGAGGGTTTTTCCAAATATGGGGTGACTGGGGGCTTAGGGTAAGATTTGAAGATTTAAAAAGCTGACCAGGCAGCGTGGACCATGGGAAAATCACTGTGAAATTTACGTTTTCCAGGCTCTGAATTAGGGGCAGCTGGAGGGCAGAAAGTGAGCTGCGGATTTTTCTGGAATCCAGCTCTCTCTTGTCAAGCCCTGAACTCACCCCTTTATCGTTAAGAGGAGAAGAAAACAGACAAAACAAACTGAAGCGCAGCCCCAAGGTTGCTCAAGAAAAGCACTCAAAGTTTAGTCCTCTTGGAAGTGGCTGAGTTTCAGAAGCGTGCTTTGATGTGCTGGTCCACATTCAGCACAATTCTGGTTTGTGTCTTTGCGCTTTTTAGGGTTTTGTGTGTGTGTGCGCGTGTGTGTATAGGGTTGCTTTTTCTTGAGGGATGAATGGAGCGGGTGCTATCCATTTTACTTCTCTGAAAACTTTGGGCTTTCAAAAGGCCCGTGGAAGGTTGTTAGCGGCCAGGAGCGCTCGTGGAAATGGGGGAAGCAGTCCCTGGTGAATACACTTCAAGGGACAGGATTTCATATGGCAGGAATGACTTCTGATAATGATGGAAGAATCGATCCCATGGCTGTAATGAGCTGCAGAGGGGACCCTTTTCACAGGCCACCTCCTTCCGGGGACCCATGCTGAGCAGTTTTGAAAGACCACTCGTAATTGCCTACCTGCACGTGGTGCAGAGTTCCAGCCTGCTCCGCATCCCCAAGGCCCAGCATGGAGGTGGCTGCACACCCCGTGGGGAATGAGGGGGCCTGTCGTCCCGGTGATGGATGGTAGTGGCCAGAAGCCCTGGGGACGTGGGCCTGCATGCATTCGGGCTGCCCTTCCCAGTGAAACCCGGGTCTGATTTGGAGGGGGAGGATGGATACAGTCCTCGATGATAGCAATAACCTACATTCCTGCAGGGGCCAGCTCCTGTTTCTCGATTCTTCTTATTTTCCTGAGACTTACTGGGGGGCAGGAAGGAGGTGCTGTAGTCTCCGGGACATGCTAAATCCCCAGTCCAACTCCCCTGACCCTCAGCAGCTCTGTTCACCCACCCTGGATTCCCAAGTCTTCCCATGGACTGATGGAAAGGGGTCACAGTGGGCATTAGCTCAGCCATAGCTTAGGGCCAGCACCCTTGTCCAGGTCCAGGAAGATGGCAATGAGCTCCCATAAGTCCATCAGGAGAACCCGGGTTCTGAGGCAGCTCTCTGCATCGGAAAGCCTGAAACAAATTCTTATAGTTCCCAGCCCCTGGTCCCGGTTCTGCCACCAGGAGGAACCTGGATATAGGCTTCTCCCCACATGGTGCATCCCTCTACCCATCAGCTCCTCGATGCCAGCGCTCTCCTTGGCCTGCGAGCTGGGTGGGGCCAGGATTCCATCATGGATGTGATAGTGAGGGGCTGGCCACTGTGAGCCTGCTGGGTGTAGCCCCTTCCCCAAGGCTTCCTTCAGGGGAAGCTGGAATTGGTCACTAGGAAGTTCTCACACGAGAGAGAGCAGAGCACGTGGGGCTGCTGCTCCCAAACGAGGTCTGGTCCTTTCTGCTCTTGGGCAGGGGTTGAGCCGAAAGAGCAGAATCCAGCAGCCCTGAGCACTGTCCACCCTCTCTTCCTAGCCCGCACCGAGGCTGGGGGCCAGTACTAGCTCTTGGGGTTGCCCTTTCCTTGGTAACAGCTCACGTCCTTTCATTGTCATCTTCCTGTCATATAGGTGCACCACAGGAAAAGAGCACACTTAGGGGTGGAAAGATTAAGGAAGAAGAAAGGAAGGCTGGGAAATATGTGATTAAAAAAAAAAACCACGTTAATCGAGCATTTAAACAGTTGGCAATCTTGGTTGAATCATCACACAGCCCTTGGAGGAAGATGTGCGCCCCTGGGGGGACAGGTGAAGGAGAGGAGGTCCAGGAAGGCTCTGGGATGCCCTCCACTGGGAGGTGGTGCGGCCCGGACCCAAACTGCATTTTCTTTCCTCGAAGCCCCTGCTCATCACTGCTGCTCCGCCTTTGACCGCGATGTGGGTTTGCTCCCTCTCCCAGGGTGAGGTATAAACAGAACTGTGTCAGTTCTTTGGAAATGGTCCTTCCACATTCTTTGCCTGCCAGGGCTCACGAGTCAGGGACACAGGACACTGGCTGTTGGCTCACTGACCACGGAATCTCGAATCCTCTTGGTCTGGAAGGGCTGCTGTGGATTCCAACACATGAACACTCTTGGTAAACGTGTTGCATCTGGACACACTGGGGGAAGGGTGCCCAATGCAGAATGCCAGCCAGAAAGCCCTGGCTGCAGCCTGGTGGTCAGCAAGTCGATTCATCCCAGGTGGGGGCAAGGGGGCATCTCCGCTTGAGGGGTCTGCTTGCCTGCCCATCACACAGCGACCGTGTTCAGGTGGCAAGAACACACTCAGACATCTATGACTTAAGGACCTCTGGTTTCTTCCCCCCATCTCCCCCATCCTCATGCTTCCCCAGTTTCCAGGAGGAGCAGCTCCTGAGAGCCGTCCCTCTGTTGATGCTGACTGGGCCCCAGCCACCTCGCTGTAGCTGTGGTGTTCTCGGATTCATAGAAGGACCTTGCATGGAGCTGCACGCCAGGAGCCTGCTCCAGGCACACTCGAAGGAGAGAAGTTCCTCCTCCATCTCCCACCTCCCTGCCTGCCAGATGCAGGCACTGGCAGATCAGCACCCAAACCAATGCTCTTATAAAGACAAGAGGCACGTCCAGCATCAGTTTGGCTTTTCCAATTCGATCCCTCACATCCATCACCTACAACCCCAAAACTCATGCAAATCAAATTTCATTTATAGACGCTGTTTGCTCGCATATGTTAAATGCAGTGTCTACGGGAGCAGTCTACACACGGGAGCTATACGTTCACAGGAGTGTTAGTAGCTCCTGAAAAATAAATAATTGAGCTTTAAAGGAGTGAGGGTACCTGATGGGCCAAACGTGGCTGTAGATTTCACCTGCCACTCCATCTCATCCTTCTTGATCTCAAACACCACGTTGGCATCCTGGAAAAACTGGTCCATGAGGGGCTTGAGGCGGTCCAGGTTTCCTGTGACCAAGGCAGCGTGGTACTCCAGCACTGGGGACCCGGCACTAGCTTGAGGCTCTTTGTCCATCTTCTGAAAGATCTGAAGCTTTCCCCTCACTGGCTCTGGCCGTCTCTCCATTGCAATGCCGCTGACTTCAGAAAAGTTCTTCAGGAAGGGGAAAGATGGTCTTATGGAGTGAGAGCTATTTCTATTGTCATTACTCAATTGTCATCCAGTTGGGGCTCAGCGGTGGTGTATTTATAACTCCTGTGGGCTCTGATGTGATAATGGTTACTTGATATGACCAGTGTCGCGTGACCACCGAGACACTGAAGTGCCAGCCACCCCCGTGATTACACAGATTTGAACTCCAGAGACAGACACATCTGTACATCTCCAAAACAGCTCTCCACAGGATGAGGGCAGACACCCTCGAGTAGGCGGGGCTTTTCTTTCCTGCTCCGTAGGGGGTCTTCTTGCTTTTAGCCCATCACTTTCTCTGCTGCGGTGACCGCTGGTGGTGGATGTGCATTCTGAAGGCTGTGTCAGCTCTGAGGATGCACGAGGGAGACCCCGCTGGATGCTGCAAACAACCAGGCTGTGCAGGAGAGTCCCTGGATGGGAGGCTCCTTGGGGCCGACCAAGGATTCCCAAAGACATCATCCGGGGTCCCTGGTGGCCTGTGAGCTTCTTCCAGTGGTGGAGAACTGATCCCAAAATGCACATCTTTTGCTGAAGGTGAGAAATGCCACTTCATTTATTTATTTTTTAATGAATGGTCACAGCTCTTCATTAGTAACCTACTAGTTTCTTGGTACACTTTAGTTCGGGGCTTTATTATATTGTGTAAAATTAAGGAGGTCATTTTTTCTTATAACATAGATAATACACAATTCTCATATCTTTTTTCCAATTCTTGTTTTTCCCCTACTAGGAAGCTGGAACGGGCCAATGTAGTTGGGTTACAGGATCCCTTGCCGTGTCCATGTGAATTACAATTAGAAAAAGCGACTAGGAGCTGGCCTGGTGGCGCAGCGGGTAAGTGCGCACATTCTGCTTTGGTGGCCTGGGGTTCGCTGGTTCGGATCCCGGTTGCGGACATGGCACTGCTTGTCAAGCCATGCTGTGGTAGGTGTCCTACATGTAAAGTAGAGGAAGATGGGCACAGATGTTAGCTCTGGGCCAGTCTTCCTCAGCAAAAAGAGGAGGATTGGCGGCAGACATTAGCTCAGGGCTAATCTTCCTCAAAAAAAAAAAAAAGAGAGACTAGATGCTAGTGGGAGGAAGGGGGGTCAGGAGGGCGCTGCCTGGACGGGCAAAGGGGAAGCAGCGGAGCTCACGCCTGGGACAGTCAGCACAGAGATTCCCAAGCGACATGCGAATAATAGTAGCCACCGTCCATGCAGTGCCAGCGTTAACCCTGGGGACCCAGGGGATCCCGTCACTACGTGGTGTTGCAATCAAACAGCATGAAGACAAGAGGCAAAAAGTCTTGAAGTCAAAGAACAGGTTCATGAGGCAGCACCCTCTTATTCACAGCTGAACCTCTTAAGCAATCTATTTTCCCATGTCCCTCTGTCAATCTCCTCGGCACCCCAAAGCCGTCCTGTGACTCGCCCCTCCTCTCTAAGCCCCCCTGAAGCCTGAGCAGGCTGTCTTGTTGGCCCTTTAGTTTGAAGGGTAACCTTGGCCCCTGGGGGGCCCCACTCACTGAGATTTTCCACAACAAAGGGGGGCCCAGTAGAGTACGCTTCATCTTCTTCAGAAGGGGTACAGAGGAAGCAACCCAAGTGCCCATCAACACGTGAATGGATAAAGAAGATGTGGTAATATATACAATGGAATACAACTTAGCCATAAAAAAAGACAAAGTTGTGCCATTTGAGACAACGTGGATGGACCTTGAGGGCGTTATGGTAAGTGAAGTAAGTCAGACGGAGAAAGACAAATGCCATATGATCTCACTTATATGTGGAAGATAGACAAACACACACATAGATAGGGGAACAGATTGGTGGTGACCTAAGGGAAAGGGGGCCAGGGGAGGGTGAAAGGGGTAAAGGGCCATATGTGTATGGTGAGAGATAGAAACTAGACTTTTGGTGGTGAACACAATGCAGTCTATACAGAGTCAAAATATAGTGATGCACACCAGAAATTTACGCCATGTTATAAATCAGTGTAACCTCAATTAAAAAACCAAGCCAAACCAAAATAAAAAACAGAAGAGGTAAACGGTGGAGGGGAAATTGACTCACTTATAATTTAACAAAGATGTGTTTTCCCCTTGATTATAGACCTGATTTGCAGGCATAAATGTATGTGCACGGACTGACCCAAGGCCTCGAGGTTTCCCCCAAATGGGAAAACCCACATCTGCTCTACAGACTGGGCTGCAGCGGGCGCTCGGATGGGAAGGGCGTGGCCGTCTGTCTGGCCATCTGTGATGCCTTCATGCAGGAGATAAACAGCATCGACCGTGCCTCAAAAGCTAAAGGACTCGCATTGGTGAGAGTGTAGGTCTGGTGGGTGGCTCGATCACTACCTGAGCTGGCTGTCACAGGGCCATGGGTTTGTCTTCACCATTGTCTGACGCCTGGGCTGAGGCTGAGGGCAGAGGATACAGAAGGGCCTGGAGGCTCAAGGGGCTTGGGGCTCAGGACGAGCTGCGGGAGGAGGCTGCTGCCACCGGAGCATCCCTTGCAAATGATTCTCTCCTGGGTCGGGGGTGGGGGGGCCTTGCAGGTGGGCACCCTGGTGCCTTTTGCAGAAGAGGAAGCTGGGACTCAGAGATTCAGATAACCTTCTCAATCCTGAGGTGGTCAACACCCAAACCCCTCACTGTGAGTACAAGTGTTTCCTACCTCGTCTCTCATTGTTGTCGTTGAGCATGACACACTTTAGCACAGGAATCTGCAGTCCCCTGATGGTGCCTCAGTGTCGCAGGCCTCCAGGTGTCTGCATATGCTGTCCCCTCTGCCTGGCATTCTTATTTTCCCCTGGTCACCTGGCCCCTCTCAGTCATCAACACTCAGCTTCATTTCCCTTCACTTCCATGGCTGGTCCTCATGTCTGTACTCACACCCTCTCCATGGTGCCTGTCACATGGCTGGTTACTTGTCTGTGCCCCTACTTGACAATGAGCTTCTTGACCATGAGCTTCTGCTTCTTCATCTCCATGGGGTTCTTAGTACCTAGAACAATGTTTCACGTACAACAGGTCCTCAGTGCAAATGGTTGAAAGGATGAATGGATGGGTGTCTTTGAAATTTGCTCAACCACATTTAAATTCCTCAGTGGCTCTTCCTCTTTTTCTTAGCCTCTGCTGCCTTATTCCCTTAGCGAAGACCATTGCGGTAACCTGGAGTTTTGGCTGCCCAAGAGCAGGGACCCAAATGCTCAGAGTGGGGTTCCACCTCAGATCTGTGTGCTTCCCTGCACAGCCCACCTTCCCCGATGTGTAAAGATGCCTTACCAAGTTTCATAAGAACACCTTGTCTATTGTATGCTCCATGAGGACCCTTTAAACCTCGGTTCACAGGTTTTAAAGTTGATCTCCTTTGTCTCCATCGGCAGCAGCAAAGACAACATGAGTGTCATCGATGGAACAGCAGAGATGTTTTCAAGGGCTCACTGTGTGCCTAAAACAGTCCTGGGTGCTGTGGAAAATGCAGGGGTAAGGAATATACAGACCACACTTGCAAGGAATGTGCAGCCTTTATCAGACCTAAGAGGCGTGAGCGTACAGAAAATGACGAGCAGTGATGCTATGGGGACCATTTCCCTCATCAGATGGACACGAGAATCAAGTCAGCTGCTCCTCCCCTTCATTTGCATATTCCGCAGTTGCTCTGCTCATTTCAGTAGCAATGTTAATTCTTTGGATATCTCATTTCTCTAGGCACAGCCATTTGCCATGTTATTTTTCTGACTGTTTTTAATTAGATACATTTCTGAAGGACTTATTCCTCACAACTATGATATGATCCAACATGAGCTTGAGCTTCACTTTATACTGCAGAATTCTTCAGTACCTGATATATTTTGTTGTGAGTTATCTTTTTAAAAAATTATTTTATTGAAGTCATATTGGCTTATGGCATTGTGTAGATTCCAGGTGTACATCATTATATTTCAGTTTCTGTATAGACTGCATCGTGCTCACCACTAATAGTCTAGTTTTCATCCGTCACCATACATATGTGTCCCTTTACCCCTTTCACCTACCCTGCCAACCCCCTTCCCCTCTGGTAACTACTAATCTGTTCTCTTTATCCATGTGTTTGTTTATCTTCCGCATATGAGTGAAATCATATGGCGTTTGTTTTTCCTTTGTCTGGCTTATTTCACTTAACATCATACCCTTAAGGTCCATCCATGTTGTCGCAAATGGCACAATTTTGTATTTTTTTATGGCTGAGTAGTATTCCATTGTATATATACACCACATCTTTATCCACTCATCCGTCAATGGGCACTTGGGTTGCTTCCACGTCTTGGCTATTGTGAATAATGCTGTGATGAACATAGGGGTGAATACATCTCTTTGTATTGTTGATTTCGTGTTCTCTGGATAAATAGTGTCATGGGTTATTTTTAAAAGGGGTGGGGCCCTGGAAGTGAGTCCAGGAATAGGAGCCATTCCACCCTGCGTCCTGTGCTAAATTTAGCTTTCTCAGCGTTATATTTGTCAACAGTGCACTGAATATCCAAGCTTGATTTCAGTGGGTAGGCAGCAGTAGTCCAGAAGCAGACTTGGTCCTTTGTGAGAGCGTTAAAAATAGCTCATGGTCGACAGCATTGGTTTCACAAGTAGGACACGTAGATTACTACAGGAGCACGGCAGAGGTGTCTTTCTTTCTTTCTTTCTTTCTTTTTTAAAGAACAAGAATAGCTGTATGTGTGACTATTACATTAAAAAACAAAACAAAACACAACCAGAAACTCTACAAACACCTGTAAGCCGGTCGAATCATTCAATAAGCATTTATTGAATGTTATGTGCTAGGGTATGTTGGTAGGTTTTGGAGATTCAGAGATGAAAAAAATACAATAATCCTACCCTCAAGGATCACACAGGAAAAAACAGTGACCAGAGGACCCCGAGACACTGGAGTTCTTCAGTCTTCCTTCCCACCAACTGAGTGATGTCCTTTCGTTATAAGTCAATAATATTGTTTCCTGACCCCGCCCTCTTGGTTGGGCTCCTTCTCGCCTGCTCCACACTGCTTGCTCCACAATTCTGCCCATCCCTCCCTTGCTTGGGTTAAGCCATTTTCACCTCATTTTTATCATCCTCCTCCTTCTCAGCTTAGTCAAAGCCAACGCATAGCCTTTGAGATACCACTAAGATCTTATCTTCCTGCCTACTTCAGATCGTATGAAAACCCAGCTTCTTCCAAGAGTGAATTTGTGTATGAAGGTGCTGAGCAAGTGTCAAAATCTTTGAGGAATTTTGATAAAACAGAAGAAGGACCAGAAGACCAGAGCTTTAGTTTTCAAATAGGAAAAGAATTTGATTCCTCAAAACCTGAATTGACATCAGTCCTGGGCAAGATCCCTAAATGGATTTTAAAAAGTAATGGCCTGGAAATATTTGAAAAAGGGAGTGGGGACATTTGGAGCTCTGTGAATCACTAGGAACAAGTCAGGATGGGTAACCCATTTTCCTTCGTGAGATGGTTATTTCATTAATATGTAGAGGGGATGTAGGCATGGTGTGTATATTACAACCTGCAATGGAAGGTTTCAAGAAAATCTTCTAGAAAAGATGGAAAAAACGTGGGTCTTTCTTTAGGAAAATCTTGCTAAAAAATTCAAACTGGAGAAATGATACACACGGTGCCTGTAGAGCAGTGGTTCAAACCTTGGCTGTAAAATGGAATGACCTGGGTAGCTTTAAAAAAACACTGATGCCCAGGGGCTAGCCCCGTGGCTGAGTGGTTGGGTTCACGCGCTCTGCTGCAGGCGGCCCAGTGTTTCGTTGGTTCGAATCCTGGGTGCGGACATGGCACTGCTCATCAAACCACGCTGAGGCAGCGTCCTACATGTGACAACTAGAAGGACCCACAACGAAGAATATACAACTATGTACCGGGGGGCTTTGGGGAGAAAAAAGGAAAAAATAAAATCTTTAAAAAAAAAAAAAAAACACTGATGCCTGGATCCCAACCTGAGAGATGCTGGTGTAATGGGATGGGGGGTGCTGTCTGAACATCAAGACTGTTGGAAACCTCCTAGGTACTTCTAACATGCAGCCAAGGTTGACAACTACTGCTGCAAACTCTGTTTTCAGCCTGATCCTGTACAATATGCTTATTGATGATTTGAGTAAACGTATGGACAGGTGGGTATCAAATTGGTGGATGACACAGAGCATGACACAATCAGGATTCCAGAAGATCTCAACAAGCCAGAGCGATGGGCTGACACAATCAATGCCCCAAGCCAACATGGAAACCCCAGGCACAGAGGATCCTGTTGTCCTCATGACTCAAGGGGCTGAAAGTACCACGCGCTTCTGGGGGTCTCCCCACTTCTGGCACTAGAAATTTTTCTCTTTTGCTTTTAAGCTCAGAGGTTAGTGGTGCTATGGATGTGTGGATGTTTATACACAAATTTAGGTGGCGTAAAGGCAGCAAGTTATTTGACATTATTTTCAAACCTTCAGAGCAGATCTGTAAAGAGTAACTTGTTAGGTGTCAGCTTAAGTTCTCCCACTCCTTGGGACCCTTGGCTTTGTAGAACCTGGAGTCCCCCATGGAATCCCAGATGCACCTGTGCTTTGCCTCCTGCTGCTTCCCTGACCTCTGAGTTTGCTCAGACTGTATGTTCTGCCCTGCCCTCACACTGGGGCACAAAATGAGCTCCAACTTTTCTTGGTTGGTTGGTGTGCTTTCAAGCTAGCCCACGAACAACATCACTTTGCGAGTTTGACAGCTATGGTGAAGATGCGAAGGGGTCCAGCACAGTTGGCATGGTCTTATTCCACCTCTCTCCTCCATCTTCCCTTCCTTTCTGTCTGGTGCAACCATTAAAATCCTCCCTCTTTCCCTTTCCGTGTGGTTCCATGCATTCTCAGGCCCTGCCAGTTTCCACTTCTGCTCCAGGGAGCTGGTCCAGGAAATTCTTCTGAACAAAGCAACACCCTTCTTGAAAGAGAGGGATTCTGAGGAACATGATTTTGTCCAAATTAGTACGTTTCATATTTTTAGTTCTTCAGAAGAACTGTCAAATGGGAACTATTTGATGGAGGAACTTCATTTGCAGAGGTGGACCATTTCAGAATACTAAACAAATTTAATTGCAGTGGTCTTTTATTACATACTGTAGAGTGAACTTAGGAAAAGAAAGACAAAAATTCAAGTAGGAGAAGATACCCAGCTTTTACCTGGATGACTGAGCAAACAGACTAACTCTCTCTAACGACTAGCCAGGTAGTCAACGGGATTTGAACATAATTTTGCAAAGAATAATTTTGAGACAAATTATAAGCATAACCTTTTGTCCACAGGAGACACAAAAACTGGTTATCCATACCGAGTGTTGTAGCGTGGGTAGCTAAGAAGAGGGAGTTCTTCCCTTTGGATCGAAGGAGATGAAAAAGTAAAATCTACCTGGAAATTGTAATGAGATATACAAATGGTAGTCTTTGAGTGAATGGTTGTTATTTTCAAGTGATATTGCGGTGTTCGCATCCTGCCATTGAATTGACGAATGCTTTTCCTTTCCTCAGAAACGTCTAAGGATGAGCTCTACTGGTCCTCAATCCAGCTGAGCCCAAATGTGAGTTGGGTGGGTTTTATGCCAGGGTCAGCCTATTTCTCTCTGTCAGCGACTTTCCGTACGTTCAGGCCACGAGGTACAGTTTCCCAGGCTGCAAGACGCCCAGCCATGTCCTTGTGTTCTTGGGGAAAGGCAAATGTGCTGATTCTTTCCCAGACTATTGGACAAATGCCTTGCTTCCTTCTGGGGCCAAGTGTCCATGTAAACGGACAAGCTAGGGCAGGAAGTCATTCCCCTTGTGGAGATGGAGAGATTCTGAGCACTTTCTCAAATACGCCAATGTATGTTGTTACCCTGGTCAATTTCGAGCTTCCTATATGAATTGTGTGTATAAATGGCCGTGTACTAAATTAATCGGACCCTGGGATACTAACATGGCTACCATCTGAGCTCGAGAGGACCAGGTCTCACAGTGGATTTAATTTCAGATCATTTTTTTGGTCCTCATTCTCCCTATTTAATTTCTAAAGGCCACTCCTCCTTCGTTCCCGCTCCCTACAGTTTTTTTAAATTAAAAAATTTGTTTTTAAAAGAATAAGCTGGGCAGGTGTGTAAGACTCTGCCTTTAAGAGCTCCAGGACACGTCCACCCTCCACCAGAGTGAGTCACACAGGCATTCATACCAAAAATGTCAAAGTATCTGCACCTTCTCTCTGAATACCAATGTCAGTACAGCACACCTCATTTAACAAAACATTAAAACATTTCACTTCCTCAGATCAAGTCTATCTATTAATAATGACTTAAATTGTCTGTACTGATTTCACATTCTTAAGAAATCTCATTCCCATCATGTGGAAGAACACAATGTGGGGGGAAAAACACCTCGCCAACTTATTTTCCTGACATTGCTACCCAGCCTCGTGCAGATCGTGCAAAACAACAAAGTGACTTCTCGTGATGGATGCGATCTTACGCAAAGGTCAAGTGTTGCTTTCATCGATAGCTCAGGAGGGCTTTTTTGGAAGCTCAGAAACAAAGGTGCCCTTGAGTGCTGCCTAGCCACCGTGGTTGAGTGTGGAACAGAGCAGCCGGATCCTCAGCATGCACAGCCGCGAGTAAATAGCCCTGGAAGGACATTTATAGACTCCGGGGATGGTGCTGGAGAGCATATCATTGAAGCTTTCTCTGATAAAGGTGATGAAGCTTCTTTACGACTGTCATGGGGATTTAATTACATGATAAA
The DNA here is from genome assembly GCF_037783145.1 of Equus przewalskii. Classification (NCBI taxonomy): domain Eukaryota; kingdom Metazoa; phylum Chordata; class Mammalia; order Perissodactyla; family Equidae; genus Equus; species Equus przewalskii. Next base: position 22,502,935 of record NC_091835.1, read on the forward strand.
ATTGCAGCTTCTGCCTCTTGAGACAAATTGCATGTTAAGACTGATTGTTTTTTATGAATCTCACACAGGGAGCAAAATACTTCTCTCTTGAAGTTGGTGAGGTCTGATTGTTATGCCCTGTCATCCTTTATATCCCTTCCAGAAGTGAGACGTTTCCTGAGCCTGCAGTGGAGGAGAGAGGGCTCCTGGTGGCCTCTCCTGGTTGTTTTGCAGCTCTGCATAGAGCAAAGTGAGGCTGGTTTTGTCTGATGGACTTAAAGTTCACTTTACTTATTTTACTGTTGGCAAAAATTGAGAACTTTGATCTTCCAACAGAAAGGCAGTAAAAAGACATCATAAGAAATAGAAATGACTATCGAACATATATATAACATCCAATTCTACAAATTGAAAATGCAAATTAAAATAATGAGGTTTTTTTTTTGCCTATCAAATTGTGAAAGGTTTTTTAAAAATCAAGTTTTGGAAGAATTTAGTGATGTTCTCATAGTTTGCAGGCAGAAGCATAAATGTCTATACAATTTGGAAATATTCTCTATTGTGTTGACACTTACAGCTCATTTTTCTGGTACTAGCAGCCTATGCAGCCAGAGTTGAAATATTTGCCTTTAGGAGTGTGACATTTAGTGGGAAAGACAGAAATACATTTGCTAAATGGAGGTCCAGGTAATATGATGAGAAAGCATCAAGTAAGATATTAGAGTGACAGGAAGTAGCGATAAGACAGGCTCTCTCCACAGGTGGCATCTGAGCAAAACAAAGAGGGCGCTGAAGGGTATGGATGGCTCGTGTCCCCTTGAGGGTGTCTGTTTCGTCCTCTCTCCCTATGGCTTGGAGGAGCGGCATCCTGTTTTTCTGGGCTAAGCAACAGGCAGGTGTCACCAGCCTCAGGGCTTTGTTGCACGGGGCCAAGGGTGCAGGCTGTAAGGCGGGTGTTCAGGAACCCAGGCAGCAATCAGGCAGGCGGGGGGGGGGGGGGTCTGGCGAGGAAACAAGAGGTGACAGCAGGTTTGAGGGACCAGAGCCCAGGTGAGCAGCAGAGCCTGGGCCCTTTGGTGGACACAGAGATGTGCTGCCCAGACCCCACACTTAGGGAGGACTTGTCACCCCAGCTGTCAGCTCCCTCAGGGTCTGCCTGGGCTTCAGAGAGGAGCCTCCTCCAAGAATACCCTTCCTGAGCAGCAGATACAGTGACTGACCCAGGTGGGGGTAGAATCGTCCTGCCATTTTGACCGGGTGTGGGAAAACTGTGGCACATGCGTCAGCTCCAAGCCTCCCCTGGGGCCTTGCCAACGCACTGTGGGCGTGTGTCACAGATCAGCTTCCTCTCTGCCAATCTGGCTTTTCCCCCTGTCCTTCACAGGTGTTGATCCCCAGCAAATAGCCTGCAAGGCAAACGCCACTCAGCATCAAGATGTGAGCCCTGAGGCTCCTAGGGCACCTGGAAGGGCAGGTGGGCATGCTGTCAGAGCAGGTGAAGACAGGGGAGCAGAGAGATGGCCTACGCAAAGGCCAAGAAAGGTGAAAGGGACTCACAGTGTCATTGAGGCATGGTTTGGACCAGAGATTCTCAATCATCTGAGGGGAAGGACCAGGGAGTTTTCTTTTGGTCCCAATTTGTCACAGACTGATTCTCTTTTGAAATACAATTAAAATTAATTACAAGAAAAAAATAAAATGGAAAAAGACATATAATTACAAGTCCAGCGATGTGTGTTAACTGTCAAATTGCATCCATGTTTCTAAATGCTTACTGTAGATTTCCACGGCCAACACTTTGTGGAGCAACACCTCCCGCTGCACTCTGAGTGGCACCATTAATGAGCAGAGTCACTGGGGTATAGGATGGGTGAAAGGATGCTGGGAGAGATAGTGGGGTGGGTTAGCTCATAGCACATCATTTAGGTCCTTGGACATCTGCTATAAAATTGGAACTGTACATTGTTGGTCAAGGGTCACCAAAGTTTATCTGTAAAGTGCCAGATAGTAAATATTTTATGTTTTGTAGGTAATAAGGTCTTTGTGGCAACTACTCAGTCTGCACTGTAGCACAAAAACAGCCATGGACAATATGTAAATGAATGAGCATGGCTGTGTACCAATAAAACTTTATTTATAAAAACAGGCAGCTGGTCCTCGGGCCATGGTTTGCTGACCTTCTCTGCAGGCAGTAGAAAACCATTGCAAGCTTGTGGGAAGGAGAATTACATGCACCTCCAACATGAAACTGTTATTGTGTCCTTCTTCCTTTGTACCGTTCCCACACCTTTCTCACTTGAATGAAACCTGTTCTTTATTCTCAGGGCAAACTTGACTCAACAACCATCAACAGAGCATCCAGGTACCCAGGCACGTATTTGACTCCTTTCTTTCCTGTCTATCCTGCTTCAGGTTTGCTAAACTTCTTGAATCTGTAAATTTGTGTCTTTCATCACATTTGGGAAATGCTCCTTAATTATTTCTTTAAATACTTTTTATGCTCCATTCTCTTTCTCTTCTCTTTCTTGGGGTCCAGTTGAATAGATTAGGCCTCCTATATTGTCCCACAGTCTCTGTTCATTTTATTTTCAATCGTTTTACTTTCTGTACTTCAGACTGGATCTATTCTATTGATCTGTTTTCAATTCACGTGAAGGAAGATTCTGTCATGTTCAACCTGCTGTTAAGCCCATTGTTGGCTAGAACAAGGCCAGTGCTAGCTTCAAGGGAGGAGGGGAAATGTATTTTTTTTCCAGCTGGGCACCTTTGGGACTTTATTGGTAAAGAAGGAAAGGAGAGTGGGTGTGTAGTAGTTAGCCATGTTCCCTGGCACCAGTCTTTCCACCTCTATCCTTCCTACATATGTAAGAGTTTTTTGTTTTTTCCAAATTAAATGATCTCATTCCATTGCTGCCTGGCTCCTCGGTGCCTTTCCAAAGAAGTGTAAACACCTATGTCTAGAATTTATGGCCTCATGCAATACAGTCCCAACTTATTTGCCTGGGTTTTCCTCTTTGTCCTCTAGTTTACATACCCCAATTTCCAGGGGGGTCCTGCTTCCCCGTACAAGGTGGCATGCCCCTGTGTGCTCACGTTTGCTCATTCTGCTCCCTTTACTTGGATTCCCTTTCTTTCAATCATAGCCTGTCAAGAACATGTTCATTTTTCAAAGGCCCAGGTTTTTAGTGTCTTCCATATGCTACGTGTTCTGTTAATATTTGTTATATACCTACTGTGTGCCAGCATATGGTGACTAGGACAAACCCAGTCCCTGTTCAACATCCACTTGTTGAATTTGGTATTAGAAAATGATGGAAATTGGGATTGAGAAGTGGAACCAGGCTGTAGACAGGGTGTTTGCCATTTCTAATTAGTTCCTTCAGCATGTTTATTTCCTAAGCTTGCACACCATTGCAGGAGCCATCGTTATCTGGAAAGGTAGAAAGCCTCTTCACTATTATCCTCCGTTCTTTTTGTTCTTTCACAATTCTCCAGTGTGCTTGGGAGTGAGGCTAATGGAAGTATGTCATCAGCATACATTATTTCTTTATTAGCCTGTTTCTCAATTTTGATTCTGAAAATATCCTGATTTAGTCTAATTGCAATTTCACTGCGTTCCACAGGCAATGACGGTTCATACTGGGGGGAGCTGAGACGTGACCCGGTTGAATTTTTCTTCCTGCCCATATGCTTTGAAGCTGGACCATTAGCTCTAAGGCATGCATCTCATCTCATCAAAGTGATTCAACCTGCTTCTGGGGAAAAAGGAGCCTAGGGTGTGTGTCCGGTAGGAAGCAAAGGAATATTTTCATTTTAGGTCGTGGGAGACATTTTTCTGTATCTAAAGGAAGGGCTGGTGCTGGAGCCGTTTTATCCCTAAATAATTTAACTAGATTCAAAGATAATCTGATGTTATTGTAGGAAAGTGTATTTCTAATAAATTCCACTTGATCTGGGTGAATCAATTCAGGCAGCGCATAATTGAGTCTGTTAGCAAGGACTTTAGCAAGAATTTTGCAATCAGCGTTAATTAAGAAGATGGGACAATAATTTGTGCATAATTCCGGATCTTTTCCTGGCTTGTGAATCAAAGTAATAAGAGCAATGCTGCGGCTGGTGGTGGGATAGTGTCATTAGGTGCTGATTTATAAGTACTTAGAAAGGTTTAATTTCATTTTGCTTCGAGCAGGGTCCCCCTGCCCCCACATTCTCATCAGGGTGTGCAGTTGAGACGGCACAGCGCTTTCCTCTCTATCCTTCTCTGTCTTCGCTGACCTTCTGCCTCCCATTTCTGTTTTTATTCTGCAGCCGAGCACCCCACTCATTCGTCCATATTTTTTCTTAATACTTTTGCTGAATTATTTGAAGTCGAGGACTCCATGCTATTGATGTTGTGTGTGCGTGTGTGTATGTGTGTGTGCATGCATGTGTGTATGCGTGTGTGTGTGTAATGTCAAGTCAAAGCATTGCACACAGCTTCAACGAGGAAATTTTTTGTAGATCTTCCTGCAACATGTCTCTGGGTGGGCAAGCATCAAGAGCCCTTGACCACAAGTCAGGAAACATATCTAGTTTACACGCTGCTCCTGACTGGCTATTGACCAGGAAGGGAACAAACATGAGCCTCCGTGTCTAGGTGTAAAATACAGGTGTAGGATGAACTCCAGGCATCACGGAATGCCAGGAAGAGCAATGGATTTATACCTCCTACTAGCTGTGAGACCTCAGGCATGTCACTCAACCACTCTGAGCCTCATTTTCCTCAGCTGCAAAAGTGGGAAAGACAACAGCCCTTGGAAAGTGCATGCCCAGTAGAAGTCCTCACTGCATAGGATTCTTCTCACTTTGCCTCTACTTAAGGCTGGTTCCAGTTCTAACATGCTTTGGACTGGGGACCTATTCTCCCTAACCATCAGAACAAGGCTGGCTCTGGACCAACCTGTTGCTTATTTGCTGCATTGGAGCTCATAAACCAGTCTCCCAGCAGCCTGCCAGGCAATACCTTCCCTGACCAGTTAGCCTTGAGCTGGCCATCCCTTGGACGGCGGGGCCGGCCCACACAGCCCTCTCTTATGATGCACCACACCTGTGACAGCAATGGGGTTTTGTTATCCCCTCCACAAACACAAGTCTTTGCTCTTCGAGCCCTAGTCAGTCCAGTTTGTAAAGACACTGAGAGATGACCTGATCAATCCCATTTTTATAATGGCGGAAATTAAGATTCAGAGACAGACTGACACATTCAAGACCACACAAGTAGTGATGGCGCCAAGTCAAGAACCCAGGTCACCTCGCTGTTAGTCTCCTGCCCTTCCATCGTGCCACACGTCTCAGAGCCACCAGCAAAGTGCACGCTCTTGTCATTGTGTTTGAGTACCAGTCCTCTAAGGCAGGAGCTGTGCACGTTTAAGTGACATTCAACTGTTCAGTTTGCCCCTCCATGTGCAGGGAAGGGGTACTTGTGGCCCTAACATCATGGCGTACTCAGCGTCCAGCCTGAAGGGGCACTGGTTGGATGAGACGTCGATTTTCGCAAATGGACCCCATTTCAAAGTGCGCACACATGTCCATCGCATGCTCACCCATGCTCCTTCCCCACCCATACATGCTGTTGGGTGAGATCTCTTAATAAAAACCCAATTAGTATTTCTTTAACTTGCCTCCAGACGCTTAAATACCATTACCCCAAACACAACATAATGTCTCTAGTTTTCTATTTCAATCAAGAATTCAAGTAGCATCTTGACTTGTATATAATACCTCAGCAGCAAAATCATGGAATGCTGACATCCTTAATAATAGCAATTAGTAATCAGTTGTTTCCTAAGTAGTTTGATTACGCCAGTTACCAAATTGTACAGTTGCTGCATTTGGGGACAAGAAGGGTCTTGCCACTCCTCCCCCAGTCATCCTGTCTCCTTTCCTGCGTTCTTGGAGGTTAGTGAGCTGATAGGCATTGAAAAGAGGTGAGGACAAATAATGCAGTTGTTGCTAATATTAAAACACAGTAAAGACTTGCCCCTAGCAGAAAGTAGAATGAAATATTTCTTTGCAGAAAGACAAACCCCAGTGGTGTCCATGGAAAGGTAGTCTATGCTCACTCGGCTGAGTGTTAGCAAAAGACCTTGGCTTCCCCATGCCAGGCACGGCACCCACAGATAGAGGTCCTTCTCAGGGCTAGGACCCCGTGCCAGGCTCTAGACACCAACAAGTGTTAGGCAAGGTCCTTGCCCCTGGGGAGGTTGTATTTGAGTTTGAAATAATCAGTGGGTACATAAAATTAGCCCAGCAAGGCTGTGTGACTTAGTAACTAATGGAGACTGAGAGCGTGATGCTCTCACGGAGGGAGGAGGGGAGGCTGCAGGGCAGGGTGGGCAGAGGCAGCCTTCCAGCAGAGGCGACCCCTGCGCAGGGTCTGGACGGATGCGGTGGCCTAGGGGAACAGAGGAAGCGCTCACATGCCCCGGGATTTGGGTGTAGCCCTTGCAGGGAGGTTTCTGTTGGAATGGCGGCTCCGTCCTGTTCTGCTCACCACACGTGCGTGCACACACGTACACACACACAGACCATGCCCCAGGGCCAGAGTTCCTCACGGTGGGGCAGTCCAGAGCTGGGGAGAGATCATGGCGTGTCTGACTGGCTGAGTGCCTGTTAGTGGCTGCTCTTTCTTCCCAGCAGCCCGCAGGGCATCTCAAGTCCATCCTTGCAGGAGAGCAGGTGGCTTCCCAAGGGCACAGGTGAGTTGCGTCTTTAGGGGAATCCTGACTGATGACCATTCTCCTGCCTCACGCCTGCCACTGGCCATGCAGGGAGGGTCATTCTGCACTTTGCCCCATAATATAATGGGGCTAAAATTTTAAGTTCCTCTGACCCCTGCCCTCATCAAGGGGCATATGTCCACCTGAGGGGACTTCTCCAGAAAAAGCCGTTCCCACCACTATCTTGGCTGGTCCCGCTTGTTCTCTATGCTTTTATGGTGATGCATTGAAATAAATTATTATTATTTTTTCTGTTCTATTTGGTTGGAGTAATCAGTTCACAGACCAAGGAGCATGGGGAACCAAGGAGAGATGCAAGGTCCTTGTGTGTTCATGTTGACAAGCAGACAGAATTCTTACTTTCTTTGTCTTATTTTTGCAAATTGACTTCTTTTGACCAATATCTGGAATTCTGTCAATGCGAGCTGTCTTTGGGATGGAAAACTTTTCCTCTCTTCTCCCCAAAATGACTTTGCCAGCATGACCCTTGGCTCTCTCCCCTCCTGGCCTGGGGGCCCTCTCAGCTCTAGCCCCTCGCCTGATCCAGCCCTGTTTTCTCGCGCATCACCGCTCCTCCATCTTCACTTCCTCCTCTCAAGGAGGTAAATTCTGTACAGGGTCCGTTCCCAAGATGGGCTGCATTTCAAGGTATTGCCATAAGTTCTGACCACTCTTCAAACATTCTAAAGACCCCCACGTATATATTTGAATCCAAATGGCTCTTGTTCCTATCAGGGGTGTTCCCCAAGGACTCACGCTAACCTTGAGAACGAGCTCATTGGCTCCCGCACTCCGCATAAAGGAACCCACGATCCATCTCAGGCTGCAACAGTGAGTCTTCGGGATCATGTCCTTAGAGATGTGAGGAGACGGAGAGACCTCAACAGAGATCCGAGCCGAGGTTTCCCAAAGAACGTCTGCAAACCCCCAATTCCCCTGGCGGCGAAACCACACTGAGCCTTTCATATTGCCGTGTGCCGGTCTCTGAGAGGGTGATTCATCAGGGAACATTTCCCAAGCTCATTCTGCCATTGACCTCTGTTGGGAAGCGCTAATTGAAGCTCATGCCCCAGCTAATAAGTAAGGGCACTGGCCCAGAGAGGGAAAGTGACTTCCCTGAGGTCACAGAGCTTGTGGGTGGCAGAGCCCAAGCTTCCCTCTGGAGTATCACGTACCAAAGTCTGATCTTCTCCAGGCACCTGACAACCTGCCTGTGGTGACATCAGCTGGGCTGTGAGCTCCCGGGATGCAGTCATGTGTGTTATTCCTATTTATATTCTCTACTCTCCATCCTGCCAGGCACACAGCAGAGGCTCCATCCCCCTCACAGCCCAGATCCCTCCGTTTTCTGTCTCGCTCAGTGGCGCTCTCCTGCACTCGTCACCAAGATCTTCTTGTGGAGCTGTCCACGCCTTTCTCATCTTTGTCGTGTATCTTTGTGGCTACCCCACTCTCTCCGTTTAGACTCTTGTCCTCTCTCATCTGGGTGACAGCCTTCAGTTGCCTCCTAACTGGACTCTCCTACACTTTCCTGTCTCCTTCATATCCTACCTTCACACGTTAGCTAGAGCGGCAGACCCAAAATGCGAGTCTGACCAGGCTGCTCCCTCCGGCCTCGGGTTCAAGGCCAGCCTGCTTTCCTGTAGGAAAATCATTGGTAATGAGGTGTACCCCAGGGTCACATGCTTATTCCTTCCGCGTACACTCATCCTGCAATGAAGACAACCTGGGAAAAACTCAAGTCCTTCAAATACGCCATCAGCACCGAATTGTTCTTGCCCTGAACAGTGGCTGTTCAGTAGGGAGAAGTATGTATGGATACGATTTCGAACGAATGGGTTCATCGTGGGATGGAATGTAACACAAATTTCATTGGTTTCGAGCATTCAGTAAAGTGGTGGGGACAGTAAAGTTTGTGCAGGGCCATGTGAAAGTAATGTGAAAAGAAATGATATTTTAAATCGGGGATTTTAAATACACAAATCCCCACCAGCAGGGACAGGTTTGTGAAGGGGGATGTGAAGAGAGGGCGCTTGTTCCAGTGGGAATCCCGGCAGAAAGCAGATGGTGCGACTGCAGGGCGTAACAAGGTAGGCAGGGTTCAGGAAAGCCAGGGAGAGGTGGCCGCAGCCACTGTGGGAGCCCCATCCCTGTGTCTGCAGGGCAAGTCGGGAGCTGCTGGCCGGGAGCTGAACCATGAGCACAATGATGAAGCCAAATTGCAGCAGCGACCTGGCAGGGAGGGGTCCCTGGAGCAAATACCCTGCCCTCCCCACTCCTTCTAGCACCTTCCATGAGCTGCACCCAACAGGAGTCAGAGGGCATAGGGTGGGTTGATGCAGTTCATAAGGTCAGCCTCCCGGGCGGCACAGGGCGGGGTGCAGGGTGGGTCTGGAAGGCAAATGCAAAACGTACAGCTCAGCACTTCTGGCCAAATGGCAGCTTATGGGTGCCAAGTCCCCATCCCATACACGGCCCAGTGCAGTCTCCTGGAGAGCGGGGGTCCCAGGCGCTGTCTCAGAGCTGAGGTCAGAACAAGGGCGTGTTGCTCTTTAGGCTCCTGCCTCCTGGGCCCTCACCCCAGAAATGAGGAAAACCAAGGAAAAGAAGAGGAAGCAGGAGATGGTTTCTCCCTAAAGCCTGAAGCAGTTTGCTTAACGCCCCAGTGAGAGGCAGCCAGTGAGTGCACCCAAACCAGGGAGAGAAGCATGCTCACCCTCGTGGAAGTTCCCATCTCTCATCTTTGGTGCATGAAAGCGCCACTCGCTAGCACGACTGTCCCATGCATGTTCCCCCTTGGTGCACTTCCTCAGTGTGAGCATGCCTTCGTGCATATGTGTGTGCGTGTGCATGTGTGTACGGGTGTGCATGCATACGTGTGTGTGGAGAGGGAGTCTAGTGGGTGGAGAGAAGCCCTGAACATCAAGACTGACATTGCGGAGGGCGCATCTGACCAGCTAGAGAACAGCACCGTGTGGTGAAGTCTCAGGTCTGGAAAGATATTTTCAGCAAATATGGCAAAGGGATTATATAGATGTTATGTAAAGAAGTCCTACAAAACGACAAAAAAGATAGAAAAGAAGTGGGGAAGACACTGTCCGAGACCCGAATGGACAAATCACACATGAAGAGGTCCACAAAGAAAAACAAAACCCTATGGACAAGACTGAGCATGAAGAAAGGATGGGCGAGCAGGCGGTGGAGAATGAGCAGGGCGCACTTATTAAACTGGCGATTTAAACATGACTGTTCCTCACCAGTTATGTCTGGAGTGTCGTGCGGCACGTGCACTCAGAGGGTGCAGTCAGAGGGAACAGAAATCCTTTCGGAAAACACTTTGGAAGAATTTCTCTCCTTATTCTGGTAGTATTGCTCCTAGGAATTTATCCTAAGGATATAACCCTGAATTAGAAAAAAAAAAGCCATATGCATGCTAATACAGAGGCTAATTACTGCATTATCGATAGAGGTAAAAATGCAAACAAAGATTCCCCACTCTTCAGCATTTGGTTTAAGTATTTTGTGATTAATCTCCTCCATAGGTGATTGAAATTAAGGAGACACTGTAGCAAGGCGGAAAATACTTTAGATATATTGACTAAACAGAGCAGAGCACAAAATCATATCTATGAGGTGGTTATAAGGGGGAAATTTGCACATGCAAATAGACTAGCTTGGAAAAAAGTGGAGAAATGAACACAGGCAGGGCGTTAGGATGGTGGGGCCGTGGATTAATTTCTTTCTTTTAAAATTCTTTTCTATTGTGCTGTAATTGTTGCCTTTTTAACACACCTGGATATATACAATATATGCAGCAATATATACATATGAAACGGATATCTGAGTACATATCATCTGCCTTTTTCAACCTTTTGCCCTTCCCCTCCGGGAATGACCCACCCCTTACACACGCACACGATGGGTAATTTGGTTTCAAAGGCAGCAGATTCATTCCAGTTACCTAGGAGCACCCCGGGGGGCAGCTGAGCCGATGGGTCTTTCATCCAGTCGTCGTTGGCCATTTCGATGATGGCGTCCACCTGCTCCACTTCAGTGCAGAGCAAGTCGCTCACTCTCTCCTCGTCGCTGGCATCCAGGGCGGACTTTAATCTCTTCACTAAATCTGAGTCGAGTGGGTAGTCGGGAAGGCAGTCAGCGCTGGCCATCGTCATGTCGTTTGTGTGTTGACCCAACTTCTTCTCTTCCTCTCAAGTGAGTCCAAAGTTAGCAGCTGTGCGGCGAGTGGTGTGGGCATTGCTATAAATAGAAGGAACTGGCTCGGGTTACAGCTGGTGAGGAGGGTCATTGGCTGGCGGCCCATTTCCTCCCAGGGAGATAGGAATTAATGTCCCTGAAGGCCTCAGTTAAGGATTATCCTAGAGATGGGGGCAGTAGACACGTTTGTGAGTAGCTGAAGGAGAGGGGACAATGTTTTAAAAGCAAACTCTCATAAGTACGGTTAAATAATATCATCTTTTTATCAAAAGCAAGACTCTAACCTGAAACTTTAGAAAGCTTTTCTGAAGACTGGGCTTGGAACCCCTGTTCTGTTGAAAGGCACAGTTTGTGACGTTCTGGATCATGTACTCCTTCGCTGCATCTGAAAGGAGGGTCTGGTTCACTGGGAACTGGACGTGCCTTGAACGGAAGCCAGCGGAGTGGCATCTGGTTTCCAGATTCAGAGGCGGACTGGCCAGTCTCAGGAAGACAAAACCCTCCCATGAGGGAACAAGAACAACTAACCCAAGATTAGCGACAGCCTCCGCACCCCTCCAGGCTGGTTCAGTTGGCTTAAAGCACCCAGTTCCATGGCCCGTGGAAGAACAAGGCCCCCCATATTAACTTCTGTCCCTTCCTGGGGGTGAGTTGGCTTTTTTCTCATGATCTCTGTCTCCAGTGTTCCAGCATCTCCCCATGCCAACCTGGACACGACACACAGCTGCTCCAGCTGTTTGCCTGTGTGTCGTGATGCTCTGAGGGGCCCAGGCTGTGCCACCGAGGTTTTACAGAGCCTCCTGCACCGTGCGCCCCAATCTTGCCACCTCTTCCATTTTCACTTTCTCTTGTCTCCCCTTGTGATGGTTAATTTTGTATGACAACCTGGTTGGGCCGTGGTGCCCTGATATTCAGTTAAACATTACTCTGGATGTTCCTGTAAAGATGTTTTTTGGCTGAGATGAATGTTTAAGTTGCTGGACTTTGCGTAAAGCCCATGACCCTCCATAACATGGGTGAGCCTCACCCAATCAGTTGAAGACCTTTCTAGGACAGAGATTGACTTTCCCCGAGCAAGAAGGAGTTCCGCCAGCAGACGGCCTTTGGACTCAAACTGCAACTCCTCCCAGGTCTCCAGCCTGCTGGCCTGCCCTGCAGATTTTGGGCTTACCAATTTCCACAATTGCTTGATCTGATTACTGAAAATGAATCTCTCTCTCTCTCATCTATATATGTGATCTATACATCTTGTTGGTTCTGTTCCTTGGGAGGACCCTGACTAATAGGTCTCTGCTCCTCTCAGCTCCCGTGTATGATTTTGCAGGTTCTGTTCCACATGCTGACACTTCCCCCAACATGTCTGGCACCAGCATTTGGGAAGCCAGCCCTGGAGTTCCCACCCAATATTCATTCTCCTTCCTACTACCCAGCAGAGCCTGGGTTTTCTTTGCTGTGATAATGTGCCTGGCCCCACTTTCCCTTTCTTATTCCTTGAACATAAACTTGATGTGTGGAGCTGTGGCAGCCATATTACAGCCAGGAGGTGCCAGACCTGAGATGAAGGATCCACATACTAAGGAGTGTGAAACAGAAAGAGAGGAAGAGATGGTTCCTTGATGACATTTTCGAACTTCTACCCTAGATCTGGGCTGCCAGCTGCCAGACTCCTTGTCTTTATTCCTTAAGCACTATTCATGTATTTTCTGTGACTTGTAGTTGAAAGTATTCTAGGTTGATAAGGGTGTTCACTTTCTCTTTAAAATCAGGGAAATGTCCTGGCTTCAGTCTAAAGAGATGCAGCAGAAATGGCTCAGCCCTCAAGCCTTCCGGTCCTTGATAATATGAACTACCTGCCTTCCATGATAAAAATCTCACTGTATGTTGCAGGGACAGTAGCCATCCCCTGACTTCCTGAGCAGAGGAGCAATGACATCACCGGCTAGAGTCATCAAGGAGCAAGCAGCCCAGGCCACTTGAGGGACTGTCTTCCAGCATCACAGGGACAGAACTGGACCCCGATGGAGACATTCTTGGAATCCCTGGCAAAGGGTTCTGCTGGCAAAGGAGCTAGAACTCGATGGTCAGGCTTCAGTTCAGATGCTGGACCAACTTGCAGAGAGTATGGTTGGCCTCTGGTTCCTTCTTTGGCTAAAGAGTGATGGGTTTTGAAAGAGACTTTTGAACCTGAATTTCCAAGCACTAATGCTTGGCAGCACCAAATGCCTTGCATTTAGGAAGAAATTTGGCACCAGCACAATCGTGTAAATACAAAGAGAAGGAGGCCAGTGACCAGAGGAAAGTTGTCGGGATTGGAGTAAGGTAGTTTAAAGAAATAAAATGAGAATTATTAGAGATTGCTATCAAACTTCAAATCAGAAGGGAGGTAGAGATGAAGTACTTGTTAGGCGGATAATAAGATGACAAAGCTTCAAAATATGGCACTCACTGATCTTAATTACCGAGCTATCTGCTGGGTGTTTAATCAGTAGCACATGCACTATGCTAATTATTCCGGCTAATTTTGTTATAATGTAATTCTTTATCAACCCCGCTATGTATAAATTAGGAATTGAAATGTAACTAACTCAAATTATATTTAAGGCAACATGAATTTCTCTATTTCAGTGTGAAATCTTCTAATCTCTATTTCTTTATCTTTCCTTTACTGACTAGCTCATGTGACCCCCCACTGCCCACCCTGCCTCGGTCCCCAACAGGCTGCACCGTCATTTGAGGATGAAGGAACTCAGCACCAATATGTCCCCCTTAACCTCTTGGGAATCTTATATTTGATTTTCTCCTTCAGCGATTGCCCTTGAAAGGTGCAGAATATATTTAAGCAATCAATGGCAGACACATCCTGGCTTTCTCTGAGTCAGATAAAGGTCACTCTATTGTTCTATTTCACTTTTTAATAATCATAGGAGGGTGCCGTAGTTTACATATTTCCAGTGCTATATTGTATGTGACTTATGTCAAGTTATGTTTACAAATGTGTTTATAGGAGGACTAATAAGACAGATCCTCCTAGGGAAGCATAACATTATCTAGAATTTTTTACGTCATGTGGGTTTGCATTCAACGAGGCCAGGCTGGCACAGAAGTTTGGTGCAGCTGTGCAGAGCCCACGAGCGTGCCTTCAGAGACTGCCAGCCTTGGGACCTTTTCTCTAGCAGTACTTTCGGTCTGGAACTATTTTGCAGCGAGATAACAACGCCCGATGAGTGAATGGATACAGTGTGGATCCAATTTAGTTTCAGCACCGTGTTAGAATTAGACATCAGTGAGAGTAAGTTGCCAAAGAGGGTCACAGCCTGGAAGAAATGGCCAGTCCCAAGTACTCAGAGCTCATTGTGGCCTCAGGGTAAGGGACAAGCACTGGGCGTATCCAGATTAACTCCAGGTGATGGTGGCATAATTCTGTGAAATGGCTCCATTTCTGGGACCGATCTCTTCTTGGAGCCTGAAATGCCCCTGCTAGTTCCTGAGGTTCTGAAGAGCTGCTCCTTCAACACACGGGTTCCTCGTAAGGAGGCCCCTGGTGACTCTTGGCTCATAGCTCGCCTCCAGGTCCAGCTGCAGACCCCACCAGCTCTGGGTGGACCAGGGCTCCCTTCCCAGGCCATGGTGCTTCCGTCCATCTCTCTCCGTTCTCTCCTCTCTGCTTCCCGCAGTCTTATTCACGGCTCTCCTGCTTCCAGCTCCAGCAACACGGATACTTCTCCCTGTGGTCAGAAGCTTTTCAATTTGGCTGAAGATTCCTCTAAATTCCTTTTTAATGAGTCTCTCATAGCTTTTCAGCCTTGACAGTTCCAACCAAGACATTTGTGTGAATGTATTTACGGTGGTGTGGCGGGACTGGCTCGCCCATCAACCCACCGGGCTGTGGGGAGCCACTTTGTAAAGTGGCATTGTTATGTGATCATTACGGGCAGCTCTTTGTGCAAGGAGAAAACAGGGGCCCCTTTCATTTCCTTTGTGTTTTTGAAGACTTGAAACGACGCGACGGGATGTGGGCACCAGTTAGAATGGGATGAAAGCCGTTTACGACTCTTACAAGTTCTTTTCTTTTAGGAACCTGGTTTATGACAGCACCAGGACGGAGTTGTACAATAGGAGATGCAGACATTTTCCATTAATGTAGCCATCAAAGACAAAATAACAAACCAGCGAGTTTCATTCAATAAACACTTTTTGAGCCCTAGACTATGCCAGGCACTTCTCCATGTGTTGGGAGTATAGGGTACCCTACACTACGTACTGATCGTATAGTGTGTAATATACAACACACACTCTTCTAGAGCTGTTGTTTTCTCTCTCAACAATCCTGTGAGGCAGGTGCTATCATTGTCCCCATTTGGCAGATGGGGAAACCAAGAAGTGAAACAATTTGCTCGAGGTCGCACAGCTGCTGAGTGGAAGAGCTAAAATGCAAATGTGGGCAGCCTAATTGTGCTCTTTAGAACTATGTGGTCCTACTTCTCAGTGTCCAGCCCCACGGGGCTCCACTCTGCCCTCCCGTAGTCAAGTTTCTTCCTCTCTCTTCCTTTCTGATCTTTTGGTCTTTTTTGAGATGTGGCATTGTGAGAAAAGATGGGCAAGGAGTTGGAGGGGAGAAAAGAGGTGAGGGGCCAGGAGTAATTGAGGTATTTGGGGGAAAAAAAGTCTTGAGTGCTGCTATCACATATATGGGAACCGGATAAAGAAAGTCAATTACTTTGAAATGCTCTTCGGTTGCTGGATGGTGTTCCCCTAATCAAGACACTGTGTTGAGACTGGACCACCAGGGTCACGGCTTTTTAAGAGCGACACAGTTAATTGCAGGTATCACTGCCATTGATTGGCGGTGACAGTGGATCATCCATCGAGCACATGATGTAAGCTGAGAAGTTAGCCTTCTGAGAATTAAACTTAAAATCAACCTGATGGGTCAAAGCAGACTGTGAAGTCACGTCAAGGATGCAGAAGAGCAGCGCAAGACAGTAATCTGCTTTCAAATTTTTAACTCCTCCCATCTCAGATAATCTTGGAAATAAGGGAAAAGGAGAAAAATGGAGAAAATCTATGTCAGTGGTTGAACTTAGGGCAGAGTGCATCACCATGGCAAAAATCTTGAGGAATTTTTTTGGGAAACAGGGAAGGCAAGATTGAGGAAGGGCTGACCAGCTCTGCAAGGGCGTGAGTAGAAGGAAATGCAGAGAGGAGACTTGGGGTGAGTGAGAAGCAGAGCTTGCCTCATCAGCAGCCTTGGGAAGGGGCCCTGAGTCCCACAGCGCACCCAGAAGATCAGCATCTCATGTGACAGTCTGCTCCTGATGCCCGGCACATGCAGGCAGGGTCAGCAGTGGTCTCCCAGAAGGACAGTCACGTGTGTTTCAGAAAGGGGCATCACATCAGCCATTTTGGATGGGCATATATATTTAAAAACAAAATAAAACAAACAAAAAACTGGAAAGAAACACTCTGCCCCAGTGGTGAAGCCCTCTGGCCATCTCTGCGGCTAATTCTTTTCAATTTCTACACTTCAGTTATAGAAAAGTAAAATGTCTGTAAGGTTAAACTCTGTCCTCTTCTCTTGGGGTGGGTCTGAAGACATTTGACTGCAGACACACATAATCTGTGACCCACCCCTCTGTGTTGGGCAGCCTCTGAGATGGCCCTGATGAACTTTCCCCCAATAGTCACATCCTGTGTGATTTCCTCCCCTTGAGCGTGGGCTTGGTCTTGCTTCTAGCAGATCTGGCACAGCAGAAGTGCTGGGTTGTCACTTTGGAGATTAGGTTATAAAAAGACTGTGGCTTCAGTCTTGGGCGATCTCTTTCCTTTGAATTGCTTACCCTGCCATGTTGTGAGGCAGACCCTTGGAGCGACCCAAGTGAGTGAACTTGAAAATGGTTATTCTAAGACTGCCAACAATCACTGAGGGGGCTTGGCAGTGGGACTGTCAGCCCTGGTCCAGCCTGGAGATGATTGCAACCTCATGAAAGACTTTGAGCCAGACCCACCCACTTAAGCTGTGCTTGGTTCCTGATCCACAGAAACTAAAAAATTATAAATGCTTGTTGTTTTAAACCATCAGGTTGTGGGGATAATTTGTTATAACAACAATACATAATTGATACACCATCTGAACTACCATTTTAAGAAAGCCATAGCCATCATTCTTCCATCTCTCATTCTCTCCTTCTCCACTCAAGGAAAAGCGAACAGTGAACTTTGGTTCAGTACTGTGAAGAATGGATTATTTTGAGTCATCATAGCAAATGTCTCTTTATGAAACAGAGTTGCTACAAGAAACGAGAAAATTTGAGAAAAATCTCTAATTCATATTGCCACTGAAAATCTAGACGAACATTATGTCTGTGGGAAAGGAATGACAGGAGATTGAGAAAGATTGCTCTGAGATGAAAACCATTATTTCAAATTTTAATGTGAAATTGATACAGTGATTAGAGATTGCAGAAAACCAAATTGGTGATTTAAAAGACCAGACAGAGAAATTTCCTCATACTCATAGTACAAAAGGGACAAAAAGATGCACATAAAGAAAAGTGACATTGACTACAGATTCAGAGAATTCATTATATTTTAGGAGAAATAAAAGGAGAGAGACTATAACAAGTAAACAACGAAATAAGACAAAATAATTTCTGCAATGGACTGAATTGTGTTACCAAAATTCATATGTTGAAGCTCTAACCCCCTGAAGTGACTGTATTAAAGGTGGTTTAGGTTAAATGACGTCATAAGAGTGGGGCCCTGAGCTGATAAAACTGGTGTCCTCATAAAAGAGGAAGAGACACCAGAGATCTCTCTCCCCAAGTGCACAGAGGAGAGGCCATGTGGGCACACAACAAGATGGCGGCCATCAACAAGCCAAGAGGAGAGGCCTCGGAATGAAACCCACCTTGTTGGCACCTTGATCTTGGACGTCCAGCCTCCAGAACTGTGCGAAATAAATTTCTATTGTTCAAGCCACCCAGTCTATGCCATTTTGTTATGGTGGCCCCAGAAGACCAGAATAAGTTCCCTGAGCTAAAGAATGTCTTCTCTCCAAATTAAAACTCCCTTCAAACATGTTTAAAAATTAAGATTTGTCTTTAAATTTTAAGTATTCTTCGAGAGATTCTTTGAAAAGATAGAAACATACCTGAATATATATTCTGATGATATTTTGGTATTTCAAGGACAAAGGGACAACTCGTAAAGTTTGCAGTAGAAAAACCAGATTACTATATTGGTGGCAGGTTTCTTCCTATCATAAACTGTCACAAAGCAAGAGAGAAATATCTACAAAGTTTTAAGGAGAAAATATTGTAACTCAAGAACCCCATTCTCAGCCAATCTAGCATTCTTGTGTGGGGACATCAGACAGAGATTCTCAAACATGCAAGGACTAAAAATATTTCAAATACATTATCTCCTGAAGAAAATTACTTTAAGAATTATTCCAGTTGATGGAGGAAAAACATTAAAATTAAGAGCTCGAGAATTGAGATGTGGTTTAAAGAAAAGTTGGTAAACCGTGAACAATACAGTGAAGAAGGCAGTGATCTGAGTGCCTCCAAGGTCTAAGCTGAGGGCAAAAGTCCTAAGCACCCCAATTCCAAGTTCAGAGAGCTTCCAGCAGTTGGGAGCCAGTCTTTTCTTGGCAGGGAGGACGGAGGGCTGCCCCACCTGGCCATATAAGCCTGTCCCTTGAGAGGAGAGAGGAAATTGACGTTTTGTGGAGTTCAGAGTTCAGGGATAAACGTTCTCCCTTTCTCTTCCTACAGAGGAGAGGGTGGATGGGTGGGTAGGGGGTCCCATAGCCAAGGGAGGGGTTTCAAGAGAATCACTCCAAGATTATAGGACCTGGAAGAAGTAGGGACTGATGGTTGCTCTTGGTGAGATATCTGTTTGACCAGACACTTGGTGGTCTGTTCTTGTGTCATTGGAGAAGTAAAGGGAATTTCAGAGAGAGACGGTGGGACTAGAGAGGTGGAGAAGCAGTACCCTGCGCTCCATCATTGACCCGGTCAAGGGAGCAAACATCCTTCAAGGGAGGTGAATGGTTGGGCAGATGGCGAGAAGCTGGGTCTGTGCCAGAACCCACTCCAGGGGGTGACTTCTGTGTGAAGCAGCACACGTATTCGCGGTATGCAACAGTCGTAAATGTCTTGTGGCAGATATATTTATACACACCACCTGGGCAGGAGTAGATGCATTGCCCACTGTTACATAATAAACAAACAAATAGCTGTAGTAGATACATACATATTGCACTCTGTAGTATGTAACTCAACAACACACAGTCTTCTCAAATGCCCATGTGGTGTTTGTTGTTGCATGGACCTTTATTCATAACCTAGTCCATATAGAAAATATGAATACATTTCCAAAGAAATGTGGTTATGTTCTCTCACCACAAGTAAATAGAATAAAAATATAACAATGTCTTTAGAATAACTAAGAATCATCATTGGATGTTAAAAACAAAAGCATTTTTTAATGAATAACTTGCAGGTTGTAGGAGAAATCAAATCAGTGACCAGAAACTGTTTTCAGTGAATGACAATGAGGGTGCTGTATGACAAAACTTATGGGAGGTGGCCAAAGCTGCCCTCAGAAGAAGATTCATAGCCTTCAGTGCTTTTACTATGAAATAAGAAAGAAGGGAAACAGAGGACGTAAGCATCCACCTCAACAACTGAGAAAGTAATATAAAAATAAAACCAAGAAAGCAATGTAGCAATGCAGAACTAATAAATTTAGAAAAGCATGAAATAGAATTAATAGAAAAATACTCAAGATGATTTAAAAACTCAACATTACTTTGAAAAGAAAATGTGAATAAATCTCTAGCAAGATAAAAAAAAAAATACCAAGAGAACAAGCACAAATACCTAACCTTGGGGAAAAGAGAGGCTACACCTAGATAGAGAAGAGAATTTTAAATCTTAAAGAAAGTACATTTTTACTCATCTGAAAGTCTCGATGAAATGGGTGATTTTTCAGGAAAATAAAATTAAAAAAATAAGCAAGGGTATAAAACTACAGTGCATCAATTCTGTCAATGAAACTAAAAAAATATGTCAAAGAAATATTCACAGAAAGCTAGGATAAAACACAACAATTTATTAGCAATAACAACAAACAAAGCTCGATCATCAATTACAAATATAATTGCAAAAACCCTATGCAAAATATCGACAAATCAGATCCAGCCAGGTGTTGAGAGAGTAACACACATGACCAAGTATAGTTTATTGTAGGATTGCAAAATTTTGCTGAGCTTTAAAAAAATCTACTACTATATTTTATCTCATAATATGTCAAAGGAGAAAACAATGCTATCATCTCAATAGAGGCTGGAATAAGTTTGTAATATCTAACATCCATTTCTTATTACAGTACATTATACATTATTCTTATTCTAGTAAGCTAGAATAAAAGGATGCTTTCTTACACAATGGAGATTATCTTTCTAAAAGTAAAAACCAACCTCATATTTAATGCTGAAACAGATATTTTTACAACAGTCAAGAACAAAGCAGGCAAACTCACTGTTATCGCTTCTTCCCTGTTTTAGTTTGGAATTAAGTGAGAGGAGGCATCAGACAGATGGGGCTCTGAATGTCAGCTCCATTACTGATAAAGCCAGCTGAAGAAGGTGGCTTTAGATCTGAAGCCAGAGGACTTTGCTGGCAATCCCTGAACTAGGCAGCACACACAGTCTGGGAGCTCTGACCCTCCTCTTCCCACCCACACCCAACTAGCCTCGACCCTTCCCAGGAAGCAGAGAGGCCAAAGAGTCCTCTCTCTTCAGATAGGCAGACCCCAAAAGAATCCGGAAGGGGCTAAGTCATGAAAACAAATTCCTTCTGCCAGAGACACCAATAAAGTGCTGCCAAGGAGAAAGATACAGGATTAGAGGGAGGCCAGGGGGCATCAGAGAAGTCCAAGTTTTTGCCCATGGGAGCATGAGGCCAAGGAGACCGCCACCGGTATTCCACACTCTTCAAGGAGTTGTAGCCAGTGTGATAAGACAGGATAAGAAATAAGAACAATAAATAGCTTTAAAAAAAATCAAAATGGTCAACCGTTTTCTGCAGATCATACAGTTATTTGGAAAATCCAAGCGAATCAATGAAAAAAATATTAGTTAGAGCTTGTAGAAATGTTGAGTTAGCTCGCCTATTGCTCTCCCCAAATGACAAAATTAATAGCTTTTCTAAATTCCAGCAAAGTTAGGAAATTAAACAAGGTGTGGGGAAGAGAATCCTGGAAAAATAAATGCACATCAATATTCAGGAAATTCAATAAAAGAGAACGTTGAGAGAAAACCTGCCTTACCAGATGGCAAAATATGTGAGAGAGCTGCAATAATTCTTAAAATGTGGTAGTGGCAAAAGACTCTATGCAACACTGGGGCCGGCCCGGTGGCACAGTGGTTAAGTTCACAAGTTCTGCTTCAGCAGCCTGGGGTTCACCAGTTCAGATCCTGGGTGCAGACATGGCACCACTTGGCACACCATGTTGTGGCAGGCATCCCACATATAAAGTAAAGGAAGTTCGGCATGGATGTTAGCTCAGGGCCAGTCTTCCTCAGCAAAAAGAGAAGGATTGTAGGCAGATGTTAGCTCAGGGCTAATCTTCCTCAAAAAAAAAAAAAAAAAAGAATCTATGGAAGATGAATGAAAGAGAATAGAAAAGTCAGAAACAGAACCAGTAAATAGATTTAGAATATGAAATAGAGACATTTAAGTCATTAGGAAAGAAAGGATTTTCAATAAATGGAGCTGGAATAACTGGAAAAATAAAAAGTTAAATCTCATATTATGCACCAAAAGAAATCTCAGATGATTAAAAAATTTAAATCATGAAAATAAAATCATATAACCACTAAAGGGGAATATAGATACGTATTTGTATTACCTAGTGCTGAAGAAGGCCTCCCTAAATATTGAAGCAAGGGCAGAATCTGGAAGAAGATAGATTTGCCTAAAAAAGCAATTTTAAACTTCTAAACATCAAAAAGCTGTAAAAACAAACTGTAAGACGGCCAGCCCCATGGCTGAGTGGTTAAGTTGGCATCCTCCAATTTGGTGGCCCAGGGTTTCGCTGGTTCAGATCCTGGGTGCGGACCTAGCACTGCTCATCAGGCCCTGCTGAGGTGGCATCCCACATAGAAGAACTAGAAGGATGTACAACTAGGATGTACGGCTATGTACCGGGGCTTTGGGGAGAAGAACAAAAAGAAGATTGGCAACAGATGTCAGCTCAGGGTCAATCTTTAAAAAAAAAAGTGAAAAAAACAAAAACAAGCTATAAGAGCACTTGTGAGGAATAGGACAGAGGGTCCAACCTTCACATATAAAGAGCTTCTTAGTATTCAATAAGCACAATTCCAAGCCTCCAATGGCAAAAGGGAACAAGGGCATTTATAGCCAATTCACAAAAAAAGAAGTTAAAATGCCAATAAACCTCCTAAAGTAATGTTAAATTTCACTAATATTCAGAGAAATGCAAATTAAAACAAGATATTAAATTGACAAAGCTGTAAAAATGTGCCTGTTTGTGTATTGAGGTGTCTATCAGGAAAGGGACATTTACACACATTTCCGACGGACGTAAAATTTCTGGAGGGCAGAATGTGTAGCATGATTTTATTTTTGGTCAAGCATATATGAAATTATGCTTAGAGAAAGATTGGAAAGATGGATTCCAAATGTTAACAGTGGTTATCTCTTTTTTCCCCCTTACTTAGAAATTTACTGCTCTGCTCATTAAATTCTTAATTTCTTTTCCAAATAAACGCTGTGTAATTTCGGGATTTCAGGTGTACATTATTATTTATCGATTCCTGAACACACTTGATTGTGCTCACCCCCAGTAGTCTAATTTTCATCCATCACCATATACTTGTGCTCCTTTATCCCTTTCACCCACCCCCAACCCCCTTCCCCTCTGGTAACCTACAGTGGTTATCTCCTAATGAGTATGTTTTTAATCTATGTTTTCTACAATAAAATTTTTGTAATTATGCTGAAAAAGCACAATTTTTTTAAAAAAAGAATACATATGTGAGAACAGTTTAGAAAACTTTGAGAAATGTATAAAAGATGGGAGCTTCCCTGGAAGATACAGAGCAGCAGGGATGAGAAGCGTGGCACAGACGCGGGAATTAACAGACCAGTGGAGCAGAGAGATGGGTGAGCAATGGTCCTCCGTGGATATTGGGTCTTAAAATTGTTGAAGCTGAAAAACTGTCATTTGGAGGATTTAAGCCATTTCTGTAGTGGGGCTCTTCTTTGGGAGGGGCCATCGATGAAGCCCTGCAAATTGGAAACAACTCAAATATCCAACAATAGGGAATTGGCTAAATAAACTATGGTACATTGATTCAGTGGAGTTCTACATAGCCACAGAAATCTGTGATGAGAGAATATTTAATGGCATGGAAGTTTGTTTACAGCTTATTGTTAAATGAAAATCTGGTTTCAAAACTGAATGCATATTTTGAGCCTTATTTGTAAAAAAACCAAACAAACGTATTTATTTAAAGACTTGAAGGATGTATTTTATTTTATTCTGTTCACTTATCTGCATTATGTTTTTTTCTATAGTGAGCCTCTATTTCTTTTATAAGAGAACACATAATAATAATTATATGCAGTTTATCTAAAAAGGTGAAAAAGGAGACAATGGTTTTCAGGTCAGCAAGACAGTTCTGCAATGGCCGAATGAATCAATACCTGCAAGAAAGAGTCAGTTAGAAGGAGGTTGGTTAGCAAAAGACAAGAGAGGTGAGATGCTCCCAGGGGCCTCCTAATGCCGTCCAGGACAGAAGACCTCTGGTCTCTGGGCTCTGAACAGTAAAGACCCAAATGCCAAACCATCTATTTCGTGAGATGGAAGCTTGAGGCTACCGTAGCTGAATGATGAGACGTTTGAATCCTCTCACTAGCTCTCTAGATTTATTATAAGGATTTGGCTCATGGGATTATGGAGGCTGAGAAGTTCCATGATCTGTCGTTGGCAAGCTGGAGCCCCATTAAAGCCAGTGGTGTAGTTCTAGTCTGAGTCCAAAGGCTTGAGAACTGGGAGAACCAATGATGTTGGCTCCAGTCCGAGGGAAGGAGAAGACCGATGTTCCAGCTCAACCAGTCAGGCAGAGAGGACAAATTCTGCCCCCCTCTGCCTTTTTGTTCCCCTTAGGTCCTCAACAGATTGGATGATGCCTCCGCACAACGGGCAAGGCAATCTGGTTTACTCAGTCTTCCAATTTGAACGCTCATCTTATCTGGAAAAACCCTCACAGACACACACAGAAATAACCTTTAACCAGAATACCTGGGCACCCTGTGGCCCAGTCAAGTTGATGTGCGAAACTAACCATCACAGGGATGGACCTGTAATGGTGTGAGATTGTGGAGGTTTGAGTATGTTCATATTCTAAGGGGTAAAATCTTATATAGAGAGAAATAATGAAAGTACTGCAGAAAAGGGAAGTAAATGATGGAGCAGAAGGGCTGGTGATCAGAATGAAGTAGGGGCCCTGGCCTCTGGTGGAAGCAGGAACATACCTGGTGCTGGAGGGAAGGGAAATGAGACTGATGCACCATAGGCAGAGGTTAGTTTGTCTTGGTGTCCAGATTAGTGAGGAAGGAGCACTAATGGTGTCTTTTCTTTGGGTGAAATAAGAGTCAAAGTCATTTGCTGAGAGATGGTTGGGTAAAGAGCTTGAACACAGCAGCACACATTAGAAATATCTGTTGTGGTTAATGAAAGAGTTAGCAGATTAGGAGCAAAGAGAAAATTGGCAGATGGCATCAGGAGCCCGTGAATTTTAATGGCGCCCACTGTAGGGGAAGCTTTCTGCTTTGAGCCCATTATGTGTCTTATTCTTCTCTGGCCTGTCACAAAGCGTTAAGGACAGACATGACCTATCTTTCAGTTAAGCCAAAAGAATCATCTTGGTGAGCCCCTGTTGAAGGCTACAAAGTCTTGTAGAACAAGATTTCTGGTTCCAGGGCCAAATAGATAAGAATACATGATAAGGAACTTGATCAGCCAGGGCAATAGGTGGTGATGGTGGTGGGGAGAGGCCTTCTTGTTGTGGTAGCCAGAAAATTCATGGGCAGCTGGCTTTTGAATTGGGTCTCAAGCAATGGGCAGAATTTTGGTAGGTAGAAAGATTTTCTCCCAGATGGAGGGAAAAGGGCGAGCAAAGAGCTGTGGAGGGACCAGGAGGTATGTAGAACAGCCAGCAGGAGTGGAAGGTGTGGGTGTGGTGTCATGGGAAATGGGGCATGGGTCAGCATGGAGGGTCCTCAATGCCGGGAATTGGCTGTTGATGAGCAACTATTCAATTTTTTAGAGTAAGCTTGAGAAACGACCAGGGTGGCGTTTTAGAAAGATTAATTTGGTGTAATTTATAGAAAAGAGAGGAAGGGGGTCCCTAGGAATAGGGAGACGGCTCCAGTGTCACAGACGTCTAAAAAGAGTGGCTAATGAGTGGCAAAACAATGAGATTAAACAATCCATGTGATTATGCATTTAAACTTCTAATTTTAAATCCAGCACCCTAATTAAGCATAAATTATTTTGCCATTCAAATGTATTCTGGCTTGAAGCTCCCTCTCCGCTGGTGGTGAGAGGGGAGGAGGGTGGAGGGGGAAGTAACCACAAGTCAACAATCGTAATTATCTGTAGTTTCTACCAAAGAGTTCCAAAGGCATGAAGCTGTCCCCTGGAGATGTTACCTTCCAAATGGTGTTCGCCATTTGCCATCCGACTGATTTCTGCCTTCTTTGAGAGGTGGCCACTCCTGGATGTGGATTGTGCCCTTGGGCTGTGACTGGTTCTTAGTTTAGCTCCCTCAGCTCTCCCCGTCTTCAGCCTGCAAGAGACAGCTGGAGTAGGGCAGGTCGGGTCCAGCCAGAGTAGAGTACGGAAGGGTTCAGTGGCCTCTGTGTCTAGAGTCAATTAGAAGCCCAGTATCACCAAGAAGAATTTCCAGGCACCAACCAAGGTCACCTAGGACATCTTACACTCAAAGAGGTGGACGTCTGCCCCCAACTGAGCAGGAAATGGGTGGCACCATTGAGCCTCATAGGTGGTTCAGACATATAAGAGCAGCAAGTTTGTTTGAGAACTCATGGTTCTGCAGCTGTGGCTTCCCCTCCGACTGATGGGCCATGGGGCTAATCCATCATGCAGTGGTAATCCCATCGCCTCGCCTGTCCTACCAGCCAGACAACGCCACCTTTGGGGGGAGGAACATGTGCCCGGGAAGAAGAGGGGACTCATTCTCCTGGTACTTTGGCAGATGGCCTGGGGTTGCAGGGACCTGGGTCATCCATTGCTCAGGATAACTTTCCCTGAGTTGGAGTCCATCACCACTGAGTTGGGACCATCCAAGTGTGGAGGTCAGGGAAAAATAGAATTATCATGTTGAACAAGTCTGTGCTCGATGCCTTCT
This sequence comes from Equus przewalskii, assembly GCF_037783145.1. Taxonomy (NCBI): domain Eukaryota; kingdom Metazoa; phylum Chordata; class Mammalia; order Perissodactyla; family Equidae; genus Equus; species Equus przewalskii. The sequence continues at coordinate 22,529,353 of NC_091835.1, forward strand.
CTGTTCCTGACACTATAAGGGGGTGGAGAGTAGAGACAGTAAAGCCACATGATCCCTTGATCTAGACACAGTCCAGTCTTTGGAGCACTTTCTTACCTTGAAGCCAGCCAGTGAGCACACCCATCCATGAAAATCACCACTGGAATGAGTTGAAAAGGATGGTGCCAGTTAATTCAAGTTTCCCATGAGGATGTGCACATAACCAGAGAAAAAGTAAATCAGTCAACCTCCACAAAAGAAGAAATTGCCCTCAAGTGGATATTAAAAAAAGACCAACTCAATTTATTGAGGTATAATTTACACACAATAAAATGCCCTCATTTTAAGTGTACAATTAAGTTTTGACAAATAAATTCAGTCGTGTAACCACACCACAAGTGAGGTAGGGACCATCTCATTGCCCAAAAAACTCCAGTGGAAATTAAAAAACTCCTTCCCCAGCCTTGACTGACTGCCACACACTATTTTTGTGAGATGTGTTCACAACTTGCTTGGTGTGGTTAACAGACCACGGAAGCGGAAACCAATGGCTGATTGTAGACCGAGCGCAATGGTTGGAGTTCATAAAAATTCTGAATCTAAATAATGCAGAAACAAGTGACTTATTTTATCATCTAAATCTTACATGGATTAACTTGCTTCCCAAGTCTTGTTTAGAAAAGCTCTCTTATTGGCAACATATAGAGGTCGACAACTTTTGGGGAAGGACAAGTTTATCTCCTTTGGACTAAGTACATTTCAGACCAATACAGTTAAAGGAAAGTTGGTGTGGGTGGGGCTGTGGATTAGTGGCTGCCTGGGTCCTTGGCTCCATTTTTGACTGGCCTTGGCTCCCACCCCACTAGGAGGCTTGAGATGGAAACCATCCCTTGGGATGAAGGGGAGAGCTCACGTCCAGGGTCCCCTAACCAGCGCTGGCCCAGCAGGGGAGCTGGGTGACGCTGCCTTTGGGATGCTGAGAAATCCACTCACAGCTCCTCCACCCCTTCCCTGGCAGGACGATGACCAGCAGTGGGGAGAGGAGTGGGAGAGACCACCTTCCACCACTGACCAAAGAGACTCTCTTCCCTGTAGGTCCCCAGGAAATGGCTGCACCCAGGCTGCCCAGCAGGGGGCAGCAATAGCCAAATGTCGGTCCTGCTGATCTGCAGCCATCCAACTGGCTGGCTAATGGCTGCCTGGCCCCCATGCTCAGAACACGAGGAGCTAAGGTCTAGTGGAAGACGCTCTTGAGAGGGTGACAGGCCACACCCATGAGGATGCTGTCTGACCATCTGTGAAGGAGGAGTGGGGTCAGCGGTAAGAGCTGGGACCCACAAGAAGCTGGGATTTCAATTCAGTCAACTTGAGGTTGGGCAAAACCCCTTGCCGCCTTAGTCTTTGGAGCTCATCTGGGTTAGCATCTTACCAGCCAAGTACGCTGAAGATAAAAAAACCCCAGCAAATATCTTCTCTGCCAACAAGACCTGAATTCCCGTTAAATTTCTGCTCCTACGCCAGCTTTTCCTGCAGCTCTGAAGGGCAGAGGGATGTTGCCAGGTTGACCTAATCAAGCTGGGCCCGGCTGCTGGCAAATAGGAGAATAGTCTTTGCTTCATAAGGTAACGAGGGTTGGTGCCAGGTTGTTACATTTCGCTCTTTCCTGGAAGTTTGGGGAATCTAAATGAGGCTGCTCTGAGCAGACCTGAGCAGTAAATGGGAAGACCAGATCAGAGTGTATCTGAAAGTAGAACCCATCTTTTCCTTCTTTCTTTAAAATATACATGACATAAAATTTGCCATTTTAACCATTTCTAAGTGTACAGTCCAGTGGCTTTAAGTACGTTCATGTTGTCGTGTAGCCATCACCACCATCCGTTCCCAGAACTTTTTCCATCTTCCCAAACTGAAGCTCCGTCCCCATTAAACGCTGACTCCCCGTTCGCCCTCCCCCAGCCCCTGGCAAACACCTTTCTACTTTCTGTCTCTGTGGATTTGTCTGCTCTGGGAGCCTCATATAAGCGAGATTGTATGGTATTTGTTCTTTTGTGACTGGCTCATTTCACTTAGCATAATGTCCTCAAGGTTCATCTCTGTTGTAGCATGTGTCAGAATTTCCACCTTTTAAAAAACTGAATAATGTTCCAGGGTATGGATAGACCACATTTTGTTTATCTCTTCATCCATCGATGGGCACTTGGGCTGCTTCCACCTCTCGGCTACTGTGAGGGATGCTGCCGTGAACACTCGCGTACACATTTAAAGAGCCCGTCCTATGTCTTGCTCTCACTGTGGACCCCTGACCCCTGCTCACAGGGGCTGCAGAAGTTCCTGCTCCCAGAGCAGGGACGGCTCTGAAACAAGACGACTCCAATCTGTTGACTTTCTCAAATACCCAGGTGTCTCCCACAATGCTACAACACAGCGCAGAGAAGAAATGATTGTGGTCTGTGAGACCGTAAGCCAGGAGTTCCTTAATGTCCATTTCTACCCAAATGGCATCTTAATATGCTGCTCACAGCTCGGTGTCCGAGAGTCAGCACTGAGCATTAGAATTAGGGCTGCATCCTAATGGAGCCTCTAGGAAACATTAGTGACATTAGGAACACACCCACCCCGCTTCTAATCAGTACAGACATTAACCTGTTGAAGAGCATTATATAGAAATATTCTTCTGGAGCCTCAGAAATCTAGCAAACAATTGAGGCTTTGGCTTAAGCGTTTGGATGCTCTTCTTGACAATAATTGTTCAATAAGTTCGGCTGATTCTTATGGCCATTTCTGTAGGTCATTCCGCGAATATTTGAGGATGCTCATCTCCCTGGCACGGGTGCAAACTTTCTGTTCCTCTAAAAGCTGCACTGAGTTTTTTAATGAATTAAATTTAGTTGAAAGGAGAGAAAGCAGGTAAAAGACAAGAACAGTCATTTAACCCAAGAGAAGATACAGATGGCAAAGAAGCACATGCAAAGAGTGAAACATCAGTAGCCATCAGGGAAATGCAAATTACGATGACAAGGAGATATCACCGTACACCTATCAGAATGGTTAAAATAAAACACAGCGACAGCAGCGAATGCCGGCGAGGATGCGGACAAGCTGGATCACTCATCCATTGTTGCTGAGAATGTAAAATGGTGCAGCCACTCTGGAAAACGGTTTGGCAATTTCTTATAAAACTAAACATGCAGTATTCATAGACCCAGAGGTTTCGCTCCTGGGCATTTAATGCAGAGAACGAAAACTTAGGTTCACACAAAAACCTGTACAAGAGTATTCATTGTGGCTTTATTTGTAATAACTCCAAACTGAAAATAACCCAAGTGTCCTTTAACAGGTTAGTGGTAAACCAACTGTGGTACATCCATGGGATACTACTCAGCAGTCAAAAGGAGTGAACTGTTGACACATCAATAACTTAGTTGTTGCCAGAGGTTAGGGGTACAGAGGGCTGGCAGGAGGTGGGTGCGGTTCTAAAAGGGCCACCCAAGGGATCCTGGGGATGGCAATGTTCTGTGTCTGGACCATGGTGGCAGACACAAGAACCTCTACATGGTAAGACTGCATAGAACTAAGCACACACACACACAAACACACAAACACACACACAGATGAATACAAGTAAAACTGAGGAGATCTGAATAAGGTCGGTGGATAGCATCTTTTGTCAATATTCTTCTTGGGATATTGTACTATAGTTTTGCAAGATGTTACCATTGGGGGAGACTGGGTAAAGGGTACATAGGGTCTCTCTGTATTATTTCTTACAACTGCATGTGAACCCTACAATTGTCTCAACATAAGAAGGTTAATTAATCAGAAAAACTCCAGCAAAGTAGGGGCTGAGCTGTCAGACTCCTGTTACTCTGTTTACGATGGAGTTTGCTCCACCAGAGGGCGGCCCCCATCCATCCTGACACTCATGGCGTCCGTAAAGTCACCAAAGAATTGGGACAAGCCTGGTCAGTGTCAGCATTTGACTCAGTTGACAAGGAAATGCTCACGGGCTGCTTACACCAAATGGGTAAAACTTACGGGAGCGGAGTCCTTTCTTTCTGAGATTTCCAGACATTTAGAGAAAAGGGGAAAACAACGCCATTTGACAGCTGGCATGTAGGGTCTTGAATGTATTTTAATTTGAAAATGAGGCGCTGTGACTGTATTTGCAGCCTGAGCTTTAGCGTCCAAGGTTCCTGGCTACCTAAGCAAAAACAGGCATCAGAAGTAGGCCAGATAAAGATATATTAAAATGTAGTAGAAAAGAACATGAAGCTGTAGGATGGGGCTTTTCCTTCTGCTGCTCTATGGAAAACATGGAAACTTCCCATAAATGGAGTTGTGATGAGAGCAGGGGTTTGATCAGGTTGTGTATTTACCGTTTCTCGAGGGGCCAGAGCCATTTTGTCCACTGACTTAGCCTATTGACGACCTCAGTTAATACAGAGGGAAATCCTGGAGGACCTTGGGGGTCATTCCATATTCCTATTGAAGTTGTTCGTAACGCTCTAGACTAACGTTTGGGGTTTGCTGTAGACTAACGTTTGTATGCCCCCAAATTCCTATGTTGAGACTTGACCCCCAACATGATGGTGTGAGGAGGTGGGGCCTTTGGGAGGAGATTAGGTCGTGAGGGTGGAGCCCTCGTGAATGGGAGTAGCTGCCTTGTAAAGAGACCCCACAGAGCTCCCTCGCTCCGTCCTCCAGGTGAGGACACAGCGAGAAGATGGCAGTCTATGAACCAGGAAGCGACTCCCCACCAGACACCGGATAACTGGAGCCTTGATCTTGGACTTCCCGGCCTCTAGAACTGTGAGAGATAAATGTCTGTTGTTTATAAGCCCCCTCGGTCTATGATAATTTTGTTATAGCAGCCTGAAAGGACTAAGACAGGGTTAAAAAAAGAATATAGTCAACAGCAAGCCCCTAGCATGGCTCAAAACAACAATAACGACCCCCTTGCCCCCAATACGCCATGACCCCTCGTGTGGGTGAGAGTGTGGAGCACATGAGACTCACTCTGCTGGTCAAGTGTGAAGTGGAGAACTGACAATATCTGTTAACACTGAAAACACACAATCCTACTGACCCTGAAATGGTACTCCTAGGTATGTGTTCATCATACGTGTGTACACATTTAACCAAAAGTCTTGTACAAGAAGGGCTGGCCTCGTGGCTGAGTGGTTAAGTTCACGCGCTCCACTTCGGTGAGCTAGGGTTTTGCCAGTTCGGATCCTGGGCGTGGACGTGGCACCGCTCATCAGGCCATGTTGAGGTGGCGTCCCACATGCCACAACTAGAAGCACTCACAACTAAAAATACACAACTATGTGCTGGGGGGCTTTGGGGAGAAGAAGAAAAAAAGAAGATTGGCAACAGATGTTAGCTCAGGTGCCAATCTTTAAAAAAAAAAGTTTCGTACAAGAACGCTCTCTGTAACACGAAGAAGAAATTGGAAACTACTCAAATACACCTCAACAGTAGAATAAACCGTGGTATGTTCACGCAATGGAGTATTACAGAGCAGTTGAGAATGAACGATTTACGACTGCATGTCAGAAAATGGGTGAATCTTGCAAAAAACTTTGAGTGAAATAAGCTCGACAAAAAAGAACACAGAGTGTGGTTATTTTTTATATAAAGTTTGAAACTAAGCAATAATAAGTGACGGTGTTGGAACTCATGATAGCAATTACCCTTGGGGGGGAAGTGAATGGAAAGGGGGCGGAGGGGTCTTCTGGGTGCGGGTACGTTGTTTCTTGATCTGGGTGTTTCAGCTGGTGAAAAATCATTGAGCTGTGCATTCACCCTATGAGCTCCTTCCTCCTTATGTTATATGCCAATTCAAAGTTTAAAAAATAAATACAAGGGCTATCATGACATTCTTTCATTTACAGACAATTTCCTTGAGATATAATTCACATACCTTACGATTCACTCATTTAAAGTGTACAAACCAATGTTTTTTACTATATTCACAGGGTTATGTGACCATTGCCACAATCTAATTTTAGAACATTTTCATTCCTCCTAAAAGAAACCCTGTTAGCGGTCAACCTCCCATTTCTTTCCCTGCCCCTGGCAACTGCTAATCTGCTTTCTGTCTCTATAAATTTGCCTATTCTGGACATTTTGCATAAATGGAATCATAATCATACAATATGTGGCCTTTTGTGCCTGACTTCTTTCATTCAGCATAATGTTTTCAAGATTCATCCATGTTGTAGCATGTATCAGTACTTTTTGTTCCCTGGAATCTGTTTTTTTAATTGGAATCTTTTTTTTTTTTTGGCAAGGAAGATTGGCCCTGAGCTAATATCTGTTGCCAATCCTCCTCTTTTTGCTTGAGGAAGATTGTTGCTGAGCTAATATTTGTGCCCATCTTCCTCTATTTTGTATGTGGGACATTACCACAGCATGGCTTGATAAGCAGTGTGTAGGTCTGCACTCAGGATCTGAACCCTGGGCCATGGAAGCAGAGTGCGAAAACTTAACCACTACACCACTGGGCCAGCCCCAGCATGTGTCAATACTTTATTCCTTGTATGATTGAATAATATTCCATTGTAATGGATAGACTACATTTTATTTATTCATCAGTTGATGGACTTTCGTGTTATTTACACTTTTTGGCTATTATAAATTATTCTGCTATGAATATTTGTGTAAAAGTCTTTGGGTGGATGTATGTTTTCATTTCTCCTGGGTGTGGAATTGCTGGGTCGTATGATAATTCTAGGTTTAACTTTTTGGGGAACTGCCAGATGGTTTTCCAAAGCAGCTGCACCATTTTACATTCCCACCGGCGGTGTATGAGGGTTTCAATTTCTCCACCTTCTTGCCAGAACTTACTATTGTCTGACTTTTTCATGACAGCCATGCTGGTGGGTGTGAAGTGGTATCTCATTGTGGCTTTGATTTGCAATTCCCTGGTGACTAATGATGCTGAGCATCCTTTCATGTGCTTATTGGCCATTTGCATATCTTCTTTGGAGAAATGTCTATGGAAATTCTTTGTCTACTTTTAACTTAGGCTATTTGTCTCTTCGTTATTGAGTTGAAGGTGTTTTTTATATATTCTGAATATAAGTCCCCTACCAGATGTGATTTACAAATATTTCCTTCTACTCTGTGGGTTGTCTTTTTACTTCCTATTTTTTTTTTAAAGATTTTATTTTTCCTTTTTCTCCCCCAAGCCCCCTTGTACATAGTTGTGCATTTTTCAGTTGTGGGTCCTTCTAGTTGTGGCATGTGGGACGCCACCTCAGTGTGGCTTGATGAGTGGTGCCATGTTCGCGCCCAGGATCTGAAGCAGCAAAACCCTGGGCCGGCGAAGTAGAGTGAGTGAACTCAACCACTAGGCCACGGGGCCGGCCCCTCACTTTCTGTTTTTTAAAAATGATATTCTAAATGCATTTGTTTAAATCTACTTTAAAAGTGACAGAAAAGCAAAATAAAGACTGGGAAAGTCATAAATTTGAAAATTTAGGTTCTTGGACCTGAGAATGAGTTTTGGATGTCAGATGCCCAGTTTTAGGGACAAGGAACCTGAGGTTTAGGCGGGTTGAGTTTTGCCAAAGGTCTGTGCACACCTGTCAGCGGCCATGCTGGGCTGAACGGGTCTCCCGCCCTGTTCTGTGTTCTTGACCTTCACTCTTTCTTGCTTTTTCTCTTTGTTTCTTTGAATAAAACATAGGCTAACTTTCATTTCTTACTAGTTTAAGGAATTTCCTTTTGCTGATAGTTTTTAGGGTTTTTCTCATACCTGTCAATGGGAAGATTTTAAAAATGTTTTTCTACGTCGATTCCTTAGACATACCTCTCCCCTCAATTATGTAAGCAAAGCCTTGCTTTCCGCTGGGCCTAAAATCAAGCCTCCCAATGTATCTCACCTCTTTTTAGCATCTTCATTGAGTCTTTGCACAAACACAGATGAATTTGACCTGTCAGGACTAATCCCTGGAACTCTGTGTCACCAGGTTTTGGCCCATCTATGTTTTGACAAAGAACCATCTGGTTTCTTGCCTTTTGCAGATCAGAGAAAATTGTGAGTATTGTTGCCACCAGACAAACGGCCACATGAACGGACCACACCTAGGAGTACCTGGGCCAAAGTGTATAACCTCATGCCTCGCCCGGTGAAGTGGATGTCCATGGCGGGCGTGGGCACCATCACTCTCGTGGCATCTGTCTTATGATGGATTCGCTCCCTGCAGTATGGCGGAAACTCCAAGACGATGGCTCCACATGGTCCCCTAGTGCACTCATTTCAAGTGTACACATCGTGAGTGCTCAGGCACAGTTGTCTCCGACTTGCTCCCTTTCCGATTTCCAGTGCCTAAGTGCTGTCTAGAACAGAACTTCTGAAAATCGATGTGCATTTGAGTCACCTGGGGATGCAGTAAAGGGTGGATTCTGATTCAGTAGGTCTGGCGTGGATCCCAAGATGCTGCATTTCTAAGAACATTGTCGAGACCAGCTGCATCAGTGTCTTCTGAGACCTTGTCAGGCCTGCAGAATCTTGGGCCCCAATCCTGACCCATGATGAAGAATCTGCACATTAACAAGATCCCCAGGAGATTCAAGGGTGTGTCCAAGACCGAGAAGCACCACTCAGGGACGCCCTACAGGGGCCCAGAGCTGCAAGTGACCCTCGCAGACAGCGGCTGCATCATCGGGTTCTGCCAGGAGCCTGCACCAGCACCCCGGCAGGTCCCACCAGGAGCCCTCGAGTGCACTGGTGCCTGCGCAGGTTCTCTAAGACCACTCTGGATCATTCATCCTTCTTCCTTTCAGGCGGGGTTGATTATCCATGCTCTGTCCTTCTTCCCTTCCTCTCCCTGGTCTATTTCCTGATTGCAGAAACACTTCCCAACTCTGCTATGGTCCATTATGAACTCTCTTAGTTAATAGGCATCTGTTTTGTGCAGTGGGCCCTCTCCCCACCTTACTAGCTGTGTCTTCTCTGAAATCCCAGGGACCCCAGGCAGAGATGGGCTCTGGTGGGCAGGGTCTGAGGATGTTTTATTGGCCTCCAGCTGCCCTGAGGCATTCTGGAGCTGGCCTCGTGACACCAGCATCATATTTCAGCTGTCAGCATCCCTCACCTTCATGGAAGTCGGGCTCTGGGCTCTGGGGGTAATGTACAGAGAGAGGGACCATTTGGCTCCCAGCGTCTGAGGAGAGTTTATTGACCTAACAATGCCAGCAGGACACCTGGGTGAAAGCATGGTGGTATCCCCAGCGTGTCTCCAGGAAACCAACTTTCAAGATTTTATTGGCCCCAATATACTAATATCTCCTCCATTCTCCTGGCTTGGCTCCCCTCTTATCACCAAGACAATCTTCATTCCATGGGGATTCACCAAGGCAACCAGGAGGAAGGCTCTGCAAAATGCTTCCTGTTCAAGGGGACTTAGCTCTTCCTTCCTCAGTCAATGAAAGTCATTGGGACTCAACATTTCCAAATTACACATGCCAGCTGAGATGTGCGTGTGTGTGCTTGCATGCAGGTGCATCTGAACATGGCTGTGACGGTGGTTTGATAACGTAAGTGTAGCAGACATATTCAAACATAAGTGGCCAAGACAAAAATGAAATCTTGAGCAAACACAGATTTATTCGGCTTTGGGGAAGGTATGGGAGATCCCACGTTCTGATGAGGAGAGAAGGAGAAGAGGCAGATGTTAGGGTTTTTACTCTTTTTCATTTCCTCCAAATCGTCTGGATATTAAGCCTGTCTGGTTAACATTACACCTCCTAAACTGTCTGGTCTTTGCAGCTTTCACTCCTTAATATTATTCTGAGTGTAAATTATCACAGAGCTTAAAACAGGTTGCACCGCCCCCCACCCCCCACTTTATAAGCCCACCAATCCCGTACCCCTTTCTCTCCACCCTTACAACTCACGCCCCTGTAATAAAGTGGGGCATCTTTAGGAGGGACAGGAGAGTGAGCTGGCATCAGAGTCTTCACTTGACCATCAGAAGCGTTTGTCCTCAGAGTTGGGTCTTGTCTCCCTCCCGTGATGTGTATGCAGTACCGCCCACACGAAGTGGTCCAGTCTCTCGGGGTGTTCTCGACTCAGGAGGAGACATTTGGATGGATTCGTCTATTACTGGATTCTCGGTGCTAAGGATTTGCCTCTTCAATGGTCTAGCATGAGAAGAGCCCTGATAGAGCACCCATCTCAAGCATGCCCCCTCTATCCTATGGTGTCCCAGTCATAAGAGCGCGGGAAGGCAGGGCGTGTAAAAAGCTCCATCTGTGGGGTGGGGATGGGGTACAGGCGGAGGCCACTTACTGCAGGTCTCTGCCCTTGAGCTGGCTGCTCTGTATAGGACACTCCAGCTCTATTTGAGGGACCCTCTTTAAAATGTTATTTTAGACCGTATTTTTAAGCCTCACTGTGAATTGTCAAGATGGAGACATCCTAGCTCTGGTAGTTTGAAAATCCTCTCCCCATCACCTCATTTAAAAGAAATTTTATTTTATTGTTGTAAGAACACTTAGCATGAGATCTGCCCTCTTCACATATTTTAAGTGTACAGTACGGTCTTGTTGACTATCGGTACAAAGTTGTGCAGCAAATCTCTAGAGCTTACTCATCTTGCTTCACTGAAAATTTATGCCCATTGATTAACAGCTCCCCGTTTCCCTCTCCCCCACCCATTGCCTCATCTTGATGTAAATTCAGATGTTTGCCAGAAATCCACCTTGGCATCCCACAGCGGCATAGATGCGGGCAGGAGTGTCCTTTGTGAGCATCTCAAACAAGGTTAAGGTGTGCACACATGCTCAGTTCTCTTCAGCAAGCTCCCAGGGAGCTGCCTTCCAGAGATGTTGATCCCACCAGTGAATGTAGGGAATGCAAATCTGATGGAAGCATTTCCCCTGCTCTGAAGCAATTTGGTGTTTATTTCAACTTTTCCCTGACAACGGCTTCCTTGTTCCTTCCCTCTTGTGTCTGGTGTGGTAGGAGGCCCATCGGAAAGTGGCCCCGGAGAGGGTGGAGCCATCGACAGCATTGGGGTCCCTCTGAAGGCATCTGCAGACATCGATGTCTCCAACCAGGTCTCACTCTCTGGATGTGGCTTCTACCTACCCTCAGCCAGTTTCTATAATGGCAGAAATGATTGACAGGCGTCCTCTGCTGGGGGTGTCCATGAGGGGACCCCACTCCTAGAGGGCTGGCAGGATCCCACAGCCCTATAGTCTAAGACTTCCACTCTCCACTCTGTGTACATGAAACTTTGACCCAGCTGGGCCACTGTTGGGAATCTATCTAGCAGAAATAGACAAAGCAATGAACAGAGCTATGTATGAGAGGATATTTGTGGTGGCATGATTGGCGGTGGCCCAGATGGTCACCTGGTCAGCTGATGCTATTACTGCTCTGAGATAAAGAAAGCTTTGGCTGCTGTGGAGCCTCCCTTGGGTCTTACTTCACCAAAGACTGTGTCATTCAGTTGCAAGGGAAAGGCCAGCAGCAGCCTCCAGTGGTTGGTGCCTTCACGATCCATCTTTTAAGCCAAAGTCATGCTCTTCCTGGGCAGCCCCTGGCCCATGATAATGATGCAGTCAAAGAAGTTAGTGGCTGATGACCAGATGAAACACACAAGAAGGACTTCAGAATCTTATTCACGTGACTGCATTTCCTGCCAGACAGGTCAGGGCTGGGCTGGGACAACAGCAGCACGCACACATCGGCTGGGACTCCCATTCCATAGCTGCTCCGGGCTCCAAGCTGTCCCCATGGCCATGCCTGGACCATCCATCCAGTACTCAGTCAGCTCACACTTCGGAAGTTCATCACAAGGTCAAGAGATGCTTGTGCCTCGCACAAAACAGGTCCAAAGGAATTGCTTGTTTAATGAGCATCTCTTCTTTCCTCCCCCTTCCCCCGTCCTTGCCCGTCCCCTCGGTGTTCCACATCCCAAGGAAGAGACGTCTCTGAGATGGACATCTCCTGTGAGCATATGCATACTGGGTGAGAAGGTAGGGACAGGTGAGATGTGAAGGCCCCCAAGCAGGCTAAAAACAAACATTCTTTAAATATTTGCACAACATTTACTTATTGGAGATGGCGAATAGGTTATTTTCTATTAATAAACAAATATTCATAAAGTGACATGCTGCCATCTTTACACTTGGAATAGGAGATTCCTCACATGTCCTGGCCATAACAGAGCACATTCCTAATCTGGAATTGATGGAGAGCAGTGTTTACAAATCTCCACTTGAGGGCACTGGGATCCAAGCCTTGCTGTGGTGTCCCTTTCAATGGAACCCTGGGTAGGTGCCGACTGGTCCACCTCTTCATCAAACTCTCAATGTGCTCTTTGGGGAATGAGAGAAGTTCCCATCCTCATCAAGGATGGAGACCTTGAGCCAAGTGACTGGCTCGACTGTGCTGGCTCAGCACAGAGAGAGCGTCGGAGGTCCTTGGCCCCTGGAGGAACAATGCTAGTGAGAAGAGTTGGTGCCAACCTCTGCAGGCGTGGTGAGCTGTCTGGTGCTGTGTATTCATGCATGCCTAGCCTCCATTTGATCTGTCATTGGTGGAAGAGAGGCTGGGTCTACCTTCTTCATAGAGCCAAAGGTCTGGGGTGGAGTGCCCCTTGGTGCTGGCCTGTGGTCAGCTTGGCCAGCGGCAAGCTCGCCACCAGCCTAGGAAGCCAGGCCTACAACTTAGCAGTCAAAATCCTGTGTGGTCTGGTTGTCATCTTAGCATTAGTTGACCTTTGAAAGGCGTATCATTCATCCCTTTCTCAGAGAGAAGAGAAAAAGTAGGAATGTGCTTTGCTAAGCCCAAATGTAGCCCAAGTCCAGATTTTGAGCTACTGGCACAGTCCAGTAGGAGCCTGGCAGTCCTGGAGTTCTTCCCCCAGTGGACATGGCACCACACCGCTCCAGGAGCAAACACAAAACCTCACTCATTCCATGTCCCATCAGCTCATTATCATAAGCATTATTTAATCCTGGTGACACAAGAATCCTTTCCCTGTGTATGCGTGAGTATGTATTATGCAAGATTCAAAGTCACTTGATGCCATGAGGAAAATAAAAAGATTTCTCTGCATAGGGCAGAAATAATTTGCAAGACCAACTTGGGGTAGAGTGTTCTCAAATGAACTCCAGTGGGACCACAGCTTTCAGAGGGCCAGGCAGGCACCCCCTTTGAAGAGCTGCGTAACAAAAGGCCCTGGTTGGGTGCATTATAATTTGCTCCAACCAGTTCCAAAGTACTCATATTTTCAATGATGTGAAGAGAAATACTAATGTCACAGGATGTGGGCATTGTGCTTAATATAAATACACACACAAAAGCTAAGCGAGGGTATTTTGGACGTCTTGTTGGGGAGGACGTAATTAAATTACATCCTTAGAGAACCCTTTGAAGTCTGTGGCTAACTGTTTTATATAAAGGTAACATTCCCCATCAGCTGATGTGTCAGTTGTAGAATTCTCGCAAATTGGCAAAGTCGCTGAGGCAGGATCAATTAGTTTCCACTTGGCTAAAATCTGTCTTTCAAGAGGGAGGATGTCATCCCCGCTCTGCCGTTTGAGTCAAGCACCAAGCTCACCCATGGGGATGAGGTACTGTGCTCCGTGGGCCTTGGGAGCCCCCTGGATCCATGAGGTCTTGGCTGCTGAGCACAGGCCCCCGCGTGTGCTGGGGGAGACACGGGTTTCTGGTTGGTGTCAGCTTCTGCTCAGGTCCAGCCCTGCTGGAGTGCCACACAGTGAGGTCTCGCCACCCTCTAAGCCCCAGAAACATTGGAGCGGGGCTGGTGGGTAGAACACCGCGTCTCGCTGGGTGGCTGGCATTGGAAGTGGCCCATGCTGCTCCACATTCAGGGTAGTTGGGTTGCAGGTGGCACCTCTGCAAACTCACTGTGGGTGTAGGTACTCCTGCAGTCTTGGATCCACTGGTTTCTCCCTATCCCAGGTCAGAGGGCTCAGCGTGGGGACCTGCCTTGCACCCCAGTCTCTTGGCTGACCTTTCTTTTGGTCTTCTCGTCAAACGCGGTCTTGTCTTTGAAAGTGCAAGGCTGGTTTAACACCCCCAAAATCCATCAATGACTACACAGCTATCAGAATGACTAAGTTGAAAACTAGTAACAATAGGGACACAAAATAGGACCAAAAAACTGCAACAGAGGACACAAAAGTAAAATAGCTATCACATAGGACACAAGAAAGCTGTAACCACAAAGCAGAAATTGATAAGCTAAGTTACGTTAATATTACGAACTTCTATTCATCAAAAGATACCACGAAGGGGCCGACCCTGTGGCCCAGTGGTTAAGTTCGTGTGCTCTGCTTTGGTGGCCCAGGGTTTCGCCAGTTGGGATCCTGGGCACGGACCTATATACTGCTCATCAAGCCATGCTGAGGTGGCATCCCACATCGTAGAGCCAGAAGGACCTACAATTAGAATATACAACTATGTACTGGGGAGCCTTGGGGAGAAGAAGAAAAAAAAAAGAAAAGAAGATTGGCAACAGATGTTAGCTCAGGTGCCAATCTTTTAAAAAAAAAAAGATACGATGAAGACAGTGAAAAGGCCACGAAGAAGGGGAGACAATATTTGCAACTCATGTACCTACAAACAGTTTCTGTTTAGAACATGGGAAGAAATCTAAAGTTGGGAAGAAAAAGATAGACAACCCCATAAAGAAATGGACAGGAATCTTAACAAGCATTTTACAAAAGAGTAGATCCAAATGGTCCCCAAGCTTATGAAAACATGAGCAACCTTGGCAGTCAGCAGGGAGAAGGAATTTAAAACCACTGTGCAGTGCCGTGACACCCACTCCAGAGTGGTGACTGCCTAAATGGCCGGCCACCCCAGGTTTGGGGAGGGTGTGGGCGGTATGGGGAAATTGGCACTGCCTTCTACACTTGATGATGCTCTGGGACGAGCAGTTGTCCTCCTAGTGTATCCATGACAGCAATGTGTGCACGTGTGCACCGAGAGATGCCCTTCGAGGTATCATGGCAACATCATTCATAAAAGTCCCAAACCAAACAAAAAAGACAGATGTTCATCAACAGCAGAACAGAAGCGTCACCATGGCGCATACAGAGAAATACTACATGGCAACAGAAACGAGTCAACTGTTGCTACGTAGAAGGACATGGAAGTGTCGCACAAGATACTGTTGATCAAAAGAAGCCAAACACAAAAGAATGCATGCTCTCTACTTCCATTTCCATGAAGTTCAAAACCGGGCAGAATTAACGTATGATGAATGTGGTCGGGACAATAGCCCCCTTTGGGAGAGGGGAGGCCAGTAATTGGCTGGAGCCTGAGGGGGTCTTCTAAGGGGCCGGCGACACCTCCCCTTCATATCCTGGGTGGTGAGCTCTTTGCTGCACTTGTGCCCTAACTCAATAAAAACTAATGTTTGCCCCTCTCCTGGGTATTCGTTTTGATAAGAGACTATTGGAAAGTTTTCTTTCAAAAAGAGTCCCTAATGGCATATTCAGGCACAGTGAGAGAGCAAATATTAATGGGATTGTCCGAAGGGATGATTTCGTTATCTTTAGTGCTTTTGCTGGAAAATATCAAACATCCTTGAATTTGTATGCTTGAATCCACATTCTCAAAATTGGAGATCATTTCCCACGTTTCCACTTGTGTAGAGGCTGGGCACTCAGCTAAAGTACATTTCTCCCTGTCTTTTGCACTTGGGTGTGGAAATGTGACTTCGTGGTGACCAAGGAAATGTAAATATGATATACACGCCATTGCACGCCTGGCCCATACAACCCTTCGATTGATCCTAACTGCTCTCCCCTGCCCCATAAGCTCTCAGGGGCTTAGCACAATCGAAGCTTCTCGGCCATTTGAAGTCCAGTTAGGGTTGAGGGAGGACTTCTCCATGGAGCCATTCAGGGTCTCACCTGCTCTCCTGGAGGATTGTACCTTCCAGTGCAGCTTGAAGGAGGACGGAAAACAGTTCGATATCTATCACGTCGGGTGGCGGTAAATAAAGTGGGGTTAATAAAAAATAAGGCAAGGTAAATGGACAGAGTAGCAGGATGGGAGCTGTCACTGGAGACAGATTTGACTGTCAAAGCAGTGCCAGCAAGATGCTAGGCTGGTGCAAAGAGCCTGCTGCCTCCTGGAGGATGCAGAGCCGGCCGACCTGCCCAGGGGGCCTCCGGAAGCGTACCGACACAGCCTGAGGAAGATGGCATCATCGGCCACTGATCAAAGACACAGATTGCCCCCGCTCTCTGAGATGAGGATGACCTCTGACCAGATGGGGCTCCAGCTCTCATGCTATAACTCTGGGACAAAAAATAAGCCAGGTGCTCAGAGAATCACATGCCTAGTGAGAGCACGCCAGCTCTGACCTCCAGCTGCCTACCTTTTGCGTAAGCATTGGGTTTTGCATCTCTCAGGATAAAACCCTTGGCATTCTGGTGCCATTTTCTGTTTACATGCTGAATATTCGGTGGTGTGTAAAGAACTTTGCCATGTCATATTTTGGGTGCCTTCTCAAGGATGTATCCAGAGCCTTGTGATTTGGGAGGCGTGGTGAACTGGCCATGGTCCACTTATCACAATGACCCTGATGATTGTCACGGGTTAAAGGTTAAGGAATATTCCGAACATCTCTCGTCTCTGGGATGCTCGTTTCCTAAGGCGATAGGAGCTCAGAGCTAGAAGGACAGGCCCCAGATCACTGGGTTCTGCCTCCATCCTGCTCCTCCGAGCCACGGGGTGGTCCTGTGGGGTTGGGGAGCAGCCCTGTGACTTTGGGAAGATCATTAACCTCTCTGAGCCCTGCTTGTAAAGTGGAGATAGTTTCGGTTTTGGGTGGAGACGCACTCCCAGCGTGGTGACTGTCCATGGCGCTCTCCTGGGCTGCAGCCTCTGGCCCTTCCTGTCTGTCCTTGCTCCACCTGCAGGTGGGAGCTGTAGGGGTCTGTGTCAGCCTTTCCTGCCACAGCTGGGGTCTCCTCTGACTCCGGTGAGGAGCAGGAACCGGATGTTTTCACGGTGCACTCGCTCACTGTAGACAGTAAACACACTGCCCCTGCCCCCGGGGGGCCCTGGAGCACCTGCCTGTGCCTCTCCCCTGTTTGCTGCTCCCAGAGCCTGCTGTGGCCCTGGGTGAGGCCTGAGGCTCAGGGATGTAAGGGCCATGGGCATCTGCCATCAGCCCTACTGAGGAGATGGGGGCTGTGGGAGGAGTGTGTGTGTGTGTGTGTGTGTGTGTGTGTAGTATGTGTGTGCATGTGGGTATGCATGTGAATGTATGCATGTGTATTATGTAGGTGTGTATGTGTATGTGTGGGGTGTATATGCGTTTGTATGTGTATACATGTGTACCTGTATTTACATGTCTACATGTGTATGCATGTGTTTGTTTGTGAGTCATGTGTGTAGCGTGCTTATGTGTCCTGTGTACATGTATGTAGATGTGTGGCTGGACTGGCCCGAGGTCACTCAGCTGGTTTGTGAATTTGGACCGAGCCCAGCCCAGCCCAGCCTACCACGCGTTCTAAGAAATACAACCCTCCTCATAGCACACACAGCACACACAGCACACTGGCTGATCTTCCTTATCAGACAGGCCGGGGCAAGGACTGAGGAAGGGTCGAGCAAGGCCAGCCAAGGGCTCCAGAGATGGAGCCAGGGGTATCCCAGAGGCGATGCTCGGAGGTCTACCAGCCCCCAAACTTGCCCGCAACAAGGGAAACAGAGCCGAGTGAAAGGGTTGGAGATGGAAGGTGGGGGGGGGCCCTGTAGAGGGTCCCCAGCTTCTCACAGGACCTTTTTCCCCCACCCTGAGGAGGCAGGCACTTCCCACTCCCCTCCCCAGCCCTCCCCCTTCGTCACAGCGCTGCACCATCATCTTGCAGAGGTAGAGACCTCCCCCAGGGCACCTGCTCCACTGGGCTGGCTCCACTTTGGGCATCAGAAGTACAGTAACTGAACAGCGAGCGGTGCTCACGGAGGAGTCACTTGGTGCTGGGCACTGTGTGGAGCACACCGGTCAGAGCTGGGTTTCCTCTCCCCAGCAGCCCCATGAGGTGGAGATTAAATGCAGGCCCACGGAAAACACGGAGCGCAGAGCCAGAAATGTGGGAGCTGGGCCCAGACTGCGCTCGGATCAGCCAAGGCCTTCACTCTAACCACCAGAACGGACAGCAGAGACTATTCCTAAAATGCCTAATCCCTAGGCCAAGAGAAAGAGCGAGGCCGGGTGCTGGTTTGCCATGGGGAGGAACTGGTTTAGTTGCCTGGGGCAAGGAGACCATCATCTGACAATGAACCCAGAGTGTGGGGGCCAAACTCCCTGGACTCCTGGGTTCCCAGTTACTTCCCAAAGCCCAGAGTGAAATGTGCACCACTGACCGTCTACAAGCAAGAAAGAGTTACCGAGTGCATCCCATGTGCCAAGGGCCCCTGGACACACTGTCTCAGGCAATTACATGGGCGCTAAGTGCAGCTGTCGTGAAGAACCAAAGAATCAGACAGATCTGCCACTTCCATGTGGACTCTCAGATTCTCCATCCAAAAAGGGATGGAGCCGGGCAGCCGTCAGCCTGATCCCTGAGGCCAGGCCAGTTTCTGGGCACACAGGCCCATTGCACTGATCTGGCCTCGCACATTCATCGCATGACCATCTTATTAACGTCTCCTCCCCTACTAGGCTGCCGGGCAGTGCACGCCTGCATCCCAGTGCCTGGCACATGGAGGATGCCCAATGAAAGCCTTGGAGCAGCAACAAAGAATGGTGGCTATGGTGCAGCCGTCAATTCTCATGAGATGGAATTGTTGAGAGAACCACGCCTTAACAAACGAGCGATTCTAGTGGTGGAGACTTCAGGTGCTTGGAGACCCATATTTTGGGCCCCGGGGCCTTTTGGTTTTCCAAATCTCACTGGGTAGGGGGCTGCCAGTGTGGTTTCAAGTCCAAGGTTTTGTTAGCATCATGCCTCTCTTCAATTAAGATCTTCACTTTTGTAGACATCAGAAGCCACTTCTCTCAGAGGCTTAGATCCCAGAGTGTCGTTAGTGGCTGAAAATAGTGTCACTCTTGTCAAATAGCCCTGTGACACCTACACAATTACTGCCCTTGCATTGCATGTGGACGTCTGTTTAGGAAGAGTCACGAAGGTAGATTCTTGACTCCGAGGGTGCTCTAAAACGGTTAGTTCTGAACGGAGGCGGTCGTTTAAGCCCCGCTGGTCTCAGGAATATCATCTCAGGGGACCGTGTTACCAGCCAGTGGTTCTGGACCAGGAGCCTGCTCATTCCTCAGGGCAGGCCAAGCACAGAGCCATAGAGAGCTTCAATTCCACTTCATCAGATTCCATTCCACAGAGCGCTCCCTTAATGAGGGTTAATGACATTAATTACTGTCCCCTTCACTTAAGAAAATACTCAAGAGGAGCTAACTGGCACATAATGGTCCAGGAAGAGCTCAGGCCCCAGCAGAACTCCCACAAAGGGTCTGTTTCCCCTTACCTCTGCCAGTCCCTCCTCCCGCCCACCCCACCGCGCATGCCCCTCATTTTCCTGTCCTCATCGGGGGGCTGTCATTTCTCCTGTCTCCACGTCAGTTAAAAGGGGAGTTGCATCACATGACTGCACCACCTCTGCAAGGAGCTCTGGACCTTAAATGTGCATCACTGACAGCCTCACCGTTCGATAACCTGCCCTGGGGATGACGACGCAATGGGCATCCTCCCGCGTGTCTGACGCGATGAGCAGCTCTTGCCAGGGCAACCTGGCAAGAGCTACCCAAATGCAAGGTGCACAGATAATTTGACCCAATAACTTCTCTTCTGGGAATTTGTCCTACAGATTTTTTTTTCCCCGTACATACCCACAAAGAAGAATGTATAAAGGTATTCATTGCAGCATTGATGGAATAGCCAAAGGGTGGACGTAATCCAAATGTCTGTCAAACAGTGGATTGGTTAAATAAATGACGCCCTATCCAGAAAGTGGGGTATTACATAGCTAATATAAAATGAGGCCAATCTATGTGTGCTGATACAAAACAGTATCCAAGATATGTTATTAAGTCTAAAGAGAAGGGGGGTAGAACTACATACATATATGATATGTTACCATTGTGTAAAAAAAAGTGGAATATATGTCTGTGTGATTGTATTCTCAGGTATCTACACATCCTCTGCCACACACAAAGCAGGAGGCTGTAGTGTAAACGCATATGTGCTGGGCTCCGGTGTGTTGATACTTTGCCCACTTTGCAGTGTCGTACAAGGGGGTCCACTCGGCGTGGAGCGGAGGGCAGCTGTGAGCAGGGCGAAGCCCGCTGGGGTGGGAGGCAACATCATGGTTCTTGGTAAGCAGGAGGAGGGGCTGGCTGATGCAAGCCACACGGAGCTAGAGAGAAAACCCAGCAGTGGGAAGCGCAGGAAGTCATAGTTTGGGAGAAAACAAAGGGACCAGTGGCGATCAGGTCTCAGTGAGAGTGGGCTGCCAGAAAGAGAGTGAGCACATTGGGAGGATATTTAGGCCATCTTTACCTATATATATATATATATATATATATATATATATATATATATATATTTTTTTTTTTTTTTGGTGAGGAAGATTGTCCCTGAGCTAACAACATCTGTGCCAATCTTCCACTATTTTGTACACGGGATGCTGGCTTAATGAGTGGTGTGTAGGTCCACACCCGGGATCCGAATCCATGAAGCCCAGACCGCCAAAGCCAACCACATGAACTTTACCACTACGCTACCCGGCCAGCCCCCATCTTTGCCAATTTTTAAGACTCAAGTTACTATAAAGCTGCAGCGTTCAATATAGAAGTCACACTAGCCACATGTGGCTATTTAAATTTGAATTAACTTTAAATTAAAAAATCCAGGTTTTTCAGTTGCCGGCCACATTTCAAGTGCATAACAGACCCGTGTGACTATTGGCTTCTCCTGTTGGCGAGCACAGACCTGGACCATTTCCATCCCCGCGGGAAGTCCCATTGGATGGGGCTGCTCCAAAGCACATGGGTCGGTTAAATTTCTGTCCCTTCATTGTCAATTGTTTATTTAAGCTTCACCAACACAAATTCGTACGAGTTCTGAAAAAGGATGCTTGTTAAACGGAGACCAAGTTAAACGGCGTTGTTTACTTTTCATGTTTTCATCAGGTTCATTTCTTCAGCGTCTAGATCCTCCTACTTTGCAATGAACATCAAATCCTTGAAGTTCTCTTCTTGGGTCAAAACCAAGAGTCTGTTTCCCACGATATGTGAAAGACCGGCTCTCCGGGCCACCATCCTGGAGAGAGGGATGTTACTGCTCTCTGGGGTTAGGGTGGGGAGTCTGCCCATCGCTCCGGCCAATCTGGGCCTCGGCCAGACACAGCCTGAAGTGGGTAAGGCAGCTCAGGCCCCCAGGTCTGCAGAAATTGGGGTTCCTTTGGTATGAGAAGGCAAGTCAATGGCAGGCACTCAGAAAGCGGAGTTTGTCCAAGAGGGCAGACTCAGAGTATTTTTGGTGTGTATAGAATGTGTCCAGAGTATGTGGGCCCATGGCTGCCTCTCTCCGTGCAAATTTGTGTCGGTGTCCTGTACAGACACAGGCTGAGGGGTATGTGTTGGTGGCCAGAAGACCCCTGGGAACCACTGATGGTCTTGGGCATTGAAGATGCAGCCTCCTTGGGATCCAGGGAGAGGCTGGAGATGTAGTGTGGTCTGTGCAGGAGGAGATTTTACGACATTCTCTGGCATAAGCAAAACCTGTCGGATGGGGGATTCCTAAATTTCAAACCAAATTCATCCTACCTCAACCTGTGTTCTCACCACAATTTAGAAGCAGGTTATTTACTACCTTCCACGAAATAGTCTTTCATATTCTTACAAAATTTTTTCTCTCTTTTTAAAAAATTATTTATTGAGGTCATTTTGGCTTACAGCATTGTGAAAATTTCATTTGTACTTTATTATCTACCAGTTCCTGCATAGACTGCATCGTGTTCACCACCAATAGTCTAGTTTCCATCCGTCACCATACGTATGTGCCCCTTTACCCCTTTTGCCCTCCCCTCACCCCCTTCCCTTCTGGTAACCACCAATCTGTTCTCCTCACCTATGTGTTTCTTTAATTTATCCTTCACTCTTACTTTTCTGTTCTTTAATCTTTTTCTTATTTAGCATTAACTTTTTTTTTTTTTTTGAGGAAGACTAGCCCTGAGCTAACTACTGCCAGTCCTCCTCTTTTTGCTGAGGAAGCCTGGCTCTGAGCTAACATCCATGCCCATCTTCCTCTACTTTATATGTGGGACGCCTACCACTGCATGGCGTGCCAAGTGGTGCCATGTCCACACCCGGGATCTGAACCAGTGAACCCTGGGCTGCTGAGAAGCGGAACGTGTGAACTTTTTACGCTGTGCCACTGGGCCAGCCCCTAGCATTAACTTCTTCATTTAGGCTTTCTCTTCTCCACATTTACCCTATTTTTTTTTTTTTTTTTTTTGGTGAGGAAGATTGGCCCTGAGCTGCCATCTGTTGCCAATCTTCCTCTTTTTTTCCTCTCCCAAAGCCCCAGTATGTAGTTGTATATTCCAGTTGTAAATCCTTCTAGTTCTGCTATGTGGGATGCCACCACAGCATGGCTCAATGAGCAGTGCTAGACCTGCTCCCAGGATCCGAACTGGTGAACTCTAGGCTGCCGAAGCAGGGTGTGCAAACCTAACCACTACGCCAGAGGGATGGCCCCCACATTTACTCTATTTTTATGGAGCAGTTTTCATGCAGTCATGGGCCTGCCAAGGGTTCAGTGCTTCTCAAGAGCAGTAGACTGGGAATTAACGGGAATTATTTCAGTGCCAAAGTTTCAAATATTAGCTGTGTGGCCCTGCGCCTTAGTTTCTCCATCTTCAAAGTCAGAAGACTGAAATACAGTCACGCGCAGCATGATGACGTTTCAGTCAACAACGGACCGCATATACCCCGGTGGTCCCGTAGATCAGTACCATGCAGCCAGGTGTGCAGCAGGCTCTACCATCCAGGTGTGTGTAAGTGTGCTCTGTGATGTTCACACAATGACAAAATCGCCTAATGATACATTTCTGGAAACATATCCCTGTTGTTAAGTGATGCTCAACCCTAGTTAATTTTGCAGGTCTTTTTTTAGCTCCAGCAACCAAATTACTGAGTCATTCAAGGACAACAACTTTTATTCCATTATATAAAATATATTAATAGAGCAAAGAGTTAATTTATTAAAATATGTGCAAGATAATATACAATATATATGGATTAATAATTAAAACTAGTGTATCGATAGACCCAAATTACTTACTGGCTGTCAACTTAGAGTATTTTCTAACTATCAAATTTTAAACCTGTCCAGTAGGACGGATGACATGGAGTATCAACCTGAAAAGATTGCGGAGAGTGTGAAGAGTGAATTTTGTTTCTATACAAACTGTACATGGACTAAGGAACAATTACAAATTCTAGAAACAACTGCTACGGACAACTATCTTGGGGTACAGCCTCCTAAAGATCTCACTGAGCGGATGCAGAGCTGAGGAGCTGGTGGCAGGAGCCGGGTCGGCTTCAGATGGGCAATGGCGAGTCTCCTCCCTGGAGAGTCGGGCCATCTCCATCCCTGAGAGACGCGCAAGGATGGCTCCTCAGAAGGGCCTTACTTTTTCTTTTTCTCCTTTCTTCCTTTCTTTTCCTTCTTTTTTCCTTTATCCTTTTCCTTTTCCGTGGTACCTCCCGTTAACGCCAAGGCTCGCTTTCTACCCATAGGGGTTTTGGAATACCAGTCCTGGAAGAAAAGCGATGTTTAGAAAGATATCAGAATGACATCAATTCACCGGAATCCTCCTAAAGACAAAGAAAAGCTTGCTAAGAAGGAAGGGGCAAGCGGCATTAAACTTTGGGCATTTAATGTACGTTTAATACATTCTTTCTTAGGGGATGCTCCAACCTATATTTCTACATGGTTTGAAACTTCTATCTCAAGGAGTTAACACCTGCAGAGAATTACACCAAATCTAACCAACAACCCTTCCTGACTAAGTCCCCAGATTTCCTGGGGATCTTAGGCTATCTTTTTGTTTTTTTGAGGAAGATTAGCCCTGAGCTAACTAACGTCAATCCTTCTCTTTTTTGCTGAGGAAGACTGGCCCTGAGCTAACATCCATGCCCATCTTCCTCTACGTTATATGTGGGACGCCTACCACTGCATGGAGTGCCAAGCAGTGCCATGTCTACATCCGGGATTGGAACCTGAGAACCCCAGGCTGCCAAGAAGTGGCAGGTGCAAACTTAACCGCTGTGCCACCGGGCCGGCCCCACTCTTACGCTATCTCGAGGGTGTAGGTTTTCTTGGTGATGTGAATTTCCCCCATGGTTCACCCATGGCCACTAGAAGCTGGACTGGTGGCCATGTGTGGATCACAAGAGTCCATACACTCTGAGGGAGACTGTTGGAAACACGGCTGAAACACTGAGCCAAAATACCAACACAGCACTTTTTAATTGCAACTGGCCCTGTGATGGCATCTTCCGCAGCCTTCACATTTTATTTGAAACCTGAGAACCATCTTGGTTTATGCACTTCATCCCAGTAATACTTCACTGAGTGACCATACTATACGTTATTTACCAGTTCTACCATCAATGCACATACAGGTCATTTCCAATTTTTTTGTCATCATGAACAATGTTGAAATTTCACAATTTTGACGTATCTCCTCGCATACACGTGAGAAAACTTGTCTAGGGCATAAGCACAGAAATAGAATTGCTGGGGCTGTGGGTCACGTGCATCCAGAATCTTACTTGATATTTCCAAGTTGACCTCTCAAGTGGCTGTGAGCGGGAAGCTACCTCAGTCTTTGTTTGTCTTACAACGTCTTTATTTCCTCCTGTCTCTTGGATGCTAGTTTAGCTGGATACAAATGGCACGTAGACAGCTATTTCTCCTGAATACTTTGCAGATGTTGCCGTCTTTTGGCCTCTATTGTTGTCAAGGAGCCATCTGAGTTCCCAACTGCTGTGTCTTTGCAGGCAATCTGGTATCTTTTAAGACTGACTTGTTATCTTGTTCTCAGGTTCACGATAACGTGTGTAGGTGTGGATTTATTTTTATTCGTTCTGCTGGTCACTCAGAGTTTGCTTTTAACCTGAGAACTCATGTCTTTAATTCAGGAAAGTTCTCAGCAAACATTTCTTCAAATAGTTGTTCCTCTGATATTTCTTGTGTTCTCTTCTTCTAGAACTTCTATTAGTTGGGCCCTTAGTTGCACTTTACAAATTTTATCTTTTTGTCTCTCTGTGCTGCCTTCCAGGGGAGCTCCCCAGGATCATCTTCCGATCCACTAATTTGCTCTTTGACCATGTCTGGTCTGAAGTTCATACTTCTTCTATTTTTTTTCCTCATTTTATGTTAGTTACTATATTTTTGTGATTTTTTTTTTTTTGATGAGCAAGATTGACCTTGAGCTAACATCTATGCCAATCTTCCTATTTTTGCTTGAGGGAGATTGGTCCTTGAGCTAACACTTGTGCCAATCCTCCTCTATTTTGCATGTGGGATGCTGCCACAGCATGGCTTGATGAGCAGTGTGTAGGTCCTTGCTGGGATCCGAACCTGAAAACCCCAGGCCCCCAAAGTGGAGTGTGCGAACTTAACCACTACACTCCTGGGCTGGCCCCTCTTTTTGTAATTT